>NC_138825.1:41472233-42072233 GCF_965183815.1 Platalea leucorodia | reverse complement strand
TGAAACAGAAACTAAGGGGAGTGTAATACAGAGAAATTACACCTCATGCTCTGTCAGCAGTTTTGAAGGCAGAAGCAAAACACAAACAGTGTTCTTGTTTACCTAGGTTCTATCAGCCTCCAATTACTCTTGATAGCAAAGTTAACTGTAATTTGAGCTTTGTGACTCTCTCACTACAATGCAGATTTCTGTAGCCTTTTTATCTCTTTCCATTACAGTGGTTATCCTTTTTTTTGTCTGACTCAGAACTCCATTTCATACTCACAATCTTACAAGCATCAGATATGCAACGAGGAGTTAATATGCCCTGCTGTTTCCGCCTGTTAGTTCCTTGCTTATGCTTTCAAAGAGCATGTTCATCCTCTTAAGCCAGAAGAATGCACGCTGAGCTCATATTCAATTAATTATCTGTCATAATTCCCTGAATCCTTCCTGGCATTTCAGCATTCCAGGACAGTGTCACGACATGACACAGGTCACAGAATACATATTCTATCATCCTTTGTCAGGCTAAAGTTATATATCCTTACCAAGTGTGTCACCACATTGAGTATTTACGATAATCTATGTAACTAGGGCCATTATTACCTGCTATTTTGGGGGAAATAGCAGGTTTTCTACATTACTGGTAATGAACGGTGTTTGATCTGCTGGCCTTCTTGGAAAGACTGTCTTCTGATCAGCTGAAAATACAATGACTTGCAATGATTTGTGTGCCTTCAACTCGTTATAGGGCTATGATGGATTTTGGGGTAATACTGCTTTTTTTTTAGCAAACTATCTTGTGGGAGTATATTTAAAAATATTATGAACAACTGTACTGGGTCTGGCTGGGATGAACCTAATTTTCTTCATAGCAGCCTGTATGGTGCTGTGTTCTGGACTGCTGACTAAAACAGTGTTGATAACATACCAGTGTTTTGGCTATTGCTGAGCAGTGCCTGCACAACATAAAGGTGTTTTTTTCCCACCCCCAGTGAGTAGCCTGGGGGTGCACAAGAAGCTGGGAGGGGACACAGCGAGGACAGTTGACCTGAAGGGACAAGAGATATTCCATACCATATAATGTCCTGCTCAGCAGTAAGAGCTCATGTAATGGAGGAGGAAAGCAAGATGTTCATGGTTATGGTGTTTGTCTTCCCAAGTAACCATTATGTGTGCTGAGGCCCTGCTTCCCAGGAAGTGGCTAAATATCTGCCTGCTGATGGGAAGTAGTGGATGGATTCCTTATTTTGCTTTGCTTGCATATGCAGCTTTGCTTCACCTATTAAACTGTCTTTATCTTGACCCATGAGTTTTCTTGCTTTTGCTTTTCCAAATCTCTCCCCCATCCCACTGGGAGAAGTCAGCAAGCAACTGGGTGGGCGCTTAGTGTCTGCCAGGGTCAACCCACTACATTAACCAACCTTGTGATTAAAACTAAAATCAAGCTTGTCTGACAAACTAAGTGGCACCAGATAAAGTGTAATCTGCCATTTACTATTTGTGTGCCCTTCATCTGCCCCATGATTTAGCAGTTAGCGTATGAACGGTAACACCCCTGCAGTTCCCTGAGTCCTATTTGCCTTTGAAAGACAGCTACATCAGCTCTCTTCCGGTTACCTGAAAATTACCTAGTCTTTAAAGATTATTAAAAATGAACAGTTCAGGTTCAGAGAGCTCCTTACCCATTTCTTTTGATGCTCATATGTGTTATTTTTTATAATTGTGTAAGATTTTCTCTTTGGTATTGTCCCTATTTATAGTTAGAACTAAAGTATTCTACTGTGGTTGCAAGATGCAGATATCCCCCTTCTCTTCGGTTTATTAACTGACTATTTACTTCCTCAGAACTGACTACTTACTCAGAACTGACTATTTACTCATTCTTTTCTTTTTACCAAACCTTTAGCACTGCTAGGATTTCATAGGTTCTTAATTTTTGAATTGTACGCTTTTCAGACTTGCTGACTGCTCCCTTTAGTTTTCCTTATAATTGCCCATGTTTTCCAAGACCTGATTTGTACTCATGCCTACTCATGCCACTATATCCTCCACTATCCAGACGAGCCCATCCATAATGTAATACTATTCCCAGTAACAATCAAGTGTTTAATCCTATGCTGAATGAAATCAATGGACCAGCTCTCAGGAGGGAACCATGCTGTAAGGAAAAATGTCAAAAATGCATGATATGTAATCTTTAGCGGTCCTCAATCCAGTTACTACCTTACTGTTGTGCTATTTAAACTGTGACAAAACTACAGCACTATAATGCTCCCAGACTTTTTTTTCATAATTCATTAAATTAACAAAACCTGAAGTAGTTCAGACTCTGTGTCATTGCTCAGCATTACTCTTTACTTGAAGAGTTCCAACACCTAGGGCTTTATAAACACCAAATGGAAACTGGTCCTGGCCCCAAACATTTTACACAATGATATCATCCTATTGCCTTTCTTAAGTGTCACAAGAAAAGCAGAGACACTTCATTTCTTTGAACAGATAATCTAACAAGGCACTGCACTACACAGAATTCATTAGAAGAAGAATAGTTGTTTATTGTGTGCTACAAAACAGAGGATGCTACTGGAAAGAAATTAAGCACAGAAAAGCATACCAGGCAAGTGATACTTCCAAATATACCCTCTCATCTTCAAGCAGTCTTTTCAATGCTGGATCTAGCACAAAGCTGTGTGTTAATGGACTTATAGAATCACAGAATCGTTAAGGTTGGAAAAGACCCTTCAGATCATCGAGTCCAACCGTTAACCTATCACTGCCAAGTCCACCACTAAACCATGTCCCTAAGCACCACGTCTACCCGTCTTTTAAATACCTCCAGGGATGGAGATGCAACCACTTCCCTGGGCAGCCTGTTCCAATGCTTGACTACCCTTTCGGTGAAGAAGTTTTTCCTAATATCCAACCTAAACTTCCCCTGGCACAGCTTGAGGCTGTTTCCTCTCGTCCTATCGCTTGTTACTTGGCAGAAGAGACTGACCCCCACCTTGCTACAACCTCCTTGCAGGTAGTTGTAGAGAGCAATAAGGTCTCCCCTCAGCCTCCTCTTCTCCAGGCTAAACAACCCCAGCTCCCTCAGCCGCTCCTCATAAGACTTGTGCTCTAGACCCTTCACCTGCTTCGTTGCCCTCTTTTGGACACGCTCCAGCACCTCGATGTCCTTCTTGCAGTGAGGGGCCCAAAACTGAACACAGTATTCGAGGTGCGGCCTCACCAATGCTGAGTACAGGGGCACGATCACCTCCCTGGTCCTGCTGGCCACACTATTTCTGATACAAGCCAGGATGCCATTGGCCCTCTTGGCCACCTGAGCACACTGCTGGCTCATGTTCAGGCGGCTGTCAACCACCACCCCCGGGTCCTTTTCTGCCAGGCAGCTCTCCCCCCACTCCTCCCCTAGCCTGTAGCGGTGCAGACTTGTTGGTGTTAGCTGTGGATTTTCTCTATGTCGATGTCTCTGTATTCCTTTGCAGGTTAGTTTCTTCCCACCAGCATCCACAATCATATTGCAGGCTTCATTGTTCCAGGTGTATCAGTTGTTCTGTTGTTCCAGATCATTACTGTGTTATGGAAAGGTATCTTAACAAGACTGCCTCTTTCAGCATGGCAGAAACTCATGGTTGTACTGGCTGCAGTAGTTAGTTTGCCAGAATTTCATTACAGCCCTTGCCAGTGCTTTACAAAATCTGGGACGTTCTTCAGCTGCCCTCACCCACTGGGGTAGTTCAAGCTGAATGGCATCAACAGTGCCAGAGCTACGGGAACCAAAAGTCTTTGTTATGTATCCACCACTATAATAGCTCCCATTATTTGGGCTAGGATTGGATGGAGAAGGCACACAAACATAACTGTTATTTTGTTCTTCAATATATTTACCCAGACTTCTGTTCCCTGCAACCAAAGTCTCAGAAGACACATTGACTAGCTGACTGGCCAGATGGCTAATTGAGGAACACAATGGAGAAAAGACACCTGAGTTAAGGGCAGTTTTTGAAAGTGTGTAACCTAGTTCTATCCACTGTTCAGGATGTGCTTGTCCATGGATATCCAGAATCAGGCCCCCCGTCATCTGTGACTTTGCAGTGGTCAAAAATCCCATATACTCCTCCCAGGCTTGTTCTGCTTGGGGGATTCCAAAGGAGGCTTCTTCCTTTTCCCTGTTAGCATCCATCTTGAACCGCTGTAGGTGGTTTATAATGATATGTGGGAAGAAGCCATCGGTACTTTTGTTGATTTCTTCAGCAAGAGTCTGAGCCACCTCTATGGTATACCTGTCTTGGTTGGTAGACACTTTGCATTTCTTATAATTTTGAATACTTCCAGGAGGACACTCATGAGAGAAAATACAAGAGGACGTCTTTGCATCCCAACAGCCAGCCTCTCGATCAGGGATGTCTTTGGGTTCCATTGACCCACCGTGTGGGACAGAGAGAATCAGGTTCATATTGCCCACCTGATATTCTGTGAAACGATTATGACCAAATATAACCTCTTTGGTGCCAGTGGCTTTCAAAAGCAAAAATGAAATGGAAAGGAGGAACAGATACATATTCTTCATTTGCTGCTGGAAGACTCAGCAATATGGAATGTATCAGTACCTACATAAAAGCAAAAGACAGATTTTAGATTACTTACAGCTGGGAACACACAAGAGACTGTTCAGCTGCTGCTGGAATAATTAGTTACTGATTAACCTATTTTAATTTTATTTCATGTAGCACGAAGAAGATACTTATATGAGAAACAAAAATGAACAGGGCACTTAGTGTGGCTATATGTAACTGATGCAGTGTTTCTAAAAGAGCGGATTCTCCCAAACTAACAGGGCAAGGGAAATGGTAGGTTACTGGGTCTCCTTCATTTCCCCAGAAAGCACAAACACTGTTTGGTCATCCTATCTGATCCCACAGAATCAGTAGATCCCAGCAAAATATTTGAAATAATTTTTTTCCACCAAAGCCTCACTTTTTTTTCACCTCTGAAATGTAAGAAAATTCTAACAAAATTTGATAGAACATCTGTATCTCGTTGACCTGTGTGAAATATCTTTCCATTATCCACATGGTTACCAAAACTAGAGGCTATGTCAGCTCAGACCAGCACTGGGCTTGTTTAAAATAAGCAGACTGATAAAAATTGAGTGCTACCAAGCTTTATCTCTAGCTATGCTCCAGGCTGAGTTAATTTGATAGCATTAGAGATAGGTACCCGTGAGTGCATTAAGGAGTGACTCTATTCTCTTTAGTTTTCAAATCTCCATTCTCTTCAAGGGAGCTAAGATATTTTTAAGCCCTCACTAACTCTGACTTTTTTTGGAAAGCTGGAATTCAGCAAGATGCTGACAGTGCTTGCTGGTTTGAAGGCACTACATCTCTAGAAAGATCAGAGTCTTGAATGTAACTGTGTTGGACAGATGTAAAATGAGTGAGTAAAGTCAGTGAAGAGCAGAATAAAAAAGGATACTTTTCACTTCCATGAATAAAAAACCCCCTCAATATAGGCCAGATGAGGAGTATGTAAACGGATGCATTTAGAGATGAGGCAGGCTGCCCTGTTGTCTGTCCTGCCCCTATCATTACATCACCTGCAGAAATGCAGAGGATGAGAGGAGCAGACAAGGGAGAGAGTAAGAAAGAAGATCTGCAAGAATCTGTCCATAACGTCTGGCCTGAGAGCATGTATGAGAGCAGCCAGCAATACTGAGAGGGCAGGGTGCAGTATGGAAGCACCCTCCCATCAGCTGCCTACTCTAAGAAAAGGAGAGGGCAATTTCACCCAAGTAATGTAGCAAAATATTCTTTTCCTGCTATGAGGGAATCCTGCTGGCTTTTTAAAGACAACCTCCACTGCCCACTGAGCTGATCCACACTGAGGAGCCTGTACATGAAAAGCAAACATCTATCTTCCTCTCTTCTTTCTGGGCTGAAAGTCCCATAAAAGTCTGTGAGCTGGAACCAGATCCCCGAGCATCTAATCCACAGTTTTCCTGCAGAGCATGATTAACAGCTTTTTTAGTTTCTTTTTAACCTTTTAGTTAAAAGGTCCTTTGACTTGAGCTACTGGCTTAAAACAAGCTTTTATCCAAGTCCTTGTATAGTTCACACTTCTCTAGATTTCCCTGAGACACAGACCTTCACCTGCTAGTTCACTGTTTGCATTATCAGACATGTTGGTGAAAGGAATATTTTCAAGCATTATTCAAAATCCCTTTTCTCAGAAAAATAGGCTGCACATGCAGAGTGTGTAAGTCTAGGAACAGCTCACCTCAGGTGCAGTGGGGCCAAGCGCCGAGTTAAATAAATCAACTGCAACAACTCCCAGGTGCTGCTCACCTGCCTGAGAAGGACTCAGGATTCCTTTGCCTCAGGCTCTCACCTTAAATGCGATGACACAGCTGATCCTGTCCCACCACCTGCCAAACTGTTTGTTGTCATTTGTGGTAGTTTGCTTGTCTTTTTGCAATTTCTTGTTAATGATTGAATCAAGCTGTTAACACTACTAGGTCATGCCTTAAAGTTACATGGAGAGAGAGCTCTGTATAATTCCCAAACTGAAAGAAAGTCGCCTCAGCACAGCTCAGGCTCTGGGCAGACTTGGAGAGTCCAGAGGAACTCAATGACCCCAGACTGGTTTAAAGAGTTTTCTGGACAACATACAGCGGATGCAGAGGAAAAACATTAAGTCACAGTAATACAGGCTAGAACTGCTATTCTGGACTTCATCATAGCAAAACACACACCTCTCCAAAGGATTTTAACTCAAAGGGATGGTGTTCAGAGAAGCACAGAAGCACCCGCAGCTAGGGAATATACTAGAAAATTTACCTGTTTATCTTCTTCAGCACAAGGGTGAGATCCATGTGCATAAGGAACCAAGTAACTGTAACAGGCTCCAAGTGCTTTGTTGATCATAGGTAAACTTACATGATCGTGAAGTTAAAAAACTAAAAAAAATCCACGATATTTTAAACCGGTAGTAATCACTGCAGGACTAGTTTGAAGATTTACCTGTAAAGAAAGGGAGAGAGAGTTGCTCCTGACTCTGCACCTTCAAAAGCGAAACTGAACTGACCATTGCACTTGGCTTCAGCAGGGGCTCCCTCTGTCCCAGAGGTCTCTAGAGGCCGGGCTGAGCGTGCAGCCACGTGGCACAGAGGCTCCATCTGCACCTGGACACATCATTTCACAATGAAGGATCACAAAAAGGGAAAAACACATGCACTGGTATACTAGAAGCTTAGCATGGTTCTCTATACAAGTTCTAGAACTAGTATAGTTCTCTATACTGACATGTTTCTCGAGATCAAAAAAACTTGCCACAAGCAGCACAGCCACACCAAAGGTAAGCTCAGAATAGTTATTATAATCAGTAAAGGTGGCAAAACTGGTAATGCAGAGAGTTTTGAGGTGTAATGCAAAAATGGGGACCCTAATTCTGGTTTTGGTTTTTGGGGTCTCCTGGGGGAAGTCTAGGAATTTTTCGGAGACTTCACTGTAGGAAAGGTGATAGGATACGTCTGTTTGCGTGCACACTCATCTATGCATTTGAAGTCGTCCATTATCTCTTTCCGGCTGAGAAAATACATTCTCTCCACTCAGAATCATTCCAAGGTATGCCTGGCAGAGAAAAGGACTGAAACAACTGGAGATGGCAGACTGAAAAGACCTCCGAGTTTAAAAATAAAGGCAAAAGGACAGATTGGAAGGGTGAGGTCAGCGGTGTTCTTTGGAATACAGGAAGGAGGTGAAGGATCTCAACGTGAAGAATGGAGGAAATTTTGGCAATTTCTAATAACAAGGCACAGAGGCATGAAAGAAGGGTAGAGAAAGATCGGGCAGGCTACTGTTTGGGTTTTTTTTCACAGTGAATCAACAAAGTAGAGTTAAATGCAAGAGTCAAACACAATCCATGGTCTTCCATGACACTTATTCAGTTTTACATCCATGACCCAGCATGGTATGATCTCTTTTCCTGGTGTTCTCTCTTACTTTGGTACTGATGTGCAGCAGCTCACAGCTACATGTTGCTGACCGACAGGATCCCATTCTGCTTCTCATTATGTATCACTTCACATTATTTTCAGTAAGGAGTTCAAAACAACAGGTACCTAACTCATTGTCTGTTGGCTGTGATAACTGGATGTATTGTCTGTCCTTTTCAATATTTTCTTAAAGATCAAATAGGCAACGCATGGGTCTATTAATCTGATATTAATCTTACTAAAAACCTGTAAGATGTCCTTGTCCATTGTAGCACATAGTGAGGACAAAATTAATTTTGCTCTACCTTGGCTGAGTAAAGGTTAGTTGTCTACAGCAGACCTAGTGATCCCACTTCCTCTCTATAGTCAGTGTTGGGTAAGAAGCAGTTCTAGAGGTACTCCAGCACACTTATCTTGGGCACCTATCTTAAATTTCCATTACGCATCAACAGGGTTATACTCAGTTTAGCTCTTCTCTTTTATTACATGATGCAAAACAATTGTAAAGGAAACAAAATGTTTCTGCTATACTTTCTATTTCCAGGTCTAATTGTAATGTATTCTGCCAGTCGCTATTACAAAACTGTCCAAGCAAATTAAAAGCATACAACAGGGATTTGGCACAGTAATTTTTAGTCTTAGTAAATTCTCCAGATACATGAGCTACTTGTCAGAGGAAAGGATTGTATAAGTTATTATAAGTCTTATACCTAACTACACCACAGTGCTACTTCCCAGTTTCATCTGGTATCTATGGGAAGTAAAACCGCAATATTATTTATATATTGTATATATATTATGTATATATTATATATATATTTATATATTGTATTCTTTAAAGGAATAACCCACCAAAGTGCTATCATCTGACTACTTCCTTCCAAGAGACACTGTTGAGCTTAAAGAGCAGTATCTTTAGCGTGTTTAAGTCAAGATAGCTCTACTGAAACCAACAAAGCCTTTGACTCATTGTACAAAACTTCCACTATTTTAGAGAAGTTATGAGACATAATGAAGGTGAGTGTTGGACAATCAGGCTGAAGACATTTGTAACAAACTGAATGTTAATGCGTATCACGCTAACTCTTCAGCCCCAAGGTATCCAGCCTTTCAGATTAAGGAATCGAAGAGGAAAATCTGAGCTGGGCAAGAATTCTGTAGCTCTGGCTTCCTTCAATGCAAGTTCCTCGGCTCCAGTGCTTCTGCCTCTGAGGTTCACCTTATGACTAGTTTTAATGTAATCTACAGAAAATAGTCAAAAGTAGATTTAATTGAATTGCACATGACATTTTGAATGATATGGATATATTATATTGTCTACCCTGATTATTGGTCTTCCCATGAACACAGCAGTTTGAGGGAAAAAGAAATATCAGAATTGATATAAGAACATATTCTTAAGAGAAGTGACCCTAATCCAAACAGAATTCTAATTGCAATTGAATTTAAAACTTCTGGAGCGTGTCAAATATAGTCAGAATCATGCAGTGAAAAAAGAATCAGTAAAGAGGAATTCAATCAATATTTTCAGCTTTGCAACATCTTATGCTGTCACCGCGGCCAAATTATTTCTATGCATTTCACAGTGCACAGACAATATTCTTATGAAGTTATAATTCACATGTGCTCTTTTCAAAATGCATTGTATTGAAGCCTTGCTGTCCACTGTCTGGAAACACGGCTTTTCTGCCCTGGTGACTGAGTCATCCATGTAATGGAGTCAAAATATCAAAAGAACTATACAGCCCTCAAAACAGCAAGCAGAAGAATAAACTGTTACCTGGTAGATATCAGCCTAGATATATTTCTCACTACAAATTTTGTTTTAATTTAAGCAAGCATATCTTTATGTTAACTAACAAGAAAAAGAAGCTTTATTATGTATTTCAAACTCAAAACTCGTCAATTGTTGACCATTTTACTCCAGACACTCTATTTTTCACTTGTAACTTGAAACCTTTGCAGTGGAACTGCAGTACTAACATCTCAGATGGCTTGTGTTGTGGCTAAGGTGGCTGGCGCTGGCCCTGCCATGGGAAATGTAACGGTCTGCTCTGGCCAGCCCATTGCTACAGGGCTGTTTTCTTCATTTCCCCCTCTGGCTGGGCCTTCTGGAGTGAGAGCAGGATCTCATCAGGACCCATCAGATGCATCATACAAGGATAAGCCCATCTGATAGTTCCTACCTGTGTAGGAAATGGAGGCGGGGGGTGGGGTGGGGTGGGAAGCAAGCTCTTCAAGGGACTCTGAAGTGAATTTATGCTATTGCATTTATACTAGTTATTGCATTTATGCAATATGTATTTATTTATGCTATTTGTGGCATTTATGCTATTACAGGAGGCCTGGAGGGACATGTACAATCATGTTGTTCAGGAATGGAAAGCTTTACACATAGAAATAAGTCATTTCCTGTTTGTAGTTACAAACATACCAGATATTCAAACTCTGTGACGTTTCAAGCAAAGCACTACATTTGATTCCTCTTAATCTCTATCACTTTTCCTCCATTCCAAGACAGTATCATGATTTCTCAAACT
Source organism: Platalea leucorodia (assembly GCF_965183815.1). Taxonomy (NCBI): domain Eukaryota; kingdom Metazoa; phylum Chordata; class Aves; order Pelecaniformes; family Threskiornithidae; genus Platalea; species Platalea leucorodia. Next base: position 42,061,709 of record NC_138825.1, on the reverse strand, counting down.
CTCTTCAGAGACTGTTCCAGTCTTATCCGAGTACTAGCTCAACAAATGAAGCAGACATTCAAGTTTTTATGAGTGCAGAGAAAATTTGCATAATTCAGTATTGCATGCATAGTCTCTCTTTTGTTCTAATTCTCTCCCCACTCTCTACTGAGTTTCTAGACTGCATTTGTTCTCTTTAGCCACATAATAAGACCTATTTCCTGAGGACAAGAAACATCAGGAGTAAGATCAATCTGAGACTGGTCTTAGGTTCCAGCACGTGTGTTGCCAGTAGGAAGAAATTAAGGCCGGCACTGTAGAGTCCCTTGTCATCCTAGTCTGTGGTATGCGCTAGGCCACGTGTTGGCTATCAGACTGTGGTTTACTGTGTTTAATGTGTCAAACAGGCAGAATGAGAAAGTGCAAAAGATGGTTAAATAGGAACTCAATCCCGTGCATGAGATGCCCCAAAACATTAACTAGACCCGTGAAACAAAAATGTTACTTGTATGCCTTTTTGTGTGTAGCTGGACTATCCTTGTAAAACTCCCTTGTGCACCACTTCAAATTTCAGTATGTGATATGGATGTTCAGGGATTTTTTAAATGAAAGCAGTTATAGTAGTATGTAAATAGAGATTTTAAACTTCTAACTTTGACCATCAATTCTTAAATTAACCCCATGGTTTCACTGCTGTAACATCTGTCCCTCACCTCTTCCTTTGCAGTCAGTGAACTGCTTCCACTCTCTCCCTCCCCACTCACTGGGTTAACTACAGGACTCAGTCCTTTGTCCTGCCAAAATTCTGTGATTTGGTTGATTCCAGTATTCTTAACGTTTATAATTTTCATGTTCGCTGTTGTTATCCATGTGCTGTCTTCAGCTGCATGTCACGGATCCTTTGCTGTAATTGAACCAATCTGGAGAAATCACTGTGAAGGATATTGTCAGAAATGGATCGTTCGGTGTGACTGTCATCTCAAAATGACTCATTCCGAATACAGGCTACAGCAATAGTACAAACTGACAGTTACTGTATTGAAATTCCTTATCTGTATCTCTACTTAGACCAGTAACTTTTACTTACTGGTGTTTAGCTTCGTTACATATAAATATTGTAAGAAAGCAACAGACACAAATACATTCTTACTCCTATGATGGTTTCTCTGACAGTATTGTTGGGTTTCTTTTAGTTGATAGCTATCTGAAAAACTTCTATATCCCAGGGTACAGCTGTGACCAGACAGCAAGGATAAAAAGAACGAACTGAAAATAAATGCTAAATACTATGATGACACAATCTTTCCGCAACATTGACCATAATTTTCTCCACTAGCCACTTAGTGGTTATAGAAAATTTTCCTTAGGAAGTATTGCCCACACTACGCTTTCACACACACACGTTACTCCCAACGTAAGGAAGCAACGTTTTCCCATTTTTCTACACCTTACTGAGAGACAGCAGAAGTGAATTTGGCATGGGACGTGCTGACTCAATGCTACAGCACTGAATCTATTTCAGTATATTGAATGTATTTTAATATATTTGCAGATGCTTGAACTAGCTGTGCTTCCTTTACTAGCAGCGAATTTCATGGTTTAGCCTTTGATGTCCCGCCCCCTCAGAAGGCCTTTCCCCAGCATTTGCGGCTGGAGAAGGTTCCGGAAAACGCCCGGTACCCAACATGAGCGCGATTCCGACACGACCAGGATCTCCCAGTCAGTTCGGCCCCGCAGCCAACCGCCCCAGCCCCGCCGTTCTCCTCCCTCGCCACCGCACCGACCCCCGCGGCCGGGCCGGGCCGGGCCTGGCCGCCTGAGGGGGGTGGCGCTCGCGCCCTAACGGCCTCCCCGCCCTCCCCTCCCGCGCGGAGCATGCTGGGGGCTGTAGTCCCGCCGCCGGGGCGGGGCCAGTGCCCTGAGCGCGCGCTGCTTGAAAGCTCTGAGCGGCTGCCGCGCGCCACGGCCGAGCGGAGCGGAGCGGATCTGCCGGCGCGCGGGCCTCCCCTCCTCTTCCTCCCCCGGCGAGGTACTGGCGCGCGGCCCTCCGCGGCGGTTGGCGATCGCGCCCCCCACCCTCCCCCAGCCCCCCTCTCCCCCACCCCTCCCCTCCCCGCGCCGAGGTAGAGGCGCCGGCGGCGCCATGGGGAAGGCGGCCCCGAGGCGGGAGAGCTGCCTCAGGCCCTCTCGGCCCCGGACAGGTACGGTTCCCGGTGACGGTTTATGCGTGCCGCCCGCGGGGAGGCTGGGAAGGACGGCGCGGTGGTCGTCGCTGAGGCCCCTGGGCCCCTGACTGACGCGGGGTGGGGGGGCCGTGCCTGGCGCTCCCTGTGCCCCCTCCCGGCCCCGCTGTCTGTCGGGGGGCGTGCGCGGGGCCTGCTGCCCCCCCCCCCCCGGCTGCTGCGGGTCCGCCGGCGGCGGGGAGCCCCGTCCCCGCAGGCTGCGGGCATCGCTGGCTTAAAGGTTTTGCATCTCTTCGGACGGCGGGAAGGAGCTTCGGCTGCGCGAGGTGCACGGTGGCACTCGCAGGAGCTTCTGGTGGCTGTGCTGCAGCCCAGCACCCTGTCTGCAACCTGACCTGACGTTCCTTGTGCAAAGATCGAGACTCAGCCTTGTGCTCACGCTTTTCATTTTCCCGACTGCAGTTTAAGCAACATCATGGGGATTCAGGGCCTGCTCCAGTTTATCAAGGAGGCTGCTGAACCTACCCACGTGAAGAAATACAAAGGGCAGACGGTAGCTGTGGACACCTACTGTTGGCTGCACAAAGGCGCTTACGCTTGTGCTGAAAAGCTGGCCCGAGGAGAGCCAACAGATCTGTAAGTCTTTGTTACGTTTCGGACTCGGCCCTCTTACAAATTAAAGTTTTGCTAGCTTGACATTTCTTGAGCTAAAATCTAAGTTAAAGCAGCTTCACTTCTTACTGTTGCTTCTGAATTCTCAGTCCCAGTTGTACTTTTTGGAAATGGAATTGTTAGCTATAAGTAAATAGCTTTCCAACTGTGCAAAATAAATATTGAAGTATGTATTGGGGGGGGGGAAACTCTGTAAAATATTTTCTATTAAAACACCAACGGTTAGGTGAGTGAGTTTGTTCTTTTTTTTCAGCATGTCTCGCTCTCAGTTATAATCTGGTCTCTCTGATGAGATTCTATAGATGTAACTCGTATGTTTCAAATTCAGTATTATTTTCAGGAACCTTATTTTTATGAAGTGATAAGTTTTTAAATACTGCTGTGACAAAAGTTGTAATGATACTAAGGAATTCTGATAGATGTGGTGTACTCTGAATAAGGTGTAAGGTTTTTTTGCTTAACATACTTTATTTTTAGTAAGAGTAACTTTTCTAATGTAACATGGATTTTTCACTTACACAGTTATTTCTAAGGAAGGAAATGAACAGAAATTGTGGTTGTATTTCAAGTTCAGCTTTGGAGCTTAGATCAGATATGCATGAGTTCTTGCCCATCTCTGGTAAACTGGGTTGAACTCTTGTTTTAGATTGAATATAGTTTTAAATGAAGATTAATCTTTGTCTTTTAAGAAATAAAGCTACACTGATTAGTCTAGATCAAACTTCACTTATGCAATTTTGATTAAATGTTTGACTGGAGGCAAGAAAGAGTTGGTGGTTTTCAAATAGGTTCAAATCTTTAACTCCTGCTTCTGTTGATAAGAACTGTAGAGTTTCATCCAATCCTGCTACCTGCCTTTGAAGGTAGTGGAGATCCCTCAGAGTCCTGAACAGGATACACTTCAGTTGAGAAAGAAATTGACTGACAGAAGAAACATTAAGAGTCATAGGAAACTTTGGAATAACTACACGAATATTTTATGACCAAATCTTGTTTCCATGCACGTATGATCGCTGATCTTAGACTAGCACTTTAACTATGGTGTAGAAAGTCTTTTCACACTTCAAAATTCATATGAATTGAGGTATTGTATAGCTACAGTCGTATTTGCTCCTGTCTTTCAAAAATCATAGTTATTTTTTGGTTTATGTTTTGTAGCACTAAATCCAGTTTCTTCACTGCTTAAATACTTAGATTCTAAGTGCTCCGAAGTCCCAGTCTCCCTCCCCTCCCTGCCCCCTGCTGGAACGGTTGCTTTTGCTGTTTTAAACAGTGTGCTTAAAAGAAAAAACAAACGATTTTTTTTTTTTTTTCATTGAGCATCATTTTAATGCACTTAGTGTTGACAGCAGTTATTAGATTTTAGTTCTGTGCTGCTGATTAAGTGATCTCATACAGATCTGTAAAAATAACAGGTAAGGAGATCAGAGGTCTAAGGAAATACGTAAAGTCTGGAATTCCCCACGAATATTTTACTAAGGGACAGGCTTGGAAGGCAGTGGAGGATTGCCTTCTGGTCCATTCACCGTCTTCACTGTTAGTACAGTTTGGGGAACTCTCCTGTCTTTTGGAATATATTCAGGACTGTGCCTGTGTTAGTATGGGAAAATAAGTTTGCACGTCTGTCCATAGCATGTATCTACCATCTGGAGAGAAGTGTGGGTAGTTCCACAGAGAGAGGTTTAATACCCTATCACTCCTCCAGCTCTACAAAAGTGCATTTAGTCTGCCTCTCATAAGGCTTCAGGGAAAGATAATGTGCTGTGCTCGTCTGCCTCCTCTTTCCCTGGCCATTATGAATTGTGTTGCTGAAACTAAAAAGATGATCCATGGTTTAACTTGTAAAGTTTTTGGCAGCGTTGAATCCTAATGTAGCAAAATGAAACTGAATTGTACTTGACTTCTTATTTCATTTTGTGTAGGAGTAGGGAGCAGTCAGTCCAGTTCTGAGTTGGGAGGTGGAGCATTTCTCTTGCGAAAAAAACAGCATTCAAGTGTTCTTACTCTTTTTGTGGTGCTGGGGAAATATATGGCCCATTAAGATTCTTGAACAATATTTAGTCCTAAACTTACAGTTCTCCTTTCCTGCAAACAGAAAACACGCAATAGACTTGTGCTTAATAGTAAAGTTTATCTTTCTTTTCTTACTTCTGTTATTGTTGATACAGTTACGTCGCTTTCTGTATGAAACTTGTTGATATGCTCCTGTCATTTGGAATTAAACCAATTTTGGTATTTGATGGCTGCACCCTGCCTTCTAAGAAGGAAGTGGAAAAGGCCCGACGAGAGTAAGTACTGAACTGTATTGATTTGCAAGCAAAGCAGCATGTTTAATGCTACAATTCATTTTTGAAGTTGAGAAACCTCAAACTTCAGCTAGGTAGTAATCTCTGGTAAACTTCCCTGCAATGTAGTGTTATTTCATTTAAATTACATTTAAAAATCATACAAACCTCTTCTTAGAGGTTTTATTCCAAAAATAGAAATGTACTTCATAAATGAAAGCACTTTTATAGAGGAAGGAAGTAAACCTCTGAGCGTTAGTTCCTGTAATGTATTAAAGGCTTTTAGTTTACCCGCCCTCGTGATCTCTGGACAAAAATATCTCTTCCCAATATAATTTTATTTTAAAATAACACTACCTTCCTCATCTTTCTCTACAAATAGTCAGGTAAACTTGTTTCAGGTTTGGATTCAGGTCCCTATATAATGGGATTTCTTGCTGAAGTGGTGAGAATTTTTCACTAGCGGTTTTTATTTATAAATTCTCATGGGACATATGCTTCCTTCAGCGTGGAGAGAACAATTTCCGATATTTGAAATGAAGTAAATGATGCCTTCTGTCCTTTAAACCAATAAGTATCTAGTATCAGATACTCCCAAATTCCATTAAATCTATTTTACTGCAACCTGAGAGTGGGTGCATCTCTTTTTTTACACTGCTGATTTCAGTTCCTGAGTTGTCACTGTTTTCTGAGAAAACATTGTAAATTTCAACATGCCAGTCTAATCGTCCTTGTCAATACAATAACTTAGTTATTCTTATGTTTTAAAAAATTATGCAGTAGAACAGATTTGGGAAGTGTTCATCTGCAAAACAACTTTTTTCCCCACTCTTCTACCTGTGTCTCTTAGTCCTTCCCGCTACTTGTTCTTTTAAGTGAAAAGTAACCTGAGGTTGGTGGATACTTTTGTTTATCTTGCAGGAAGCGTCAAGCCAGTCTTCTGAAGGGGAAACAATTGTTGCAGGAAGGGAGGCTGTCAGAAGCTAGGGAATGTTTTGGACGCAGTGTAAATGTTACCCATGTTATGGCTCATGAAGTTATTAAAGTAAGTTGTCAGTGCTTGATACTGCAAGTTTTAAAAAAATCTGCGTGGCAGGTAGCATGTTTTACTCTGCTTTTGTATGGCTGCATTACTACCTCTTCTATGTAGGCAAGAAAAATATTCCCTTCTTCTTAGCCTCTAATTGTCCTGCATACATTGGATTGTGTTAGGCACGGTTAACAAACTTTAACTTCACTTCAAGTTTATTATGCCCAGTTGTATAAATAATGATGACGTGTCAACTGAAATACATCTTTTCTTACTGCTACAAACTGACTTAACATCAACAGTTTTACATTTGCCGCACAAAAACTCAACAGCTTTGGTTGGTTGGTTTTTTTTTTTTTTCCCCCCCCTTAACTAGTTCCTGGGAATAGACCACAGAACAAGTTTCGGCTGCTTAAAAACCTTTCTAGTAGCTTTTTGCTATCATTCCACTGCACTCATAGGATCTTTATCAAAATAGTACTACTTTGGTTCTGGTGCTGCTTTCCTTTGTCCAAAATATAACTTGCATGAGTTTGAACCTGGGACCTGTGGTCAGGTGTAGTGAGCATAATGTTACAGGCCAACACAGGAAAGGTTGGTTTTGTAAACTAGTCTATATAGGTCTAAACTGCTTCAAACTTGATTTTTGAATATGAAATATTGGGCTCTAATGGGGTGGATGGGTGTGTGATTTAAAAAGATCACAGTTTCAGTTTTTTAAGGTAGAGGTTCTTATGCTTTCAGATGTCTTAATTACTGAAAATTGATGCAAAGTACTTGTATGCTTCTTGTTTATGTACAGGCTGCACGAGCCCGGGGAGTTGATTGTATTGTTGCTCCTTATGAAGCTGATGCTCAGTTGGCTTATCTTAATAAGATTGGCATGGTTCAAGCTATAATTACAGAAGACTCTGATCTTTTAGCTTTTGGATGTAAAAAGGTATGGAAGGAAATACTAATAGCCTTTTACCTTTCACTGATATCTTAAAAGCAGAGTTTGAAGTTGCCAAATGTGCTTGTTGTATGGATTTACTCTTCTACAGTAAATGACGGAAACAGAAAAGATGAGAATAGCACTCAGCCTCTGTTGTTTCCACTGGGTGCAACAAACTAGCTTATATGGGTGAAAATTATTGTTTTCACTTCCTCTTATTTTCCAGGTGTTTCTGAAAATTGACAAGTTTGGAAATGGACTAGAGATAGATCAAGCTCGACTAGGGAACTGCAAGCAGCTTGGAAATGTATTTACAGAAGAGAAATTCCGCTACATGTGTATTCTTTCTGGTTGTGACTACCTCTCGTCAATTCATGGAATTGGGTTAGCTAAAGCGTGCAAGTTACTAAAATTAGCCAACAATCCAGATATTATAAAGGTAAACTTGGTTTCGCTTTGTGTGTTGGCTTTTTGGGAGCCTATATCAGTATACATGAAATTAACACTGAATTGAAAATATGAGGGGTTCTTGACCTCCTCCATTTTGAGGAAAATGCTAGAAGAAATATTTTTTTACCTGTGCTTTAGAAAGATGCTGAGCTAGACTTAGTCAAGTGTTGAAGCTATTAGGTATTTAATGAAATACACCAAAGTAAACTTAAATAAAGAATTGTTCTAATTCTTCCAGGCCATATTCTATTTGAGGAGAGACTTAATTTTTTGTAAGGCTCTGGATTTTTTTTTTCCCCCTCATTACCTGCTCTTTCTTCTGGTTTTGTAGATAAGTTATTAGAACTGTTAATTGAAATCTGTTACTTTTGCATAAGTACACTTTTATCTGTGTGGGAGAGAGGCAGGATTTGGGAATCTTATGTAATTCTCTTTCTGCATTTAATGACATGGATACAGACATTTATATATTAAAAACATTATGAAAGAAAAGTTTGGTATGGTGCAAAACAAAAAGTAAGGTAGCAGGTTTTTTTCTTATCCAGCGTATGAAATGAAAACAAATCTAGTACTAGGAGATACAGAGGCTGAGAGAGTGGGTATAACATCTGTATAGATAGTAAGGGAGAAGAGAGGTTTTTAAGAGCTAATAAGAAAAATACCTTATGCGGCTGTCCTGGAGGCAGGTAAATCTAATCCAGAAAATCATTTAAATCTAGTCTAACTTCTTTCTTAAGTTACTTGTATGCTTTAGTGTTTTTTTCTCTCACAGGCTGTACACAAAGAACTATGAATTTTAGTTTTAAAATGTGTTTTGTATTATGTAAAGCAGGTATCAAAGCAACTGGTTTGGTTGGCGCTTGTAGAAGTAAAAAGCAAACTTTGAACTTTTCCCATATAAATCATGATTTCCTTTAATGTATCTCTTTTTGTGCAAAATATCAGGATTTAATCATTTGAAAAACTTTTTGCTTTAGTAATTTGTCATGTGATTCATCACTGCTATTATCTGACAGTGTTGGAAAGTCATGAGTGAGTCAAAAGATAGAAAGTAGTCCAACAGTGCCTGTTCAAACTCTTGCTTCTTAATGACATGAGTAAATTTGCCTGTATTTAGGATGCGTGGCCAAAACACAGCTGATGTTTTGTTTGGAGAGGAGGAGAAACTTTTGCCTCTAGCAATATGATAAACTTGATCTTCAAAAGAACATAATCTGCCTTCTGTGAAACTGGAAAATGTAGAGGTCGATGAATTATTAGGAACTTCTTTTAGAGCGGTGCAGTAACAATATATAGGAGGAGCTACCAGATCAATATGTAGTCTTCTGTGATGAGTAACCGAGGGGGGGAGAAATCTGAGTAGTTTTGCTTTTTTCTACCCTAAAAACACCCACATATTGCTTATGTGTTCTGATAATACGAATGATAAAATTTGATATGCATTGGTTATAACAAATATACCTTAAGGAGATGCTCTTGTATTTTTATTCAGATTTTGTATTTATTTATTGGACAAGAAGTATTTTATAAAGAGTTGAACTGTGTTATTGATGTGATTGTAAACAACTGGAATGTGGGAAAATAATGTACAAAACTTCTTTTTTCTTTCCCCTGTTCAAGTTGAATCTGATTGTTGTAACAGGACACACATTCTATATTTAATTACAAGCAAAAATACTTAATAATTGAAATGTATTTAACCTTTCATGTAACCTGTTTAAATGAAACAGCTAAGCAATTTTTTTCTTTGACAGGTTATTAAGAAAATGGGGCAGTACTTGAAGATGAATATAACAGTATCAGAAGAATACATACAGGGTTTTACACGAGCCAATAATACGTTCCTTTATCAGTTAGTTTTTGATCCTGTCAACAGAAAATTAGTTCCTCTGAATGCATATGGGGATGACATTGATCCAGAAACACTAATTTATGCAGGACGGTATCCTTTATGTTGAAACAGCAGAGTGGGGAAATAAGGGTGAGCAGATGTGGTATCTTACACTTTTCATTGTATTTGTGGTGTACTTATATTTTTCATTGCATCTCTGCTCTTGACTAAAGCCTGGCTTTTCTGCAATCTTAGAAAGTTTTGGTTTTTTTTTTCTTCTTCTTCTTTTCTCTTTTACTCTGATTTTAATTAATAAAAGAAAAGTACAGGAGGTAACTCAGTGACCTATCATTGACATATCGTTTTAGGTAGAAGTTATGGAATTTTTTTTTTCTTTTTAGAAAACAACTTGTTAAATACAAGTTATATTTAAACTGTTTAAGTCACTTTACAACTGTCTTTAATTTCTGCCTGTGTTAAGTGTGTTATAATCTCTGCCAGTTTAGTTCTTGCAATCTGTGTTCAACTTATTCCCTAATCTAAGCATTTCCTGTCTTACCAGATACCTCTTCCTATAGAACAAGTAGCATTTTGCCACATTTGTGCAGCATAAATTTCAGCATGGATGATTAGGAAAATGAAGAAAGAGAGGGGGCTGTTGAAGTAGTTACTATCTTTATATGTTCTTCAAGGTACCTAATTCGAGAAATTAAGAAAGATGGTAACTTTCCTGCTGATGATATAAGGTTTTCCTTTTGACTTCCTTGATTTGCCATGCACTGCAGATCTATTACAATTGCTGTTGCATCAAGATTGAGCCATGTGTAGCAGTATTAATGCTTTTGATTAATATTCTAGCAATGCTTTTTGGCACAAAAATGGGAAACAGCTAGTCTAACTTTCATGCTATGGTTCTTGAAATTTAATGTAATATTCAGATATTTTCCTTTAATATGATGGGAACAGACATTTTGGTGATGGTACTGCTTTTCAAATTGCCATTGGCAACATTGATATCGATACAATGGAACAAATTGATAATTATAACCCTGACACTGCACAGGTAACCTCTTTGTTCTGAAGTTATATATTAAGATTTTGATGTGGGTCTGAACATTCATGGAAAAATATGATTGAATATTATCTGCAACTGACGTGGCAGTGAAAGCTATTCTGCTATTAGAGAAACTGTATGCTCCCACACATGTATTTCTCATTTTTTCTACAAGTAAAATCTTACTTTTCTTGGCATTTGACTTTTAATGTTTGTTTTACTTTCAGACTTTTTTGATAAGTCCTTAATACTATTGACAGAAGTAACTGATTTAAAAGGAAAATTCTCAAGAGATTTGGATTTCTTCCAAGTATATAACTCTGAGGAAAGTATTTTCCCAGATTAGGTTTTCTGAATAGAAATAAAAAGCAAACTTTTAATTTTGTCTGAGATGAGCAGTTAGTCGCTTGGGCCATATTGGAATGAAGAAGTCATGGCAACACAAAAGAAAAAGAATTTATATGAAAAACATGAGAAATGTGGGAACAAAAAAGAAAACATTTGCGTAGAGTATGTCACTACTCATTGTGCAAATGTCAAAATGTCCTTATATGCTAAATCAGGAAATCATAAGTAGAAGGCAAAATTATGAACCTATGTCTTGTTTTTTAATTTTTTTTTTGTAGCCTGTGCAGCAGAGAAGTTGTGGCTGGAACGACAGACATACTAATCATGTAAATAGCATTTGGAGCAGAGACTACAAGCTTGGCCCTAATGCAGATACTGTTCCTCATAAAATGCATTTGCTAGAGAAACCAACAACCAAAGGCATGGAGAAGATAATTAGTGTTAAAGGGCTAAAACTTCCAGGGAAAGAGCTCTTAGCAAAAAGGCCAAGGAGTGGTATGTTTTTATTAAAATAAATATATAAATAACAGTAGAAGACTGTGAGGAGAGAAAGAATTCTATCTTTGACTTGATAGCATGAGATTTTAGACAATAAAAGTTAGAGTTAGGCCTCTGTGTTCTCTGTTTTCAACAAACTGCAAGACTAACAAGCCATAATATTAAAGCCTATGTAACGATTAAGGGTGGCAGCAAACTTTCAGCAGCACTTGATTTTAACTTTCTTTAATTTGCTATAAAACTTTGTTGTTTTCAATTTTAAGTTGTCATGTTTAATACTATCTGTTCTATTTTTAGATATTTTTGGTTTTAATTTCCATCCTATAATAGCTTATGAAGAAATGAAAATAACCTATTTTTCCTAGAGCTGACATTTGGCCAGACAGAAAATTTAAAGAATATTTTCTGTACTCTTCTAACACTGTGTTGCCTGTATCTCCTGTAGAGGTATTCTTTACTCCAACTTTCTCACTTTCTGTAGTAAATCTGTGCTATCTTGTCTTCTACACCACCTAAGTTATATGTGCCAAAATAAACTGTGGGCTTGTAATGGAAGGGACGCTTCTTTGTTCCCATTGTGCTCTATCTGATATGCTAAGTATTTTCTCTTCCTCCGTTTCCTTTGTTTTCTGATTATGCTACTAGGTCTCCTTTTTTGCCTTTGTTACACCTGATATCTTCCTACTCCCTGGTTTATCAAAATGTGTTGTTAGTTTAGCAACCTGCCTTTAAGTCAAATTTAGTTTTGCTTTCAAAGTGTTCAAAACAAACCAAACAAACAAACATGTTTCACTTCAGCTGTTCTGCCTTCACTCCATCTACTTTTTCATAGAAAGTTACTTTTAAGGCTATGTACTAGAAAACAACTGTGTTAGAGCCTTCTAAACTGTAATGTCAAGAATGTTCCTACCAGACCTTACTAATATTTTTAAGCCTGTGAGAGTAAGTATGTTATGCTCAATTCCCTTGTAACTGGATAATTATAGAACATGCTTCTACAATGATGCTTAAATTGTTTTTAGATTTAGAAGAAATCTCAGATGGAGATCTCTTGAACCAATATTCCTTTTCAAAAGCAAAAAAATTCAAAAAGGAGAGTGATCATGATGGTCAAGCACAAAAGAGTGTCTCAGCAATACAAAGCCTTGATTCTTCAGGGAATTCTGTCACTCAAGAAAGCTCTAACTCCCTGCCCAGAGTTAGAAATAAATTTGCTTCCTTTCTACAAAGGAAAAACAAAGAGAAGGATGCTGTAATTGTTCCAGGAACAAAAAGCAGGTATGCTTACATCACATGTCTCAATAAGTAGCAAAGTATTATTTGCTGTTCTGGTTGCTGAAATAACCTGAATACTGAAAATGAGAAAAATGCTACCTCAGACCTTTTTTATTCAACTGTATTAATGCACCTGTAATCCTGAGCTGAGATGGAGAACGCTTTGTGCTAGGCACGCTGTCTATGTGTGAGGTAAATAATATCAATTTTTTACTGCAGAAATGAAGACTGTGTGAGACTATTCAATACAGTCTAGCCTCTGGGTATCAAAATTAATTAGGAATTGGCCATACTTCTTTTCCAGGTAGAAGTCATATGACATAACTCAAAAAAAAAAAAAAAAAAAAGTAGCTGTTTTGTGCCAAATATGTAAGAAATGAGTGACTACATTGACTTATGTTGACAGGGTTTTTTGTTTGTTTTATTAAAGCCAAACCTGGTCAACTGCATGACAAATACCTATTCTTATCCCATCCCATTCAGTTGATGCTTCTGATCTTCGCGCCAGCACTTTGAGAAGGAGGACTTTGGGCTTGTTAGTTTGGGTTTTTTTTAATTGGCTGTGTGTTATGGGTTTTTTGGTAGCATTTGGCCACAGCTACTTGAATTGGTTTTACAAAGCATTATCACAATTGTGTCTTATTGTGTAATTTTTATCTTAAATAATTTGAATATTTTTGAGCAATGTAATTTTACAGAACAGTCTTAATATTGATGTTCTTTAGCTTTAACGCACACCTTCCTGAGCTGAAAGTTTTGTTATGTGGCATCAAAAATTAAAACTTGGCAGTGATGGTAGGTTCTTCTCTAAAGCAATGCTCAGTTTCTTAAAAAGCTCTGACTTGTACTGAGTCTTAGATGCTGCTGCTATAGCATGGAAAAGAACTAGATAGGTTCTAGTTTCCTTGATAAGAGGTGCTGAAGTGTTTCACTACTGTTTAGCTTTATGATAATTAATGAATATATTCTTAAATTTTGTAGGATTCCTAGATGTTTCTTTTTCACATGAAGAACCTTATTAATATTTCAGTCAGTGAATGACACGTTTACAGATGCTTTTTTCCCTCTCTCTTTTTTTTTTTTTTACTGGTATCTGTTAAATGCCTCCCTGAGGGACTAAGACTTTGCCCATTGTCGAAATAATTTCTGTCTGCAAGTGCACTTCAAAAATAAAATTGATGAATAGAGACAACTACTGGATTTTGGAGATGACATACTTATTTGTAATAACTTTCTTCTCCCTTGCCTTCACCTTTTTTCACTTTTTTAGGTTTTTCTGCAATGATGCAATTATGTTTGAGCGTAATTGTGGTAGAGCAAAGGACGACAGTGATCTCACTCAAGATGTCGAGCAGGATTGCCAGAAACAGGAAGTAAAAGAAGTAGCAGAAGATGTTTCTCAGTTTTCAGAAACAGAAAAAACAACAAGGACTGTCTTTACGCCTCTTGGAGAAACACAGAAAAATTGCTTCCGGTGGTTTAGCAGCCTTGTAAATAATTCAGAAAATCCTGGTCCATCTTGTACTGTATTTTCACAGCAGTTTCACCAACAGACAAGCAACTGCGTGGTATCCCAGGAAGATCAGATTAATGGGGTACAAATAGAGAGTGGGGCAGTGTGTGGTGAACTGGTGGAAGAATCCTCCCACTTAACAGAACTGGAACAGCCATCACAGTCTCAAAGGTCTTGTGAGCCATCAGAATGTAGTTTGGAGTCTTCTGAAATACTACAAGTGTCTAACAACAGTTCAGATGCAGAAGTAAGAAAACTAGATGTTGTTTCAGCATTTGCTCTCACTTTAAATTATAAAAGAAATTAGGCAGCAAAGTCTTCTCGTCAAAATGATACCCTGCAGATTATGTAGCTTGTGCTAGTGAAACTTGTCAATGCTTAACATAGTTGTGTAGAATGACGTACTAGCTTAAATCAAGTCTGTTCTCTGGTTTTAGTTTGTCTCCAGTCTTTCTGCTGCTATCACTACAGTGGGTCATAAAAAAACCTTGTAGGCTAGCTCTTCTCTGCTTTTGTTAGTCCCTGAAGAAGTCCTTTCGGAAAGCGTATGTGTGTCACTGTAGTGTTGCTTGCGGAAAATAAGCCCAGGTTTTTGTATAAGTTCTTAGAATTGCTGAAAACATTATACCTTATAAAGTACATATGTGTAGATGTAAAAATATACATTGTGTATATAAAGTACATGTATGTAGATAAAGTACATATGTGTAGGTGTAAAAATATACATTGTGGAAAAAAAAAAAACAAACACACAAACCAACCTGTTTTAAAACCAAATTAATTTTCTCTTGAAGGAATCTGGGTCCAATTCAAAACTGACTGATGATCAATGTACTCAGTCTCCAGTATTTTCTGCTGTTCAAACCGACAGAAAAAATAGGATCATAAAGACCAAGGTAAGAATTCTTTTAACTTTACTGTGAGCTCTAATAAACTCTGAAAATCAGTTTTTGCTTTCTACTAGTTCATTCTAGAACTCTTTAATGAAAGAATCTTAAGCAATGCACATGTTGGCAAGAGAAAACTATATTCTTGTTCATCTATATCAGAGCTGAGATGAACTGTAACCAGGCCACCTGTGATTGATATCAGAGTTGCAACTTGTTTGGGGATTTTAAACACTCAGGTGTAAAATAAGAAGCCAAGCTAAGGCTATAAACCACTTCTTAATTTTCCTCAGGCATGCTAAATACACAGGTTTTATGATGCAAATTGCAGTCGTGTTCATAATCCAGATACAGTCACAAGACACGACTTGATTTCATTGCTTGTCTTGATAAATCTGCTAGTTTAGCAGTCTCCTTCCTCTTTGACTAGAAAAAGCATGTTTAAATTTCAAAATCTGGAAAGGTTTTAGTCAGCCTTTCTTGTTTAAATGTTTTAGTTAAAAGCCTTGTTAGACACTAACGAATCAGTATAGAAGGACAGTCAATTTTCCTTCAGAGCCTGCATTTCATTTATTTTTCCTATTGGTTGGACACCTGTAATTTGACTTCTGTGTGGTTTCTTAGATGTCTAAGAATAAACTTATATCCCTTGTCTTTGTGACTTTTCTAAAAGCTTCACTCATTTGTCTAGTTTACAAAACTTCTTTGACCTTAACACCTAAAAGTGCTCTAACTCCTTAGGCATTGTCATTAGAATTGGCCAAAAGATTCATAAGTCAAAGGAAGATGCTTTCATCCTTTCATATATACCCTTACTAACTTCTTTCTCATAGACAGACTAAAAATCACAAGCTTCTCTCTGCCAAACAAGAATATTGTGTGTTTTGTATAATAGTGACATCTTGTGGTTTTTGTTAGTAACTTCTGTGTTAAGCTGGAATTTACATCTTTATTCCTGAACACCTGATTACAAAAATTCATTAGATTAACATTTTGCCCACTTCTCCTCAACAAGACTGAGCAATGAAATGTAATCATCCTGCAATTCAGCATTTTGCTACTTTGTTTTTAAGAATGTCTTTAATATGTTTTGCTTAATGTTTTGCTCACCTTAAAAGTATATTGGGAGAATGAATATACTAAATATTGGGGAATACACAGTATGGAAGTAGTGAGGTAATATAAACATCATATATAAACAATTTTTCAGGATGCTTGGACCTCTTCAGACTTTAGGAATCTGCTGAAAATCCATGAGGACAGTAGGGTTAGTTTAAAGCAAGTGGCTAGTAGGAGGATTTTTCCCACTTATTTCCTTGGCCGTGCATTTCTTCTGCTTCCTTTATGTGCTGGAAATAATAGTTAAATTGAGTTGGACCAGAAAACTGACCTGACTGAAAACTATCTTGACAATAACAACTAAAAGGTCAATCATATTGGAACTTGGGCCCACCCAGACTCTCAGGCTTGTGTGAGTTGTAGCACCAGTGAGACCATTGGAACAAGTAGTCAGAATTGAAGAGAGGGGAGGTAGAGATAAGGAGCACCACTTTTGGCTCAGTTTTTCCCTTAGGATTGCTTACTGCAAGTGTAAAAACAAGGGAAATCTCTGCTGATGTTAAGTACAATAAAAGATACCAAAGGTAATAATGAGTTCCAGATTTAGAGAAGCAGCAGTCAGTCATTTAAAACATAAATTATTCTGATTTTGGTAAGCTGAATAATATAGCTGATCTATAGAGAAATTTAATAATTGGGGGAGGCAATCTGGGGAAGTTGTCAACTCTTATCAAGGTTCCAATCCAAAATGTGAAGTGCCTAGCTGGTCAATTCTAATATCAAAACTAATAGAAGCTTTTCTCTAACAGATCCCTGTAAGATAGTGAGCTCTTTAGGACCTTGTAGATTTTTCTGTGATGGTGTTCCAGCTGTGGCTTTTACTGCTAATTATTTTCCACAATTGCTATGAGCCCAGCAAAGGGGCTAATATTGACAAAAGAAAAGAGAGCAATCTACTCTGGTTTTAAGTTTCTTAGTGGGTGTTTGACATGAAGCTTTGCCTGCTTTTGGGTTAGTTAAGTTATAGTTCTGATGTAATTCAGTACCACAAATGTAAATGTAGGATTATGGGTGGCTTCACATGTGTTGCAAAATGGCTGAGGTGATTGATAGATAAACAGCAAAATACTATGAAATGGAGTTTAAGGATTTTATTTTTATTCTTCCTAGTATTCTTCTTCCAATTTTTACCCTACATTTTAAACTTTTTTTTTTTTTTTTTCCAAATTTTATTTGGGATTCCAAGATCTGCTTGGTCTATTCAAGTAGAAACATTTCAATAAAAAAACCTATATAACAAGTGTGTGTGGTGGTGGGGATGACAAAATGCAGTGTCATTTTGGAAAGAAATGGGGTATGAGTTCTCTTCGAAGAAAAGGCTGCCAACCAACACCTTTTATTTTAAGAAAAAAAAAGTTAGGTGATCAATAGCATATACATGGATGAGGAAGAGCTATTTGCATTAGTTAAGTGAAGCACCTGAAGTAGGCAGAGCTGTGCCATCTTCTAAAGATGATCCAGCAAAACAGAAAAGATGATTCATTTAGAGCAAAATGCTTTATTCTTAACATTATCCAAATGGGAAATATGAGCATTGTTTACAACCTAGGTGTCCTAAACTAATCTTATGTACCCAACTGTAAAAAAGAGCTTCTTACAACTGTAGACAGTCACCATCTCTTTTGTAGGTATTATATTTTGATAATTATGTTTTGATTCTCATAATGACAGACAAAAGCTAAACTAGCAGGCTGGAACTGAGTGATCACTTAGAAGCTAGTAATTGTGAGTAGTTCGTATTCTACAACAAAATGGCAGAATGGCTCAAACAGTAAAAAGTTCCAGTGCTTCTAAATGGTGATTTCCAAAAAAATTGGGGAAAACGATAAGCATATGTAAGGCAGACAAAAATGATGGAAAATGTGAATAAGCTATTTGTGACCTTTTGCCACTTGTGAACTTATTTGGCAAAGAAAGTTTTAACTTTGTCTAAAAGTACATTACATGTATGATTATGCATGTATAGTACAAAAGGGCAGAGTGATTAAATAGATAGCAATAGGTATAACTTTTAATTTACGAAATGTGGTAAGCTACTCACAGAAAAAGAAGTCCTGCAGATCAGGCTTTAGTGTGTTTCTTCTATTGTTAAAATAAACTCGTTACTTTTTGTGCATGAAGTTCCAGAAGGCAAAAATTATCAACAATGTTGTATCAGTATTAGAAAGTGTGATAGCAGCAGTCTGAGTAGCTATCAGCCAGTTAGCCTGGTATTAACCCCAGAAAAAATGACAAGAATATAAGAGATAGTGGTAAGGGATGAGAATATGAAATGTAAAAATCACACTAACTGACATAATTATAGGAATTAGGTCATGTCAAAATGAGTTTCATGTACTTGTAAATGTGAAAAAACAGATTAAGTGTTTGGAAACTGGTAAGTGAATTGAAAATGAGGCACACATTTTTTAATGATATGGGTGGTGAATAGCTAGAATAAATTATATAATGAAGCCATGTATTTTTCTTTTAATTGATGTGTTCAAACTTAGAACTGGTTGCATTTGAGAGAGATATTCTGGCCAAGCACAGCTCTTTTGAGTTCCAGGTACAGAAACTGGATAAGAAGGTCTGACTAGAGGTCTAATGATCCTTGGGGTAATCATACTGATATCTGTGCCCTGCTTAGATTTTTGTGAAAAATGGAGTCATAGATATCACATAGAGTGATACCAGAGTAGGTTCTCTTAAAATTCTGAAAGTTGACATTGAAGAGTTTTTGTTGTGCTCTCATGTAAACGGATGAGAAAATAAATGTTCAATAGACTTTTAAAACTGCATTCAAAACAAATGTGTATTTGCAACCTCTTAGAATACAAAGACCTATGGAAACTGGTTTGCCAGTTCTTACGGCTGCGTTCCATCTAATGTATTTCAGATGCCGTTTTTTAGATTATAGAAGCTATCGAAATATACCTTGTTGTGGCAATTCAGATTGCATTATCTCAACACAATGTAAAGCACTTTATTTTTGATTATAAGCTTTGCAGCATAATATCTGTTGCTTACAAGTTGTCATTTTAATAATTTGTGCTGTAATTTTAAAATCTCACAGGTTCCTGGTTTACATAAATCCAGTTGTATAGGATCGCGTATTGTAACAAAGCTCAAGCCATTGATACCAGCTAAAGTCAGCGGATTAAGCAGGAAACTGTCACCTGTGCAGAAGAGAAATCACTGTGATGCTGAAAATAAGCTGGGACTGCAAGCCACCATTAGTGAACTCCGGAAAAATTTCCAATTTAAAAGGTGAGTTGCTTTAACTCTTTACTTAGCACCCTGTATACTTTTTTTCCAAAGAAACAATTTTCAAAGCATACTCTAAATGTGTCCTCCACACAATTCAATAAAGATAATAGCTTAAGATAGATATTTTCTACATACTTTTTTTTAATGTCCTAAGCTTGATATAACCATGAATTGTGGTAAATATGCTCTTTTAATTACTTTTTTCTTTCTAACCAGGAAAAACTCTCACCTAAAATTCATTTATTGAAGTAGTACATTTAGTTTAACATAATTTATATGAAAATCATTACCATTGTTTGACATCAAATACCAAAAAGGCATTTCTTAGTCTAAATGCAAAAGCTGCATAAAACTTGCTGAACTTAATTGAATTCAAGGTTGTTTCTATTTAACTTTGTGCCTTTCACATTTTGAGATGGCTGATTGTCAGGACTGTTCTGCTTTCAAGATGATGGTGAATTCGTGGAATATTTCTGTTAGCTAAAGTCTCTGGTTACAAGAGACATTTTTGTACATTATAAAATGCTATTGTTTTCCCTTGTGCAGATGACTTGGCTAACTTGAAGTTTCTGCAAATATCTTCAAGGTTTGAACTTGAAGGATAATGATTATTTAAAAAAAAAAAAAAGTGTAGGTATCCTAACTTCCACTATTTCCATGGGCTCAGGTAAAAACTCCTGGTAGCAAAGCTTTCCCAGCTCCAAGTAGCAATCTCAGCTTAGAATAAATAAGTCTTATTTAAATAAAATTATTATTCTCATTAACCTGAAACAAAATGTGAGTAGGACAAAAGTATTCTCTTTGCACTGAGTAATAAATGTGACATTGGTGACCATGTGTTAAGTCAGATGAATATATTTTAGTAAGTTTGGGCCTTATGGTAGGCTATTATAAACATACGACTAATTTCTGTTTAAAAAAAAATTACGGTATTAACATTTTTAGAAATATTACTTTTTATTATCCTCTTGATGCGGATTAAGAATGACAGTTTCAAAGAGGAAGTGAAAATGTGTGTATGTATTGCTTGACCTCTAATTGGGAGTGTCTGACCAGGCTTGTTCACAGGGAGAAAATTCATATATTTTGATTTATCAGAATACAGGCAGATAGAACAGAGTGAACCTAGATGGCACTCCATTCCTTTTCTCTGCTGATGGTTGCAAGACTTAGCTCCCAATATCCACATTTTATCCATCCAGTTCTGGTTGATCTGTACCTTCTGGGTATATACTGGGGATATATATTTTTGTATATATTACTTACTTCTATGTACATAAAGTACTTCTTTATTAGCTTTTAGGGGATTCTTTTCTTAATTTATTTAACAAAAAGGTGGGTTTTTTCACTGCCAGGACTTACTTAGCTCTGAGCATTGTTTATTGGTTTTAGATTTTAAAATGTTTCTAATTTAGCCTTATGTCTTAAGAATTATATTGTCTGATGGCAAATAAATCATGTGGGACACTAATCTGTTCTGTCCTAATGTCAAGACTCATGGGATATATATATATATGAAACTACAGTTATTCAGAAGACTTAAATGTTAAGGAAGCATGTACAACACCGAGTAGGATGGGGTACATACAGTCTTTCAGATATAAAGCTAATAGCTATCATTCTGTCACAGGATAACTGGAACAGTTGAAATCACTTTTAGTGAAGTTGTTCGGTTGTAGTGAAATTGAAATTAAAACTTTCCCTCATAACTTTTTATTTTGGGCTTATTCACAGATGTGTGGGTAGTTAGTTGAGGGGTCTTGCTTTGTTTTAACCCGCATGTTCTTACAGGCCTGTGGTTAGAAACATATACTATCATAACATTCTTGGGTCTTGTTTCATCTTCTTTTTGTGCAGAGAGTACGAAAAACTTCCTTCTTGTAAAAAGTCAGATCCATTGTCTCCAATCAAAGATAATATACAGCTTACTCCAGAAACAGAAGAAGAAATCTTTAATCATCTGGACCGTAGTCATGTTCAGAGAGCTATATTCCCATGAACTGTATGCTGTGCACAATAAGATGCATTTTTAATCATTGTCAACATTTACCTTCTGGATATTTCATCAATATAGAAAAGATGCTTTGAACACCAACTATATATTTTAGTCTGACTAGTGATTTGTCATCTTTTTTTTATAAAAGCGTGAATTGAAAGGTACAGTTCTGTACTGACTGGAATAAAATCCTTCAGATGCCTGTGTTCTCTTATTTAAAGTCCCACACTAAACTCTTCTCCAAACCTTTTTCAGCTGCCCCTGGGCATTTTATGTAGGTCACATATGCAATCCAAGTTTCTACAACAGCTATGGCTTTGCCTTTGCACAACAGCAACAGAACAAGTTTGTGTCTTAATTTTTCATAGTTGATAATTTTTTTTTGCCTCTTCCATCTTTCCTCTTGAGCCTAATCTGGCTCCAAGACAGGAGTAAAACTGCTGTTCAGTGTTCATAACAGCCTTCACTATACTTCCAACACTGATAACTAATTCTTTTCCCTGTAAGGTAAAATCTGCTCTCTCAACAGTTAGCTTTTTCTTTGATACAGTCATGTTATTGGTGGGAATAACTTGGGGACTGCAGAAAGGAATATCACAAATACTTGGTCCCCAAATTCTCAGATTAATAGAATGATCTCTGAAGAAATACAGTGTGTTCCTCTGTTTTACCTGCTCTTTCCACGTTTGTAGTCTTATCCAACAACAGACACACAAAATATCGGTCCTCAGAGCTAAGGGTTACAAAAAAGCATTGTCCTCACAACAAACCAAACTTCAGTCTTCAACAACCAATCAACTAAAGGGAAAGAATCTAGGAGACTAGGGTCCTTGCTTTGGATGACTGAATTATCATGAAATAATACGGTGGGATTTCTACCTTTAAAATCGGAATTTGAATCAATGTAAAGATATGTCTAAATTTTTTTTTTTTCTTTTTTTAGGAAAGGATAGTATCTCTGCAGCAGATAAAGGTAGAAAAGGATATCTTAACCTGTGAAATGTATCCTTTCCATTCCTGAGATGAATACTTTCTCTCCATCTTTGAGCTTTTCACAAAAATTTAAAGTTTGAAATTGACCTATGAGAGGCAGGTGTTTTTTTTTTTTAATTGCACTGTACTTTTTTCTCTTAAAGAGAATCTGCATCTATGTAGCTAAGATCACCAGCTGCATTAAATTACAAAGAAGCTGCTTACAAGAGTACGTTATGTGTACGTTTGTGGGAGCAGTCCTCTTATTTCCACATTTGTGTTGAAGGTATGGGATATAAGGAATTGAAGCAATGATGCTCTAGGACAGACTTTTCATATGTGCACCACTAGAAAATCCCTACTCCTGAAAAGCAGAGGTTTTTAACATTGATCTTCAACAAGAATTTGTCTCTCTGGTATGATGTGACAAATAAAGGCCAGGGATAACTGGTTTTGTGTTTTCAGTCGTAGAACTATTGCCTAGAACGAATTTTTATGTGTTGCTACTGATATATTAATAATGACAGAATGAATTTTTGAAGGGAAAACAAAAATAATTTGTTTTCTTCCATTGCTTATTTATCAGTGTGGGAGTTGCAAGGTTACTGTGTACAGTCCATCCTTGCCTGTTGCCTGCCTCTTCAGTCAAAGAGCCACTTGTTCCTGCTTTAGTGGATCATCAGAAGAGACAAACTACTTGTGTTTGTATTTTCAAGGACAGGTAACTTTAAGGTAGTATAGGACATCTTACCTGCAAGCTACATGTGTGAAAGCAGTGCCGACTCTTAATTCTGTTGCTTGCAAATACTGCCTTACCTGTTCTTGTAGTTCATTTATTGAAAATACTATCACTTGTTTTACTCTAGCTTCTTTGAAGGAAGAATCAGAGGAAAT
Organism: Platalea leucorodia; assembly: GCF_965183815.1. NCBI lineage: Eukaryota > Metazoa > Chordata > Aves > Pelecaniformes > Threskiornithidae > Platalea > Platalea leucorodia. The sequence goes on along the minus strand of NC_138825.1, from coordinate 42,038,540 downwards.
AAAGCAAGTGTGATACATACATCCACATTGACACTATTTTGTCACAAATGGGTGCCCTGATTTTTTTTTTTTTCCTTTATCATCCTGTATGGACAGAAGAGTAAAAATATAATTGATGATGCCTTAAAAGGCATAGGGCATGTAATAACTTGCTGCAGTGCTATTTCAATGGTAGGTGCTAGAGGAATTATTCATGCAAAAGTGCTTCTTGATTGCATTCCATCGTATGGTCTTAAAGTAGATTTCTTAAAAATACTTCCGTTTAATTTCTGGTTTGTGCTTTGGAGGTCTTGGGTTCTGACTTCACATTATAGGGGATTCTTTTCAGAAAGCAGCTACTAGAGTAGAGGCCTCTATTACATTGCATGTAAGTATATAATTCATGTAAGCATATAATAGCATGTAAGTTTTATAGTTAAGTGCGGAGTTCTTGGGTTGGTGTTTGTGTTATGAAAGATACGATAACATATATGCAAATGAATTTGTGCAAGACTTTATTCCTGAATTAAAATTTACCCTGGGTTGGGTAATACTCCATAGTAAAAATTATTCAGTATCAAAATAGGAGAAACTGTTACAGGTTATGATGAGGGGGGAGATAAAATAAAACATGCCCTAATGAAAAAATAAGAAAGAAAAGAAAAACTTGGAGAGGAGGAGGAGGGAGAGTTTGGTTGTTTTAGAAAGCAGGCATTTGAAAATTGGAGGATATGAGGGTGGTTGGAAAACAAGAAATGAGTAGGAAGAAATGAAAGCAGATGGCAATTTGGAGGCATATGTCTTTGTGTGTTGTTTGCTTTTTAATCTAATATTCTTTTTACTTTTTCAGTTTCTATAACTAATGTTCTCTAATTTTACCAGCAGAACTTCAAAGTATTCTTACAAAGTGGATGGCATTGCTATATCCTATTAAAAGGGTGAATCTGGCCCAGAAAAACTAAATTTACGAATGGTGGTCTAATCAAGCTTCACTCTTGAAAGTGCTGACTAGCCATTCCTTCAGCAGGATGGTCATATGAACTGCAAATATTCAGTATCACAGAGAATTAATATGAGAGTCTGTGGTCATCCAAATCAAGTAATGGTTTTGAAACTGTAGGTAAGTGACTTGTCCAAATTCAGCTGAGTCTTTCTGCTTAAATCTTTTTCTTCTAATTACAACAGTTGGTATTAACCACATGTTCTCTCTCACATAGATCAATACAGTAGTTAGTCATTTTTATAGGACTGAAGAATATTGAAAGACCATAGGGCTTTGCAAACACATTGTAAAAACCATTGTTACATTTAAATAATAGTACTTTAATACAATTTGCAACACTGTGGCATTTTTTGTATATTATTGACATACTGTTACTTTATTAAGTACTAGAAGCTCACAGTATTCAGATTCTATGTATCAATTAGTGTATGTTAATTTTGTTGGTAACAAAAAAGGTTACAATTCTGAGGTGGTGAAGCTAAGAGACAATTCTTTGCTTTTACTGCTTGCATCAAAAAATAACTACCAGCTGATTGTTTCAGCAACGTCTTAGTCTAGGAAGTATGTGGTACCAAACTAAAATTATCAACATGGGAGGGAAGAAAAAGGGAGGAATTACTTTCTGAACAGTAGAGGTCATTTTATACTGATAACAGGCCTGAATCTGGCCGCAGCAATGCAGGATTTGGTTGTAACAGTCTAGAAATGAATATACTTGTTGCTCCTATGGCTTTCTTGTGCTATTACATACCTTTGAGTTTGGCGGTGAAATGACAGGTTGTCTGAATATTTATGCCAGCTGGGTAGGTAATGCAGAAACCAGGCAATGTAGTTTCAAGAGCAGAGTCAGGAAGACCTTTAAGCTGATAGCAAGAGGACAGGAGAGAGAAGGTATGGGGAGGAAAAGGCAAGACTAAAAACAATTCCTGAATTCATTAGCTCAAAAGTGCTATACAGCTATAGTTATAGGATGAGCTACTGTCAAATTATTATTTCTCACTGGAGTGCATAGATTCAAGTACCCTTAAAGAATAACTGTCACAAATACAGGCTTCAAGCCTCTCTGTTGTAAAATACTGATGACGTATCTAAGGAATTACGGATGGCAAAAGCAAATCATATCAAGAATATTAGAAAGGGCTCTAGATGATGAGGCGCTGGGACTGGTGAGGCCTTCATCTACTTTTTTGGTGGTATTTGGTAAGTCACACCAGCTTCCATATCCTCAGGATAGCCCATATGGCAAAGAGCCATTTGAATACATAAAATAGAGCAGGCAGAGAGAGTACAAGACAGAGAGACTATGACTCTACAGAGACTATGTGTCTGCACTGTGCCAGAAATAGAATGAATTCTGCACACAAGAAAAAGTTGTACTGGATGATGAAAACTTAAAGGTGCCAGGGAAGAGGTAAGGAAAAATGGTATAACAAAATTTAGCATAAAAATGAAAAAGAGCAGGGAGAGTTAATAACAAAACAACCCTTCTAGGGAACAGGATTGAGGGGGTGTTGGAAATCAGAAGAGGTGGAGAATACTTGCAGCAGGAGGTAACTGTGCTGGAGAAATGCGCATATATATCTCTGCATATCTCTATAGACATTTAAAACTTGTCTCCTTCAAGCTCAGGTAGAAAAGCAACTTTTCAGAAGTATTCAGAGGTTTAAGATGATTCTTTTTGGCTGATGTGGTAATATTTGCTTTGAATGAAAGACAAACTTGAGAAAAGGTTGCCTCTGCTGATGTATTTGCACAGCAAAGTATTAAGTATAGGGGAGATTCCTCTGGTACTACTGCAGGAGAGGTAGTAAGTAGGTATTTTTCTTCATACTGCAAATCCTGTATAACAGTCTTTTCAATTCAAGAACATTCTAGTAGAGACTAAGAAGCTCCATGTTTAAAGCATGTATTTAAAACTGTTTACATCCTCTTTGTGTCTGCAGAATGAGTATTCTAGGTATGCAGTGAATTTTGTCAGATTTTACAAGAACATAAGTTTAAATTGAGGTACAATTAATGACTTCTGTAAGAAACAGATAGGGACACCTCTACTGTGTCCTGTATAGCTTATGTAATGCAATAAAATATACCATTTCATCAGTTTAAAATCTGATGCTTTATGTATATGCTGCATCTAAATTAATTCTATTTTTTTTTATCATCTGTGATCACTTCTTAAAACTAAATATTCACCTTCACTTTAGACTGAAGAGCAATGGTCTGTGGTAAATTACATGCGTTACTGCCCCATCTGGAGTAGGACCTTCTTCCTTGTTTTCATTGCTGAGTTCAGCTTATGCATCCCAAAATGCACCATCCGAGAGTACTGTTGATCTCCAGTTCTTCTCTGTGGAAAGTGGGACTACACATTTTCTTCTTTCTTATAGAAGTTTGTAGGAAACATTAGGTCAGTAGGACTAAAATGCTTGTCAGGGAGACTTGCCTTGTGTGAAGGATTGGTTTCTGTTCCAATAGCTCTCATTCTCCCCAGACTCCTGTGCTCCAGGCAAAATCTTACTTTTAACAGATGTAAAATTCTGGATTTGGAACATGGCATATACCTGTGTGAGGTCCTGTTTTGGGAGGGATTCTTTAATGACTTCGAAGTAACTGTGTTTAGTGTTACAAATGTACATATGACCTGCAGCAAGGCACTCTATAAATGTTTGAGGTACATAGAGGGCATACCAATAAGACAGACAAGACTGAGTTTGGCAAGATTACAAGTTTTATTCTTTGCATTACTTTAAAAACAACAGTTAATATGAACTACTCCAGAGCCTGTGTCAAACAGGACTTTAGGATTTTGTTTAGCTTGTTTCAAGTTCAGTATCTCAGGGAGCACCAAGTTTTGGGTTTGTGGTTTTTTTGTTTTGTGGTTTTGTTTTTTTTTTTTTTTTTAGAAAACATCTTGTTTAAGTACTTGCAGTGAAGGAGAAATCATTGCAACACTTGTAATAGCACAAGCAGTAAAATGATGGATTTGCTTTTTAGTTTCATCCATTGGCTTGTGTTACTTTTGGCTGCTGTGTTAAAGGAGGTCAGTTCAACAACATTTATCTGTTAGTTACCTCATTTTAGAAAAACAAATCAAGGGAGTGACCAAATGTATTTCTTCTAAGCTCATACTAGTTGGATTTAATTATGTTATTGATTTCTCTGAAATGATTATTTTCTTTCCTCATTAGCAATTTCTGTTAGTATTCAGCAGCACTCACTATTAAACTCTGAGTGAGAGAGCTTCCGGAAATATAGTGGTGCTTACCACTTTTTGAAGCCAAATGAATTTTATTTTTGTCAGCTCTTTACAGCTGGAAGTGGACCAGAAGCTCTTGTCTGGCCACCTTGCTCACTGCCAGAAGGTGTCAGTACCTCCGTAGTAGCAAAGGAAAGAAACATGGCTTAGATCTTAAAATATTTGGGGGGTGGTGGTGGTGTTAGTTTTAATTGGTTGGTATTTGTTTCTTTAAAATAAGCTACTTATCTCGGTAGTAACAAAAAAAACTGTGCAGCTTGCCCCCTACTCCCACTGTGAACATATTTATGCCAATTCAGAGCTGGTTACAAATGAGATTAATGAATCAATTAATTTTACACAGACCACTAAACTTTTTGGCTGTCAACAGCAGAGAAGTTTCCTACTTTCTCGTTTTTAAACTAAACTTTCAAATAATTAAAAAAAAAATGTTACCACATTCTTACTAATTAGCACTCTCCAAACAATAATTTTAAAGTGCTGTCAAGTGAGAGGAAAACAAGGAGTTGGATTGCACTTGAAAATGCATGTGATGCGTTATTTTGTTTAACAGAGCTTTTAAACTTAAGCCTAATAAGACTGCTTCCTAGAAACTTAAAAATCCAGATGATACATTTTTAATTCTTGCAGTGCTTGCAGTTAACTGTTATAAAATTATGGTAGTATTTTTAAGAAACAATTACCCTTCCTGCCCCCTGTATTTGAAAAGTCTTCTTGTTTAATCTTGCTTTTAGAGGAGGTATGCAAAAGTGGGGTTTTTTTCTTATACTCTAAAGTGAGGGAATTGCAAGTAGTAAACAAAATAAATTACATCTTAACTTAGTTAACTAACTATGAAATACTGTTATCAATAATAGCATTGGCTAGGGCATTTTTCAGATGTTTACTCCAGCTGTTTACTGCTTCTCTTCAAGCTGGATAAATTGGAACAGTTTTGTATACCAGCCTATTTAAGTTGCTCATGTCTGTAGAAGTCCATTGAATCCCTGCTTTGCTGCCATCACCTAAGTCACCTTGGGCAAACTTCTTAATTTCCCACGCTTCACTTTGCAGTTTGTGTAATGAGAATAAGAACTGTTCCAGTCCTACTCTCTAAGGATAAGTTTGCAGAGATTTGAAGAGTGTTTGTGTCTAGAGGCAGAGAGAAAGGTTTTGAGGCATATTCCAAATCCTAGCCTGATTACTTAGTTACTTGTTTGTAACTTTTTATATATGGAGCCTAAACTTTTTATCCAAAAGTGACCCAGTTTTAAACTGCAATGAAGTGTTATTCTGATAGGTGAGTTATCCTTGTTTATTACTACAAGCAATTGAGTTGAAGGGATGCAAAAAACAGAATTGAAATTGTCGTTGTCCACGTGATCTTTCTGATGTATCCAGCTCAAAGAGAAGCTGCAAGGATTAAGATAAATACATATGAAATTTACTGAAATACAATCATGCAACTGGCAGAGTACTAGTTCCAGACTTAAAAAAAAAACAAAGAAAAATTTAAAATTATACATTTAGTGGCATGATTTTATGTTGCTGTGAGTTATGTTGAAGTATATGAAGAGAATTAATACATCTAAATTCATATAGGATACAGCAGAACACACGAGACAACTCATTGTGGTCACTTAATGGAGAGGCCCACATTTCAAGAGGTCCTGTTATGGTTCACCACAAATCTCAGGACAGGGATGATTCACTTCTCTCACTATTTTTGCCTTCTCATCAGCTCATGAGTTGAGACCCCACTTGTAGTAAACTGATTATTCTCTTCTTTAAAAGAAAAAAGGCTGATATATGGAGCCTTTTGATACCATTGTATTTTTACAATACTTAAGGACTTGCTTAAATACTTGTTTAGTATTTCCTAGTTGGTGCAAAGTCAAATGGTAGACAGGGGAGATTCTGCTCTATTGTACTTGGATTGACACTTAATTCTCCTGCTCATTTCTGCATGCAAGTGCTCAGGCATAAGGAATTTGGAATACTGCTACTCAGAAAGCCAAGAACCGGCATCTTGGGGAGGTTCAGCATCTTCTAGTATTGATTCCCCACAATTCATTCAGTTGAAAATTGCACATACATTTATTGTGTAATAATAATTTAATTAGTGATTGTGATTCTTTATAGTCAAGGAAAAAAACCCAGATATTTTTATCATATTTGTATTTATACTCATCAGAAAAAGAGGTAACCTCTCAACCTGAATAAATACACTTGTTCTGTGTAGAGTTGTAGTACCTTGACATGGGAAGATTCTGGGAATTGTGAATGCAGAACTGACTTCTTAATTTGGTTAATTGGCATTGTTGTCACACCTGGAAGTGCTGAAACAGTTGTTGCTATATAGGGGCTAGTAATACTGGCTAAAAACAATATTAAATTCTGGTACAGAAGGTAATGTTAGTGAAAATTCAGACCATAGCCGTCTTGTTCATTATTCTCTTGTTTAGAATTTGTGACCAAACTGGGAAAAATGCCTGTCACAGAAACCATTCATGTGACACAAATGTAAATAGTTTTAAGTAGAATAGTTGGCAAACAGGCTTTCAGCAGATAATTGTTCATTCAAGGCATTCAGTGAATGCATGTGAATGTGGATGTTTTGAGGTCAATTAGCAGTCATGTTTACATCATTAGCATAATTTTTTTTAACAATTAGCTAATTTGGCTAAACTAAAAACAATTTCAGTTAGTTGACCTCTCAACTTTTTTCTCCGATCAAGACCATTTAAAATTAGTTAATGCTAACTTTAGGATATTAAAACTGGTTTTTATTAGCAAATACAATGACCTTCAATGTTCACCTGAATTACAATGGACATTTTAAAAAACTTTTTAGCTAGAACTAAATAACATAAGTATTGATTTATAAATCACTTCTAGAGTAAATATAGAGAATACTGACTTCTGAGATTATGGTTGCTAAGTATAAGAAACCATTGAACATTTTTTTGGTTTGGTTTGGTTTTTTTACAAGGCAATCAGTATAAAAAAAATAAATTAAAAAAAAAAAAACTGTTCTCCTGATCTGGAGTTGCTAAGCAAAGTAGAGACTGGTTAATAGTCTAAAAAGCTGATCAAAACTAAGCTGGATTGTCCTGTGTCTAATATTACATGAATGTTCAGAGACTTAAAAAAATAAGCTAATATTTGTATTGGCTTAAAAACCTAGTTCTTGGAGGTCAGTCACAGTGAGAACATCCATCTTCTCACAAAACTATAAAAATGATACCATTTTGGAGGCTTCTGTGATTTGTCTTATTTTTCTTGGTTTCCTGTGTCTGGCACGCACATTTTGCCAATGCCAGAGTCCTGAAATGATACCACCCATAACTTACCACCGGAAGATGTGTGCTCACAGGAAGCTGAACTCTGTCTTCTCTGTTGCCACTTTCTGACAGACTTCTTGCAGATCTAAGAGCAGAACGTGTTCTTGGTGGGACAATTGCAACTTCTGTTTTTAAGACAGAGAGAGAGAGAGAGAGAGAGAGAGAGAGAGAGAGGCTTATATTAAACTGGAATTTAAAGCAGAGGATGTTTTCAGTCTTTCAGAAATATGCCAGTAAGGGAATGTTCCAGGTTTATGGATTCTTGGATTGCAGTTAAGTACATTTACATCCACCAGTGTACATTGCAACTAAGTAACATTTACATTAATTTCAGTATAGTAACAGATAAAACTGGGGTATGGCTAGGGGAAAAAAAAAAAAAAAAAAAAAAAAATTCAGAATCATAGCTTCTGTCTTTCAGGGACTATCAGAGCTGCCTGCCACCAGGGTGTGTTGAGAGGGGAAGTAAAATCTGATTCTTATACTCTGCTCCTCTGCCACCAATCCACTGTACAATGACCACATTAAGAAAAAGTTTTTTTTAAAAAATGTTTTATATTCTCAAACCATAAGATGGCAGATGGTGACATGGGTCTGGCTCCTCCATTAAGACTGTCTGTCCTCTTCAGTCTTTCTGATCAGGCCACCTTATCACCAGCAACTCAGTAGGTTTTTCCCCCAAATTTTTAAGCACTGTCAAGATGCAGGAAGGAAGAGGAGGCCAGGGGTAACTTCAGTGGATCAAATCATGCAATCCTTGCAATGGTATCATGACTCATTTTCTTCTGGGCTGCCCTTATCTAGTCGAGGATGAGGCAGGTTGGGAAATAGGTGAAAGAAAGCAATAAACAGCACCATTGTGAAGAGACTGTTCCATGGCAGAAAATGGAAAAGTTCTACCTACAATTTTAGAAAACCGAATGTCTGTGGATCTGAAGCTAATTTTTACCCTGTGAATAAATAGGGTTCTTCACAAAGATTGTGTCAGACCTTTACAGCACTCCATACTCCTCACATTATCTAATGCTTACTACATTGAGTTTCTTGAGGTTTAGTCCCATTTTTTGTACTTTAATGACAGATGGTCTCAATTTGCCTAAAACTACATTATTTTTTGCAGCAGCCCAATATTATCTTATTATATAACAGAAAATAGTTGGAGTTAAATGAAAAAAAAAAAAATTAACCTAAGTCCACATTAAGACTCCATACCTGCAAATGGATTTGTGGGGACATAGGAGGCTGGCTTAATGGAAATCCTGTCTGGCCAGCCATGTCTGTTGAGGACTAAGGCCCTCTATCCCTTGTCCTATTCAGGTGCATAAAGGTTAGCAACAAAGTAGGGAATAACCTATTGCTGATGTCCATGGGCATAAAATAAAAAGCAATGGTTTTAAGCTGCAACAAGAGGAATTTGCATTAGGCAATAGAAAAAGATGTTTGAGAATCCACGAGCTTTCTCGGTGAGCATCCTCCAGAAGCTGTTAGCAGATATAGACGTATTCCGAGTGACTTCCACTGATTGCCTCTAGCTCTGTGGTATTCAAATGCACAAGTCTAAAGTGTTTCAAATACAAATAAGGAAATAGATGTGAATAAAAACTTTTATTGTTAACTTTTCTGTTCTTGAAAGGTTGCATGTCACATTTAACACAGAATAGTTAATAATATTTATTGCTGTTGCTCAAATATTATCCAGAGGTCAAAGATCTATTACACTTGGTACTGGGCAAACGAGAAAAAAATTCAGCAAGTTGGGCTGGTGTTTTTAAACACCTATGTTGATTCACAGAAGTCAGTGAGTCTTGAGTAAAATGGAACTTTCTCAGGCATTTAGTCTCACAGTCTCTTAGTGCTTATTATAGCTGTATGACTTTGCATGGGAAAATAAAAGTGGGACTGCAGGTCAAATCTTGTTCTTTGCTATAGCAGGGGAAAGCTAGAATAAGTATATTTGAAATTATTATTCCACTTTTATACCAGCACTACTAAGCAAGTCTACAACTTGAAAGAAAAGAGTGAATGAAAACAGAAATTAATAGCTGCAAGGTTCAATAGGCAGTGGTTTTTGCCTTGAAGACAAACAATGACATCAGTGAACTAACTTCAAGGTTGGGTAAATAAGATTATAATAATAACCTATACCCTAGGAAATACAGAAATCTTCTGTGGACTGTATTGAAGACATACCAAACAATCATTCATTTCAGGGCAATTGCTACCGCAGACTATTGTAACTTCTCCAGAAAATTCACAAAATTCCTTCTCTCCACTTGTCACTGCTGGCTTAAAAAGCAGATAAGAAGCAAAAGAAATTTTGATGTTTTAATATATAAATAAATTAAAATAGGGGCCAGGGCAAAGAAGGGAAACATTCCCTGTTATTTGTGCTGAGAAAATACTAGAATGGCAACCAAATCAAAAAAATGTATCTATACTTGTCTGAAAACTTTGACCACCATAATTTATCTGTTACCTGATGCTTTTATGTGTTTTAAATGATGGTTTAAAAAAAGAAACTGAGAGTATGCAAAAGTTGTATTGATACAAATATGGTGGTATTTACCTGTGGTTTTTGTTGATTCAGCTAAGCACTGACAGTGGGTGTGCTTTTATTTTAATTGTTTTTTCTTCTTCTTTAAAGCAAATTGAAATTTGGCTTAAAAATACTGAACAGAACATAGGAGCGTAATGCTATCGCACTCCTGAAGTTAATAATGTCTTGAAATCAAAGTGGCTATAATCCACTCTAACATGAAGATAACTGACAAAGTCTCTTGGTTTTTCTCTTTTGTAGGACAGAAATTTGTCTAACAATAAATGGAAAAAAATAAGATATTATTTGCTTTGGAAAGAATATAAGAATGTTTTTCTGAAATAGCTCATGAGAGACAAGGAGACACATGATAGTTTAAGTAAGTCACTTGCTCATGCCATGCAAGAAATCTGTGGAAGAATAAGGAGTAAGTTATTTATGATTAGGACATTTTTATCACTGTTCTATATCCTTCCTACCTTAATCCTCAAATAGTAGCAAATCCTACTAAGATCTGTCCCAAATCTTCTTTATAAAATATTATGCAATTTAAGGCAACACAATGAAGTAATAGTGGTGATGGAGGTGGGTATCAATTATCAGAACAGATATTTACGTTACATTAGTCTCTATAGAGCGTTAACTAAGACTATTTTGGCAGACCAATTATAAACAGTAAACAACAAATTGCTACCTATAGAGTCTTAGAGGTAATGGTGAAATCCAAGTTAACAATAACGCAATTTACTTTAGTGAAACAGTGTTTCAGCTTAAGAGTACATAAAGGTAACAAGGCTTTATACTTTGTAACAAGTGCGCATATCTCGGAAGGTATGAGTGCTCTGATGTTCCTTGTAGGCAAAGCTCTTCTCAAATTCAACTGTGTCTAGAAAGCTAGGTAATATTTGTTTCTATTTTAATAAAACACAAAATAGGACAGTTGCCATCCATCTCTGAAAACCATGTGTGCCTGCCAGAGGATCTGTAAATAGGGACCATTTTGTACAGTAAATCAGACCTAACTCCTGGTTTACTGGTATTCCCTGTAATAAAGTAAAACAAATGTTTACGACTTTCTGGCCTTAAGACACTGATCACAAAACTATACCTGAACCCAGCTTTCACAGGGAAAGATTCTCTCCAAACATACATTTTCAGATCAATAAATAAAGAAGCTCTCTGCACCTACCAAGTATTACCAAATTTAAGCAAAATAAAGTGATCCTGGAGTACAAATGTTCTATGCAAGCTATGTGAAGCAATTCTTCCACTCTCCTTGACACTGGAGAGTGTGAAGGAGTACTGTTTTGGGCACTATACCTCAAGAAAAATGTAGACACACTGGAGACAATCCAGAAAGGAGTAAAAAGAATGAGCAACAGTCTAGAGGGAGCATGAGCGAGGGTGGAAGGAATTGGCATTGTTTAGTCTAGAGAAGAGAAGACTAAGGAAAGATGGGATGTCAGCCCATAACCATGAACAATGTTTCTGCAAAGAAGAAAATATGAACTATAGGTGGGGAAAGAAGTAATAAAAAAACTGCAGCAGGGAAGATTCATTATCATTGCTAAAAGTAACTTTCCTTGAATAGCTTGGTTAAGGGCTTAGTAAAGTTTTCTGGCTAAATTTCATTTTCAGTTTAAAAATTAAATGCCAATATCTGGCAAAGATGTGAAGCGCAAGTGAACTCTGTATATAGGTTGTAATTTCTAGGCTCATTCTGAAAACAATAAATTCTGTAAGATATCTTGATTTTATATTAAACAAATGTCTGCAGTAGGTCATGCTCACTTGGCATGATAGGATGCTAGCTGCTGAATGCAACTGAGTTGAAGCTGAACATAATTAGTGTCAACATTATAAGAAGCAGCACTCTATTTTCATTTCATTTTCATTTTTCAGACCGGCAAGAAAATCTCATAGGGTGGTAATTGTTCAATCCCAATTTTTCATTGAATTTTGTCTTTTTGTGGGCCACTGAACAGAAGCATGAGTTTTGCTCACAGTCGAAGTTGTTAATTCTGTGTAAAATCTGGGTGTCTTTCTATTCCTAGTCTATTAATATTTCCAGAATTGAAATGTGGCTTTAGAGACTTTCAAACCAGTTGTTCTGAATCTTTCTATGCTTAATGAGGAAACTGATTTTTCCTTTTTATATCAATCTTCTTTAAGTAATTTTGAATGTTTTGAAGCTGAATTTTAAGCCCCATCTTCCTGCTCCATTCCTACTCCTTTCTAGAGATCTAAATAATAAATTCACTGAAGAGTACCCACTGTAGCTACAAACAAGCTATAAGCAATCCAGGACATTATGTGTAGCTATGCACATTAAAAGTGCATAAAAATTAAAGGACATTTTAGACTTATATCCTTCTGAACTGAAGCTTGGAACTTTAAATTTCCCACATGGAAAGGAGTTCATAGTATTTGTATTACTCACATTCACTTTGTGCTTCTAGAGACCTGATATCTAGGAAGAGACCATTTACCAGTGATTCACAAATACACTTAGTCAGAAAAGATGAACAATCTGGGCTTCCCTACTCAGAGTGCTACTAGAAATCATCAGACGTGGCAGGTAGATGAAGCTACTCCGTCACAATCGTATTTTACCTATTATGTTATATTGTGCCATAGCTTCTTATCTCCTTAAGGATGCAAGTTTTCTGGAGTATTTACCTGCTTGACAGAATATAACTGTGGCACATACAATTGTAGCAAGAGTAACTTCTGACTTGCAGTCAGTTCTAGCTTTTATAGTTTTCAGCAGCAGATCTCAAAGCAACAGAGGTCAGCAGTACTGTCCTCATTTAAAAAAAAAAAAAAAAAACAAAACAGAAACTCTAAGATTAGGGCTGGGAGGATTAGCCACTGTTCTCCTGTTAACCAGTGACAGAGTTAAAAATAGCACTTAGGTACGTTGAATCCCAATCCTGCACTGTAACAAGGAGACAGCATTCCTGAAATCACCTGAAAACACCTTGAAAATTATATCAGCGAAGAAATGTGGCTATAGGACTATTAATGGGACCCTCTGCAGTGGGTCACAGATGGTCAGAAAGCGATGGTATAAACATATAAGCTCAAAAACTTTGATTCATAAGGATGACTATAAACTCAACATTACTCACCATTCAGGAGGTCTGGGAACACCATTGCCTCTCTTGATGTGTTTTAGGTTCTGCACCAGAAACTCTAAAAAAAGAGAGGGATTGAATAATAGAGATGTGTAAAAGCAAGCAGGAGGGATGTCCAACCAATTAGAACTCACCCCAGCCCTGATACCAGGAGCAAACATTCATCTCATGACCCCTGTCTCCAGGCCCTGAAAGTTCTGCTAGCATGTAACTTTGGGTGATGAAACAATATTCTTGGAAAACAGTTGCATTTCAGCAGGAGGCCAAAGATACATGTTTATTCTGCACAATGCTAAATGAATGGACGACACACAAGAATGCATCAGTCCAGTGAGTTATATGTCTAAGCCTCCACTGTCTGGAGTATAACTTACAAAACTGCTTCTGCACTCAAGATGCGTACCTAATGCTATCCTAATATGGCTGTGGTTGAGATTGTCTGAACATTCCTCAGCTGCGCCTGCAGGAGAATGAGCACAAAAATGTTAAATCTCCCACATTTATATCTGTTATGAAATGCTGGCACGCTCTAGCAATCAGCATTAATACTTGATTTGGTTTTGTGGGTTTCTTATTTAAATGCCACTAATTTAAGTTTGGAAAACTTTGGTCTCCCATATGTGATACGGATTTCAGATGTGAATGTGTGTATGTCTGTCTGTGTGTTGGAGATGAAGAGGCTGAAATAGCCTTAGGAGTCTTCTATAATTCTTAAATACCTGTAGGTCAACCTCTAAATATTGCATATGTATAATTAACTTCTCCAGTTCTGCATTCCTGGACAACTACATGGGTATGTAGGTACAAAAAAAGTTGATTTCCAGTGGTTTCTATAATGCCACTGAAGTTGCACATACTGAATTTGAAACATCAAGGAAAATACTATAACTTAATTAAAAAGAAAACAAAGATGACTTCTGAAGTGATGTAATGCAGTGTATTTTCATGTATGTGATAAACTATTTCAAAGAAATTACTAGCCAGTGAGATCATTCAATTGGCTCTATTTGTGCTTTTCCAAAAATAAATGTGGACTTGTGCATTAAGAGGTCTATTCCAGTTGTGCTGCAGGAGAAGCCATTACTTATCATACATCTCTTCTGAAAAAACACACTTTTTTTTTTTTTCTTCTGGACAGATTAAATGTTTGGACTTCAGGACTGTGGGAAAACAGGCATCAGTTAGAGCAGCCAGCTGTTCTTTAATCCTGGGATTGGCCTGTATCCTGAGCAGTTGCAGCACCTGGGGACTTTGAATATCGTTCAAACCTACCTTAGCTCTACCCATCAGGCTTGCCTAGAACCTGGCTCGACTGGACCAGAGATTCTGGCTCATGAAGTGTCTGTTACAGCTAGTGTGAGGCAAAACAATCCATGAAAAGCATGGTAAGAATGATAGATTATTGGGTGGGGGGGTGGGGGGGTGGGGTGTCTTTTTTATTTGCATGCATGTGGCCCACTGAAAGTGGACCCACTTTGGGGGTTAGAAAATGGTTAAATCTGGCAGTTTTGTTTTCAGTCAGAAATATATCTTTTTTTTTTTTTTTTCCCCTTAGTCACTGCATTTTTTCAAACAAAACCTTATTATTTTTAATTGTTCCATGTTTGAAATTCATAAGAAAATTTGCTTTGAACAAGTAATATTAAAGCTGGACATTTAAAAAATATTCAGGAAAGGTGACATCTCTTGGATAACAAGGCAGGTAAATGCTCAAACCAATGCATTCTAGCAATGTTATCTAGCACTCATGACATATGAAGGAGAGATCTAGAAGAGGATCTTTTGCCTCAGCTTGACCAGATTGTAAATGTCTGGCCTCATTAATCCAGAATGCTAGGTTAGCCTTTGTTCTAAACTCCCTATATTGCATAAGAAGGTATCCTAGACCATTGTTATGTGGTTACTTTAATTAAGCAGAGGTCTGCACTGCTGCCAGAAAAGATTGGTCTTGTCTCTTCTCCTCCTCTCCAATAACTGCACTGCCTTTTCTCTGCTGCTTTCCATGTCCTACCTCTAGTGTGCACAGAGCAACTCTTTGAATCAGGCCAAAGAACATTATCTGTCTGAAAACTAATATCAAGGAAACAAAAAAAAAGTCAGTGCTCTTACAAGGAAGCAGGAATGTCCAAGGGTGCAAAGGCCGGTAGGACTGCCCCTTTATGGAGCATTGTAGACCTATACCGAACTGAAGTGACCACATAACCGCACTCTCAGGGATACAAGAGAAAATAGCACCTAGAGCTGAAGAGAGACCAGCTTATCAGGAAATGGGAGGAGCTATCATAAATCCCAAGTTCTGCATGAAGATCACTTATGATCTCTCTTTCAACATTTCACAGTTCAAGGTGGAGATGGATACCTACCATATATGGTACATCAGTAACCAGAGCCAATAAAAAAAGATCAGGATACACATCTGCCATCTTTGTTGAAAATGCTTTTGCCACCAGCCAAGAGACCGTCCTGCCGTTGATGTAGGGAAGTCCTTCCATTGTGGCTGAAGGTGCAATAACCCCATGAAGGAAAGCATTCCAGATTGCCTGGGACAGACCTGGGTGTGAGAAGTAGCATGATGCTCTTGTCAGCTAATTTGGATGCTTACCTGGGAAGAGAGGCTGGAGTTCTGCTGTGGCATAAAGTTTACATGCTTCATAGTAAATAGGATGTGGTGAGAGCAAGAGTAAACAGTAGAGCTGAAGAAAATAATAGAAACCTGTTTAAGTTCATACTGCCAAAGGCCAAGTGTGCATAAAAGCTTTCTCACTGCAAACTGCACCTGAAACATTCTAAAATCCTTTGTAGATAACATTTAAACTCAATAAGATAACTTAAGGAAAAACAGACAGCCATCTTGAATGTGGGATGAGGGACAGATGTTTTTATCATAATTCCCTTCTACAACAGCAAAATTGGCATTGGAGCATGAAGCAAAACAACAATAGGTCAAAATCTTGTAGACATCAACAGTTAAATCCAGAGAGGTGTTTGACGCTGCCCCTGCAATTAATATGCACAAACCCAGCTTAATTCTGTTATAAAGATATGTCTTCCCTGCCTCTTAGGTAATCTAGGCTGGGAAAGCTCATTCCACATCAGTTAGGATTTCTTTTAATTTGAGTCACTTTTTCTATCGCAGCAACGCACAACTGACATGTATGATTTTATTTATGCTATGTATCCAAGTTAATGTTCTTGTTACTCTGCTGCATATCCCACGACACCTTTGCAGGAGGGATGGTTCATCTCAACAGGCTTAGCTAGTGAAACTCTTTAAATAACTATATGTGAAACATATGGTTCGAGACAGAAAACATTTTGAGAGTGGAATAAGGCCAGGAATAGCAGCTGTCGCTAATACAGTATAGTGAGATGTGATGTCTCATAGAGGGCAAACCAAAGCAAACTTTAATCTCCAAGAATCTTTGAGTTTACAGACTACTTAAAAAATTCAGGGCTACAAAGCATATACTACTTTTAGGTTAAAAGTGACTTGTCTTTTCTACCATGGCTCCATTAAAACATTTTGCTTTCTAAGTAGGGCAAAGTTTCTGTGTGTAGGCAGGCAGAGACATCTGGGAATTATCTGGAAGATTCAGAAAAGAGGAAAGCTGGCAGGGAGGAGCTGAGGTGTGTGACAGCAGATCAGCTTCAGGACTCAGAGGGGCAGAGGGGGTTCTGCTAATTCATTGCTGGGGCTTAGGTTGGAAGTCAGAGCAGGCGAGACTTGTGTTTGTTCCACTCTAGCTACTCCAAGTTTTTGTGCCCCTCACTCCACTTTGGGGAATCCAGTGCCATCAGGGAGGGGTATGTGTTTGAAAGTAGCAGGAATATTATAAAGACAAATCTGTAGGTAGGAAAAAAACAGATGTTAAGGTGAACATGTGAGGGATTACAGATTTAGTTGAAGAGAGTTTATATCTGAGCATGATGGACCAGATATTCAAGGGAAAAGCTGTTTCAGAGGCAATTTTTTTTTCTGGTTCCACTTGCTTAAGGTGAAAATTCTCACTATATTATTCCATTTTGTGTATCTTCTAAATGATAGAATCTGTGAAATAACCAGCCTAGTTGAGTGGACTTTTCTAGGGATGCAAGAGACACTCTTGCATCATGAGCATCAAAGCATAGTACCTGTCTTTTAATCCCTTTCTTAGTCTTCCTTCTGTGAAAGGATGAGGTTAATGCTTCTCTATTTCAGCTGACGGTACTGTGGCTTCTGAGGAGTTCACACAATGCAGCTCTAAGACTCAGCCACACTGAAACTGTCAGAGAAAAAGGAACAGAGCATGTGGCTGTGGCTATGTGTGGACTTGTATGTTTAAAAGGTGATAATGAGCATGGCAGTGATAAGACCATGGAGACAGGATTGTCATGAATGGAAAAAGACTACTTTTTCCCTTGAACAGTTTATATTTGCTGGTTTTGTCTGAAAGAGAACTCTTACACAAAAGTAACATGTTTTGCTTTTTGTATGAAATCAACACTTGTACCACCTTTCACATTTGAGTAGCCACAGGCTATTAAGTAGGAAAAACATAGAACATCTGCCTTCAATTTGTCTGTCCAACCCATGTATTTCTCCATGCCATGTCAGTCCCGGTCTCTGGAGCTGGCATGGGAAAACAGAAGTGTCAAATGACATATGCCCAGTTCTGGATGACCCCAAGGTCATCTTAACACACGAGGGCAAACCATTCTGTATTTCCTCTCTTAGCTTTCAGATGTGGGTGTATCTGGATAGTAGGAGAGTGACAGTCTCCCTCTGGGGCCATGACTGGAAGAGAATGCCAAGTCATACCTCAGAATATACCAACAGGACATAAGTGGTGGACCCACCTGATGCAGCTAGCTGTGTGCTTGAACCCTTTCTGCTCTTTGACATCGTATAATAATGTTGCATGTTGGCTCAAGAAAGGGAATGAAAAATACCATTAAAACTGTAGTGGATAGAGAGACTTTTATCAAAACAAGCATTCAAGATTCAACTTAAAGAATCTAAATAAAATGCAACAAAACTCTGTATTTATTTTCATTTTTCCATTTTTTTCTCCCTTCTTCCATCTCCTACTTCCATTTTCTTCTTGCTAGTTTTCACATAGATGTAAACATAATACAAGGTCTTCAACAGTCATGTTATCTTACCATAGAACAGCTGTAAGACTTCATTAACACTGAGGGTTTGAACTAAAGATCATTTTTCAAGAAACATCCAATCTTGATTTAAAAATTCCTAGAGAGAGAAAATCCACTGATACTTTTAATAGATTGTTCCTGTGTTCATTACCTTCACCAAACAAAAAAGTCTCTCTGCGTATAGTCTTCCTTCAGTTAGTTAGTTCCAATGCCTACCAACTGGGCTTTGTCATATGTTTATCTGCTGGACTGAAGAACCCATTATCAATGCTTCCTGCCTAAATCATTAACGATTTAAAAAGAATAGTTTAGCCATCTATTATCGATGTCCCAGGTAAGGTAAATAAGCTGAGTTCTTGGAATCTCCCTCTGTTTATGTTTTGTTTTGTTTTTTCCCAACACTTGAATCATTCTCTTGGCAATTCTTTGAACTTTCTCCAAGTTGTAACATCAGTCCTGAATTGCACGCATTAGACTGGATGTAGCAGCAATCATTCCAGTGCCAGGTGCAGAAGTAAGATTAAAATTCTTTTCCTTGTACACATGTCCAATGATTGTATTAGCCTTTTTTGATGATTGGCAACACATGGTTGATAATATAATATGATCACATAACATGATTATTCTCATGTACTTCTACAAGACAAGGCCCAGTATCATCTCCTGTAATTATAGCTCTAGTTGGACTTTTTATGTGGCTGTTCTGTTACCACTATATGTGCTCACCTTCACATCACCCAGTAGCAGTGACCTGCCCTTCACTTTTTATCACTATTCTTTGAGACATCTGCAGGCTTTATCAGTGATAAATTTATGGTGGGGAAGATTGATTTGGTTTTCTTCTGGATTATTGGTTAAAATGCTGTGCTAAAAACAGCACAGGCCTTGAAACATGGCTATACAGAACTGAATTAGAAGTACGATCACTTGGTGATGATTTCCCAATTTTCAA
Organism: Platalea leucorodia; assembly: GCF_965183815.1. Lineage (NCBI taxonomy): Eukaryota > Metazoa > Chordata > Aves > Pelecaniformes > Threskiornithidae > Platalea > Platalea leucorodia. The sequence goes on along the minus strand of NC_138825.1, from coordinate 42,019,221 downwards.
GAGCTTTTTGAGATCTGCTTATAAGCTAGTGCATTTTTCTAGCTCCTTTAGTCAAAATTCTGCGTAATACCAAGGCAGGCATCTGACAGATTAAGTGGAAGTCTTAACATGTCAATACTAACACTTGTTTAATCCTAAACTGTAATCTTATTGAATACTCTGACAGACAAGATATACTTCCAGTAAGCACATCAATATTCATCTCCTTTTAAACTCTCAGTTAATCAAGTCCTTGATATGCCCTACCATTACTGATGTCAGGCTGGAAGGTGTGTTTTTACCTTTGCTAATTCATTTACTCTTTCAAAATACTGCCACAATATTAGCTTTCAGTTAGTCTGAGTTTTCAAGTGTCTTAAGTGATATCGACTCTTTTATGGTCCAGCAATTGTAATTGCCATTTGACTCTTGGAAAGTCAGAGTCAGACTTCATTCTTCAACTTTACTTCTTTAATAGGGATATAATACTTGCCTTAATCGTAGGATCCACTTGCATGAGTGGCCAAGTGATCAAAGACGTTTCCCCAGTTGTAGGGGCTCTGCTGACCTCATGAGGACAGCTGGATCATGGACCTGGAGTTTGTCAGGTTAGTTTCAAGCATTAACACTTAAAGCTGCAGCATGGATTTAAATCACCTCATACTGTTTTGAACCCACACTAATACACTTGCATCAGTATAAACTTTTTGAAAGGAGACCTATAAAAGTAACTGCATGAAAGTAATGTAGCCTGTACATCTTTTGTGTGTGGTAAGTAGGTGGTGTGTAAAGAAAAACTGGTTTTGGTTAACCTATGTGTTTTCAGTCTAGTGATTGTAAAGAGATTTTAGGCATCAGAGAGATGCACACACAGGCAAATACACATGGCAATAAAACTTGACTCACAGTGTCTCTACTTTATGACAAGTGACAGAGGATGAAATTCCTCTTAGAAACAGAAAAGTGGTGAAAAAATGTTACAATGATATATAATGTAGTTGAGGTACTGAGTTGATACCAAACCAGAGACCAGAGAAAGAGTTGTAGAGGTCTAGGGGGACAGTGAGGGAGGTTGCTTTCCTGATGAAACTGCTGAAAACCATTTAGATAATCTGCACGGCTCATTAATTCACTCCCTGTCTGTTGCCCTGTAAAATATTAACAGTCTGGTTCATCTCAACCATTGTTACTCTGCAGTTGTGTTGTTTTGTTTCTTTCTAAATATTTTTAGAATCCAGATAGAGAGGTTCCATATTTCAGATGAAGCACAGTATGGGGAGGTGGGCAGGGTCTAGAAAGCCCCTTTCTAATATGTAAGTAATCTGTGGCACATGGGCATTAACATACTGTTTTAAAGATGTTTTGTCAGTTTGGCATAGAAGGACTGGACATGACAGTAGGAGTTGAGTTCATGATGTCACAAGCCTTTCCTCAGGCACCCCTCTCGACCTTTGCTCCACTCATACACACATGCAGAAGTATTTGAGTGGCAACCTTGATTGGGGCACTGCTGCAAATGAAAAATATAGTGTCACTGCACACGGTCATGCCAGTGAAATAGAAAGCGTAACACAGAGGAAGGAAGGGAGAAACAGTGGGGCTAGGGCAGCTAAGCCCCTCTGTCCTCAACGTGGTGGGGCTTGATTGATGCCTGTCAGTATTCAAGAAGCTCTCCGGGAACAAATTTTCCCTTGTGCTACAGTGATCTGATGAGCTTATCTTTTTCTTCAGAGAAAAAAACAGTATAAGAAGATCCCATATGCCCTCCACAGCTCTGCATCCCCTTCATTGTGATTAAATAAGTGTGTGTCGTTCAGCAGTATAATCTAAGAACTTTCACTACCAAGAAAAATGTTTTCATGTCTAAGGAACAAGGATGTTTTAATAGAAAACATAGAATCAAAGGAAACAAGGACTGGGAAAAGGCCTCCAGAAATCCTCCCCTTGCCTCATGGCAGGATTAATTTAGATTCATCTTCCAGAGATGGACACTCCACGACTTTCCATGCAAGTCATCATAGCATTTCACCACCTTTTTAATTATGAACCTTTCCTAGATTTCCTTGCTGCAGTTTAAACCCATTACCTCTTGTAATAGCCAATGTAAACAAGAGAAAAAGATTCTTCCCCATCCTTTTCAAAAAGCCTTTTATTTGTGAGGAATATCACGTCCCTTTTCCAGCCTTTTCTTCTTGAGGCTAAACCACCTCTGTTCCTGCATCTTTCGTTATAGGACACAGTCTAAATCTCTGCTCATCATCATTACTCTGAATTCTCAGGTAGTTCATATTCTTCTTGGAGTGCAGTGCCTAAACTACACACATTTCAGCTAAATCCCTACCATTGTTGAGTACAGCAGAAGGCTTATTAAACACGTCTTGCAGGCTCTACTCCTGTTTAGAAACCCCAGTGCGGTGTTTGCCTTTTTCACAACAGCATGATAGTGTTAACTCATGCTTAGCTTGTGATTCAGTATATCCCATGGACTCTTTTAAGAAGAAATGCCATCAGCCACTTGTTTTCCATCCTGTATTTGTGCAGCTGATTATTCCTGTCCAAATGTAGTATTCTGCATTTATTGCTCTTGAACAGTGCCCAGGCAGTGGTGAGACCCCTCTTCACTCCTCCTGTAAAATCTTTGCCAACATTTTTCTATGTTTCTTAGTGCAAAACCCACAAGATGATACACAGGACTAGCTACTACATGGAATTTTTTTGCCTTTTGATTTATGTCTTTATTTGTTTAGAAGGCATAGGGAATAAAGGTGTTAGATGAGCACCAACTCTATTAGCAAATACTTCATATGCGGACAATGAGATAAGAGAAGAAACTTCTCAATTTGTGTGGTAAACTCCATAAATTCTGATTTGTTTAACCAGAGATTAAACCCAGATGTGAAGCAAACAACTTTAAGAAGGAAAAGGCAGGAGCTGACATTGATTAAACCTTTGTAAAGTTCCGTGACGTCAAGCAGATGATTAAAATTTTAGTCAGGAGAAAGATCTCCAGCATGTATAGATTTCCTTTGTGTTCTCTTGCAACGCAATCATGACTTCTGGTGCAAAGTAATCAAGGAGTTAGTTACAAAGAAAACATCTCTTTCCAATATTTTGTAAAAATAGGTCTTTATAAAGTGCTTAGCTCACACTTAATAATCAAAATTAAATAAACAGATCTTCAGCAATTTATTCTGAAGGCAAAACTGGTGCTGAACACTGCTGAGAATATGACAGAAATAAGAAAATGTATATAAATAAAAGTATAATTAAGTGTGATTCTGAGCACATTTTTTTATATCACTAATTCTTTTACTGGTAGATATAAGTATTCAGGTGTAGTAGCAACTATGATATAAGATGCTAAGCTGATTAAATTTAGCATGTTTGCCTCAAACCCCACAAAGCACCAGGATTTGTTCTGACCTCACTTCTACAGTTTTGGAATCGCTGTTCAACTATTCTCTGTTTAAAATTAGTAAAACAGAAACTGGGCCAGATTCATTAATTGGAAAGACACTTATATTTTGAGCACTGAGATCTGTCTGAGCCTTGAATTCTGGCCTGCTGTAGATGTTTTTTTGTTAATCATCTGATTTATTTCCTCTAGTGTCCCAGAACTAGACCAAGAATAACTTTGAAGCACCTGTTTTTATTGTTTGCATAATCTAGCATTGCTCAAAAAATCTCAAACAGTTATTGATTAAGGTTGTGTTGCAGACTTCAGTGTGGCATTAACTTTGATAACTACACAAATACAACAAACAGTACTCTTGGGCCTAGTCGAAGGGTCGGAAAATACAAGTGCAGAGAAAAATTCTGGCCTGTCCAAAGGATTTTATTTTCAAATGTCCTGAACATAGGTGCTGCCCCTGCTATCTGTACTCCTTATAGTATTAAATTCACAAAACCCAAAGGTTTGTTAATAGATTTCCAGGAGTGTAGGCCCTACATCGAAATGAGAAGATATACACATGCAGCCTAAAAGATTCAATTTGCAGCATGACTGTCTTTCTCAACTTCAATTTAACTGTAATCATCCTCCAAAGAGTTTACCAACAATAATGTATTGAGCTTCACAGTCCATGCATAGACAAGTTATGTTGTACTCTTGCTCCTCTGTTTACAAACATATTGAAGGCAACCTTGATTTAGTGTTTTCTTATGTCAGTAAAATTCTGCTGAGATTCATAGATAAATCTGCTGATGGGCAAAGTAATTCTCAAAACTATTTTTTGTGAATCTACAAAATTGGCTAATTGCTTGGTGCTGTGGCTTTTCCTAGTTTGCATTTGTCAAAGTGCTTTCAAAGAAACTATTCAAATCTTCCCTAATACTGCAATTTAAGCATTGGCTCTAGTTACATAGAAAAAATGGAGCAGGATACAGTTTCTGTTTCTCTGTATAAATACAAGGAGACCTAAGAGGTAATTACTTATTAAAGAAGTATTCGATTTAGCTACCAAACAGTGGACTGCTGCATCAAGAAAATTATCAACAAGCAGTCAGGATGTGTGGTTTCTGCTGCACACAGACATTGGGATGGATTTTTCCTGTAACTGTGTTTCAACCGTTCATCCTCATTCTCCTTTGTCCCACCTCGTGATAAGTGTTGAAGGATACCTTGAAGCGCAGTCTCGTGGCACTTTCGATAACAAGAGCTTCACTCCATTGCCATGTATAACATTCTTCCCTTTTTCTCCCTTTGTTTTAGAAACTCTGTACTTTTGGCTATTCCCCTCCTCACCTGAGGCTGTGTTTCAGCAGTATATAGTGTGTGTGTGTGTGTGTGTGTGTGTGTGTGTGTGTGTGTGTAGGTTTCGTGTGTTTCATAAACTAAGTGCTTTGGAAACAGTTATGGAAGGAGCAGGGGAGCTTACCACTAGAATCTCCTTCCAGAGTTTTTCCTGAATCACCAAAGGAGGTAGTCCTCTAATCACTCAATAGACAAGTGAGACAGGAAATGCAGGAAGTCAAGACTAACTTTAAGATGGGCTTATTCCTCCAAATGAGAACCCAAACATATTTCTTCAGCTCTGTGTGAGTACTAAGCCACAATCCTAAAGCCACTACTGTTTCAAGACATGCTTTATGGGTAGAGAAAGCTCTAAAAAAGGCATCACAGCCTCAGCCTGCAGGAACTCTGCTGACTTGTTTATAGCACTTTTGGAGAGACATTTTGATAAAATACATCTTTTCTAACTGCTCACCTTCTTCAGTTTCTCTTTTCTTGTTCTCTTTGATGAAAATACATGTAGGGTGTCCACTCTGCAAATTACTGCTGGCCAGCTCTGGATCTTATGCATGCAAAATATTATGAATTATTATAGATTTATTTCCTCCATGTGCTGGCAAACTGCTCCCTGCTGCACCTCCATGCACTGTTTTTTGTAACATGACGTATAGGTACTCCACTATAGCTTGTTATGCGGTACTGCAGTTAACAAATCATTCACTAGTAAAAGATCATAAAACATAGCCTGACCAAAAGTGTGTGGATCTCATTTATATGTAACCAAAACACATCCAAAAAACCGCACAAAGCACAAAACTTCCTATGCTGAGAATTAGCAGAAAGCTCCATCTCATTTTAAAATGAGGAGACATATCTAGAATAGAATAACCCCTGTTTTGGTTTTCGGTGTTACCCGAGTGCCCGTTTCCATACCTATTGCAAATTTTCATGGCAGTCACACAGGTGTAACTGTATAGTCAACAAGCATTTTCTTTAATTCATCTTTTCCTTCATATAAAAATAAGTTGAGATTTGGATTTTCCCTCCTGACAAACTAGCATAAGTAAAATTAATTTGATGGGAAAAAAATGCAGCAGTTTGAATTGGGAAACAAGATACTTGGCAAAACCATATTTTGAAGAAAAACTTTCCAGAAAATTAAACATAAAACCTTTCATGTCTGCTACAGTGCTTGACCTTTCCTTCTTCTTTCCACCTCCTGTGGATAAGTGCTTCCTCCCATGAACTGTAACATGGTAGCTTTAGCTCTGCAGCCTTTATGGCTCCAGGCAGTAATTTTAGTGCATGCTCCAGCTTCTACTGGAATTGCCTCATTTACTTTATAGGGTTTTGCCTAAATTTTCCACTAGTAAAACTGAAGCCTCTCACGGATCTTGCAGTTGGATAGTTATTTTCAGAAAGGAAAGGTGGGCTGGGGGTCTAGACCAGGAGCTGGGTTCAAGCCCCTTAGTCACACACCTCCGCTGTCACTCTGGGCTTTACCTACAAAGGCCCTAGCTTCTAGCTGCAGAAAGTTATATTACTATGCTGGGTCCAGGGAAACAGGAGCTACTGGGAGTGCACAGTGTGGAGTGTGTGGCTCAGCCTCTTCAGGGAGAAAAGGGTCTCCCCCACTCTTTATCCACTGAGTTATAAAGGATGCTCCTCTGTGAAGCACATGACAGTACTCTTGCTCAACACTTGCCTAATGGGCCAGCTGCCTTGGATGTCGGAGCCAAAGGAAACCTTCCTTTAAGGTCCTGACATGGCCTAGCCTGCAGATCCATACAATCCTCAAGATCTACCTATATCTATACCTATACCCACCCTCAGTTTCTTGTACCAACCCCGCTCTGCACCAGCCCCTTCCTGGAGATTGTCACCTCTCACCAGCCTGCCACTGGAAGAGGTCATGTGAGGCATCTTCCCCCTTTCGTGGCAAAATCAGCTGGATGAGCTGGGGCACAAAATGAAGCTGCTACATTAACCTACCTTGTGCCTATAGCAAAAATAATTCACACTGATGTGGAAGGCTAAAACACGTGGCTGTTCTTCAGCTGTTTCAAGGAGGGATGTGACACCTTTTCTGTCTCAACCAAATTCACTGGAAGGGGGGAGCTACCTAAACAGCAGTAACAGCCTCAGCCATCCCGTTTAAACTGCTGCTCCAGACCTGACAGAGGCTTAGAAGCCTGAGAGAGACCAAGGCATAGCCAAATTTTGTGGCTCCAACATAGGCTGAATTACAATAACAGAACAGCTGTGAATTCTCATACAAGTTTGTTACATGGCAACTAAGGGCATATTATTTATAGTTTTCAGCAATCTTGGAATCTGTACCCAGGTTCTGCAAACACAGAAGGCCTGGTCCCTTTCCAAAAAAAGAATGGGAACAAAAGTCAGTGAGCATGAGGATTCCTGGGAAGAGCTGAGGGTTAAACCAAATCCAGCTGCCTCCTAGGAAAATGCGGTATTTCTCCCGTGGCCTCTCTTGACAATTTTGACAGGTTTATAACAGAGCCAATATAGTTTTGAACAGCAAAATTATCTTCATAACCCCTGCAATGCTTGGGTTACCCTGACAGTCTAGACAGCACAGATGTGTCTGCACTATGCTGGTGATCCTGCCCTCACCTGTAGCACAGCAGCTGTTTTTCCTATTGATGGCTCCTTTATTTTGTTGATGACTAATGCATCAAGCTGCTGGAAAATGAGTTACTCTTCATCAGCCAGTCAGCATTCAAATATGCAGCTCCTATCACTATCTGACTTTTAATTTTTGACCACAGATGCAGCATTTTAGGGGAGGAGGGTCAGACACAGACCATATCTATCACTTGACATTAAGTTTTTAAGTTCTCAGAGTAAGGGCCAAGTTGCCTTGTGAAGTAGTGCCAGCTCCAAGAACAGAATTTCTTTACTGCCATGTCTTCCTTTCAGCACCCTCCTGTGTGTTTTTTTCCATTGACAGAGTTCGCTTTTTATTCAGGAAACGGATATATCCACCCTCCATCTGTGAACATGTGTGTGCATGTTTTCTTTCTCATAACTTCTCTTTGTGAGCTAATGGGTGTAAAAGTTGCCTTAGTGAGGTCATACTGAGGCTCAGGCTTTCCAGTCAGCCACAGGCAGGCTTGTGAAGAATACATGGCTGCAGCTGCTTTGGGTGGAAGCACTGATACACATGCTTAACCCCCTGCCCCACTCCATCCCCTCTCCTCACCCACTGGTTGGCTGACCTAAAGATTTCCCTGCAAATCCATCTGGCAGGCTATAAGGTCTTGGCTCTGTTCTTGAGAATGGGAGATAAGCTTTGGGTCTACCAGGAATCTCTTGATCAGTGGCAGATAAACCTGGTTCTTTTTGCATCATCTCAACGACCATGCAATTGATAGCCTTCTCATCTTTCCGACATATAACAGGCTTGGGCTGAAGGTCTGATTAGGATCCAGACCATGCTGTTACACACAGAAAGAAAGTGAAGCCAGGATCTTGGAGCATTTGCAAAAATAAACACCAACAGCCAAGCCCACCCTGCAACAAATCATAAGCAGCCTCTCATAAAGGCGCTTTACAGTCCCTGCTGGACATGATGTAAGTGTTGAGTGGCCTGAGCAGCCTCTCATCAGTCCTTGCCTGCTCTGGAAACTCCATGTGCACCCAGTCGGGCACACTCCCTCCCTCCCCAGGGTCTGTTGCTGGCAGGGGGAAGGGACAGCGCTGCTTTTCAAACTCTGGCATCAATACTTGCCGTGTGTTCTTCAAAACCCACCTGGACTATGCTGCTACAGTTGTGTGCCATAGGAACATTACAGTCACAAGAGAGGCATCAGGCAGAAAATAAGCAGCAGGGAGTGATATGATTATGACTTTCTGGAGAGGAGCCTTAATGGCATCAGCCACCTTAATTAAAATTACATTCATGTTCCTCTAAACTAGGGTCAGACTGTTATTTATTATAGGACCTAACTGCCTTTGCATGTTGTAGACTGTATAGGAACAAGTAACAGATACCTAAGAAACCTGTGCTCTTAAGAAGCAACCTAAAAACATCAGGGAAAAAAAAGTGGGTACTGCTACCATTACAAAGCATCTTAGGAAAGCTAAAGAAACTATGTACATATCCATAGGGAGAATTCTTTTTTTTTATTTCTAAAATTTGACAGAGATTCAAAACTGTACAAAAAAGAATGGGATATTTTAAAATTCAGGAAAGTTGTCTAGAAATCTTTCTGGAACATTGAACCTTAAGGGAAGCATGCGTGCCATTAGAAGTTTTTTGTACATAGGTTGTACTGTAACATATATGAAATTGCATTTTGCAACCACCTTTCAGGAATCCTTTGGAAGTTTTCCACAGAAACCCTCCCTCTCTCCACCTCCACTTCATAGTCCACAAGTTAAAAACCAGTGTTCTAAAAATAGTTTCTCTCCTGATTAGGTCTTTTTTGTTTCCTCCTCATAGTTTCTATAGGTGTTTTCTTGAAAGGGGAATACAACAGTGCAATTTGACACTGAAGTTTATATTCTGTCCTATTAATTGATTTGACCATCTTAATTTACTGTATCTTACATAAACAAAACGAAAAACCTCATTTGAAGGGGAAGATACAGTCTGTCATTTAGTGTGTTTAACAGTGTATCTTTAATATTTTTACCCTGAAGCTACCACCATCTGGAAGTAGTTAGCAGAGGAAAACAATAAAAAACCCCATCTAAGTTCACAAGACTTGTTGCCTGTAGTACTTGAGCGAGAAGATTAGCATTCCCATTCATTCATTTATTTATTCTACCCACACACAATGTTAAGTAATTTTTAAATCCAAACAGTTTGGAAAGCTCCTGCTGTTGCTTATGTGCTAAAGCCCAAGTTGAGGTTATCATGTTTGCCTTGCAGCAACAAATGACAATTTGCACTCCATAAAGCATTGTACACAGTTTGTAGCTGTGTTTGTAGATGGCTGTAGGACATCAGCTGTGGCAAGGAAAGTACAGACAGCTGAATCTCCAGTCTTAGCAGGCACAGAAAAAAAATTGATTTCTACCCACTTGAAATTCAAATGCATCGGTAAGACTTTTTTTTTTTCTTTTGACCAAACCCAAGAGCTTATGGGTGAGGGTTTTTTTGAATTGCTACTGTGTTCTTCTCCAGTTGCCCTTATGAGCATTCAGAGTGCACGCAGCCCACAGCATGCACCTCAGGAGCGCAGTTTGCTTAAGTCTTCTGAAAACAAGAAAACTATCCTGTTGCCAGAGCAGTCACTGTGCAGGCAGACATTACAGACATGAATGGCATGTTTCATTAAAATATCATTTTTGTGCAGCAAGGTTTCAGCCTCAGATTTTAGCTGCTTTATTTCCCTTTCAATACCTTCATCAGTATCTGTGGTTATTAACATGAGAGCTTTTTTAGTACCTTGGTGAAGTTATTAAAAACAGAGCTTAATGGGTTTTTTTCCTGTATGATTCCACTTGGCTATGTTAAAGTCACAACTCCCCAGGTACTCTATTTTGCACAGTACTCAAAAAAAGGACCTCAACAGCAAGGGCAATTTTGGCCCTCATCCCACACGTACATTCAATGTCCTTTCAGTTTGATTGGTTTTGTGTTTGAAGATGGGACACAGTGCTTGATCTCACAAGGGGCCAAGTGCTGCGAAGCTAACCTAACAAGTTACTTCAGCAGAGCACGCACATACATAAATGCTTTGAAGCCAGAGCTCCAAGCACCTCCCAAGATTCTAAGATTTAGTTGGTAGTCTATGGCAGAAACAGAAGTATCCTCAGAATATTTTCTTTTCTCTGGTGGATATTTTGGATATTAAAGAACAGAAGTCCATATTGTAATTCAGAAATGAAGATACTTTTACAAAAAAGTGGCATCTCCACCTTCCCTTTTTACATTGGGGGTACATTGGAAAGAACCATAAAATTTACTTACCACAGCATGGTGTCCTCCATTGCAAAAAAAAAAAAAAAAAGTACCTGTGTCTGATCAATAGGTATTTGCTCAAGCAAATATTAGCTCTTCAAACAGCAGCTACATTGGAAGCAGCTGCAGTTATCTCAGTTGCTTATGTCAGAGCAAAGTTTTTCTGTTTGCTTCTTTTCTAATCCTTGTTCCTTGCACCTCAAGAGACAATAGGTTGAATCCAAAGCTTCTAGTCACACCAAAGCAACTCCACCAGCAGGATGACTGATTTATTTGGGCATTTAACTCCTAGTTTATTATTTTAAGACTTTTTGAAGACTGTCTTTGATGGTTAATCCTATCTGCTTTAACACCTGGTAGAAGGGCAAGTCTATTACTATCACCCAATGAAGCATCTTTCCCAGCTCACAGGACTTCTCTCTAGATTCAGCAGGCCAGTTTAAACAGGTTTATAATGATATTCTTTACCTGCAACTGACCTTCTCCTTGTGTAACTTTTGGCTGGACCTGTGACTCAGCCTGTTATACACCATAGCTTAATGTCAATAAATGCTGGAGGGATCAACACTCATACCTCAGCCACTACATTAAAAACCAAAGAAAGTTGGCTGTCAGACATAAAATTGCTCCAGCCAAGAATCTGTAGTGCTTTTCTCTTCATGTACCAAGTATCACACAAGACAGGAAGACAAACAGAGGAGCCAAAGAAGCAAAATATTAGCCCAGCTCTTAGAGAGCTTGAACATAGCAAGACTTCCCCTTGCTGCCCGCACCCCAAGGTTCCCACAGCTGTTCAACATTGCTGTGTGGTGCTCCTGCCAAACAGGTGTCTCTGCCTCCCTGAGGGCTGGTAACAAATGACTGTTTGAGTTCAATTTGTGCAATGGAAACTGTTTCCATTACAAGCATAAGTGAAATCTACCCAAGCAACAGATTCTGGGATCCCAAAGCCCGCATGTTTTCATAACCTATACTGACATAGCCTTAGCCTTTCCACCGAGTTGGTCAGGTCAATGATTTCTTTGTTCCTCAGCTCATGAAACATGAGTTGGCAAACACCACCTTCAATAAGGCAGGTACACCTCTAACCCCCCTGGTTTAGAGGCCTGAACCCAGGTCTGCTCAGAGCTTTAAGTTCAAGACATTATTAGTGCAAAAGAACCACTGCAAAAAGCTTACACACACATTCCTTCCTTATGCATAATTTAAATACTGTCAACACTTTCTTTGCAGTCTAGTAGGTCCTACATTAATCAACCTCTGGCAGCCTCAGCTTAGGATGGTCAAATTGTTACAATATGATGCAATTCTTCTGTTCAGTACCAAACTGATTTGCAGAATGATTAATTAACTGCACATTGTGACAGATTTTTAAATGACCTGGTGTTTTAGGTTGATTATGCACGATCAGAACATTTACAACTTTCCAATACATTCCTCACATATGAGAGGACCAGGAAAGCTAGCTTGAGCTAAACTTTAGACTAAGCCTCATGTCAAGTGTTCCTTTAATACATGTTTAGGAACCAAGTCTGTGTGCTAGATGAATCAGCATCTCACTATATGACAGTTTTGACATTTTCTAGAGACATCGGTATACCTCTTAATCGCAAGGTACATCACATAGCTCTATCCACACTTGAAAGAGGGCACACTGGCATCCTTGAGGGGAACAGACAAGCAGGTGCCTGTAGTGGATGGCTATGACTGTCTATCTACAGAGACCAGACTAGCAGAATTCAGTAGTAAGAACAGACTCTTCAACACTTGATTAAACCACAGTTCAAGTCATGCTATCTGCATTTAGGTTATGCTGACTAGCAATCAATTTTGCTTATTTAAACAAGTACTCTATAGCAGATACAGTGTTTTCTGTAACAGCTGACAGCAGTTTATCCAGGTGTTAACACTGCATTTGAACCCTGCTCTAGCACTAGTACAGTCTGCTTAATCTTGCAGCTCAGATATCTAGCTTATGAACCATTTTAGGTACAGTTTTGCTCCTGTGTGACCTGACTTAGGCTTTTTTATTCCATTCAAAAATTCAAAGTGGCTGTGCAAGCAATGCTTCATTTAAGAGGCATTGAGCTCAAATTCCCAGAATTATTCTAGGACCTTCTCCTAGACAGACTTTTAGTCTTTCCCCACATTAAAACTAACATTCAACTCAATATTTAAAAGCTTCTTTATTTTACTCTTAGACTTAGGCTTTAAGGACACCTTAAAAATCGGTTACATGAAGATTGATATTGCAAAAAAGTAGAGGTGCAGTTCCAAAAAACCCCAGTGCCTTCAAATATAAAAATATATATCCAAATTATTATCTAAGAAAAGTGTGCCACCATTTCTGCCTTAAGCTGGTCCTGCCAGCTTTTGGGTCATAACTCCCCACTCCAGAGCTCAAGAGCTCATATTGGAAGGAGCATCTCCAAGGTTCATGTCACAGGCATGATTCATAGCAAACCGCTTTGCTGCAGCACTTGGGCTGGACCCAACCTTAAGTTTTTTGAAGACATTCCATAGCTTTCCCTTGACCGGTGGGTAAAAAGCATCCAAACATCTCCTGGGAAGCATATGTCATATACACAAAGCCGTCTTCATCTTTGTAGTCCCTGTACACTTCTGCCATTGTCAAGGACATACTGGCTAGGCTTTTGTTGTTCACCAGCAGGTAGAAAGCTTGTGTAGCAGTTAGAGCCATCCTGCTTCTAATTGAAGAAGGGAGGAAGAATAGAGGATTAAGCATTAGCAAATGTAAGAAGGTTTCAACTTTAGCCTATGAAATACATTAAGCAGAGCAGTTGCATGAACTATGTACAAGAAATGCTGTGTAAAGTCATTATGTGGTTTAACGTCTTCATCAGCAGGAAGTTAACCGTATGCTCAGAAGCCGAAAGGCTTGTGCTCTGAGGAAAGGCTTACATTGTTAGACCATGAGTGCTCCTGAGCCTGGGCTTTGAGTCCCCAATTACCAGAGAGAAGTGCTGAGTAGAAACCAAAAGCTTCTGCAGTACAGCTGTAGTAAAGGATTCCAGCATGGTCTGTTACACTTATTTTAAAGTCTACCTTCAAAAGACGAGTCCTTCTCAGAGGCATTACCTATAAGGATCAGGACCTAAGCTGTCCAAGAGCCAAAAGCATCTTTTACAGATGTTAACATCTAGAAAGATCTTTTCCATACATTAAAAGTGTGCTGCAAAGCACATAGCTTTCATACTTTGTCAGAGAACATCACTAAATACCTTGGGAGACTTCTTCCCTGTAGTGTTTTATAAAGAATAATTTAAAAGCACATTTCATGCCACTCACGCCTAAGAGTTGCTTTGAACTTGAGCAAATTCAGCAAGGTGTAGTAAGAGAGCAAGGCAGTAACAGCTACAAGCAGAACAGAATCACAGAGCCCCAGTACCAAGTTCATCAAGCAAGAAACGAGCAGAACAGGAGTCTGATATAATCCTTACCCACTACAGTTAGGGGGGAAAGAAAAGACTTTATGACTCTGAAAAGCATAGACCACATTTTTTTTCCCCAAATGCACCTGAGAAAACATCTATTGATTTTCTTTAAACACTTGCAAGAGGGCGAAGCCATTGCTAAGACCTTCATCCTCCTCCCCACCAGAGCAAGCAAGAGGTTCCAGGCCAGCACTAGAAGATACCTGCTCAGAGAGCAGCAGCAAGCCCCAGCTGCAGCACAGACCCACAGGTGCTTGCTACCTACCTGATGATGGTAATGAACTGTGTCATGGTCAGCTCCTCGGGAACAAGAAACTTGGTTTTGTCCAGGAGAGGAAGGTATTTCTCTTTATGGTATCTCTCAACAATTACCTGTTTCAATTGGAGCCACACTTAGCAAAAGCCAGAACATCCAGGTCCCTTCCCCCATCCCACACCGTAGAGAGAGGTCCCCAACACTTCCTTTTGAATAGCAGCAATAACCTCCGATAACAAAACAGAGATTTACCGGGATTTTTGTTGGGAACTTCGCCCGGATTCCTGCCACTTCTTCCAGCCGGGTGGCTGCGCGGGAGAGAGGAGAAGCGTTACGCGCGCGCGCAGCCCGCCGCCGCCGCGCAGCCCCGCCGCGCACCCGCCGCCCCTACCGAAGCTCTTCCTCAGCTTGAACGGCCTGGCCGCCTGCGCCCCGGGCATCGCCTGCATCCTCCCGCCGCCCCGATCGCAATCCCGGCCCCGGCCCCGCTCCTGATGCTGCCGCTGCCGCCCCGCGCCTCTTATGGGGGCCGGCGCAGGCCCCGCCCCGCCCCGCCCCGGCGTGCCCGCAGCTGCGGGCAGAGCCCGCCCCGCCCGGCGGCCGAGCGGCGGCCCCCCCCGGCGCTCCCGGGCGGCCCTGTCCCCCCTCGCACGTCTTCCTCTCCCCGCCCCGCCGCCGAGGGGGCGCAAAGGGGACGTGAGATGTGCCGCGGGTGAGCCCGCCTCGCTCGCCTGCCCTGGCAGCATCCTTTCTCTTCTTTGCTTCCTGTGGTGTAAGCTACCCAAACTGCCAGATATGCTGCGTACAAGGCAACAGAACACCGTGCGAGGTCTTTGACTACCCTATGGGGTGGTTGAAGGGTGCAGCTCAAGGCTGGACTGTCTCCATCTGTCTTCCCTTTCCAGATGGCCAGTCCAGAAAGTCAGTTACCTTCTTCGTACTTACAAAATGCTATCAAACCATTTCTTTGGTTTTAGGAAAAAAAAAAAACAACTGACATTTTTCATATCCTCAGCCTACCAGATTGCTTATTTTCTGAATGACTTGGGAGGTGAGTTTTAACCCTGTTTTTGTCTCTAAGGCATGGTCGTGATTTTAAGGGTTTCCAAGCAGACTTCAGGTCCATCTATTTGCCAAATAGGATGAGACAGATTCCCTGCCTTTTGGATTGCTTGTTCACCGGCTTTTACTTCAGCTGTCAAGATGGCTTCACAGCCAGACATGGCTCAGCAAGGAGTAAAGTTAACTCAAGGCTGGTTGTTATGCATAAAAGTCATCTTAATGGATGGCTGGAATTGATCCCCATTACTCATTTGCTTTGCTTATGCCTTTAAAATATAGTCATTTTCATTTTATTTGATCTACCAGGCTAAGGGCAATTGGAAGTTTCTAAGGTTTATGAGTTACGGTTTATGAGTTATGGGTTTGGCTGCTTTTTCAAAGCAAAATCAATGACTGTCACCTAAGACAATTTTGAAAAGGAACACCTTTATTATAGTGTGTGTGCACCAGGTATGCATATGTCACGATTTTCAACCAGCCTTTCCAGAACACAGTTTCCAGTGGCTGAAGTCCTTAGTGCTGCTGAGCTGTCCTTTTGATCTGGAAGTGATCAGCTTTAGTCACAGCACAAGCTCCCCCATGTGGCACTACGAATTTAATTGCTCAGAGAAAAGATTTTTGCTTTGAGGAGTTCATGAGCAAGAGCTCGGAGAGAGGACTTGAGCCTATGCTGGAATGGTTTGGATACAGCTCCTCCTCATGAGCAGAGCTCTGCATCAGGGCAGGTAAGCTCAGGGGTTTGCTTACAGAGCTGGGTCTAACTTCACTTCTTTTGAGTAAAGGGGGGGTGACAGACTGGGGAAGCGTGAGTGGAGGAGGACGTGTGCCACAGAAGTGTCACGATGCCATAAATCAGTCTGGTGATACATGTATTTAAGAAGATGAAGGAACAGAAGAATAACTAGAAGGGTAAAGAAACAGCATAGACCTACATAGAGCACAGGAACAAAGCCTGTGGGAGGCAGAAGGATGTGTGGAGATAACAGAGTGTGTCTTTGGAGTTGTGGTCACTGTGGGGCTTCCCAAAGCTGTTCAGGAAGTGGACCAGTTCTTCCACACACCCCTGCTGGTTTCTGCCCAGTAGATTCAGTAGAAAGATCGATGATCCACTGTGTGCAGACAAGAGGGAACCTGCCACACCAGGGCTCTGCTTTCTACGTCACCTCTCACTGCATACAAAGTACGAAAGTGTGGCTCTGTACAGAAAACAGCGGCCCACCTTCCAGAGACAGGTGATTCCTTTTCATAACCGTAAGCTCCTACAGCAGCTGCTAGTAAAAAAACTGAATACCTGGTAAGAAGGGGAGCCAGAGAAGAAGAATTCCCTGGTGATCACTTACAGCTCGAACTTTTGTGAGAGTTAAGAGTAGGCACAGACCCAGGCTTCAGTTAACACATGCTAACTGATAATGTAATATGTTTCACTATCTGCAGGCAGAGAGAATGGGAGGTCTAGCATGTGACTACATGGCACCTGCACTCACTCTTGCATTGAAATACCCAGTTTCAGACCCAAATGTGGCATTTATCCCTTCTTCTCTCCTTTTCCTTGTATGTTTTTCTTGCGTACACACAATTAATGAACTGTTAGAGCAATTTTGTGTAGAGAATGGAGTACTCGGAGGACCCTACTGAAACAGACACAGAAGGACCAAAGGGAATCATTACTCTATTTTTACCTGCCTGAATGTCCAAAGACAACCCTCATAGGAGTCCTGTAAGTCCCTGAACATTAATGCACCAGCTTGGAGTTGCATATCTTATCTAGTCCAGTTTCATTGTCACGCTCATAGCTTCTCCCACAGTCCCAGGTTTGCAGCTGTGTAGCTGAACTCTGATAGATCCGTAGTCTCTATGCTGAAGTGATCCCAGCTTTGTGGACCTAATCATGTACAGAGTCTGGCTCAAATGAAGTTAGCATAAAAGCAGCAGAGAAACAGCATGTCCTTCACATTGGCCCATTCCACCTGAAGACATTAAAAAACTTGTCTCATAGCCTCAAGGTGTTTTAGTCAGGAAATTATTTTCCCTGTACAGGAGGGTGCAGGGTGTCCAAAATTTGAGAATAGTGTAGAGTTTTAGTTTCAGCAGAAATGAGGGAGCTCCTGTGAAAGACAGAATTACAGTACATGAAGAGAGTCTGAAATAAGCTGGTAGGAGCTTTTTGGGAAAGGACAAACTGGTTTGTCCCAGAAGTATGGCTTAAGTCTGAATACATGATACTGCTGCAGGACAGGAGAGAAGTGAGTCAGCTAATGACTGATCAAAGGACTGAGGGCTTTGCTTCCTGACCAAGTGAGGGCGTGCTTCTTTCATAGACTTTCTAGCATATGTGAGTTGTCCATCCTAGAATTTGACTGCTTTGCCTGCCAGTTCATTTTACGCTTTCAGGAGTTTTCACTGCTTACCTTGTTTCTTGTACTTTTTCATCCCAAATTCCTGCATTTTTTGGAAGCTGGGTAGGGAAGCAGGGGGAGAGTGATGAATGGGCTCTAATGTAAGGCCTTTTTCTTAGACTGTTCTGTTTCCTTCATGCTCATGTTGCTCAGAAAAAGGTCTTTATTGATGTTGGAGAAAAGGCCTGAAGAGTTAGAAAAAGTACATTTCCTCAAATTGTTCTTGTTTGGTAGTTATTCGTCATTCAAATCATATAGATCTGTTGGATATGCAAGTCTCCCTGTGCTAAGCAAAATATAAGCAGCTCAGAAAAAAACAAATCTGCTCTGAAGAACTTGAAATCTGAATTTCCCAGGCAAGATAAAATGAGGCAGAAATAATTACAGCAGCTGCAACAATCCAAGATGCAAAGAGTGTGTGCATCATTTTGAACACAATTTCATGAGGAAGGCTATAGTACAAATGATAACTGGTTCCACATTTTTGGAGCACAAATGCATTGAGCTGATCACAGGACCACTCTGCCTCTTACAGAATTTAAAAAAAAAAAAACAAACTGACAAATAAACATCAATATTTTATATGTGATTGTATTTAAAAACTATAGAATCCCTGACTAGCTGCCTTTACACAGCTGAATGCTGCATGCTAAAATCACACTTCCAAAGCATTCCAGTAACTGCTACAAGAAGAAAAAAGAGATATGAAGTGCACAGAGTGCTTGAGCAGAGAGGGACAAGTTGCTTCTGAAAGGGTCTAGCCCTGACACATCACAAAGACAGGATAACTCCATAACGTTAACCTGTCAGGTGCGGCTGTGAATGTATGTCCAGTTGCCATCTTGTGGATCTGTAACTTAGTATTTCCTTAGAGAGAAATGCTAAACACCTCTTTGAATGGCGAATTCTCCTTGAGCTTTGTGAATTCTCCTCTGTTCTTTCCTGCTCTACACAGAAGTTTTGAATTACAATTGTGTAGCATGTATGAAAGTTTGAATGACATTATCTGTGCTCTGCTATGGCTTAGGCTGGTTATAGTAAGCTCTGTAACAACAACAGCAAGAACAAGGTGTAAAAGACAATGAGGTTTTTGCATCAGTGTATTAGAGTCTCTTCCTCCCCTCCGCAAGGGCTTTTGAACACTCAGATGTGTCGCTGAGGCACAATGACATACTCAAAAGCAGGCGTCTACTTTTGTCCAAGGGCTGTGAGATGAACAGCACTGCTTTCAGGTGGATCGGTGAGCTATTGTGGAGCTGAGGATCAAGAGCTGCCTACGTTAACCAGAGGATCAAGATGCTCTGATCAGACTGCTCAAGTAACATGTGCGAGTACTATGAGGGTCTATCCAAGATTTTGTTTGTTGTAGGAAGCATACAGCTAAAATCCGGTAACTGCACTGCATTCTGCCTTCAGAAGCCTCCCTGGTGCTCTCTGGTGCTCCCGTACCCTCATGGTTAAAAGCCCTGTGAGGTTTAAGGAACAGGAGTGATCAGAGCGCTCCGGCTCCCGAGGCTAGGGAATTTAAGCTGTGGTAGTTTAAAACTAACCACCCGCCTGCCTGCCCCTCCTCATAGCTGGAGGCTGCCTCCCCAGCAGGCGCAGCTTGTGCCAGCACCCAAGAGCTAATCCCCTGCTTGGTTAATGCGCAGTACGGTGGCCAAGAGCAAGCAAAGCTTCAGTGCCCGTCCACGCCTGCCACTCCTGCCACCAGGGCAGTAACATCCAGCGCATCGGTAGGGTGGGGACGTTTTAAATGGCCAAAGCTTTATCTGCCAGAGCTCAGCAGGCAGGGCTCCCAGCCTGAAGCCGGACTGAAGCTTGTTAGTCTGTTCTGCCAAGCTAGCTGAATGGTGTAACGCCTAGGGAAGGCAAACCCAAGGTTCAGACTCAGTCAAGAGAAAAACTCAACAAAGGTAAAAATGTGAACAGTATTAGGAGCAATTCGTGGTCCAGTAGAAGAGATTTGCTCCACTGCTACATGGTGAAAAGCACTCTAGTATGCCATAAACTGAGATTAGCTTTTCTTTGTAAATCAGTATGCAGGTGCTACTGAGTTCATTGCAGTGTAGCAAAACTTGGATGACAAACAGGGCTTCACTCTGGCTGTAAATTCCAACCAGCCCTTAATAATCCTGAACACAAGTGAATATGTAAGCAAAAGAGGCTAAGGGATTAAGTGCAGAAGGCACAAAACAGTTATGTGTAGACTAACAATTTAAATATGAATGATACAGCGCTAGAGGGACTGTGATTTATTTATTTAAGCAGCCTAACTGAATACGAAGAGAAACTGCAGCATGATGTTCTAGGGAAAAAATGTGACTTGGCAAAATGAAGGCTTATTTGTTGTGCTGAGACAGCCTATGAAGTTCTACAGTACGATGCATAGTTATCTTAAATGCATGCTTTCATGAGGGGTGTCTATAAGTGAAAATAAAATAGTCGAGTAAAGAGGGGTTTGAAAAGCCCTCAAGCAGTCAGACTCAGCCAGCCAATTTAATGGGTTTTAAAAGAGCCATCCTGAATATTTGCATGCTCCCTGAACACGGCTCATTACTGATAGGGAATCCTTTGCCGCCTTCTTCCCTTCCGCAACTCCGAACCTGCCTATTTCTCCTCCTGTGACACAGAAGCAAACCCACACTCGTGGGTATGCCTGAAGTAATTTTGTGCCAGTAACTAACTTTCTGAATTCATAAGTCTTTATACGAAAAAGCTAGCTGGAGTATTCTTATGTTTTAGGGGACGCTTAGTCCTGTATCTCAGATTTATCGTCTACACTCATCTGTTAATAAGACTCAGATCACAAACTGAGCCCCTCTCAAAATGCCGAGATAAGTTTAAAAGACACTAGTAATATTTCTGGGTTGATTGGCTACTGTTCATATGTACTTTCGGTTCTTTGTCTCCTGATTTTTTAACTCTTATATAGGTCATATCTCTGATGGCTTTTTGGTGTAGTCACAAGGATTAGAAATGAGTTCTGTTACTTTTAAATGAGAGACTACATGACTATTTTGCACCAGAGCTTGGGCTTCTGAGCTTAAAATGTCTCTTCTGCAAATGAAACTTCAATTAGACTCATCTCATCTCTTCTCTCTTTCTTACCTTTAACTGTCCTGCTGGTGTTCAGCTCATTTCCTTACCAGGTTGCAGTCATCATTAGGTTAAAATGCTGTTGTCTGTGATGCACATAATGCATATGCAAAAGTAGCATCCTAGGGTTGGCAAAATTCAAAGGGTATTTTATTGTGACAGAGTAGTTTCTTTATGCTAGTTTTTGGTTTCAAGTGCACTAATCATGCTTTTCTTGAATGCTCTGTCTTCCCTTTAAAGATTTTAAGACCTCTCAGCATTAATTCGTTAAATTTTCAACCATATTGAGAGGCTGAGGTATAGTGAGGTATCCTCAGTAGTTTTTAAGTTGTTCCACATGGTAAGTGCTTCTGTTTTAGCATTTTAAATTTGAGAAGAATTTGAGACCCAGGCTCTTAGCAATTTTCTGCAAGTGTTGCTCAAATCGGAGATTCTAACTAGATGTAAAAAAAAATCAGTGACTCTTTTGGGGTCAGAAGTTTATGCCAGAATTAAGCTGGCATAAGCTGGCAAACTGTCAGTGAAGGTTCCTGCAAGTGCATCTTTGATTTTCTGTCTCCTGCTGTACCAGCGGTTCACCAGCTTTCTGTCCCACAGGGGCTGAGCTCAAAGTCTAGAAAGATGTTAAAAATGGAAAAACATCATTCAATCCTCCTTTCCCACCATCTACTCTCTTTTTATCAGTGCTAAGATACAATGCATTATATTTTCTGTCTACAGAAGAAACAGAATTGGTGTTGTTCTTGCTAGCCAATTTCCTTGGTCATCTTTTTGAGAAACCAAAGAAATGTTCTCCTGTGTGGACAAGACACTTAGTTTTTCTTTGAGGTATAGTGCTTCAGTTAATGGATTTCCCTTTGTAAAACATCATAACCTTCTGTAGTTGTGGCTGCTTTACAGCTAGCAATATTTGAATAATGCTGTTCAGGGTTTCTTGACAACAAGGCCCTTCTGTGGGACTGGGCCTGGTTAATGAGTGCTGTTGCTGAATCATTGGCAGTTTTAGGAAAGCGTGCATATTTGCTTATTATAAGGGACTGCTGGTACTTCACATGCATACCAGCAATGGCTAATGCAAAGGCATGATAAAAAAGGAAAAACTCCAAATTTGAGTCTGATTAGAATGTACTGAGCATCTGTTTGAATAAATCTGATTTTTTGGGCATCTATTCTGGGTTGGAATTCTGGGAATTTCCCTCTTCTGTTAACGTGTCTGCTGTTTGACTTGGTAGCACATTTGCTTTCTGTCTTGCTGGTTTTAGTAGTGCTCCTACTATGAACACATATCTCAGCGCTTGTGCATTGGTGAGAGGGAACAGCATCCCGTGCTCTGCAAAAATGGATTTAAAAGTTACGCTTTGTCCATATATGATGATAATCTTGTTTGAAGAGGTTTTCCTTTCATATAGGGTTTTAAAGCATTTTCTCCAGTATGGCTGAGTTGTTTTCAGTTGGGCCGTCAGTGGCTTTATGTCCAGCCTGTTCCTGGCCTCCCTGTTGAGTCTGCCAAGAATGTGTCAGACAGTGCCAAAAGTGACTATGGGGTTTTGGTTTGTAGATGCTGGAAACTGGTTTCTATTTTAACCTTCAGAAAGGGTGCTGTAACCAACAGAGAGCAGAGGATTTTAAAAATATCTTTAGCATGTCCCTATGAAGCTGGCAGCTTTGTTGTCACCCTTCTGGAATGCCTGACAGAAGAGTCAAGAGAGTCGAGCTCTCTTTCAGGGTCAAAAGCATGCCTCATCAGGAAAGCAATGCACAGAGTCTCCAAGAGTGGCTGGGACCCTTGGATACCTCCCTTTTCAGGTGCATGTTAAAGAGGCCTGATCCCTACTGGGAAATTGCTCTGCACTTAATGAAAATCTGGACTCTTAAGGTGCCCACATTACATACTCAGAAACTGTGTCTCTCAGTACCCTTTAAAATGCTTTCAGCAGAAATGTCTAAGGCTTAGACAGGTCCAAACCCCAAAACTATAGAAAAAAAACCATCTAAGTATACAGGAAAGATTGAGTTCCTGCTCTACAAGTTCAACACTGTCGCTTTGTCTTAGAAATCCTTTTTTAGGGAATTTTGTAAGACATTAGGAAAAATGCCAGAATTAATGGATGTAAGAGAGAGGGATGTTGCTTAGCTATTTTAGAAGAGGGACCCCTAGATAATTATTCCCAGTGTCTCTACTGGATTGTGTGATCTTAAACAAGTCCTGGAATAGTGGCCAAGCCTCTGAGCCATATTGTATACTTAGCTGCATAATAAATGTGTTGTGGAGCTCAGTTAATACTCACGTGCCATGAACAAAGGTCTGTAAAAATGCTAACAATTCATTGAATATGAAAATGCTAACAAGTGCTTTGGACTGATATGGGTTTACTGCAAATCACAGCCCAAACATGTACATTAGCAGATATTGAAAATTGTCTACTTGAGGAATCTAACTGGAGATGACTAAGTCCAAAGTCCAGTCTTCTCAAGTTGTGTATATGGTCAACAGAGAGAGAGAAACTCTTGCAGAGGGTCCATTCAGTGTCAGTGCTCTGCACTGTCTTCTTCATGAGTCCTTCCCTTTACGTTGGCCACACTGAGTGCTTGATTTGAGTACCTGAAGTAGGTACTGTGAATACTCTCCAAAGAGCTCAGCCTCATAGGAGTGGGCTTGATTTCTGCTCTAGTTCTTTCAGATGAATTTCCTTTGCCCAATAACACGTAGGTTTGCTCAGTTCCCTAGTGCTATCAAGTCAAATTGTCACAATAGGTTATACCAATGTAATCCAGCCTATCTATTTTGCATCTTTAACCTGAGTTTTTGTTAAAACTGTTATACAGAGTGTGCCTGTATAGCTTAGAGAAAAAATAGGCTTTAGTTCGTGTGACTAACATGTATGCAGTGGGTAAGCCAGTTCTTCCAGACCTTTGCAGTACTGTGGTTGCAGTCGGCAATCTTTACAAAGGGATGAATTGTTCTTAAACCACAAATGGAATATATTGCACATGAGGGGGCTGTCAACTATGCAAAACATGTGCCACTGTCTTGCCTTTTGTCTTCTTGAGCAGACCTAGCTGCTTTGGAAAACAGAAGGCTTTCATCACCTATTTCACAGAATCATAGAATTGTTTGGGTTGGAAGGGACCTTAAAGATCATATAGTTCCAACCCCCCTGCCATGGGCAGAGACACCTTCCATTAGACGAGGTTGCTCAAAGCCCTGTCCAACCTGGCCTTGAACAGTTCCAGGGAGGGGGCATCCACAACTTCTCTGGGCAACCTGTTCCAATGCCTCACCACCCTCGTAGTAAAGAACTTCTTCCTTATATCTCATCTAAATCTACCCTCTTTCAGTTTAAAGCCGTTACCCCTTGTCCTATCACTACATGCCCTTGTAAAAAGTCCCTCTCCAGCTTTCTTATAGGCCCCCTTCAGGTACTGGAAGGCTGCAATAAGGTCTCCCTGCAGCCTTCTCTTCTCCAGGCTGAACAACCCCAACTCTCTCAGCCTGTCCTCATAGCAGAGGTGTTCCAGCCCTCTGATCATCTTCATGGCCCTCCTCTGGACTTGCTCCAACAGGTCCATGTCCTTCCTGTGCTGAGGACTCCAGAGCTGGATGCAGCACTGCAGGTGGGGTCTCACCAGAGCGGAGTAGAGGGGCAGAATCACCTCCCTTGACCTGCTGGCCACGCTTCTTTTGATGCAGCCCAGCATATGGTTGGCCTTCCAGACTGCAAGCGCACATTACTGGGTCATGTTGAGCTTTAACCAACACCCTCAAGTCCTTCTCCTCAGGGCTTCTCTCAATCCATTCTCTGCCCAGCCTGTATTTGTGCTTGGGATTGCCCCGACCCATGTGCAGGACCTTGCACTTGGCCTTGTTGTTGAACTTCATGAGGTTCACACAGGTTCACCTCTCAAGCCAGTCAAGGTCCCTCTGGATGGCATCCCTTCCCTCCAGCATGTTGACTGCACCACACAGCTTGGTGTTGTCGGCAAACTTGCTGAGGGCACGCTCAATCCCACTGTCATGTTGCCAACAAAGATGTTAAACAGTGCCAGTCCCAATACCGGGACTTTCAGGTTCCCTATCCTCTTTCAAACAGTATCTTGAAAGGCAATGCAATGCTACTTTCACAATGTAGCAGACAAGAGCTGAAGGCAGGAATAGATCTACAATTGTTACCGTTGGTGACTGGCCGTACAGTGGTCACCAGCAACAGAGAATGGCCTTTGCCCAGACACCCCTGTGACTGTAAGGGGAGGCTCTCAGAAGAGTAAGAGTCCTGCACAGGAAATACTAACCAGAACATTTTTTCCATGTTTTAAATGAAAGACAAAGTATAGCAGATCTGAGATCTGGTGAAAGTCCCACCATATGTAAACACACAGATAAACAGGACGGATGTGATAGATGGCAATTGTGGAGTCTTGAATGGCTCCTGTTGGTAACCTCAGGGAGCCCATACTTAAGGATGAAATGACTCACAGAATTGGTATCTGGGCTGTTCAGTACTAGGCTCCTGATATGGATCTTACTTATTGTCAATATCTCATATCAATTTATCTGTGATGAAGACTATTGGAACAAATGCATAGGATAGTGCCATTTTAGTTTTCACTGTGCAGTTTCCCCTGAGTAGCACCATTGTTGATCAATAGGGCAAGCACCAAGTGTAAATTTTACTCTAGTTTTAATGAGGATCTCTCAAACACAAGGTTGAACCACACTAAGAAATTAGTGGTCCTTCACAGGAAACAATCTTATCCTAAATTTCAAGAGGGGACCACTGGAGTTGCCTGCTAGTGGTTGTGGACAAGCATTAGATCCATGGAGCCTTCTGGCAAATGTAAATCCTCTCCCCTCGCATGCACACCTGGCTGTTTGCACCAGCAGGATGGATGTTTTATGCTGCTACCTAAAAGATTCATAGTCTCTTGGGTTCATTAGCCAGAGGTGTTCGTCTTTAAAACTCGCTCTGCTTGCGACTCTCATTTTTCCTCTGATTTTTCCTTCAAACCAAACAGCTCCAAGAAGGCTGTGATTAGACTCTAGAAGGACATGTTGAACTTTTAGAAAGAAAAAGCAAGAGCTGTCCTCCTTATTCTGTTTCAATATATCCTTAAATATTTCATCTGGTGCTTTTCTACGTTATAGTATTCTCTCCTGCAAATAGCTTTACCTTTTCCTTTAGTTCTTCATATACTGACTGACTGACTTACATTTATTTGTGTGAGCAGCATTATGCTACACTGAAATATTTTGAATATTATATTCCTGAAGTACAAATACTGAAGTGTATTTACATATATCACTAATAGCTTATTGGGAAGCCAAGTTAGCTTTGTAACAGCAGAGGCATTCATTTGCATCATCTTTTTACTGTGGACAATCAAAACAAATGAGTCAGACTCATTCTTGCTAATTGTCCCTGTCCCTTAGGTAGCATTAGCTCCATGCAACTGTTAAGTGCAAAAGCTGAAATGTTTTATTAACATGAGAATTCTTCTTGCCTTTGAAAGTTCAGTGTCCTCAGTGAACTGAGTTAAAAATCTCTCTTCTTGTATTTTCTTTATTCTAAGATGAGATGCTGTAATCACCTCAGACACTGCAGTATTTTGTGTACATACTAGTATATATAAGTATATATAAACAGATATAATTCTAAGAATATACTTATACACACAGAGACATGTATATATGTATGTTTTTTCTTCTTTTTCACTGAAAGTTTGTAGTCAGATACACACAGTGGATTAAATAAGTTGCTATGGATGTAAATGATACTAAATGATTAAACAGCCCAGCTGTCTGTGGTCAAATGCAGCATCTCACCAAATGCTTCTCCAAAATAAAAATTCTTCCAAGGAATGATTTATAATTTAGACCTGTAAAAAGGTTTCCTGGATAGCATTTGTTTCCCACGTGTAATGTGGTTTGAAATCTACTTTCTGATCCAACTTTCTGCAGTTGTCTCTGAAATGGGCTTGGTGATGGATGGTGGCAAACCGCCTAAAGATGACTAGATATTTTGCCTCTCTAACATATGTCTCCAGAGTGGTGAGTTAGTGTCTAGCATCATGTTAATGTCACAAAGTAAAGGAAGTGGGATGGGAGAGTCACTGATCAAAAATTACTTGAGCTGGACTCACAGAAGAAAAGCTAAGGAGCCAACTGCCCAGCCTGGATCCTCTTCTTCCATGAAGCCTTAAATCTCTTCTCAGAAGAGATCAAGCAGAACAACCTTTGAGTTTGACTTTTTTTTTTTTCCCCTGAACAGGAGCAGAATCAAAATGTGTTGAAAGCTTTGATGAAAACAGACGTGTGTTGAGAAAATGAAAATGTCAGGATGGGTCAGAGTGAGGTAGATCGTCAGTGTGGTGGTGGGACACTTGGTCTAGGATATAGAAGGTGCTGGAGCAAGCCTCTGCCCAGAGGAACAAAAGCAGAAGGTTTTAATCCTTTATTATTTTCAGTGTCTCTTTTTCAGAGCCTCAGTGTCCTGTGCATAGTTAAGTCCCACTCATCAGGATACAGATACGTGAAACCTCCTCTCCTCTCTCATGCCAGCATAAATGGCCATATGTAGCTAGTATAAATGCACCATATTTAAACTATGCATCCACTAGCGACCAAAGCTGAGAACAGACTATGGGACTAAAGGGACCTTTGGTCTGACCCAAACTTTTTTGTCCTAAAACTACTAAAATGTCTAAGGAAGAATATGAGAACATGAAATGATACTTGTCCATCCTCTGCCATTTTAAGTGCAATAATTTCCCAAGCTGGGGATAGTACTTAATACCCTCAGATGTATTTTCTTCCATGAATCTGTCCCATAGCCTTTTGATTTCATGCTGGTATAAACTTAAGTATCTGCAACAACATGCTAGCAATGATTCCTACAACTCAGCCACGCATGGCATGAGGAACCACCTCCATTTGGTTATTCTGAACCTTCTGGCTGTTAGTAGTTTCATCCAGCAATCCTCAATTCTGGTAGTGAAGGAAAGGACAATCATCCCCTGTTTGCCCAGTCTGACATACCACTCATCTTATAAATGCTCCTGCAGTGTGAAAACAAAACATTGATTTTATTTTTAGGTATAACAGATTAAAACCAATATTTTCTACCTTGGATTATCAAATTAAGCAACAAGAAGTGGCCTGCCTTTTCACAGCATGCCCTGCTATTCTGCAACTTCCAGATAAGACTGTTGATTTAGGTACAAGGTATCACCTCTGTTTGCTAAATTCCAGTGCCCAAGTTAAAACTTTTGTGCACTCTTTGATTGGCCTTTCAGGGTTATTTAAAAAAAGGGGGGTTGGAGTTTCCATAACATTAGCAGCACTGACTCAGACACACAAGGAGCATGTCTGCAGAGAGAAAAGGTGTAGTTTTTCATATAATCTGTTTTCTCACTATAACCACACTGTGACAGACTGGAATGAAAACTCTAAAAACTTCAGTCAGTCTCAGGCTCTGTACAGAAAGTCTTGTCTTGTCAAACTTACAGGGGACATGTGTTTGTTTGCCTAATAGGCAGAAGACCATTTAGAGGGTGGGAGTTTATTCACTGTGGCCATTGCACCTCCGGAAAGATATGAACAAAATGCGAATGTGTTCCAGACTGATTTGGGCTCCAAACATGCAATGAGTAATATTTTTTTTCTCCCAGCTGACAGTAGGAAGTAGGGCCGTAAAAGGTCTGCCTAGCAGAGGATTATATGAAGGTCTTTAAGAGACATAACACAAACCAATTTTTGCACAATACAGCATGTCAGATGCAAGCTGAAACAATCCAGGATGAATGTGTTGCAGCCTAAGGTTCAGGCACGGTTTATTTAGGATAGTTGCCCAGCAGGGTAGTTGTCCCTTTCCAGAGAACACTGGAAAGTCCAAAAGCACTAGAAGTATCATCTTGCAATATTTCTGAGTACCTGTATCAAGATAATGAATACCTTCAATTTTCCCTGGCTTCATTTCTGCGTTAGGAGAAGTCAGCAATCCGCAGGACCTCATTCTCATACTAAAGGGTAATATTCTTACCACAGAGCAGCTGGACTGCTAATTAAACAAAAAATCCTTTACATCTCCAAAAATAATACAGCTGAATAACCAACTGTTAGAGAGAACTATATATTTTAATAATTATTTTATTGGAGCCTATTATTTGTATTTTCTTCTTGTTTGAGTCAGCTGAGTGCTAGAGAGCCCTCTTGTGCGGGGTGCTATACACACGTTGTACAAAAGGACCATCTTGCCATAAAGAGTTTCCAGCCTGAGCAGTGGAGAAGACACTTGTGTTTGTAAGGGGGCAAAAGAAACAGTAGGATGTCTCTGGGCAGTATGAAGGACAACGGTTTTGGTGTGCAGCCAGCTGAAGCTCAGCCACTCTCTCTAGACATCACACACTTGAAGAGAAACCAGAAAAAGCTTCCTGATACTCAGGTATGTGATGGGAGTTTCCATAAATTGAAACTTCAGTTCCCGTTGTTGTTAGTGCTATTGCAACTGCACGACACGTGGTCCTGTATCCACTCTTTCTCCTTTGTGTTGTGAAGACTGGTGCCTTAGACAGAGCTTCCAGATGAAGACATTAGGTTTACAGTTTTCTCATGGAACAAATTTTATTTGTTAGATTCCACGGTTTAGAGACTAAAATTTATTGCACTCAGTGAACTTCTGCTGATTGTCCTGAGGTAACCCTGCCTTCCTCTCCACAGATGTCTGCCTGGCCAGGGAGTCAGCGAGTCTGGGAAGCCCCAGCCTTCAGTGACACTGATACCTGGCTTTGCTGTTGGTATTAGGATGGATGCAGCTTAGCTGAGCTGTTCCAGCGTCTGAGCAGCTTCCTGCTAACTGGAGGACTGGGAAGAAAAAAGATTTCATCTGATTCAAACTGAAACCCAATTCTGAAAAATATCAAGTTTCCTGTTAGCAGGAAACCCCCTTTCCTGGCTGTCCTCAGTTCTAACTTGGATCTTTGGATCCTCTCACTGGAACTCAGGATGCCTGTGCTTCTTGACTTCTGTAGTTTCAGTACACAAAGGAGATGTATAAAGACAATTGATTATAATGATTGATGTCAATGGGAAGTGCAGAAGGGAATTATGTGCATTTAAATTACTAATGTGTCTCCTAACAACGTTTCTCTCTAAATCACTGGGAAAGTCAGACTAGATTTTAACAGATGGTGTTACATAGTTCCAGAAACAAATAATCTGACTCCTGTGGTTGGAAGGGAATTTACACTGTCAAAGCCTAGATAGGTTTTTAAGTCAACAAAATATATGTGGCAATTTCATAAATTTATACAGTGTGTAGGCCAGAAGCAAAGGTTAGGTCTTTCACTCTCACATCACATGTAACACAGGCAATAGATTTTCACCTGGTTTCTCCTGTCTTAAGCCTCTTCTTACATGACAGCAGATTCTACCACATTATCAGGTGGGTAGCTCTTCAGGTCTGTCTGCTCCCTTGCCAAACTTTCAGGTCTTCTTGTTTATTAAACACCGTGCATGTTTCAAATGTCATCACCATAGAGAATGCAGTATACTATTAGACGGTGCAAGTTTCAAGGAAATAGCTCACTCATTCTTCCCAGCACTGCTAATGAGGGTATTAAAGGAGTTTCTCTTCCACCTCTGAACTTCAGACTGGCTGTCAGCTGTTGTACTGTGCTTAGTTTCATTTGAAAAAGTAATTGAGTTAAATTTTTGTAACTGTAGCTTACAACTCTGTTCTGTTGGTCCTATTAAATGAGTGATGAAGTGGTGTCTTTAGTATACTTTCCCATTAACATTTAGCATATGTAAATTTGAGAACAAAATTGGTAAATTGGTATCAATAATATTTGTTACGTAGCTTTTAACTGCCTGGATGCTACTAATTCTCACTCACTTGGACTTTCGTGCCCTAAGTCTCAAGATCATCACATAGGAAAATCCAGAGGAGAGTTGTCCTCCCAGTATCCCCCCTGAACCATGCAGAAGACCCCAGACAGGGTTTTATCCAGGGATGCTTCTTAAGCCCACTGTCTATGACCAGTGTCAATGGCTCCCTGTGCCAGCACTCCTGATCCCCAGCTCAGGTAAGCATTCTGCATTTCCATACCTGTCTTTGGAGTGGGATCTGAGAGGGATGAGTGAGCCGTCTGGTGGAATTAGGATACTTTATACCACCAGTCTGACTGCAAGGTTTGACAAGGCTTTAAAGGGAACTGCCTTTGAGCTATGAGTTGCAGAAGAAGTCTTCCTCAGAATATCTAGTTGCATCAGGAACCATCCTCCCAGTCCCCCCCTTCAATGCACATAAACCCATGACCAAAGTTGTGGTCCAAAGATGCTCCTTGGCTCCTTCAAGATGCTCAGTGGGTCAGATAGCAGATCTTGGCTCTCCTTGATGCCACATCAGCAATTCTTATAGCGGGAGGCTCCTGCAAAATGGTGAGGGTGGGAACTCCTGTGGGAGAGGATAAAGGGCTTCCACACAGCAGGACAGGAGAAACTGGAGGAGGAGGAAGCAGCTTGGCATGGGCTATGGGGTGCTGATGGCCCATCATGAGGCAGGAATTTGGCAGACCTCACCGAATAGTTTCAGCCAGAGCTGAAAAGAAGCGTGAGGGGGATGGTATAGAAACTCTCATCTCACTTAAAGAGAGAGGACGGCACCTTTCAATCTTCCATGGCCAGATCAGCTTTTTCCTAGCCCTTGTCAAACTTCCCAGTGCCAATGGGGATGTTGTCAGCTTCCAAGGCAAGGACTCTTCCCTTGCCCTCTATCCCTTCTGAGCTGCACTCCTGACCTTTGGTATCCTCACAAGCACGGTCAAGATTTCTCAGGTTTCCTGAAGGAGGTCATCATCATGGGCACACAGCAGTATACATGAAGGCCAAAAAGGGCATAGAGGACCAGAGAAAAGATTCAGAATAGCCACGCTTGTTGAAAGGACAATAGGCTGAATGACACATATAGGGAGTAAGTGAAGCAGGCAAGTATTAAGGGTGCTGGAGGGCATCCCTCAACCCGTCTTCTAAAGCAAGGGAAAGATGACACAGAGAAATCTTGGAAATCTGTTCCCCTTCAGTGAAGCCCTTACATTCATCCAATGGAAAAGCACATTCTCCTTCAGTCCACTTCTGGATCTGGATGCACAGCGTGTTTGAACCTCCATTTGTGAGGAGACATAGCATCTCAGACACAGGTACCATCCTGGACACTTGTATGGGGGTAAATGGCAGTTTTCACAGTGCAAACAGGCCGGAAAACCCCTAGAATGGTCATGCTTCTGTTTTGAAAGAAGATATTAGCATCCTAATCAAGTTTGAGGCTACTGCTGCAGGAGCCATGGGCATCAAGTATCCTTCTGGTGAAGCTCGCTAAGATCAATAATGATAATAAAATCAATAACGATAAATCAACTGTGTGCTAAAACAAGACTGGCAGTGGAGAAGTAGCCTTTGTTGTCATAAGTGCCCAGAGACAGGCACTGGGCACGTGGATACCAACCATCACTGACTCCACTTGCAGTTTGGGTATCCATAGAACTCAAAGCCTTGGATGACTTTGTGAACGACTCCCACATGCTGTTTGAATGAAAGCAGTTTGGAAAATGGCCATGGACACCTAAAATACTACTCTGCTTATGAAGGATTTGACCACTCCAAACTGGTTAATAACGAGTTGGGCTTCATATGGCACCTCAAGGTGAGAGCCACTGTCTCACTGTAATAATGACAAAGTCCTAACTTCTGCTCGTGGCAGAAGGCAGTAATGGTGTCCCTTCACACCTGAACAATTTGCAAGCAATGCTGTTCATGACAGATCCTGAGGGCAATGTGGTCCTTCAAGTCCAAACCCATCTCCTGCAGCCAAGGCCACCCATTGGCAAGTGGGAAGGACACCCAGGCACATGCAGATGCAGAGTACTGAGCTCTTGTGGCAAGAACAAAATGTGAGCAAGTTGGCACCGAGAGATGGTAATCATCAGCTCTAGTAGCTGGCTGGCTAATCAGAGGTAACGGTTGACATGGAAGAGCTTACTTCTGCTCTCATTTTGAACCATTGGTAACCCCCCAAGTGTGGAGGTCTTGGGAGCGATTCACATGCTTCTTGCCTTGGGGATATTTGCGACTGGATTCATAAACACAGGGGAATAAATGAAAGCAGAAACACAAGACATTACTGGGGCACATTACAAATTTTTGATTTAACGACATTTTGATTTAAGAAACCCACAGAGTTAATCTTAATTTTATGCAGTGTAAATGCTTCATTTATTATGTACTTTCCTGGAAGCGTAAGTTGTCAGCATAAAAATTCTAGAAAGCTTCCGTTCACTTTTTTTCCTCCTACTCCTGTAATTCTGTCTTTTATTTATAAAGTCTTCCTGTGATGTATACACTGTCTTATTTGGAAGCTCAACAACAGAGACAGCATAGTGGAAAAGGCTCTTTAACTAGAGGTTTCTGAGACATAGAAGAGAGTAACAGAAGGATGAGTGTTGGTCTTTGTCTACTGGAAGCAAATAAAACCCTGGTGATGGTCCCCCTGCTACTGTTCTGTCATTCCTGGAAGCCAGGAGAATAGTTCTTAGCAGAGTACACATTTCCTTTGAAAATGTAAAAGGCCAAATACAGAGCATAGTACATAAGATGTCAGTGATTCACCTTCCTCTGCATGTATGTGATTTTTTTTTCCATACAACTTTTCCCTCCCCGCACCCCATATTACTCACTAGGCTTTGAACTGTCTTGTTTTCCCAACTTGGCAAGCTCCTAGCATTTCTCTGGCTACAAATTATCTCAGAATTGTGGTGTCAGGATAAGCAGCACAATATTTCAAACCTCTCTAATGGAAAAAAATAATTCACAGAAAAAATAATTTACAGAAAAAAATAGTTCACAGTCTTAAAACACTTCTTTTTTCCAATTCTTTTTTCTGTCAGTATTTCCAGCATTATCATCATGTGAATGAAAATGAAGGACTCTTGCCCCCAGGAAGCTTGTCAGAGCTCCCAACAAAGCTACATGACTACATTTGCCATCAGCTCCTATGTATTTTGGAAATGGGACTGAGCCTAAGGATTTTGATGAAACGCTGCCAGCCACTAAAATTAATAATCGTACTGGATACTAAAATCAGGTAAACAATTTAGGTATTGGTTTTATGTTACATTGTAATTTCTGGATCATCATTTGGATGTGCCATTCATGATACATTGTAATTCTTACTCCTCCATCTCCACCTTCCACAGTCTTCCAATATCTGTCATTCTCTTTCCCTCTGGAAATAACCTACTTACCATGTTTCTCTTGCACCAGCAACTCCTTTGCTCTTTGAAAATGAACTATTTTTTATACATTGGATTGTCTATGTAATATGTATTTAATTTTATCCTTACCAATTGTTCTTACTTTGCATTCAACTTTGGAATATGATGCTTGCCTAGTTTTCTAGATATTCTAGTTACTCTGACATCAGCTATTACCCTTCTTGTAAATCTTATCTTGCATATAAAACAAAACATTTTGCACAGGTGTTCCCTTTAGTAAGGGACACTTGCATTTGAAGGATTCTTCAGCAAGACTCAGAAATTTTAGGTTAATCTCAGTGTCATAACCTCTACGTAAACTTAATTTTCATTAAAGAAAGACAAACCAGAGAAAGACAGAAATAAGGAACAACAATTTAAAGAAGATATAGCATCTTTTTATTACTTGAGTAACTCTAACTGCAAAGAACACAAAGTCTGCAGAAAATGACAGACTGTAACAAAGTGAATGTAATCTGCAAAGAAAAAGACATGGCAGCAGAAAATATTGAATAGGCAGTCACAATAACAACTAAGGCTAATGAGGACTACTAATAATACTGTTGGTAACCGAAAGTTCTCAATAGCAGTCTAGCAAATGGAAGCATCTGTGTAAAACAGCTGTAGAATAAATCCAAACATGAAATGTTTCATTAGATATTTGATCCTATTTGATCTTTGGGGCACATGTTGAGAAATGATAATGTGGATAGATGGAGAAACACTGTTAAAATTTGACTATCCTGAGAATCTGCCTTGGCATGTATACCGGGAAAGAAATTTTAGGAAAAATGACAGCCAATGCTAATTTTCTTACAATGGTTGTTTCATTTGGGTACTGGCAGAAAGGAAAAAAAAAGTAGTTTGTACCTGTGCTCTTTCAACATATTCTTTGGGAAGTTTTGCTTTACCTGGCCTTGAAATATTTCACAAAAAGACATAGTATATTTTCATGAATGCTGAGGGTACACCAATGATGTTCCCATTCAGGGACAACAAAAGTAGACCATTCGCAGACATCTTGGAAAGGTCGGGTGATGCTGGTTTAAAATTCAGTTGACAGAAATGGCAATTGAATGCTACAGGCTGAACATGAGATAAAAGACAGACCTAGGAGAAATACTAATTTATTATTGATTGCTAATTTATCTGCAGAATAAGAACTTGAACAAAGGTATATTGAAATTATATAGCTTTTTGGAAATCCTATGTCCAGGCTGGCTGCTGAAACTATCTTAAGAGCTTCTTCGGAGAAAGATAAAAAATGGACACAAGAGGCCAATCGCAACCGAGAGTCTGAAAATCTCAGGGATCCAAGAAAGCAGACATCTGTTCTGAGAGCCTCTGATAACACCAGGCACAACTGCCAAAAATGATACTTCTAAGCAAGGCCATAGGGCAAGACTTTTTCAAAAGTAGGGCAATGACTAAAAATATGTAACTTGTGCTCCTAGCACATTCACTGAAAGTGAATGGCAATATGCCCAAACCAAAAAGAGCCTAGCACAGGTATGAACAGCACCCCGTTTCTGCCTATGAGACACACATTGGCACAGACAGATTGCAAACATTACTAGCAGTAAGAGGTCAGCAGGCACTTTTTCTGCTTTCAGTTGCAGTTGTGTGAATGGCAACCAGAATACAGACCTGGAAAAGACTTCAGTGGTAGCTGGCATTCTGTCTGCAGTTTTTGCCAGAACTGAAAGAAACGACAGATCCTGGCATTTTAGAGGTAACAGCGGTGAGGAAAACCTTACTGGTCTTGAAAGGCATGGGTCACTATGCTACGTAGTGAGCCCATATTGATAGAGTGGAGAGGTTTCAGAGGATCTAATGCAAGGCTCCCATTTTTAACTGGCCCTTGGAGCAGCCTCTCTGAACTTGACTGGAGAGAAATTTGTCATTGACAGGATGTCCTCCTTTACTCCACATCCTCTGTCTAGCAGTTTTGTAGGAAATAAAATTGGAGTTGTGAAAACAATGCTTTAAAAGCTGAGAAATCAAGTTCAAGTCCTTATTTGGTTGTAGTGATTTGTGACCACACTCTTCAACTTTTAGCAGCCATGTGCAGAAATATCATTGATAACACAGGACTATCAACAGAGTCAGAGTTTCCTGACTTTACCAATAGCCCCGCTATAAAAAATATCAGCACTATAAATCCTTATAAACATTGCAAGGTTCTCAAATAGAAAATGTTTTAGGATGGGGGTCAAACACTCAAACATTTTGAAAAGTGTTCTAATGATTAGTATATGGACAGTGAAGTACCTTTGGCACTTTCTCCCATTGCTTTGTTCTGGTGGTTATCTTCCATTTAAGCACAGAAGCTTTGCCAGAATCCTCTCTAAGTTCAGGAAGACATATCCTGTTGAGATGGACTCTTACACCTCTAGCAATACCAAATTTCTTTCTTAGTTCATTGTCTTCTTCCCGACGTGCTTCTTTCTCCTTTCTCTTTTGCAAGCCGCCTCTGGATGGGAAGGCAGTCTTGTTGAGGACCTGGAAGAAGAAAGAGTAGAACCTGACTATCTGACAGTGAGTGTTGCATAGCCATTTTCCTCCCACCCCAGTTTAACTTGACAGCTTGTTTCTACATTCTCCCCTACTTCAGGGATGTGGCTTTGCAAGAAGGAATTTTTCTAAATATTCTTGTTAATCTGGTGACAGGTGTTATCCCTGCTTATAAATCTTGTCTTGCATATGAAAATATTTAGCAAGGTGTTCTCTTTAGCAAGGGGTATGTGCATGTGAAGGGTGCTTCAAAAAGACTGTAGCCTCTACATAAACTCTATTTTCAATGAAAGGAACTTGAACTGGAGAAAGACAGAAATAAGGGCCAAGAATTTAATGAAGTTATTGAATTTTTTTATTTCTTGAATAATTCTAACTGTGAAGAATAAACTTGCAAGAACCATCTGAAATATGAACACTGAAGCATAATTCAGAGTTCTTCCTGTCTCTTCAGGGCCTTAAAAATAAAGATCAGGCTTTCTACCTGAAAAATAGATTGGGGAAAGTGTTTGTATCACAGACTATTACAATAAAATGGCAAGAAATTATGGAAATAATAGAGCAAAGCAGGACTATTTAACTGAAAGTTGTCAAATATTAAAACTTTGCCATTCTTTCCAGATAGGTCATTGTTATTTGTGGCTGTTTTGGCAATTTCAGATGGATTTGATCTAGACTCGAAACAGATTTATAAAAATGTTGCTAACTAGAAGGAAGAATGAAAACAGGGTTAGGCCTAACTTTTTAAAGGATGTGATTATTTATGTTTTGTTGGTTTTGGCACAGTGCTGGAAACCTTACATTTGAAGGATATTTCTAGAAATGAATAATGGGAGAGAAATGGCTGTTTTGTTTGTACTATATAGCTTGGATGATATTTTCCAGAATTAAAACAGTGGAGTGTTTGTTGGAAAACTACAGATGGGAACTCAGCTTTGCAAAGATGAATTGGGGCTGTGAGGCCCATTTGTGCAGACTCCTGCCTGGAGCAAGGTCGCAATGAGGGCTACCCAGGGTAGAAAGCAAGACACGCTGTTGGAAGGGCAGTGGGATATAGCCCTTTCTTGCTTTCCATGTTACTTTATTTTGCACTGTACATTAAAAATGTGATGGGTTTGTTTTATGTGTGAGCAGGAGGCCACACCTTCACTACAGGGCATTTGCTGTCAGGAAAGATATAAATGACCTGATGGGCAGAAGAAGCTGTGAGGTGTTAAATGGTATCTGTTTTTCTGTCCTTTGATTAAAATATTCTCTTTTTGCCTTTACATAAAGAACAGCAACCCAAAACCTTCAAGACCTTTTCCAAAATATGCTGGAAAATTAGCTAATAAAAACAGGACAGCTTGTCAACTTTATTATACTATGCAAAAGAGAGAATGAATAGAACAAGAAATAACAAATACCAAGGAATGGAACAATTTATACTCACTGGATAGAATACCCTAGTACTCTACTCAGTTCAGTTCATGTCATGTCCAGTCTTCCCATTTATTTTGCTTGCAGGAAATGAGAACATACCGATGGGATGTACCTACATCTGGGCACAGCTAGCAGCTGTGTAGCCCTTGGCTTTTAGTAGATACATACAGAATATAGAGCATGTCCTATTCTTGTACTGTAGTTCCATAGGGCAACCAAAAAACATTACAAACAACATTCCAGATTAAGCGCAAAAGGTTTAAATCCTAAGATTTCTATTTTATGCTTGGACCATAGGTCAACAAGCTTCTATTGACTTTTACAGTATTAGGCTGTTTAAAGTAAAATTAAGGACTGAACTAATTGGAGTTGTATTCTTGGATTACTGAGTAAGAGGATCCATACAGTTCTTATGAATACCGTACCCTGCCTTGTTGCATTTTGTCAGGTGGCATCAAGAGGAAATAACCTCCTTTTCCAGCACCTCTGAAGGCTACTCAGCCCATCTCTGGGCCTGTCTGCCTGAGGCTACTTGTCCGGGAACAGCTCTCAAACAAGAGAATGTATTTAAGTTCAGTATCTTATGAAGGAATCGAGGTAGAAATGGTGGAGCATATTTCATAAGAGAACAGACATCTTCCCCTTTATCAAAGAGGGAGTGTGAAACACCCTTGAACTGCCAGGGCTCAATGTACCAAGAACATCAGCTTCAGGAAACTAGCACAGTATGGAGTAGACATACAGGCCAGGTGGATGCTATAAAACTAGTGTCGGTAGTATGTCCTGAAACTCTGAAACGGTCTGTCTGCATTTATGCATTGTATGCTTCCATATGATATTGTTGCTCTTAGAGGATTTCTGTTGGCTTAAATTGATGTTGGATGCAGTTAAGGTCCCCCCGCTCTTTAAAGAGACACAAGATTGGGACTTTTCCATATTATGTTATGTAACAATACTTATTTGAGCCTTAAAGCAAATGTTAGGACACCTCTGTCTCTAAGGACGTGACATATTACTAGCAGCAAACAATCTGGGGCAGTAGCCAAGTAAGAAGGAAACTCAGAATAATGCATTAGCAACTGTCTATTTTACAACTCAGGCATTCAAGCAAAATAATTTATTTTTAGTGAGTACCCCTGACTCAGTGCTCTTGGCAGACTTTTGTAGGTAGACAGTTGTTAGTTGATTTCAATTCCAGATTGAAACTGTCCAGTCAGATGGCAAGCTGTTCCCAAGAAAGAGAAGAGCTCTGTCTTCAACCTCTGCTGTCATTTTCCTACTGAGGTGGTCCTCACAGCCTCCACACAGGCAAACTCCCTGAAGGAGGGCTGCCCCTTTGTCTGTCGACGGTACAGTCTCTTAGGCAACAGTCTGTATGTCAGATTTTAATGAGATAACATTTAAAGATTTTTGTTAGAAAGATGGTTGCCAATTTCTTCATTGTGCCACAAGATTTGAATATTGGAGGCAAAGCCCCTGATGAAGAATAAACTAGTAGGCTTAGGTCTTTATTATATTGGGATTTTATTAGCTGCAGTAAAAATAAAAAAGA
Source organism: Platalea leucorodia (assembly GCF_965183815.1). Taxonomy (NCBI): domain Eukaryota; kingdom Metazoa; phylum Chordata; class Aves; order Pelecaniformes; family Threskiornithidae; genus Platalea; species Platalea leucorodia. The sequence goes on along the minus strand of NC_138825.1, from coordinate 41,979,520 downwards.
AAGTTTAGCTTCGTAAAATGATTTCCATTTAAACATCAACTTTCTGAAATTACAATATCGCACATAAAAAGCTATAGTGTCACTTAATACAGTAAGTAATCCAGAGGCATCTATGTAAAGACTTCTGGTTACTGGTCTTCTTTAAACACCAAACAGCTGTGAGTACCAGGGACCTGCTTCTCTGCATGTATCATGCGATGCTCCTGCCCAACTGTGGAAGCCTGTTAACTCCATCACTGGTCCACTAGTGGAGGAGAGAACACATTCAGGCTGTAATAACGAACGCACTCAATAGAAGAGATTCTGAGAGAAGAAATGGTCAGTGTTTTCAAGGTATTAAATGCAAAACAAAAGACTAAGTGAGACGATTTTTTTTTAATTAAATGAACAGAAGCACAATAGGAAACACAACAAAAAACCCACCACCCCAACTATTGAAGTTTTGTAATTCAAGAGCAGTGAGAGCCATTTTTCACTTCTGCTGATTGTTTTTATATATTGCTTCTACTGCTGTTTCTAATCCTTTAAGGATTTTAAAAGGTCGTTTACATTCCTTTTTCCTCTTGACGTTTCATTTACAACTGGTGTATTTGCAGAGAAAGTATCCTTTCACTAACCAGAAAGTAAAGTTTTACTCTGGGAAAATTCATCTGGGTCATCTTGGACACACAGGTTTTTTTCAGTGCTCTTCCCAAAAGAAGGTCTGGCAGCACGTGTGGTGTTGTTTAGACTTTCACACTCACTGCATAGAATAATTTTTTCCCCCTTTTTCATGGTCTCTGCAGTGCTGCATTGCTGGTTTGAATGCACTTCCTTCTTCCTCTCCTTTGCAATCACTCCCATTGCTCTAGCTACTTTTCTTCTCTTTGGCAAAACTGGTTCACGTGGCAGAGTTTGCTGTTAAACAAAAAGGATTCAATGTGTGATGATTAATGCCTGCACTCTCAGCCACCTATCACTTAATCTATAATTTATCTGTTTTCCAAAGAGAATTATTTAGGTTGGACAGTGTAGGAGAATAACAAAAACCTGTTTTAGGTCAAGACTCTGTTGTTCCTGCCCACAAGGAGATTCTGGGGCTCTTCACGCAAGGGACTCGCATCTGCCAGTTGGCAGGCAAATATATTGCAGCAAATAGCACTAAGATCTTAAAAAGGAGCCATCATGCTTGATATCAATACAAACACAAGCTCCTTACATTACTGAATTGGAGTTTTTAAGATAAGCTCCAAAATTAGGGTCTTTGCCAAACCAGTAGATTAACTAAATAAAACATTATTTAAAACAGGTCTGGGCTGGGATCCTCTGGTTTGACTGCTTCCACATCTGGGGAAAATCTGAATGTATATATTAGTTTCATTTCTTACCCCCACTTCAATTGTGATGACTCTGTGTAGTGTTGAAAGGGACACAACTGTATCTGAGAGATATATAGATATTCTGATGTGCCATTATATTTATTTTGGATGCCATGAATTAAATGTGTGTTATTTCAGAGCATTTAGGCATACTTTAATATAATTTTATTAAACAGTTATCAGAAGTAATTTTAAACATACATATTAAAAAGATGCACTTCATTAGGGCATGGTGCAACTACAGAGATGTGATTTATAGATGAAGAGAGCAGAGATCTCCCTCTCCCTGTATGAAGAAGTGTTTTCCCCATTTGAAATCTTACTTACTATAGTAAAAACTACCTTTAGTGAGATCTGCTATTCTTGTCAGAGGGTTTAGTTAAAGCCTGCAGAAAATAACAGAATGTAACAGAGCAAATGTAGGCTGCAAAGACAGAGTCAGTTTCCTGACTCTATCAATAGCCCCGATATAAAAAAATACCAGCACTATAAATCCTTATAAACATTGCAAGGTTCTCAAATAGAAAATGTTTTAGGATGGGGGCTTAAACACTCAAAAATTTTGAAAAGTGTACTAATGATGTGTAACGAATACTTCAAGGTGGTGCATACGTTATGTTTGTATATGGACAGTGAAGTACCTTTGGCACTTTCTCCCATTGCTTTGTTCTGGTGGTTATCTTCCATTTAAGCACAGAAGCTTTGCCAGAATCCTCTCTAAGTTCAGGGAGACCTATCCTGTTAAGATGGACTCTTACATCTTTAACAATACCAAATTTCTTTCTTAGTTCATTGTCTTCTTCCCGACGTGCTTCTTTCTCCTTTCTTTTTTGCAAGCCGCCTCTGGATGGGAAGGCAGTCTTGTTGAGGACCTGGAAGAAGAAAGAGTAGAACCTGACTATCTGACAGTGAGTGTTGGATAGCCATTTTCCTCCCACCCCAGTTTAACTTGACAGCTTGTTTCTACATTCTCCCCTACTTCAGGGATGTGGCTTTGCAAGAAGAATTTAATTCCGGAGGGACTTTGCAAGCCAGCCCTTCTCTCTTCTTTCACTGTTATTTTAAAATGTGATCATGATGGCATTCATCACCTGTTTTCAGAAACCCCATCTTCTCCCTTGGGAAATATCTTGCCATTATACTAAATGCAGCTCTACTATTGTCTAAATAGCAACAGGCTGCTCCCATTAAGTGCAGTGCTTTTGTCCTGTTAAAATGCTAAAAAAATCTTGATATATCTCAAGACGGATTTTTTCTCATCATTATTTAATTATATTTTCTTTTTAAATGGCAAAGTGTTAAAGACCTGCAGGCCGTATTTTGATTTACTCTACAGCGATTGTGTCCACTGGAGTTGTGTTTGGCTTCTCCACAAAAGTGAAATCAAAACCAGGTCACTCATCTTTCATAGCATTTGTCCTGTTATAAATATGCTGAATAACGCACTTTGCATTATTTATTTGCATTTGCTATATCTAAGAGGAAAGCAATTTACTGTCCGTACACAACTGATTGTCATAGGTTACTACCTGTTGTCTTTTCCCAGCAAAAGGGGAGCACTGCTTGGGCTGAGAGATGGTAGTCATCCTGCGTGAAGAGAAATGTGTTGCATTTGAAGTTTTATCTCGGTGTGCGGGGGTAGCAAGGGTTGTAAGACATTTTATGTTCTGTTTCACAACATACTGTCTTGACAGCAGTGGATGTGGAACTTTGGTCGTTACATCATGGATAGCACTACATGTAATGAGCCAAACTGTGGTCTTCCTAAGCAACGTATCATGGCCATGTATTTCCATTTCCGGTGACAGAGCTTCATGCCTCGTTACGTACAAAAGGTAGACTTGCCCATTATATATCACTACAGCATTTCCCTTAAAAAGAGGAATTTCTAGTTGCTCTCCAATAGGACTGATAGATGAAAGTGGTAACATATTCTTATAATCCTTATCCTTGATATTGGTCAGTGACTTTAAAATTCCTGTAACAACACTGTTAGATGACTTTACAATAAGAGGATATGATATTGCTGTCTTTCTGTCTAGCTCTTCTTGTGCAAGCTGTTTCACTGGGGTTATTTGGGAACATTTCATATCTTCAATTACTACATCAGGACTAGAACAGTGTCCTGTTAAGTTTGGGCTGGTTGGTATTAAACGCTTTGGAAAATTGTCCCAAAAGGGGCTGGAAGCCTCTTCCATCTTTATTACTGGCCATACATAAGTTACAGTTGGTATTTCTGTAGCTTGCCTTACTTCAGAGACATTTTTATCTCTGGCTGACATTAGTTGCTGCATTTTAGGTGGGAAAGAAGAAAGTGGTATTGATATGATTTTGGCCTGAGGTGGTATCTCTAGATCATGTTTTAAAATCTGTGCTTGAGGTTCTTCAGTAACCCTAAGAAGTTCAGAGATTCCTGAAACTGATGCTATGTCTTCTTGGTCAGCATGAGTTAGTGAGAGGCTTCTTGGCAGAGAGTGCTTTTCAACTGAGGTTTCATTACTCTGAGCATTAAAAACTGTTGAGAACTTTCCTCTCTCAGCAGAAGCCATGCCAACATTTTCTAGCATGTCAAAATTTCTGGTAGAAAAGTCGTCTTCGCTGCTCAGTTGCGATACTCTAGCATCAGAGCAGATGTAGTACTGGCTTCTGTCTTCAGAAAAGCATTATGGTTTGACTTAATGTATTCTGTTTAGACAGAGGAGCTACTGTGATCAGGCAGTTGTATACATTGGCAAGGCTTCCAGAGGAAAGAGAATGCAGAAGGAGTTTCAGTAGGTCTCATCTATCTTCAGCTCTTTCCCAAAGGGCTTCATTTACGCAGCCTGACACACTTAAAATAAAAGTTGATATAAGTTAAAATGTGACTATGTATTTGTAAATGCACAGAAAGAGTGATTTTTTTTCTAGTTAACTCAAAATAAATAAATTAAAAAACAGAAATATAGTCGTGATATAAGTATTAACTAAAGCTCATCTAGCCAGTAGGATTTTTCTGCAATAATAATTTGTTGTGAGATAGATATTTCCAATCTTGAATTAAATTGACAGTGAGCTTCTGCTCGCTTCAGTAGGAATTTGCCCAATAGTGCAAACTACTGGTGGACAGGATCTATGCTGTTTAGATGTAGTATTCCCTCATGTAAGAAGATGCAATCTTAGATACAATGCCATTAAAATCAATGCACATTTCTGATAAAAATGGACTTGATCAAACACCTTTAGAATCAATTTTGTACTTTACTTGCAGAATTATTTGACTTCAGCAATCACTCCTAGCTTACACCACTCTCAGCTGTAGCAGACTCAGACCCAGTAGCTTTGTCATGGCTTTTAACAAAGATGTACAAAAAATCAAGTTCAGATGCTTATCTGATACATATCAAGACCTTCTAAGCACAACTGTAATTGTAAAATGCTAAACAACTATAAGAACATAGTTGAATTTACAGTAGAAGGAAACATGACATTTAAATTTATATCATGAGAAAGGGAAAGACTCTGAGATGGATTAAAAACAAATTAATTTTGAATTCACTGATCCTATTCCAATGGTTATGTTCTCCTAGGAATAACCTACTTATCTTAGCACTACAGACTTGATTTTGTAGAAAGTAAACATAAACACTCACATTACTTGCATGTCAATCACACAACTCTAAGATGTTTCTTAGCCTTCCTGAATATCACAGTGAATTCTTGCCTCCATAACTGAAGAGGTTCTACTACTTAACTTACAAAAAGAAACGTCATAAAGACGAGTTCAGTGAGCCTCTGTTTAGGATCATGCAAATTAACCTTCCTGAGTCCTTTTACCTAGTAAAAATGAATAAATTGAAAAATAAAATGACATTTCCTCCTCATCTAGGCTGCACCTCCTGCATTTATGATGCATACATCTAGATGTAATCACATAATTTCAGCAGTCTAATCAAGAATAATTAGAAATAATTGTATCAATTGTCAACAAATTCTTTGAATAATTGATTGCACATATAGGATGAGTGAGACCTTCTGTAAAAGCAGAATATAAATCCAATTTTTTCCTTTGCTTTCTCTCATGAGTGTTTTTTTGGTTTTTCACTTCTGGTTTTAGGGATTCTATCTACATCCAGCATTGCGATGTGATAAAGCCAGGACTGGCCTCCTGCTGCAGAAAGTCTTACTGGCCTCTGCATTAGCCTTTGCACTCTTTTCATTAGCCCTTGGTACTGGTCTATTAAATACTCATCTTCTGCAGTGCAATCAAAGGAATGGTTCCTCTGGAGTGATTGCTGAGTAATAAAGAATTTACTATTCTCTTTCCAGCAATGGGAGAGTTTCCACAATATCCCTAAACAAAAACAAAAAAAGAATCCCAAGGACATGAATTGTTGACACATGTCTTAAAAAACAGAAAGCCTCAGAAACCCAGAGACATAGCAATTAAACTGCAATAAAAAAGGGAAGAAGAAAGGTTTGTGGTTTTGAGGCAGAGAAATCCTGGTTAACCGTGAAACCAGCTGAAAAAGAGACAACTATGACTGCAGAAGAGAAAGACTCCTTGATTCTCAGAAGCCATAACTCTCTACTGTGAAGGCTCTGAATTGACTGATGTAGTGGTAGGGCTCATTGCCATAGCCTCAAATTTTGCTCTCTAGAGTCCTATGTGACATTTAAAGACTTTTTAGCTAGCTATGATCGCCAAACAAATCCCACTGAAAGCACAAAAAAACAAACAAAATTTGCTTTATGAATCTGAACTACTGAGTCACTCTTCTAGGAAAGTTTCCTGAGTTCAGACTGCCAAGGTGGCTCAGAGAGGTGCGAGCTGCCCCATTCTTCTTGCAGGTGCCCAAAAGCTTTGTGAGTATCAGCACTGTTAAAGCGGTTTAGTTTCTCTTGCCAGCTGACACAGACAGGCACACTTTGTGCCACTACCACTGAATAGTGCAGAGGATATCTTTTTTGCTATGTTCATCACAGAGGTGCCAAGACCCCTTTACAGACTGCAACTGGGAGAGCAGGGAGTGTAACCTAGATCTCTGACAAATTTTCACTGTACTGATGGTGCTAAACTTGTGGCCTGTGAGCTTGGTATGACTCACCAGAACAATTATTTTGGCCTATAACCTGCTCCTGGTACCTTCATTCCTGGCAATCATGAAGGAGTCAGTGGCAGGTCTAGCAAAATATTTGTTAGTGGCAGCATGCTCCCAGCTACCATCTTCCCAGGGCAATTCAGGAGCACTCCAGGACATGTGTGTACGTATGCAGCACACACTGCACGTGAATTAAGCCTGCTAGTCCTGGAGTCTGATCCAGTTTGGGCACCATCATCTCCTCCCTTGCCTTTGGAAGACATTCTGTTTCTTGTTTGGCCAGAAAATTTGGGCATCAGTTCTCTATGCTGTCCCTCAGAACTAAAACCACAGAAGTTTAGGTGCTTGACTGTGGTGAATCTAAAATAAGACCACTCTAACAATCCCATGCATGACTGAGGACTGTGTTAATGCAAGTATTACACAAATCAATAATGTCTTCAGTCCTAACTCTTTGCCATGCACAGCAACCAGTAGACTGACCTTATCTATCAGCACTGGAGGAACCAAGGAGTCTCAATTCCAGCATTTTATTGACTGTAAATAGCAGCAAATCACACTGATGAAAAACGTATTGTACCTTACTGTTGTGGTTTAACCCGGCAGGCAGCTAAACACCACACAGCTGTTTGCTTGCTCCCCCCCAGTGGGATGGGGGAGAGAATAAAAAAAAAAAAAAGGTAAAACTCGTGGGTTGAGATAAAGACAATTTAATAGGACAGAAAAGAAAGGGAGAGTAATAATATGATAAAAGAATATACAGAACAAGTGATGCACAATGCAGTTGCTCACCGCCCACTGACCAATGCCCAACCTGTTCCCGAGCAGCGGACCCCCGGCCAGCTTTTCCCCTAGTTTATATACTGAGCGTGACGCCATATGGTTTGGAATAGCCTTTTGGTCAGCTGGGGTCAGCTGTCCCAGCTGTGTCCCCTCCCAGCTTCTTGTGCACCCCCAGCCTTCTCGCTGGTGGAGAGGTGTGAGAATCAGGAAAGGCCTTGACTCTGTGTAAGCGCTGCTCAGCAATAACGAAAACATCCCTGTGTTATCAACATTATTCTCATCCTAAATCCAAAACACAGCACTATACCAGCCACTAGGAAGAAAATGAACTCTGTTCCAGCTGAAACCAGGACACTTACGGTTCTGGCAGTGCACACCTTATTGTACAGCAGTGACTGCAGTTGTGTAATTTTGTTAGTCCTTGAGTTTAACAGATAACCACTTGTGTCATGGATCTCACGGTCCCCTATACTCACATACCTTAAAATGTCCTTGTTTAAACACAAAAAAAACCCTATTAAAAATCCTCCTTTCTTCCTCCACCTTAAAACTAACTGACTGCAAAGCAGAGCCTCAGCCTTAGGAAATAAGCAGCACAGATTCCCTTATTACTTCTAGTTTATGTATACAAATCTTTTCCATCTGAAGTGATCTTACAACCTAAATTTTATGATTGTGACTCACCATTGCCCTGGCTTCATCAGAGATGAAGACAGCAGAGTCTTAAGAGAACTTACAAAAATACTAAAATTAAAATATTTTTCCTTTTTTTGATAAAAATGTGTATATGAATATGGCAACCATGAATTTATAGGAACATTTAAGTTCTAATTAGTTTTTCACTTGCAAAACTTTGGCTTGGCATCTTAGTTTGGTTATAATGTTTCTTATTATATAGCAACAATGGAGGGGGGATTCCAAGGCTATCCCTGAGAAAACTTGGATTTCCTGAAATACAGGCATGACTGCTGCTAGCGTGGCATAGACTACTTTTGCCTGGACTCAATCTAATGTATAGCCACAGTGCTTTTCAGTTGTTACATCAGAAGTCTCTTAAGACACAGCATCTGGTTGGTTAAGTACCCTTATTTCAATGCAAGTTCTACATGGAAAGGTCACACATGCCTATAAAGTGTCCAGGACTTCGTGATGTATGTTACAAAATACAGGTATAACACAGGTCACTAGATCTGCCATATGGTTTAACTTACATAGTTCCTTCCCTTTTGCAAAAGGTGGCCTGCACTTGGGCTATCAAAAATGCTATCATGTTCAGGAAGAAAGCAGTTTGGGAGAGCTACTAAAATGGAAAAATATTTTAGTGTTAGTTGTAGCAGTTGTCTCACTTAGTTTCTCAAATTATAGGCAAACCGTTTGGGTGAAGTGCTGTTTTCTGAGAAGCAAGTGTGCGCAGGTTATCAGCCTCTAAAGGGACCATGTTTTGCTGACAGCAATCCCTCCTCCAGGAACTGAACATGAAGAGTGTATGTAAATCCTAATAGAAAACATCCTGTGAGTCAAAGCCTGAATTGGCCTTCTGCCCTATCTCCAAAGGCTCTGAGGAATCTCCCACAACCCTGCTGCCCTCTTGTAGCTGAGGTTCCTCTCGCTGGCTCGTTAAGCAAGGCTATGACTCCGACACAGAAATTTGTATTAATCTTCACAGCAGAAGTATGTGTGGTGGAGGAGGAGGGGTATCAAACATGATTTACTTACAGCTCAGTGGTGCTTGTGAATGTTTACAAGACCTGAATAATTACCTCATCAAATGCACCATTCTACTGCATGCAGTTCACTGCCTTGCACCAGTCATGCTTTACAGAACTAATTACATACAACGTGTGCTGAGAGTCCTTCTAGCCCAGTCCCTGTCTCTGACGGTGGCCAAAAGCGGAGGCCCAGCAATAATCTGAGAAGAGACCACACACATGGTGATACTTTCCTGAATATCCCCCCGCCTCCAACAGTCGGAGGCGCAGGGTCTTCCTGAGTCAGCAATGAGCTCTCAGTGGATTTTCTGCTAGCACCATGACCTGCTGTGTAACACCACCCACATCCATGGCAGCTTCCACCCCACGGCGGTGCCCGGCTGGGACACATACAGCCGCAAAACCTCCTCAAGCCCACAGTTTTGGGGACAAACTCTGGCCTTCCCAGTAAGGCTGGTGTGGGCTGGGCCAGGCTGGGAACGGTAGGTGGGTGTGCGGTTTAGTTACCATTACAGTTGGAGCGCAGGTGCCATGCTAGAGGAGTAACTGTCGACTGCTGCGACAACTGCCAACTGCGGAGAACCTTCCAGACCCAGCAGCCACGAGCACTGGTGCCGGACACCAACCGCCCCTGGGCACCACGGAGTTTCAACGGCCACTCCGGCACCGGCTTCTCTCAGGCCCAACTGCCGGCTGCTGCTGCCCGCAGGCGCTCGGGCTGTGCCCCGCTCGGCTGTGCCTGCCCCACCAACCCGACCGGCCGTCCTGCTGTGCCCACCATCTCTTCCCGCCGTGGGGCAGGGCCTTTCGTGCAATCCGCACTGTGGCGCAAACACTTGCGTCCCGGTACCCAGGCCCCTTCGGCCTCCGCAGGGCCGCAGCATAGGGGTCCCTGCCGCCCGGTGCTGGCAGCTTCCCCTGTGGCTCACCAGGCTTGCGCACCAGGTCCCTACCCCTCCGCTGGGCCCCAGGGGCCCTCCTCCACCCTGCCCCGCTGCACAGCCAGGCTGCGATTCCCCTCAGGCCCAGGGAACCTCACCACCCCCTTCAGAAGCCCTCATTCTCCAGCCAGACCCTCACTGGGTGCGGAGGGGAGACACTACCCAGCCCAAACCTCCTTCCTGACCTTTCCTCAGTACTGTTTTCCCCCCATTGCCAGGCCGTGTTCAGGAGACACAGCAGAAGCAAATTTACCCTGCTGCAGCAGAGGTGAGCGCTGAGGCCTGCAGCCGGCCCTCCCTCCATCCTGGGCACGCCCGGGCTGCAGAGGGGCAGCCAGCAGCTCACCGCCACCCCGGCCCGTGACAGCCCTCCCTGTGCTGAGGAAGTGTTCAAGGCCACAGGTGCTGCTCGGCCGAGCCCCAGCCATTTCTCCTCAGCTGCCAGGCCCTGGGCAAGGAGTCACTCTGACAGAGGGGCTACAGCATACGACAGGCACGCACCAGGGCCTCCCCTGAGGGCTGGCCAGGCATTGCCATGGGGCAACTCCCCCAAGCCACCAGGGAGAGGGGTCTGTGCTCTCCACTGCTCCGCCACGCTGGGAACAGTGCCAGAAAGCTTTTGAGTAAGCAGCCAATTTAATCTGAAACACTTTAATCAGGTATTCACAGAAGCGCAGAATCATTTGGGTTAATAGGGGCCTCTTGCGATCATCTCGTCCCACCCTGCCACAGCCCAAGAGTTTATGCAACGAGCTGTGGCCTGGTTCACTCCCAGCATGACAGGCTTTGAAACAGCCTGCAGTTTCAGAAAGTGCTGGAAATAAGCAAGCCACTTCATTGTTCTCATCCAGTTAGTAGCTCCTCTTGGAAAACTGCTCAGAGCAGTCTAACATTTTTACTCTAATGAGTGAAATAAAGCTAGAGAAATATAAACCAGAGATACAAAGTGGCTGGTGAGCTGCATCGTGAAGATAACCACCTGGTGCTCCAAGTCTGAAAGTCTTACCACTTTCACTGAATTTCTCCAGCAGTCATTAGGTTAATTCAACCTGAAACATGTATTTCCTGGGATTGTTCACTGTCAGCCACCTCCTGCCAAGGATTTTTACACTTAGTCAGAGGACATGTTTCATACCTGTCATGTGAGATGAACACCTGCTGCCTCTGGCTGCCCATAGCTGTAATGCTGCCAATGTTCAGTATTTGTTCTTTCTTAGTGTCTAAGGGTGCCTGAGAAATCAAGGCCACTTCCTCCCAGTCAGGTAATAAAAAAGACAGTCCTTGTCCCAGAGAACTTATGAAGCAGAAACTTCAGAGAGAGAATAAGGACTTTTTTCCCTGTTCCTGCTGACCTACAGAGTTTTGCTGAAATGCTATCCTTCTGTGATACAGGCAGGAGCAAGGAGCATAAAGCAACGGATGTGGCTCTAGCACAGATAACTGCTTTATTGCGGGTAACCCCAGGAATGACCCCGACCTTCAGCACTGTCTCTGAGCATGACAGGACATTCAACATTAGCCAGTTATGTGCCTATCAGCAGATGGGTGTGAGAATCAGAAGATGGAAAGGAAGGCATGGGCTGAAGGACAAGGTAAAGAACAAAGTGAATTGCTGACAATTTTGCTCTTCCCTCTCATCTCTTCTTTGCTACCAGCTTTTTTGTGTGAGCTGAGAGACAGTGAAAGTAAAGGAGAAGAAACACTCTGGCTGACTGTGATCTGCCCACCTACAGCTTTCAAAGGCTAAGAAGTATTTTAGGGAAGATGGGAGCTGTGTTGCAGCCTGACAGGGGAGAGAAGGATGCACAGATGTTAACCCTAGCTAGTGACATCTCACTGGGGAGCAAAAGGGCAGTGGGTGTTCAGATTATGGGGGGGGGGGGGGGGGGGGTGTAGGAGGGAGGAATGTAATGTGGGGCAAAATTATCTGTACATAATTCCTTCTTAAAAAAAAGAGTAGCTTGGCCCTTCACTGTACCAGAACTTCTGCTGCCTGTCAGCTGGTGCATATCCTTTTAGTTTAAGTAGAAACCAAGTACTCTTCCTCTAGCATTGCCTTTTCTTATGTCCCGCAAAGCTGAATTTTGTCTTTTGGTGCTACTCAAAGGTCAGTCCAGTCAGTCACAAATCAGGAGGGGAGACACATCAGGAGGTTGTCTGAGGATTTTTGAAAACCATTTTGCTATAACTCTTGGAAATTGCTACTTGGTGCAATCCTGGCTCATTGTCATGGTTTAACCCCAGCCGGCAACTAAGCACCACACAGCCGCTTGCTCACTCCCCCCTCCCCAGTGGGATGGGGGAGCGAATTGGAAGGGTGAAAGTGAGAAAACTTATGGGTTGAGATAAAAACACTTTAATAGGTAAAGCAAAAGCTGCATGCACAAGCAAAGCAAAACAAGGAATTCATTCACTACTTCCCACCGGCAGGCAGGCGTTCCACCACCTCCAGGAAAGCAGGGCTCCATCATGCATAACGGTTCCTTGGGAAGACAAACGCCATCACTCTGAATGTTATAACTCCCTTCCTCCTTCTTCCCACAGCTTCATATGCTGCACATGACGTCATATGGTTTTGAATATCCCTTTGGTAAGCTGGGGCCACCTGTCCTGGCTGTGTCCCCTCCCAGCTTCTTGTGCACCCCCAGCCTTCTCGCTGGTGGGGTGGTGTGAGAGGCAGAAAAGGCCTTGACTCTGTGTAAGCACTGCTCAGCAATAACGAAAACATCCCTGTATCATCAACACTGTTTTCAGCACAAATCCGAAACATACCCCCATACCAGCTACTAGGAACAAAATTAACTCTATCCCAGCCAAAACCAGCACACTCATGGATCCTCTTTCCTCACCTGCAGCACTTGGTACCTGTACCCTTGTAATTACTCATGACCTTATGTCTTTGCCAAAAAATTACTTTAAGAAGAAGGAAGAGGCAAAAAAATATCAGTTTTCTCTGATCAGTTCCTATGACTGTCCTTCTGGTAAGAGGACTGCAAACCAGGCGGCTGTGTTCCTCACTTGCTCACAGCTTGGAAAGAGGGGAGAAGGTTTTAATAGCAACCCTCTATCTCCCTTTTTCACATTGAGTTGGGAACTTGCTAATCAGTTAGGAAATAGTTCAGTGATAGAGCATGTCACAGACACTGAGTAGATGTTTGACTTAATCTTGATGATTTTTTTTTCCTGCACAACTGTTTTCTTTAAATGCCTAGGGAAAAATTCCAGTTTCAGTGGGTTCTGGACCAAGTCCTAGCTTATCAAGCACTTGCTAATAATACACCCATATTTATTTATCTGTTTCAGACGCTGATCTGTGACATACAAATACAATATACTGCACAGATTTGGAAAAGAGGTTGCCTCCTTCAGCTTGTGATAAATCCTGGCTGGGAGCGATGCATAACCTCAAAGGGGAAACATGAAAGATGGGAAAAGGCAAGCAGCCCTCCACAGCCTGCACAGCCCAAGAGAGCAAGCCCTGGCCCCTTGCAGCACCAGAACAAAGAACACCACATGGACATGATCGTGGCCCTGCAAGCCATCAGCCGAAGTCTGCAGAGGCCCCAGAAAAATGTAGGTTTTGTCGTGTTTGGTCTGAGCAGCTAAATCCTGCCGGGGCGCCGCAGAGCACAGCGCAGGCACCGGCGCGCCTCAGCTGTGTCAGGCGCGAGCTCCGCGGGCCGCCAGCTGCCCGCGCAGCGCGGTGTCCCGGCACGTCCCGCCCCGCCTCTGCTGCCAGGGCCGTTCATCGCCCTCAGCGCCTCAGCCCCGCGGTGCAGCCCAGAGCCGACACCGTCCCTGTCCCTGGGAAGCTGTAACTTGCGGTGCTTGCCAGCAGGTGGCACGAGATACTTAACGGTCTGCCCGGACTGCCTAGCATAAAATGGACTTCTTTCTTAAAATGTCTGGCTAGCTTCTGCTCAGTCCATGTTCCGAACATCACCGTCAAGTGTATACTCCATAATGAATGAAGGTTCTCCAGATTTCTTATGGCATAGTAGTAATGCTTCTTTACACACACACACACCCCGAATCATTAAAGATGGATCAGATTGTGTCTGGGTAATAAAAGGTGCAAAGAAAAAGGTATTGAAATGCCAGCTCTTTTGAGAGCAATAGTGATAGAGGAACTCCTGCTCGTGTCAGAAAGAGTAATTATCAACAGCCAGGATCTCATGCACAGAAAAGGCACCGTTCCAGCAATTAAACAGGGAACAGCTAGTGACATATTGAATAAGGGCTCTGAAACATATAAATGCATTAATACAGCTGTGCATACAACATAGCAGGGTACCAAGCAAAGCAGAGGCTGAAGCAGCTCTATCTAGTGAACCAGAATTAACTTGATCTCATTGCTTCTATACATCTTCCACAGTTGAATGGATTGATTACACTCAATTATCTTCCTTTTTAAGTGGTTCTGCTTATTCCAGTTCTTCGCTGATGCCTGCTCCTCATTGATTTTACCTGACTACAGTCACCAGGGAGCTAGATGCTTCACGGTCAGCAGCTCTGTAATAAAGATGAGGGAATTACATCTCACACTGGCAGACCCTTGGGTCTGTGTATGGCCCTGAACTACTGGGTCACGGGAGTTATCACCAGCTTTTCATAGTAGTAAGTCCAGCTTCTTGTGCTTGAGCACAGCAGAGTACAGCATGACTCAGTGGCATAGAGGAGCACGGACTGAGCTGAGGACTGCTGTTGTAACCTCCTCTGTAGCCTGGGACACAGCAGGGCTTTGCTCCATCTGCATGATACGATTTATAATCTCAGGAACAAAGCCAGCCATGCAGAAGTCCTGAAGACAAAGAAGAGCTGGAACAGCAGGAAATTGGGAAAAGGGAGGGAAGGGTATCTGAGGATGGACTGAGTACTAGTGCTAGCAGTTGCAACAGCAATGTGGGGCTGCTGTGCCTGCAACCCCAGCTCCCACTATTTAGCAGGTATGGAAACCCCCAGGGTCTGGGTCTGCCATTCTGGATTATTTCTCTCTGCGCTATAGACAACTGCATTCACATACCTGTGCTTAAACCTTTCATGTCTCACTGGCATCTGAATTCAGAGGTATTTCAGCACTGAATTTATTCTTGCCTTAGTGTCTGGCTCCTAGAAAAGACAGACTACAGCATACCAGGAGAGACAACAGTATTATCAGCCTGTTGTATACAGTGCCAGTGCTGACATCAAGATTATTGTGGCATCAGGGAGCACAGGGAGGTAAGGGATTTTGAAACAGAGCTAAAAGAATGAAGATAAAAGCCACATAAACCTTTGCTGTCCCTTTCTGGCTTTGTTCCTCCATCCTTCCATCCAGCTGAAATGTAATGACTGTACGCTAGGCTTGGCAAAACCACAGCAGCAAGAAGAAGGTAAGGTTATGCCCAAGCACAGAGAAGTTCAAGACTCCCCTCT
Organism: Platalea leucorodia; assembly: GCF_965183815.1. Taxonomy (NCBI): domain Eukaryota; kingdom Metazoa; phylum Chordata; class Aves; order Pelecaniformes; family Threskiornithidae; genus Platalea; species Platalea leucorodia. Next base: position 41,964,236 of record NC_138825.1, on the reverse strand, counting down.
GAACTTGTAGAGCTAAGGGGAAGGCAACTGGCACCGGGGTAATGTTTCCTTGTAACATAATGCCATCTGCTGGGACTTGCTATTAGCAGACGAGGCAGTTCAAATGAACTTGGGATAAATGAGTCCAACAGGGCTAGAAAACACAGGCTGCCTGACAGCCACCTGAGCACAGACTGAATGCAATCACTTTTTCAGTTAGCAACAACGTTTGTATGGTTTAATAGAAGCAGTTTTTAGAGATGTTTCATTCCTTACTGTCTAATACATTGCCATGGAGTAGGACAGTGTATATACATCCTACGCTACGTTCAGACTGGCTATTACTGCTGGAAGTTTTTCCCTCTGGAGTGAAAAACGGATGCTGTTGTGTCATGACAGGGCAAATGAAACTTGCATGGTGATGCTGCGTGAAGTACTACAGGTTGCCTAACAACATGCTTCCCTAAGGACTAACAGAAGCAAAAACAGAGACCACAGCACCTGCATTCAAGATTGTTTCTTGAATGCAAAGGCTGCCTGTCGCACAGGGACATGAACAGCACGTGGCTTTGTCGTCACTGGTGCCGTCCCAGAACGGGGACACTGACACATAGTTTTGGTTCCTCCACACTCCTACTGATGTGGGGAGAGCAGCACAGGCTCTTCAGAGCTGGCTGTCTACCTTGTCAGAGCACCTGAGATGCTCAAAAGAAGCTAGGCAGTATCAGAGAGAGCACTCACTACACGGGAGCCAACTCAAGCCATCTTCAGGTTAGCTTGCATGCTGTAACAGTATGGACTAGTGTAAGATTTGGACTTAATTGGGGAATCCCTACACTGTTTCATACAAATTAGCATACCTGGGAGAAAAGTGTATCTATCTCCATTCTTGTCTCACGGGTTGGAAGTGGCATTTGCTTAGTCATTTATTGTGCTGTCACTTCTTGTATTTGGCACCTGACCAAATACAGTCAAATTACTAAAGAAAAGGAACAAAATGTATACCGAGTGTGGCTGCATTAGATGATATAAACAGGGAACTGCAAGGCTTCAGAGACTTTAAGTTGAGTCAGATGCTGGGTTCACTGCTGCGTCACTTCTAAGTGTCAAAGACACGTTGAACAGTGTATTTGTCATTCCTGTGTCATCCCTGCAGTGGACAGAGAGTGGTGAGGATAGAGTTGCCCATGAAATTGATGTTCTGACTAGCAAGCAGGATTTCCTACTCACCATGACTCCCAAAGGTATGATCCTGGAGGAATGTTTGTTTGTGATCTGGGTTTGCTGGTTGAGTTGAGATCACTTAGATGATTGGGAGTGTAAGATGCTGGTGCCGGTCTTGTCTCAGTTCAAATCCCATCCTAGCATGCAACTGCCATGTAGCATGAGGACAGATGTGGAGCTGGGAATTTCCCTGAGCTGTTCCTGTGGGAGGTTTATTCATATAGATTGTGTTTGATGACAACAAACTGGGAAGAAACTACCCTGAATGCAGGTGCTGTGGTCTTTTTCTATTTTTAGTTCTTTTGGTCCCTGAGGAGGCATGATTTTAGGCAACCTGGATGTTTGGGTTTTCGGGGTTTTTTTGAGTGTCCAGCTGTTTTGAGGTTGGCTGACTGGTTTATATCACTGTGTAGGTTGCTGCAGAGGCTTGGTTTGTGGCCCATTCCTTGTGTGTGGTACTTACACAGTGATGTATGGGCTGGAAACCTTTCTGCAATGGGCACACTATGCCGGACCTTGTTTGATAACAGCCCTTTGGGAAGATGAGCCTTAACTGTCTCACCAGCCTCTTTCCTGCGTTTGAATGCATGTGTGTTGGCTGCAGACTTAAGTTCTGTTTCATGTGTTGAGGTAGCAGGCACCTTTGCAAATACACGTTTGAGTCCTACTTCTCTCTTTTCAGTACCTGCTGTAGTGAGGCATACAAATCTGGCCTGAAACTGTAATGGACATGCTGAGATAAATGTTTCTTGACAATGGCCCTTGGGGAAGGAATTGTCTTGCTCTAAATACCTATGTGATATGTTCTTGTTCCTATTTGGGAATATCCTTTCACATTGGTGTGCCCCATGAGAATTGTATCAGTGGTGATCTGAGTGATGCTGAGTGCCTCAGAGGCATTAACTTGATTGCGAGAGGGAGACTGAATAGTCTAATATGTTCTGCAGAGGTTTCAGTCTCTTTCAAAAACAGGGCTTCGAATCCTATTCCTGCCATGTGATGCCTACCATGTTGAGGTACACATAACATTTACAGGCAGTATGTGCTAAAAAAAAAATTGTTTCAGTCCTGTAATGGATGCGTTAATATTAACTGTGAAGATGACAATTCTTTAAAAAGAAACTTGGGATGACTGTGCACCTTTCCTGTTTTGAAATATCTTTGTACCCTGCAAATCCCATGGGAAGCATATGCTTTAGTGACTTGTCATGCTCAATGCTTCACGTTGATTAGATTTGTTGTTTCAGGATGGCTAATAGGTTGCTTAATGACAGCCTCATTGATGTTGAAATCATCAAGAAAGAAAATACTCCTGTAGCGTCTTGTCTGGACCACCTGCATTTCTGTGGCATGGTTACAGCGTCCCTACAGGTGTGCGCTTGAGTTCCTCCATCCTCACAAATGTTAAATTAAGAGACTTGCTGAATTTATTTAAGATGGAGATCTGATGTTGAACTGATCCAAAATACTGTTTAACCCATAGCAGCATTCTGTGTAAGAATGTTATTGGAGGCATGACTACCTCTGGCTCATGACTGAAGACTTAATGTACTTCAGTGAATTAAACTGAGATTTTTGCTCTGGAGCATTTATTCCCCAAGAATGCTGATATCTACCATACACCTTGCTCCTGCCTAGACACATATGTTTTGAGTATGCTACGACATAGACAGAGCAGTTTATTTGCTTGGAATACTCCTCATTTTTTGGTCAAGCTGCATGGTAAATGTATACTTTGCTTAATTCTGTTTTGTGACCACGTAGGGACAAAGCAATTCACAAATGAAAGCAACTTATAAATAAATGAAAACTAGTCCTTATGAAAGTCACCTTCTCCCCACTTCATCTAGGCAGTACTAGCAAGTGGTGGGATAATATCTACCAAAGGACATAGGTGGCAAAAAGTTGGTTTCTCGTACAAATTGTGTGCGGTCAGAAGTAATTGTAGAAGCTTAGGAGTAAGTCATACTTAAATCAGCAGGGATTAAGCTGAGCTGTTTTACATGACAGTTTGCATACAGCCAGCAGGGCACTGTTGAGGGCTGAAGGCACAGCAGTTTTATAAACCATGTAATTTTTTGGTTGTAGGAACAGTTTGCTCCAAGAATATGATCCTCAGAATGTCTGGCATGCCCACTCTGAAAACGCCTATGAAGTTTTCTTGGATTATAAATTCATGCTTTTTGTTGCCTAAAACTGCCTGAGTTTTGTTAGAGATGAATAGTTTAGTGCTTACTGCACACCTGCAAACATCTCAGACTAGGTGGTGTTCTGCCTCAGAGGACTGACGTAGAAAGGATGCTCAGATCGCACCAAGCACACAGGGCTTCATGCAGAACACAGCTCCCACTGCTTCTGTTAACAACTGCTGGAAGGGTAATGCTGCCTTCCTCCTCACGCTGTAATTCAGTAGCCTGTTGTACACAGCACTCGCAGTGGAGAAGATCTGCCTGTGGGTCTCGCCCTTGCTTGCAACGATTCAAATCACAGCTCCTGCCTCCCAGCTACAGCTGGACTTCCAAGCTGATACATTATGAAGATAAACCAGCTTTGTGTTCATTCTTAGAAGGGAAAGGAGGCAACCCCCAACAGCCCACAGACTTGACTTGCACGAACAGCAAGAAGGCGCAATGTTTGTCCACCTGCAGCAGGAGCTTCCTGCGGTCATGGGAAACGTGGGAGGGGATTACGGGCAGCACATTGCATGTCGTCTAGGGACTGTCGCTCTAGAAGTTCCAGCCATGGTGATGATATTGGGTCTGACACGGCGCACGGCATGCTACCTTAGTTGTACTGGGCCTGCCTGTGCTGGAAATTCTCCATGAGATCTTTTGGGGTCCTTTCTGTGATGCATTTGCTACCTTCTCAGTAATAGCCATACCTGTCATTAGGAGACAGTTTCCAAAAAATACCAACTTGCGATTGTGTGATACTTTTGGTATGATATGCAAATTACTCAGATAAAGGGCAGGTAGTCAGCCTTACTTAACTGCAGTATCTGTTACTCTTGGCATTTATTTCCTGCAGTTAACTGTTAAACAACAGCTGTCCCACTTTAATGAGCTTTAAAAAAAAAAGTACAACAGCTCATTATTTCTGTCTTTCCTAACTGGCCCATTTTAGAGGCCCTCACTTAGCAGCTCTCGTGATTCATGCCAAATGGAACTCATTTCCATGACTATTAGGATCATTTGCAGAGTGTTACACATAACACAGCACAGGTTTGCAGTGAACCCTCTCTGAAAGCTCGTTTCTCTGCTGGCCATGGTCTGTATCACAGCAGCACTGTGAGCATCTGTGGATCTCCCTGCATCTGTGTGAACAGAAGCACTCTATAAAACCGAAAAGGTTAAATGCCAAGAGAAACCTCTTATTTCTTGTGAGCAGCTTTCTTCTTTTTAATGTGTTAACTCCAACTCAAAATTACATAATTGTAGGAGCCTTTGTTTTGCCCCTTGTAGGACACGCATACCTACATCCCACATAGAAAAGCCATTTCAGATGCTTGAGAAGGATGAAATACAAGTCTGCTGGGTGAGTTGGAGAGAATTTTGCTCTGAAATTTAAAAATGGCACAATCTCAAGTTTAATTCTCCAAATACCCTAAGACATAGCTATTTTCAAGGAAGGATAAGGCATATACACAGAAAGAAAAGCATTCAGGGCTTCTGGGCTTCCCTCTTAGGATAGCAAAGAGGGCTTCCAGTTCAGTGTAGATTCTTGCATAGGGCAGAGCTGTCCCCAGACAGCTGTAAGTGTCCCCAGACAGCTGTAAGTGTCCCCAGACAGCTGGGGTGAATGTGACAGGAAGGTTGTACCTAGTCAGTAGTGATGCGTGAGGATTCATCATTTTTGCAGCCCTCATTCTTTGGTTTGAGGCATGCCTTGTGCAGCCCTTAACTTCACCTAGAGGCAAGGCACTCTGCGCATTTAAACGATAAACAAAGCCAGGATTGCAAGTCAACACAGACAGCAAATAAGGAGGTGATTAGCATCATTAAAGGGGTTTACAAACTCAGGCTGAAGTTTCTGCAATTACTTAATGAAACAAATTCACTCCAGTTTCTATTAAATCTTTCAGATTGCCTCAAGCAAAACTCTGAGGGGTGTGAATAAGCAGGGATTAGCTTGGTCACTGTTGTGGTAGAAGAAGGGGTAGCAAGCTCTGACCCTGCACATGTGAATTACAGGGACTTACTTTTATTCCTGCCAAGGAGAAAAAGGATGCCCTAGATAACCTGTTGATAGGATGATGCTAACCCCCGTGGCATCGGGACTGAATACAGGCTACAGATTTATAGGTGCAAATGACTTATGGCGTTATCTTGGCCAGCAAAGGGTTTTTCCCTTCATTGTTTTTCCTGCGCTTCATTTGCCTTTCACCGTGTTCCTCCAGAGCCTCCCGCTTGTTCTAACAGCCCTCACCAACGCCAGCTTTTCATTACACTCTTTCCCATAGACTAATCTGTTGCCCAGAGCAATAGCCTGAGCAAGTCTGGGGACTGAAAAGAAATCTAAAATTAAATCCCTGCAGAGAAACTGCCTTTGTTCTTTCCCAGAGAAATGAAATACGAGTATATCCTTGCCAGAAACAAAGGAACCTGTCCCATAGAGAAATGACCTTGCTGCTGCCCCTCGCCAAGGGGACACGGGAGGACTGAATGCTGCCCCAGGCTGCCAGAGACCCTGCTATGAAAAGCAAAGCGGCCGTGCCTTGCTCCCGGCTTCCTCGCCGGGCACCGTAGGGAGCGCAAAAGCCAAGCGGCCATTACCCTTATCCTCAGCTTATGAAGCAGAAAGCACCGCTGCCATTTTGAAGCTCAGGTTTATTCAGGTTTCTCCTTTCTCTACATTTCTAATTCAAATCCCAAACTTTTCCATAGCATGGATTTCTTTATTACAGTGATGTGTGTACCTCGGCTGGTGGACTGCACAGGCCACTCTCCTGCGTGGCAAATAACCACACTGTGAGAACCATTCATTTTCCACACAACGTTTACTGCTAGAAAAGCCATTTTTCAGCAGCTTGGCAGGGGAAGGAAAGGGCCAGCAGGAGGGTGAGACCAGCCCATTTTTTCCTTCTGGCTTGAGAGCTACCTCTCAGAAGACCTGCATTTTTTGACAGCAAATAACTGAGAAGCCAAACAAAGCATCCCCCCCTCTTCCTCCCGGAGCTCTGTAACCGTGACTGAAACGCACCAGCGTACCACAAGGGCACAGCCACTACACTCGCCTGCCGCCATTTTATCCCCCGTGCGCACGGGAACGCCCGGCTGGGCCGCCCAACATGGCGGCGGGCCGCGCGCCAGGCCGCGGCTGCCTAACGTGCGGGGAGGCGGGGCCTTCCCCGGCCCCGCCCCCGCCCCGCCTCACGCCGGGGCGGCCACAGAACGTTCCAGACCCCGGTGTGGGGCGGTGCCGTGAGCGGGTGAGTTGGTCCGTTCCGTGTGCCGGCCCCGGGGAGCGGAGCGGGGCCCGGCCCGGCCCGGCCCGGGCGGCTGTCGGCGGCTGTCGGCCTGGGCCGCGTGGCAGGGGTAGCGGGCAGGAGCAGGCGCCTGGGGAGGGCTGCCGGCTGTCCTCGGCGGCGCTGCCGGCGGGTGAGGGGGCGCGAGTGGGGCTGGGCCTTTCGGTTGCTCGCTCGGGGCGTTGGTGGTTTTCGCTGATTTCGCACAGCTGTGGGTAATCGGGTGTGCCCTAGGAGAGAGGTTGCTTGCCTCCTAAACCCCTAGGTTTAATATTCTGAGTGTGTTTGTTGTAGTAGAGCTGATGCACTGGGAAGATCTTTCAGGGCAACAGATAGTTTCAAGGGCATTGCAGACTTTTATGAGTCTAATTTGCACTAATCTATGCAAAAAATGAGTATTGCTTTAACTAAAAATATTGAATCCCTTGAATTGGGCTGTGCAGGCTTCTAATGCTACGGTCCTGTAGCTAAGGTGACTTCTGATGTCATTGACTTTGCTTCCTTCATTTTGCCAACACAGTGGCTTTCAGCTGGGTAGAACCAACTTAGCACTTCTATTTTAGAGGCAAGAAACTGGCTTGGTCTTTGTATTTGAACCAGTAACTGACCTCTGCACAAGAATAAGTCTAGGCCTCTATTGCTGAACTTCAGCTTAGTGCTTGTGATTATTTCTTCTGTTCACGGTGATTATGGACTGAGTGGAGTAGCAGTGCTGAAAAATGTGCAAGTCTGAGAGGTGTCTCCAGGTAAGAACTTGTGTGGCTCTGCAGAGGCAATACTGGGATCCAGTGGTACTGATCTGGTCAGTGCCTAAGCTGTAGGCTTTGGTAATATTGCAAGTGATTTGATATTCTTTTGTCATTGTGCAGAAGCAATATCACCTGGCCTTTTGCCCTTCTGGTTGTTTCAGAAGAATTAGGAATGTATTGCTCATGTCCAGGAAGCAGTGCATTTCAAATGAAAACAAAATAAGATTGTGTGTCCTGTCCAGTTTCCTCCTCCACCCCCAAGTTTCTACAGAGTGTTTGACAATTTAAGTTATATAGGAGAACCAGGTGTTTCTTAATCTAAAGTGAGTAAACAGTTGTGAATATCGGTTATGTTTTCTGCAAAGATACGAATGTGGTTGCTTTCTTAATAGCACAAGTTACCATCCTAGAAGCTCACCTTGTGATAGGAATGTGGGTGCCATGCAGCAGAGGTGCTGTCAGGTGGTGGGAAATTGAAAAATCCCAGTTGTTTCTCATTTGGCTTTATTGCTTTACTTCTGGAGTCTTCTGCTACCTCTTGTTCCAGGTTAGTTCTCTGCTGCCCTTATTGATTGTTGCACATTAGAAAATAAGGGAGAACCTTAGTTAATCTGTACAAGGACAGGCTCAAGTGCAAATTAAAAGTTGCCATGTTTTGCACAATTTTGCACAGTTTTGAGAACTCGTTGGGGAACTGTGAGACCTGGATATTAGCCTTTGTTTAGAACAGGGTCATAATTCCATTATTTCAGGCTGCTACTTTGTCAGAGTGGCTCTGCCTCTAGAGGTTTTTTTTTTTTTAAATGCATTTGAAATCAAATAAAAGTACAAAATCCTTTCATGGAGACAGGCAAAAGCCCAGAGACCGATGCCACATGGGCTGCCTTCCAGCCTTTTTTCTTTTGTAGTCACGTTCCGCCTGGTAACTTTCTGTAACATGGTAAATGTGATCAGAAAATGTCTTGAGTTAGAACAGGTCCTCGTTGCCTTATTGCTACCTCCCCTTGTCTTGGGAAGCTAACAGGTGTAAAACTTTGAGGGAGAGCACTTAGGAAGACTGTTTCTTTTTGATATTGGCCCTAGCCCTTGTGGCAGGCCTGTGGAGGTGTGCTGACAGGTGAACTGCTCAGCGTAGCAGCTGAAAAGTACTGTACAATGCTGACGTAGATTTTTTTTCTTCGGTTAAGCTTGGACATCGCATAAGATGAAGCAGTATTGAAAATTCATGGTGCTAGGCTTCGTTGTAATGTCATCCTTCTCAAATTGGCAGGTTTCTTTATGGCAAATTCCCCATAATTTTCCACTGTTATTCCAGGGAGAGGGAAACATGTTGGAGCAGGACAATCAAAAAAATGCGTTTGGAAACTGGAAGTGTCTTAGCAGATCTTGCGGGGTTTGAATTGCAGCTCTGGTTAAGAGGGAGGTAGTCATTCTCTCCTGTGGAGCATAGCAAAAGACCTGTTAAAAGCTACATGACACATTAGGTGATTTATACTTCATGGATTTATTGGCTTTGTACCTTTTTTGCTCATCATCCACGATGCTGCTTGTACAAAGTAATTCTGGTTAGCTGTAGGTTTGCTCCTGCTGCGAACACCAGCAAATCTGAGGAAAAGAGCTTTACTAGCTATGTATAAATCTAGAACAGCTGGCAGAAAATAGGTACCTCTTGCTATGAGAGATCAGGAGAAATTGAAATGAGATGAATTCATTCATCTAGTTTGAGGGTAAAGCAAAGTATGTAAGAATATCTTTGTGCTACCTGTGAGTACCTGAATACTTTAGCATGCTAGATGGCTGTTTGTACTGTATGTGATATCTTGGTAATTCTTACATGCACTGCTGCTACAACAAAAGCTGTTTCTTTTTCTGATGGTACCATTTTACAATTCCTTTTTCACAGTGTACAAGCATTTCTTTTTATTATTTGAAAGAAAAGACTTCTTGAATTATTCTTGAGAGAGCTGAAATAAGCAGTAAAATCTTGCTCTCTTCTTCCATCTGTCTAATTACAGTCAGATCTCTAATGACTGGTACCATGAAATCTAGTCGTTTTTTTTTTTTTTTTTCTTCTGATCTCACGCTATTTATGACCTACTGTAGCCCAGAACTGGCACAGATACATAAATTAAAGGATGTGCTGTGAATTTATTCAGACTTTTGTCACTGAGTACTCTTGTGGTGGCAAACCAACCTACAAATTCCTGATGTGAGCTGTTGCTCCTTTGAGCTATGACACTACTGATCTTTGGCAGTCTCTCAAGTGTTCTTCAGAGCAAACAACTCCTAATCGAGCAGGATGGTATACAGTCTGACTGGGGCTTAGAGTTACTGTGCACATTGTCTAGGTCATTTGGGCAACTGGGAGTTGGTTTTGAATGACTGATGCTCCAGAGATCTTTGGCTTGACCTCAGAGCTGAGCTAAAATGTTAAAATAGTTATTTTTGGAATAAATCACTAGCCACAAGATCAGACTGGCCTACTTATGGGCACAATACCGATGAAGTCAGGAAGTCTGTATGCAGTTCTGAGGAAAAATGTCACGAATTGAGACAAATAGAGGGATATTAAGTTTATGTGGAGTATACCAGTTGTTTCGGACTATGTTACCGCGCGCCTTCTCGGCAGGAGGATAGGGTTCTGCCTCTGGAGGGACCCTTTACTGACTTGCACTTGTGCTCCGGCCACTGCCTCTGAGGAAATTTGTCTAATGGGGCTCTGACCACTTAAAACTACAAACTAGTCTTTTGGCCATTGGCCAGACTGCAACCCATATCTCATGGGGCCCTGTGCCACAATATGTGGTTATTCTTCAGCACCCATCCAGAACTGCACTCTGATACTGACTCTGGCAAGTGAAACCTTTCTGGTCCTCACAGAGAATTTCCTTTGTTGCTTGTAACCATGTATGGGTCCTGTGGAAAAGCTAATTAGTGTCAGGCCTAATCTGCACGCTTCCTTCCTCAGGTCTTGGCTTTATTAGAGACTCTGCCTTATTCTGAAGGAGACTTTTCTGCACAACAGGTGCACAGTATCAGGAGGGGAGAAGACCAAGAGGGATCACTTGGGCAGTGTCTTTATATTAATGCTTCTCACTTCCAGATGGGAGCTCCTGATTCTCTCATTAATTTTTTTGCTATTAATGTAATTCCTGTTCAATTCCTTATGCAGTCCAGAAGCCATAATGATAGTAAACCCCTCTTTCACATTATTCATCTAACCAAATGCAAAACAGGCTGACAAAACTTGGTGGAATTGCAAATAAGCAGTTTTATAGGGTATATAAATAAAACTTGTGAGAACTGACTTTTCTGGTTTTTCCTTTAAAAAATGGCAATGGAACAAGTTCCATCTTGTTTGAACTTCTAGTCCTGGCATTTATTATTAATGTGATGTGTCTGGCCACAGTGTGCCAAAGGCAGCAATGCGCATTCCTGACAATATGGACTTTAAGTACTAAAGATCATTATTTTACCATTTTGTTCCTTGTTATGTTTTATTTTTAGATTATTCTAATATATTTTTTACCTTGGGTTCACAGGAAAACCAGGCTATTAAAAAACATTTTCCTGTAAATCATACTTTTTTAGTGACTGTTCTGATCCTTTCATTTGACTGTTTAAAGGTAAATAAGCCAATATCTTCAAAGGGTTTCATCCTTATCAAAATTTTAAGTCTCTCCTTCATCTTTTGTTGTATTGCAGATATGGTTGTAATCAAAGCAGAAAAGTAATTGCCTTTTGTAGCTTGTTTCTTACTTAGCTTACTCCATCAAATGTTTTAGTTAAAGAGTTTTCAGGAAACTTAGAGATGACTTGGGACTCCAAGCATGTTGGGACTTAAACCTGATAGCAGAGCAAATACCTAGAAGTGTTTGCTGAAGTATGCTAAAGCAGCATTACCAGAGTTGGAGCTGCTGCTGTCAGTTCATCAGGCAAAATGTTACTGCTTCTGTTCTGTGGTCGCGGGGCCTCATCTTGCAGTGTTTAGTTCTGTGCTGCTGTTTCTGCTATCAGACTCCCAGTATGGGAATTCACCAAGAAAAGGATTTGAAGAAACCTCTGTCCTTCTAAAACTTGCCAGGAGATTAGGCAGACTGGGGCTAGGAATTTTAATGATTCGACTTTTTCCTCAGAGTTCATTATTTTTTCCACTTTCCTGTTTATGCTAGCCTGCCATACCCTTTGCACTTATGGTGCAGCTTAGGATTCAGCTTATTTTCTTGGATTGCTCTCTCGCTGAAGTGTAACATGTTTGTTGCCCTATAACTTACAGGTTTTTCACTTGTCCTGTGCGAATGACTTTCATCAAGTCACCACAGAGAAGGATGCATGTCAAGCAGCTCCCTCTCTAATATATATATATCTAAAACATTCTGGAGGCATTAATTCTGGCAAGGCATTGCAACAGCAAAAAATGTGAGATGTGGAGATAAATTTCCCCCTTCAGTGTGAGAACTGACTTTGGCTGTTCAGACTTAGGTCAGAGTGTAGATCAGTGATGGGGTGCAGGCTTTTACTCTTTTGCACCATTTCCTTGCAAGCACTGAAACACAGATCTAAAGAGGTCGTTTTGCAGCATCTGGTGTTTTGGGGGTCCCATGATGTGGCCAAGTACAGTGTATTGATTTAGAACAACCTTTTTCTCCAAGTCAGGTGATCGAGAAAATGATGTTTTTGAAAGATGATTCTGCTGAAAGTTTGATACTTAAAAATAAATCTGGGACGAGATTTTACAGGGTGTTATGGTACCACAGCTTGGAATGCTGTTTTGGTTGCCTATATAATTTTTTTTTTTAAGCTGGTGCCACAGCCATACCCATCTCAGTTTTCTGTGCTTGTAGATCCAGACATTTTTATAGAACTGAAGGGGTTCAGGAGTGTATTCTTGGACTGAAAAATCACTGGATGTAGACTTTGCTGCTTTACTTGTCTGTGAAGTACTTGCTGTGCTGCTAATGTAACCACTGCCCATTTTGAAAGGGCCATCCCTAAAGTTTTGAGTATTTGCAACTCTCTAAATCCTGTTCGAATATGAACAGAAATGAATGTGCTCATCCTGTGGTGCCCCCTGGAATTATCCCATTGATTTAAATGGCATTTTTGGTTAGAAATGAGTTTGTATGACCAGGTCTGTAACTTTTAATTGAGCATGGCCTTGCAGATATTCTTGGGCTGTACTGTTGTGACAGTTCTACATGAGCTGAGATGCTTTGAGTATTTATAAACCCTTAAAATGAGCTCATTAAGCTGGTTCTGCTACAGAAGACATGACCTTTCTGATAGCTCATAAAGCCCTTGGAGATGTTGTGTTAGCATTCCATTGGCAGGCTGAATGTAGTCTTTGGGAGTATTATATTACACCAGCAGTAAAATCCATCTAAGGACTTACTGCCATACTGGTTTGATACTGGCTATTGCCATAAAAAGGATACAGCGTAGTGACTGGAACGTGACTCTTTGGTACTGAACTGTGATTTGTGGTTTCATCTTTGCATTATCTAGCATATGTATCTTGAAAGCATTTTGAACTGTGGGCTGAACAAGGGTATGCAAGGGCTGAAGAAGGCTATCCCTCCTGTTACCAAATAGTACTGTGTTTAGAGGAAAAAGCTGAGGCGTGGGAGCCCTGCAAAGGGGGTTATTGCTGTTCAGTGATTTCTTTGCACTCTTTCAAACTTCGTATGCATCATATTGGGGGCTCTATTTCACCATTGGTTGTGAGACTGTAGGAATAAAGTGGTTTGGAGGATTTATTGTAATAAGGCAAACACTTGTTTTGAGTATTTTTCTGGCTCTCCTGTTGAAGTCTGTAATACAGTTCCATACTTGAGCCTGAAAAAGCAGCTTAAAACGTGGGCTACGTTTAGCAAAGTTCTCTAAGTAGACCAGAGTTTTGTGTTGGGGCAACAGGTATACACAGTTCAGGAGCCATTTAAGCAGGGGCAGACTGGCTCAGCACATTAAAGTAGCTGAAGGGTGTAACGCGCTAATAAAGAGTGTACTGTTAAGGAACCAGTATGTGAAATAAAGTGGCTTTTCTTTGTTACGGCATTTCTTTGGCCTTTTGTTAAGAGTATAGCATAGCAGATTTGCTGTTGCTCTTACTCAGTTCCATATGCTGTCACTTTCTGTGTTCTTTCAATGCAGCATATTGCTTGAATACACATGGCACTCAGTGAGAAATGAGTATTGGTACTCAAAAATTAATCAGAGGTTAGCACAGGGCTCTCTTTCTGGAGGGAACTGCAGAATTCTGAGTTGGAGATGTCAGCATCTTTGGGGATCAGTGCCCTACTTTATTGATAAAAGGTATGTGCTGCTTTGGAGATGGAGATCAAGTCTGAAAAGGATGCATTCTTTTAAAAACATGGTAGTATTTTAAGTAAGCGTCATCTGTTATACTTGAAATGTGGACTGTTTAGGACTAGGCAGTCTCGTAAAAAGCAGTTGTTCATTATATCCTATTTCATAGGATTCTGAGTGGAAAGGGGACCCATCAATGTCACCAGCGTCATCTGTTTCCACTGGAGCACAAACCCTGTTGGATGCTATCAAAGGCAGGGAATGGGATAAAATCCATTCCTGCTCAGTAAATCAGTCCAGTGGTAGTGGTCTGCACTGTGGCTGGGACACTGCAGCGGGTTTTTTTTTTTTTTTTTCAGCTACTGGGATTGAAATTTTTTTTGGTCTTCTCATGGAATGCATCTGAACATTTCCATGCATATCTCTCTAGAGAGAATGCATATTTGTAAAGGAAGTTTAAGATGAAAATAGATGTCACCAGCTGAATTTAAATCTTGTGTGCTTTACAAACTACCTTCTTTGTGATACAGTGCACAGTAAGCAATTAAAGTTGCTTCTTGTCTGTAAACGGGACTAAGATTTTGTTTCCTACTTCATATGATTGTTATGAAGCTGCATATGTGAAAAGAATATTGAGTTCTTAGATGCACATTTTTGGTATTAAGTGTATACTTAATTTTCTGTGAAAATGGGCACTAAAATAATAAGTAGAATAACTGTCTTGCAAAAAACATGAGAAATGTGGAAGTGAGGTGCTTTGATACTGTTAGAATAAAATGGGGACATAAGTAGCTTTGGAATTAAGGTGAAGCATCTCTGCACGTCAGTTGGTTCTTTCTCCTTGTTCTGAACTCATCTCTCCTGTTGTATTTAGTGAAGAAATCTGTTCAAGTGTTGTATGTGAAACAGTGTGGGTCAAAGTCTGACCAGCTGTCACTTACCTGTGCAGTCAAAAGCTGCCTTTCTGGTGAAACATAAACCAGGTCTTAATAAAAGCACATGCTACTGAGAGCAGTGGTTATCTTGGGAGTTTCTGCTTTCTCTTGTCTCTTGTCAGTCTTTACCTTTTCTGTTTAAATGTTATCTGCTGCTTAGTGTTCTCATTTTCAAACTACAGGGAACATGAGTCTCTCTCCATAGAGCAAATTACTTAGCAGTAGACCTGGTTAGAAGTTTTGTAAATGGAAATCGGAGGGGGATTTGTGTTCTTTTGTTTAGGACTCCCGTAGTCTTAAGAGAGTGTGAGAGCAGTCCCTGCAACAGAAAAATCCCAGTGACTATGGCAGTCTCCCGGGAAATGAGAAATGCGGGGTAGTGCCTGCTATCCCAGATTCAAATTAGGATCTTAATTTGAATCTACTAGAAAAGAGGGTCATGTTGCACAAGTCATAGTGGTCTGGGTAAGCATCGGTTGTTGATCATTCTTAGGAGAACTGGGAGTTGCAGCCTTCTCCTAGTGAAAAGGGTGCCTACTGGAAATAGAGATTAGTGTAACAAGCTATGGACATCTTAGAATTTATTTACAGGATCCTCCAAATAACATCATGCTTCTCTGAAGTATTGAAATGTTTGGAGTCAGCATCCTTGCTGGTTTTTTTCAGACCCTGTTTTGTTTTTTCCATAGTCTGTGTAGCCCACGCTTTGATGGAAAGCAGACTAGGCTGTCACACAACGCCCATTTCCATAGCCAATGTTTTTCCACCTCTAGGCATATATCCCTTCTGTCCTTCATGGTAGACTGCTTTGTCCACAACAGCACCTCTTTGTGGAAAAGGCTTTCCCCTCCTAAGCATCAGGGTCTTTAGGCAGAGATTTGTTAGTATTGTTGTTATTTCTTGGGACATGTGAGGGGACCTGGGCTATCATATGTTACAGATCTTTTTCCTTTTGTACGTTAAGTTTTCAAAGTCTGTACTGCAATTCAGAGCTGGTGGGAGGTTGGAAACCTTACTTTATATTGAATTAGAACAGCAAACAAAACGGTAGGCTGTATAGCATACTACTACACACATTAACTAAGGCTGTGCTATCATTTACAGCTATATCCAGAGCAAACTACTTGGGGATCAAGGAAAGCAACGACGGGTGGGGCATTGGAACTGAAAGCATGAGAGGGAGGGACAGACAGACAGACACACCCCCCACCCCCCTCTCTCTCTCTGAGGTGGAACAGGTGAACAAGCCTCTGTATACTGTAATAATCAGAGAATGTAATAAACATGAGGGGAGAAGAAATTGCTCTTTCTTTTAAATCATCCTGTGCAAATATCCAAGTATGAAAATATTCTGTAAATTTTTACACTTAATGTTTCTTGCCTGTGTCAAAAGTCAGTCCAGGCACACATGTTTTTGAAGGCTAGGAATTATTCTATACAAGAATAATTACTTGTTAATGTAGAAACTGTATCACTGCTGTGTTATAGAAGCAGCTACTTTCAGATGAATTGATGAAGATGGTAAATAAGTAACTGTTTCATAGTAAATAGTACTGTTTCCAGTGTGGACCCTTGAGTGACATCACTCGTTACTGGTTTCCACTTGGACATGGACTTGGACTGTAACTCTTTGGACATGACCATCCAGCAATTTCTTATCCATCTAACAGTCATCCATCAAACCCAGATCTCTCCAGTTTAGTGGCAAGAATGTTGTGGAGGACCCTAGCAAGGGCCTTACAGAAGTCCTGGTAGATGACATCCGTAGTTCCTCCCCTGTCCACTGATACAGTCACTCCATTATAGAAGGCCACTGGATTAGTCAGGCTTCAGGTGCTTCAATTTTATTACCGTACATAAAATCTTTTTTTGTTCCACATTGCTACTTTGCCTCCTGCTTACAACCCCAGGAAAAGGTTGGGGCTCAAAGTGCAGAGAGGGGCTTTATGGCCTTGATTTTGTCAGAGCTCAGATTAGACAGTTCTTAATTATTTCTTCTAGAATTTAACAGACACTGGTAAGCTCTCTGTCTTTTTATTTTCTTTTAGCTTTTTTCCTAGTATTACAAGATCTACTCTGATAAATAGTGTTTTCTCTGGTCTGAATAATAGGACAGTGTTTCCAATAGAAATTGGTCCTGTTCAGTCAGGGAGGAATCGGAAATGCAGAGATGGATGGAGTTCCCTGCTGGGTTCGAGTGTTCATAGGTAAACGGTATCCTGGAGAATGCTGTGCTTTTGTCTGACACCAAGACTTGCTGCTAAGGTTCAGATTTGGAGTGTGACAATTTTAGGGGTGTGAATAGTTGCATCTAAACAACAAAAGAAGCCAGAAGCAGTTCCTTGGCTATACAGCTAAGTGATACAGCGTGACTGACATCCAAGTGCCTAACCAGTCCTTTTCCTCTTTTTGCACAGGGTAGCTGTGGCCAGACTGTATTGAAGACAGTTACTGAGGCATCTTGCCCCATAATGCTGCACCTGGGCACTGTCTGGGAGAGTGCTAGTTGTTTTGTGCCAATGTGAAGGACAACTATGCTAACAAATAATTCAGATGATACCAGGTACTGTTCAAGCTTGTACCATGCCCCTCTTTTATTTACGAATATAGTCAGCAAGACTGCTTTATAGCCTGAGAGTCTGTTTAACGTGAACATGCAGCATGGATACAGCGTGAGCAATGTAGAGAGTGGTATGCCTAAAAGTGAGATTTAAGCTTAATATGTCTGAAGCCTAAAACAGGGATACAGAAGCCCTGTATTCCAATAGCTGGGAAGTTTGCTAGACGCTCACAGTCACTCAGTGCCAGTGCTGCTTGGACTTGCAGAGCCGTAGTTGGAGGCACCAGGTAGTCTGTCTATGGTGCTGGCTATGCCTTTGGTATGTGTGTACAGAAGACTGGGAGCTAGGGGCTAGTATCTGTGATTCACTGCCCATAAAAACAAACATTGACGGAGAGAGACCAGAAAGAATAAGAAAAGCATTATGTACTGAAAGAAGATTCTTTTATTTCAGTGCAGTACAAAGAAATAGGAGTTACTTTGCTTTCAATGAAAGTACTGAAACTAAAAAATGAAGCAGATGATGAAATACATTTGTGTAGTACTAGGAATCCTTGGATAGCAAAGCAGTGGAAAATGATAGCTATGATGCTGCAGCATTAAAATAAATATTTACATAGCTTTAAACTAATGCATTACTTCCTTGATTTAGTGTTATATCATTGGTAACTTAGTTTCCAGCAGTGTCAGGTATTACAACTGACAGTGCTGTCTTAGCCATCAGTCTGTCAGCCAGTGATTTCCTTACGTTTAAAATGCACTGGTACAGCAGCAGCACTCTGTACCAAGCCACATCTCCAAAACTTTAGAAAACCAAAGTCAGCCTCTTTTTTTCTTCCAAAAGAATGAATCTGTTCAGTTCTGTTAATTACATTGAACTTTGGTTATGTGTAGTAACACTGTAAACAGTGGGCCCAGTTCACAATCAAATAACATGAACTTGTTGCAGTGAGGTCATGAGAAAGTATTGTTTAAAGAAAAAAAAAAAAAAGATTGCTACATTGTCATCCTGCAACACCAAACACAATAGCTGCTCAGTTTTGGACTTTTTCAATTAAAGCACTTTTTTTTCAACTTGAATCAGGACAGGTCACCTGTTTTCCTAGTAAATGTAGATGAGTTACATTTTCAAAGGTATCAAAACGTACTGACATAGTGGTTTGCAGCAGAGTCAATAGCCCCATTTACAGACTCAGTGATTTTTTTTTTTTTTTTTTTAAATAAGTAAACATTAATTACACAGGTATTGCTGTGAACCAAGCCCATTGTCTAAAGGAAGCACATTTCTTGCTAAATTAAGTCTTTATATAAGAACATGTTTTTATAATGGATTTGAATAGCTGCTGTGTAAGTTATTAAAATCATGTGTCTTCCTGCTTGCACTTTGTACCAACACAAAAAATGGATAAACATGCAGTAAAATGTAGCATCGTTTAGAAAATAATGTGTAAAAAAACATTCAGTATCTTATATTAAAGCATTTACACTGCATAGGCATTCATATAAGGATATAGTATAATAAAACTCATCAAATATACAAGCATGCAGCAGTTGCCTTATAATTCACAGTTCTAGAAATGACCACACATTGATTTCCTCAAATAAATATAAATTGGATTATCCAAAATAGATTTTGCAGCCACTCTCCTTTGCAGTGGCAAACTATGTTCTTGTGTGCATTGCAGATACTGACCTATATAACAGGCCTAAGCTATGCCACTGTATTGTACACATCTGTGATAAATACTGTGTTTTGAAATAGGAAGGATAATGAGAAGTTATCCATACTTCTCGTAGTAGAACTTGGAGACTCTGCAGTGCTTGAATTGAACAAAATATATAAGCATATTTATTGTATTCTCCTTAGAGAGTAACACTGCAACCTTGCCACGTATCTAGCTACTGCATAAGCTGGCCATGCAGTTTTCAAAATAAGTTTAGACAGATTTTTCTATTTGATATTTTATTCCATCAGAAGAGGTATAGTAGTAAACTTAATATAGTACATATCCTTTTTGCTCTGCAAACTTTACAAAGGACTCCTGCTACGTTCAGATTGTGTAGGGAAATACAATGCAATGCCAAAGTCACACTCAGAGATATAAAATATGTTTGCAGAGGGGTGGTCTTTCTTCATTTACTCTTTTGAAGGTGGTGGTGCTATATATGATGGTGAGCTTGGACCATCTTAACCGTTATAAGATGACAGTACCCAGATTCGATCCCCTCTGTGGCCAAATGCCACCTGGAAGGTAAAGCTGAGGTCGTGTGGCTTGAACTTGTCTGTGGTTTTGACTTGCTTGTTATTGCCTAGCTCAGCAGGTTAACCTGGTGTGCGACTCCAGCACAACAGCGAACAAAATACCTGGAGGCAAGGCTTGTGTTAGTTGTGCAAGGTTTGCAAAATTGGGCTCTAGATCCTGATACAGGTTTTGGATGTGCCAAGGCAAAATCGGATTGAGGAGTATGACTTAAAACCTTTTCCCTGTCCAGGTATTTTTCCAGTAGTGCCTGCATTCTGCTTTTGCCCTGACTCCCCTTGTCTTCATACATAGTAATTTGTGTGTCTTTAAACAACGTGTGCATGTACTTCCCTTTTCTGAGCACTTCGGGTAAAGCTAGTGGAAGTAACCTTGTAGGATGTTACAGCACCGATGATGCAAGTTGCAGGGATTCGTCCCTGTGTACGAAGCAGCAAGGGATTCAGAAACAGCATGTAGGAAGTAGCTTGAAAAGGAGACGGACAGACAAGAGGCAGAGGGGCAGATAATGGAAACATTTGCCAGTGAAAAAGGGGAGTGAGGAAAGGGAAGAGAGAATTGGGGCAGTGGTTGCTGTTCTCTCTGTTTAAAAAAAAAAAAAAAAAAGTATAATCATCTCTGGAATGTTTAGTTCAGAGAGAAACATTGCTCTTTGTTTTTTAAAAAAGTGAGCTTTGGCACACATGTAATGTGGGAATGAGAAGGCAAGTAGATGGCTTTGGTATGTGCTGTCCGAAACTGTTACATTAATGTACTTCTGTGCTGTGGCCAGGAGTTTACTTTTGTGGTTCGTTATTCTGAGTCTCTTTATGTGTGCATATTCCTATTTTCTAGTAAAAGATATGTGGCCCTTTCCAAAAAGAGTTGTACTATTTCCTGTCAGTCTTATCTAAGAGTAGGACAGCAGTGGAACAAGTCATCGTACTAGAGATGTTCCAAGCTCTTCTGGCGCAGATACTCATTTTTCCTTTGAGGATGTGTCTCTGTGCATATGCGTGTGTGGAGCCTCGCCTCTGTGTTTGGAATCTGATACAAGGACATTTGAAATCTGAGATGGATATGGGGGCATCTGAGTGCTTTTATTGTATCAACTGGCACTTGGACAGTGGGCTTACAGTTTATTTTAGTTAGCTTGCTTGCTGCCATAGATGTTGCTTTTCTTCCTTTCTCCAGATTTGTTCACTAAGATCTCTGTGGTGACATCTGAAGACACAAATGCTGTGAGAAGTGACTATTTTTTAATGATTATTAGACGGTAGGGTCTGTATAAATACACACAGAACCCCATTTTTTTGCCTATCTTTTAAGCTGTATACATCCATAGATCATCATAAGACTTGGAATGCTAAAAGCTTTCTATAACATACATATAAAAGCTAGTGGTTCACAGATTCTTCACTGCATCTCTGTCATATTAAGAGCAGCAGTTTAGATGTGGGGACTGTCCACAAATGTAACAGCGTTTTGGTTTATAAATTTCAGCTTCATTAATCTGACGTATTGCACTAACCTCTCATTCTTTTTCCAGTTCTCATTTATTTTTTTAAATGTTGGCAAAATGTTGGTTTTGATCCTGATTTCTAATGCATTTTAATATTTGTACTGGGTTCTTTGGGTTCCTCACTGAATCTGCCATTTATTTTTCTTTCCACAGGGAAAATTCTTATAATCTGGTTTGGAAATGTCTTTGAAGAATCTGGAGATTGTTAAAAGCAGATGTCACAGATGTCTTGAGCATAGTGAGAAGGAGGAAAAGGAGCTCTCCCGAGAAGCCTGACAGTTTGCCACAAAGAAGTTGGTACTAAGCTGTGAGCCCCAAGTTCCCACAGGTATGCACCACCTTTTGAGAATTAATAGAAGTTGGATGCATAAGATCTTTTAAGAAACCTCACCAGCTCTATTTCTAGTAGCAACCTGGGCTATTCCTTGAAAAGAGGAGACAGTGCATTTTCCATTTTTACCTGCCTCTTCCACCCCTCTTACAAAGTGAAGAAATTAAATTCAATTCTTAAAGACAAGGGGTGTTTGACCTCTCACCTTTTCATGCTAAAAAGTCAACCGCACACTTGAGTCATTACAAATCTAGTTGTATGGTAAAGAATGGTTTACACTAGAAGAAAATGAGGCCACCAGAAGAGGTATTTGTATCACCAGAAGAATCTCTGCTGCATTTAAAGTTTGCCAAACGTTCTCCTGCCTACAGTCTCCTCTTCTTCCAGATTTTGCATATATGTCTCTCCAGGTGAAGAATTACATGAGGCACCTGGAATGATGTGTTTGACCTCCTTTATTACGCTTTCTCTAGTATCACATTAGGTGAGGGGGTCTCTCAAAGAGGGAAATGTGCAAAAGCACGTTGAGCAGCCAGCAGTTTTCAGAAGCAGCATGTAACTAAAAATATTTTGTTCTCTTTGCTCCTCAGGCAGTGACAAGTGAAAACCTGGACTGGGTTGCTGAAGAAATAGGAGACAGTGAGAGGACAAGTGAGATGAGGAGAACAGCCCTCCGACCTTTAGAAAGAAACAGGTGTCACTTCCAGAAGCATCCTGCTTTTCTGTCACGTTTCAAGAAAAACACTGAATACAGGTACAGTGTCATTCGAAGAAATACGCATAAGGAATAATGTGGAATACTTGAATACTTAGCAAATCCACTTGAAAACATTTGTTAGCAAGTCAGTCAATAAAATGTTGTTCTACACACTGCCATTTGAAGAGCTTCTCATCTTATGTGTTATATGCTGTCTTGCTTAGACAGCGCTACATGTAATGGTGCATGCCTTTAACATAAAGATTTCTTCCTCATTAAAATTCCCATTAAGTCCCTCAAAGTTATGTTTGAAAATAATTCCAGCTTCTAAGTCATTTATGAACTTTATATAGTTAGCACTTCTGGGGCATTTTTTTTTTTTTTTTCATTTGCATGTGATTAATTTATTGAATTTGCCTGATACTTGTGCTTAGTTTTCACCAGTTTATTAGGAGTATGGTATCTGTCTGACTTGACTGTCTTTGTATATTAAGAGAACATATGCAAATGCTGCATATGATGTGAAACTTGCAGGCATGTGCTATGTAGAAAATCCTTGCTTATATAGCACTAGAAACTTCTAATGTAAAAGGAAGAGCCCCATTTCAAATACTGCTTTACTTCTTAGTACCTGGCTACATAGAAATTGATGGGCTTTTTATTCATGCTGATTTCTTTCTGTTAAGCATAAGTTTGTAATTGTTAAAGGTTCCCTCCTCATTCTGAAAACAATTATTGGAGTTCACTCATATAAGGGAGAGCAAGGTGGATGCATAAGAAATACAGGATTTTGCAGGGAAAGGAACAAATGAGAACATAGCCCAGAGCTTTTAGGCCAGCACCCAGTCCGTTAACTCAAGTCTGATTCAAGTTGGTTTGCCTCAGTAGCTATTTTCGCCCCTTCCTCTCTACCCTTATTACATTTTATGCTGTTGCAGGAGGGATGGATATTACTGTGGGAGATGCAGTGCCCACTATGTGTTGACACAACACCATCGCAATACATACAATTTGTATTATTCATGTTTGTGGCCATGCAACATAAAGGAGCACAAAATAATCCTCTGGAATGCTACAGTTGTCAGCCATTTTATTATATTTTGTTCTATTCTGTAGCCTGAATCAGCCATCAACCTTATTTCTGTTCTAAAAGGGAAAATTATCATGTTCACTTTACAGGATTAAAAAGATTTATTGAGTCTTCCTGTAAAATTGCAGTGTAGAATTTGTTGTGAACAAAATAGAGCTGACTCCATTGACTATAGCAGAGTAATTTGCAGCCAGCATTGAATTGTGCTCTTAAAATCTAATTTTAACAAGGTTTTCAGAAATAGGCAGCAGTAGCTTGATTTTTGTCCTATGTGTATTTTGAATTTTAGGGAAAACCTAACCTTAGTGTGTTAATGCAGTTGTAGCATATGAATATGGAATAGAAATGTGTTTTCATGAAAACCCAATTTAAGTTACTGTGTTGAACCACTCAATACAGCTGGATTCTTCATTCAAATTCTCTTGAAATTCCTGATCTCAAGATAATTCAAACACACAATTCTCACAGACTTTTTCTTTGAAGCCCATGCAGGGCTAATCCAAACAGGAGGTGCAATAGAAAGCTCCACTGTATTGTAAGACTGGAGTTTATCTACTGCAGCATCCACAGAGCGTAAAGCACATGAGTTCTTCTTTTCTTGTCTAAACTATTTTGAATGAGGTCTCTTTTACATGCTAGTTTGGCAAGCTTCTAAGGCATTTGTGCAAAGTGATGATGCAAGAGCAACCTGATTCAACACTGAGAAATTCATAAATAACATCCAGCAGTAATTAAAGTGAAAAACTACAGCTAAGAAAAGCAATCACTTTACAGTATCAGTTGAGCTACTATACTCTGCAGTGTAAAAAGTGGAATATGTTTACTGGTGCCTTCAACTCAAGAGGTATCATTGTGACTTTTAAATATACCAAGGATTCATTCTGTTTTTTACATAGATTGAATTGGATTAACAGTGATTAAAAAAACATGAATATATATGTAGAGAAAGGATAAGAGTGGAAGAAAAACATAGTGCCAGAAATTACCATCTGGAAACTTACTATATACATGTAGTCAGTATTTTTGTATTAAAATGAAGAGTTAATTTTGAAGTCCAAAATGGTTTTAGGATAACTTAGCGCTCCCTGTAAGGCCCTTCTCAGGAGTCAAGTGCATGATATTCAAGATGGGGATATTTATAGAGGACTTCAGTTTGAAGAACTGGAATAGCCAGCTGATGTCTTTACCATCTTGATGCGAAAGTCTGCACTATTTTCAGTAAGTACACACTAAAGTCACAAAAAAACCCTATAAATTGTTTGTCTGGATTTCTCCTTGGATTAGGGTTAAATGGCAGGTAAGATTCACACAGAGCTTAGTTGTTCAGTTTTTATGTATGCAAAACTCCAAGAAGTAGTAGAATTTAGGTAGCTAGTAGTATAGTGCATAATGCATAGATCTTAAAAAGCCTCAGAATGCTTTTTACTTGTTTCTCAAGTTCTCCTCTGAACCACCCACAGAGCCTGGATTTACTAGAAGCAACACTTGGCCCTGTATTGTGTAAAACTTTGTATAGCACAGCCTCAAATTCAGTTCAAAGATGCTTTTCCCCCCCCTCAGAAAAGGGTGAGGAGAAAAAAAATTGAACAAAACCTTAAATCTGTTCCTGTCAGGGTACAGCTATGGCCGTTGTGCTGTGGCACATAATCCATGCTTTTCTGGTCTTCAAAGAGAAGGTGAGAGTAGTTGTGGATAGTAGTTCATGCTTCAGGCAGAAAAAAGTGGTAGCTGGCCCAAAACAACTTGAGGCTTAACATGCAACATTTGTGAAGTAGCCACTGTGTGATTTTTGACCTTCACCCTATGCTTATGCTTTTGATATCAGCCAGGTGTTGGGGTGATTCAAATTTTATTTATTTTTACACCTTGGCAGGACAGAATAATTCAGCTGTGCTGTGGATTAGTTGATAACGAAGACAGGAGTAATTTGTGAATTTTAGTTCTAGAACTGGGCTTGGATAAAAATGCTCAGGTTTAGATGTGCTTGTGGTTTGGACCAACATCTCACATTCAGTTTTTGTCTTTTTGTGACTCTAGTTTTAGGTACTAACCTGTAAACATCACAATGCGTCATCGTCTCACTTAGGAAGTTTGCGGTATGCCTCAGTACTAGATACAAGAACTTCAGCAGGACTTCACGTGAGGAACAGTTAAACAAAAGCTTGTATGAATAAGGCACTAGTAAATGTTTGCAGCAAACAACAATTACAGTCTATATTCTTTAAGAATAAAGCCGTTCTGTTTAGGAAATTGCCTTTAATATGACAGAGTTACCAATGCCAGTTAGAAGGGGGATAGAGAAAGTGCATCTTCTGGATTATGCCTGTGAGGTCTGTGAGAAACCACTGAATGCAAATCCCTGTTATGTTTGGAAATAGCCTGTGCAATGGTGATACTCGGGAGAGCTAAAGCAGGAGGAAACTGGTCACGATTCTGATCCCTGCTAAACCAATGTGAAATTACTGTAATGGATTTGCTCCAGATTTCTTTACAGTGGTAGAAGGATCTGAAGCCAGAATCGAGGCTGCTGTGGCAAATCTAGTTAAACAGTAACAGTGCTAACCCAAAACAAATAATTGGCTATAATCCCCTTAAACAAACAGCTTCAAAAAAGAATCTGGTATTTTTAATTTCCTACTTGCTGAAGTCCAAGGATGCACTTTGTCTTTTGGCTAATGTAACAGACCAAAGCCTTCCGTAGTACTTTGGAGCTGCTGCCATTCTAAACAGTTGTTATTAAAATATTAATCTATACTTTATAACAAATGAAACTTGAGTCTGCCAGTCCGTTCGTAGGATGGCTGACCACTATTTCACATTAAAAGTTCGTTCAAAAAACCCCAAACTCTTCCATTCATTCAGAACATACTGCCACTTCTGAAATGTACTTTTACATAACAACTCTTTTGGGGGGTCATTGAAGCACCAGAATTTGTTTATCAAGCCAATAAGAATGCATTTGTAAACTAATGGATCTGGTTAATATTCATGATGGTATTTCCCTAGGATCTGCCCAGTAAAACTACCACATCGGAATCATTCATTTCGTATACTAAATAGAACGTCAGTGGTAACTCCAGTCCGATTTCATCTCTAAATCCTGCTTTATAAACAGACACCTCAGCTTTATCATCTGACAAATTTCTGTTCCACTCAGATCCTCGATTATTTGTGCAAGATGTCATTTAAAAAACTTAACACATTTCTAGTATCCATAACGCAACAGGGAAAAAACTACATTGATTCATTCTCTTACATTATTGCCATCAGGTGCTACAATTAACAACTCTGGACAGTGGGGTTTTTTTGTTTGCTTAGGTTTTTTCATACCTTATGTGAGGACTTGGTATTAAGTTTATCTCAAGCTTTAAGATCACCCATCCGTGGGGACCTCGGAAGCTTTACAAATGTCTCAACCGGCTTTTAAAAATGTGGTGGGTTGGTTTGTTTGTTTGTTTTGGGTTTTCTTTAGCTTTGCCTCATAAGACTAAATTCATTGGTGGTATATCTTGGCTGAAATTTTCACCAGAAATTATTAAAATGGACTAATATTTATTTCTTAAACAAAACAAAAAAACCCCAACCAGTAAATTAAGTGCTGGGGATCTCTCTCCCACACTTGCTATACATATGCTAAATTATGTACAGAAGGAAGAAAATACAGGAATTCCTCTTCACAAAGATCTTTCTTTCCTTCATTGCAACTCAGGAAACTTTTTTTCTTCTTAGACACTTGTTTCTATATGAATGTCAGAATATATGCTTTTCTATGTGTGTGTGTGGAGGCTAATAAATGGCATGTGTTTATCTGAATATTAGAAAATGCTGTTGAGCATTAGAGCTGTGCAGAATCTTTTCTGTAAAAGTTGACAACTTTAAAAATTTGTTATGTCATTATTTTCAGTAAGATGATGTAAATCTTGGCAATTGCAAAAGAAACAAACATTCTTTGTCAAAAGTGTGCCATTTGCAGTCATAACTAATTTTGTGGTGTGTCTCTGGCTGGCAGTTTGAAGTTGTGCATATGTTACCTTACTAGAATTTCCTCAGCTGTGCTTACTTTAAAATAAACTTGAACTTTTTTAAAACTTTGTAAGTGAAAACTGTGTTTTGAAAGTCAAGATGGGTTTCTAACTTGTTCTTAAGATTAAAATAGTACACTGGGACATGGTTGGTTTTCCGTCTCTTTTTGCCCACTGCTTTTGAAGCGTGCCTTCAGTAACATACAGCCAGATGAGAGAAGTCTGCATTTTGGAAAAAAGTTCTGTGAATATTTAACAAAATGCAGAACGCAGTTTGCTTTCATGGCCGTATTTCTTCAACAGAAGCAGAAGGATAGTAATTAAACATTTTTATTATGAAACTAAGCTATTACAGCTCTGACTAGAGAAAAATGTGTTGTCAAACAGTTACATGTATTTTTTTAAAGAGCAAATTCACACTTTCACAAAACAGTTGCTTCTTGGTGCAGCTTAGTTGTGTTTGTAGAGGCACACTATTAACACCAACTGAAACTGTGGCCTAAATGAAGGCATCACGTTTCTGTTTGTGCTGATATATTCACCTATATGGATGACACTTTAACAAAAAATGCCATGTCACAATTTTTTTTTTTTTTTAGTAAAAGTTAGGAAAGAAAAAAACTTCCAGGTGTAAAATCAAACAAAATGACTATATGATAATTTAACAACAATTATTGCATGATTTTGCATAACCCTTGGCCTTCCTAAAAAGCAGCATTTGATTTTTATATATGCATTGGTTTGATAATGAGTCATCACGCAACTGCTGACTCGCACTTGATAAATATTTAACTTGGGGAAGAAATTTTCTTGAGATGACAAAAAAAATCAGTCCTAGGTCTTTGCTATTAATCCAGATATTTTCATTGTTAGATGAAACATGTATAATTGGAAATAACTGTTATGTTGAAAGGAATCCACATTGATTAAAAATCCATTTATCTGAGAAGCTTTTGGGATTATGACTAATTTGATGAGGCCAACCCCAATCCCTCAAAACCTTCTCATACTTTTAGGAGATGAATGAATTATCAGTCATGTAACTCTAATGTCTTTTAAGGCTAGTTAGAAGACATGGAAGAGTGATACTCAAACTAAATGCTCAAAACTAGGAAGTATTTGCATGACTGGGTATTTGAAGAGAATGATTTATATGGGTAAAACTTTGTTTACTCCTTTATGTTTTCTAATACAGTAAACCTACCATCTACTTGTATGTCAATGATAACTAATCTTAGAATGTCATTTCATAGCTTGAATCTTGGTTTTGCCTCAAGGTTCATTCTAGCCAGGAGGGCAATTAGGGAAAGTCCTAAAACTGAAATAGAAAAATGGACACATGCTGTTAAATTCAAATGCGGAACATTAAAATTAACATGAAAGCAGAAATGACATTCAGTGTCAGAAGTAACAAATTTGAAAGTCTTAAATAATTCAATATAGAGAATATAGTTTAGACAGTTTTTACATAAGTGTGCTTTTTACTAAAAACACCCCCCCAACCAAACTTTTTTTTTTTGCTTTTTAAGTCTTTTGTCTGTAAATACGAAAGAGGGCTACACCCCAATGTAATTCTTCATTGCCATACTGAACAGTGAAATAGTCTTTCTAATTCACATTGCTCATGGCAGTCTTATTTGATGTTGCTCTATTAAGTTTGTGATTAAAGCAGTTTGGGATTTTTGTTGGTTGTAAACTTTTGGCATAATGTGAATACCAGTCCCTTTCAAAAACAGCCTTGAGTTGCTTAATGATGCTCGTGCTGTTCCCCGCGTCTGCTTGGTTGATAACAAGGCCAGCTCCGGCATTCTGCGTAAAAGCATTTCCTACCCAATCAAAATTACCTACAAGCAAAGGCAGGAATATACAGTGAGTTTCTAACATTAAAAAAAAAATAAAAGAAGCGATCTCCCTAAAGGCAATCCAGCAAGACACAGTATCATTTTCCCCAGTGCCTACCTGGGCAGAGACGGAAATAAGTGTTCTGTACAGGTGGGAAAGAAAAAACTCCACTACGTACCAGTGTGTAGGGCAGATCGTTTCTGGAAGTTTAACAGCTCTAATCCTTCATAAGTGACAACAGGTTCTTTTATTTATTCAAAACTAACTTGCTCTTCCTTTTGCATATATTGTATTATTACTCCATTGACTTTCCTCATCAGCCTTTTCAGTGCCAAGAATGAAAATTTTTTTTTTTTTGCCATATAAAACAATTTAAAGTAGAAGGAATAGAGTGTTTTCTCCATAATGCTGAGCCAAACCAATAGATCTTTTACAGGTTACCCAGTGATAGATACTATTTCAGCAATGAAAAACAGGGTTTACTGGGTTTATGCCAGTTATTACCACCTTTGTTGAAATTTAAGGTAATGAATGAGCATTTCAAATCCTGGTGAACACAAGGCAAAGAGGATAATTGGATTAATGGAAAACAGGTAAATCAAGTGTTTCAGTTATTTCTTTTTATTTCACTAGAACTATAACAATTTAAGTTATACATTTATAACATGCAGTATTTTGGAGAAAAAATGCTGTTACTAGAGGTCATCTTTTAAAACAGTATCTGAACATACATAAAACATGAAAGTATCTGAGAAATTTATACCCTTTCTTTCAGCATCATTTCAAGCTGCTTCAGCAGGAAATGTTAAGAAATCTAAAGTTGTCAAGGATGGTAAATTGAAGCCTCGTCATAAGGGACATTTCTTCTATGCTTTCAAGTAGAAGATATATCAGGTCCTTAACACGCGTTTGGATTACTTTCACACAGCTTTGATTCTTTCTTTTATTTATATGTATCTACAGATGTAAGGACAATGGGAAAGAAAAAAACCAACTCGGCTAAGAATCCACGCTGTGTAGACAAATTATAAGTTACTGAAATTTGGTCTGGCTATTGGAAGGAATTTAAAATGGAGTAAAAAAATTATTTGGGGGGGCTCATAAAGCATTTGGGAGACAAAAGAGGAATAAGCTGCACTACTTGAAGTGAAAAATAGATTTGGATAGGTTAACAGAGAAATGTCTGTGTGCTTAGAGCCCATCAGGGTGAGCTTTTGAGAGTAGCTCTTGCTTGTAGTATCTCTACGCTACTTGGGATTCTCCATTCTTCATGTGTGCACGGGCACGCTTCTGCGTTGCAGCCTTTGCCCTCCCCGCCTCTGCGATCACCGGCTTTAAGCCCTTTGCAGTAAGTCAGGGTGAGGAAGTCAGCAACTAAAGCATCGAGCTGCAGCATACTGGAATGCACGCTTTCTCTCTTGACTTCATAAAATCTCATGACTGATTTTTTAGTTCAGTAGCAGTTTTCTGATCCTGCAGCTCATGCACAGTCCAAGCAGTCAGATTTTTTTAAAAAGTAGTTTTTAGCCTGCGTTCATTGAGCATGTGACGGATAATGGAACTTTTGCTAGGTGCCGTACAGCAACTTTACTGGAATACACCTTTAACCCAAAATACCAATTAGGTATGTAGGAGGTATGTATATTGTATATATACCAATTAGGTATGTTAGGAGGGTGTCTGAAATGTCATTACAGTAAATGGAATAAGACTTAAGAAGATGAGGATGAAAGGCATTTGTACAGTATTTACCAGGACTGACCATAGCTTTAGTAATAACATGGGAAATGGAGAACTGTCCATCTTCATTGGATTGTAGAAACAAGAGAATATGTTAATAATCCAATCTATTCCTACTTCATAAAGTGTGTTGTATTTGTGTTTTCAGTTTGTTTTTAAATACTGAAAGCAGAACATTGCTTTTGAGAAACTGATTCATAGGGGGAAAAAAAGTTTTTAAATGAGAAGAGGCTCAAAGCTCAGTTTTCATCCAGGTTCCCAAAGAAAAAAACTATTATTTTAACTTAACAAGCATATCAACTGTAGATTCCTCATTTACAAACGGGTGTTATTTCAGGCTTTTGACTACAAACTAGAATTTCTTGAGGTTACTTACCAATGTATGCAGCTCCATCAGTCACCATATATTTGTTGCGATTTAATTTGGGAAGGGAAGCGTTCTTCTGTTCTTTAAGAAAGCATGCACCCTCCTCCTCAAGGTCAAAGAATTTCTGCCATAAAATAGAATGGAGTGCACAGGTTAATGAGAACTGTGCCATAATGGACAGAAAAAATATGGTCTGTTCTCTACTCTTTATTGAAAATGAATTAGTGCTACAGAACAGCTTGAGTTTTTATAGCCAAGCATTAATTTTAATAAAACACTGCACATTGTATTTCTTACTAAATTCTCATAGTTTGTGATACTCGCTATGCCTTGGCATTCTGAACTATACAAAGTATATGGCTACCGCAGACTAAAAGCAATAGAGTGCCAGGGAGTAAGGGCTGTGAAATGAACAAAACACCCCCCCGTCTTCGTGCTCTGCATGATAAGAGCCAGGAGCTTTTCTTTAGGTTATTTCCTCATTCATCAAGGGACATTGGGGTTTGAAGTCTGCCTCAGGATCCGGACTGGCAGGCACACCGACAGCTGAATTCATACCTTTATATTACCCATTGCATAGTTTCCAACAGGAAACTTGCCGATTTCGGAAACTTAGAAACTTCTCAGGATTCAATCTGGTATGGAGAGAAATTTACCAGACAACAAGAGGAAAATGCATCTGTTTTACCCTAAAGCGTGAAGTCTGAGTTAGATTTTTTTTTTTTTTTTTTAAATTTTTTGGAGCTATATGCACTCCTTGTCTGCATCAGTGCCAGGCAAAAATGAGATTTCCAATACAAATCTAAGTATTGTTTTTTTCCTCAAGGAAACTAATATCTAGACACAGATTCCAAAACCAGAAGTAGAGAATAACATAATGAAGGAGAAAGTAAGTATTTACTGCCCGACTGGGAAATTTTGATTGAGGTGATGGTAGATCCTCAGAACAAACCTAATTTACAGTATATTACTGAGGAAAGCAAGTGGCTATACATTGCACCCACTTAAGACATTGAAAAACAGTATTTAAAAAAACCCCACCCCAAAACTCCTTGATATTCTTGGGGGTCTGTTTTCCATAATGCAAATTTCATCTCTTGAACCAGTGCTCTTTTTGATACAAACCTTGAACGAATCCTTATAGGATATGGAGGTTATGTCTTTCAGAATAATCTCACCACTTTGAAAACCCAACTGTAAAATACTGAATTCACTATTGAAATGTAGTGATCTCTGTGGTAGACTACCTCATCAGTTTGGTTAGATCAAATAAGGGTGTACGCATAGCACGCAGGCCGTAGGTGGGTTTCAAGCTGATTTGCAGTAAACTGCTCGACTGTTACAAAATGTGTTGTTACTGATGACCAGGAACGCCAGCTTTAGGTTTTACCACTGGTTGCTTCAGAACTGCATATAAATACTCGTTCAAAAAAATCTCTCTTCTTAATCATCGGTCTTGATGATTACAGCTTGGTTTTCCTTGGAGAACTCTCCTCTAAGTTCTGAACAGGCTTATCTGCAATTAGTATTACCAAACCTAATTAAAATGGTTTAGTTGCAGACAAAAGGTAGAGTAGCCCAGAGGCTGCTGTTCATCTATAAACAAGTTATGCTGTGGACTCTGTCAGAATCTCTCTCTTCCCCATTGGAAAGTATATGGGGGTAATATTGGGGCTGAAGCAGGTTTTTAGTGCATTAGAAATAAAATTCAAAGAGTTTGTGTTTTTTCAGTGCCCACATACTGGATGGTACTGCGGAGCAGTTTTATAACCGCTAACTATCACAAAGGTGTTTCCTTAAACAGTCTCTGAATTTCGTATGTCACCGCATGCCTACTTACCTGTACGTGGCATTGTTATCTTCCACAGCTTAATTTTTGTAGTAAGTTCATATACTAGCAAAATTCCAAAGGTAGGTTTTTGAATTTAAAACCAAGCACAACAACCCAAACTGTTTGAGTGGCTGCTTTATAAAGGGCATTAAAAAAAGATTATTCTGTGTAAAACTGTAGTATCTGTCCTTTAAATTAGATTTATATTGTATATTCACATCTAACTAAGCTGCATGGAGAAATCATGCCTTTAATTACAGATCTTTAACATCACTAACAACTACAGCATTGCACTTAAAAAATTAGAACAAACCAACTTAGCAGCTGTAAAGGGAAGTTTACTACTGGATATTAGGGGTTAGGTCCTAGACAACATCAAGACTGCAACTGTATGCCTGAGGAACTGCTCGGCCGATGTGCACCCGCCACAGAAAGTATGTACTTGGCAAGCCAGAGAGGGATCTGAATCTTTCTGAAAGGGTCCTGAATTTTTGGATAAAGCCAGACAAAAATGGTCATGTTTTTCCTGGTGCAACAGAACGGGAGTGGAGACAGTTGGCAGCCATAGGGTACCTGCAGTAACTCTTCACGGGGATGTGGAAGATAGATAGTGTGTGACTAATACTAATATTGTAGGGAATAGTCTCAAACCAGCAAATGGGTAAAGTATTCAATGCTAGGAAACAAAATGTAACAAGCTGTCGTCTTCCCAGTGGTAATGAGATTTAGCAAAAAGTTACATACCTTGAGGTAAAAAAAGTTAAGCACAATAATCATATAAGCTTAGAGTTGTCTGTTTGAGATAGATTCAGCAGATGTGCTGAACTGAAAAATCATACATTAGTGTTCTGTTTCTACAATAACTTTGTAAGAGAGAAAATTTCAGGTTCAGGCAGGAAAAGATAGAAGGCTTGAGAATGTAATATGTTCTCCAGCAAGAGCAGAGAAGCCATTAACTCCCTGACAATACAGATACCAGCAGGGAAACCCATCTGCCCTCACAAACAACGCACAAACGCAGCTTAGCTGAGCAAGTGAACCAGCACTGGCGTCAAGTAGCACAGCTTAACGTTCTCCAACACGCGCCTTCAGCAGAAGTACTGCGTTAGTAACACACCACCTTCTGCTACCATTTCATCAATCTCTTCCATCCTCATTTAGGAGTTCAGAGCTTTAAATTAGTGCTCAGGAGCAAAGGTTTCACAGTTCATTCATAACACCTTGTTCACTCGTAGGGTATTCTGGCTTTCTGAGAATTAGCGAAAGGTTCGGTTTTTGCTTCCTCTTACCTTAGCAGGAATACACCTGCACAACTCAAAAATAGCTTCATGTGGAGGCTCAGGAACAACTTGTGCTGCAGATACACGGCTGTTCCGTGCCACTGCCACTCCTTCCTGGTCTCCCGTTGCCTAAATACACTTTGTTCTAGTTCATGCTTTCTGTGGGCCCTCCAAAAACACCCACCGTTCTCTGCTGAGCACTGCGCCCAGCAGAGCTGGCCCCTTTCTACTGCTCCTTCCAGAGCTGGACTGAGCGTTCTTGCACATTGGACATAAAGGTCAAGCACACAAAACTTAAGGCGTACTGGAATTAAGGTCCCAAGATGCACAACGGTGAGCTCTTCACCTTGAGTTTGTCCTTTATGATTCAAGCTTTAATTTCATGACCACATGTGGTTCAGTGCAGAGGACAGAGCTCCCTGAATGAGCAGCAGTTTGGTACGCGGTTTACTCCTCAACACCGGGCTGTGTGCTTACAGCATTTATCTAGTCCTCAAACAAAGCTCTTCCCTCCTGAGTTCTTCCCAGTGATCATTTTTTTCCGAGTACTAATACGGAGTTTGCGCTCTCAAAGCAGTTTCAGTTGAATCCAGTGATTATTAATGCTTATGTGAACTGCACTCCAAGTGAGACGCAGAGGAATGCATAACGAGGGACTAAGCGTTTTCTAACGGCATTGATGACGTTAATTGCCCGGTATTATCAAAGTTTTGTGGCAAAAGAGAAAAAAACCCCTGCTTCTAGATAGAGCACGCTGTTACGATTCAGTGTTTGCAACTAGGAATTTGTGTCTTGCAGTCCCTGCCTTCCTGACCTCCACAGCAGACTGAAAAATTACCGGCCCAGTGGCTGGCGCTGGGTTTTGATCAGGACACTGCTAGGCGTGGCACGTTTGCAGTGCCCTGTTTCTAACAATATACTTGCAGTTAGGCAATACCAAAACGTCCATTAGCCTGGTCAGAGACCAGGGGAAATCAGGAGGAAATTCCCATCTAACAGAGAAATTGTATCTGCCCAGCCTTCGCCGAGATGGCCGTGTACCTCAGGCTGCTGCCATTGGCGACACAGCGTACCCTGCAGCGGCAGCAAGCCACTGGCTCTCGCTGGGAACTTCCTAGCCAAACTGGTCTTTCCGTAGGCGTTCAAAAAAAGAAAACAATCACGACAAGGCATATCACAGGGATCAAAAGCTAAATGAAAGAAAAAAGTTACTGAATATGCTTCGTAGGACTGAGATACATTATCCCCAAGAGAACAGAAGGAGGGGAGGGTGCCATTTCTGTCAGAACAATACTGAGGTTTGGGAAAGCTTAGCAATTTTAAGTATAATTTCAATCAGAATTTGTAACTTAAGGTTCTCTTAAAATTTCAGTGTTCTTGTGTAGAAACACATACAATACTTGTCTGCATGACAGTCTTTGCCGTACAGAGTTTAGTTTGACTTCAGGTTTTTTCATACCCAAAGCAGAACCAAAAGAGAAGAGCAGAATTTTCCAGTGTTTCCTTTTTACCTTGTTAGCCTATTCCCTCTCCCCCATACACACACATAGTTTTGTTTCACTTTGATCCTGGTTAGAACAGATGAATACAAAAGAAATGCAATTTAAAAAAAACCAGTGCTGATCTGACATGTTCTGTGAAGTAAAGGAGTGTCGTGATGGAGCCTGTGACACAGTTTCAGCCCAAATCAAATAGAGACCAGTAAACTCCGAGCCTTGGGCTATTACAGGTACCAAGGCTTGTTTAAGGCAGGGACTTACTCAGTGCGTGGAACACGTGAGGCACAGCACAGAGGTACTTTACAGCTACTTACATCTGGGGCGGTCTCATTTTTTTACTGAAAGTTGTATTTGTATTTTCTAACTGCAGATATTCTAGCTAGACTATCTACCTAGAATAGATGTCTAGAAAGAATTTTTTTCCTTTTAGCATTTAGTTCTTGACAAGATAAATTCTGTACTAAAGATTTTACCTCCTGTAAATAGATGGAAACGGATATGAGTATGTAGAGCATTAGGTGCCACTTAAATAAAAATTAATTTTGAATACATAAATGGAATTTTGATGATAAATACAGAACAGGCTAGAAGTTAATCGAAATTGAAGTGGCTTAAGCAGTGTCAGCCATGTATGGGCTTTTTGACTTAAGAAAACTTTATACTGCTTCTTACCTAGGAAACCTGTAATAACAATGTACATTATAACAAAAATCCCTATTTCTAGATACACGTAAACATCACTTAGTGTGTATAACACAAATAGTATTTGTTTTTTACAATTGTCAATTTTAAAAAGCCAAAATGATTTAGCGGATTATCAATTTAAGAAGTCAAAATAATTCAGCAGATTATTTAAGACAGTCATCTGTAAAAAAAACCAAAAAGAAATTGATCCAAGATGAATTGATTCAAGATGGCTGATTTCCAGTGTGCCTCAATTTTATAAAAATGAACTGTATCAAATTGAAAGTAGTACTTACCATACACTCTGTTCTCTAATACGAATGTAACATATCTGGTATTTCTCACTTTCCTGTATTACACGTCTAATGTGGTCACATAATGGTTGCTCTAGTCTTCACAATTCTGAATTTGTAGCCTGAATTTAATGTAAAATCTTCATTATTTTTTCTTGCACTTTGTACTTGACTAAAGGAAAAGTAGATGCTTATGCAGCTGAACAGTAAGGTTGCACGAATCCAGACTAAAACACAGTTTTGTGCTGTCACATTTACTCTTGTCAGCCAGTATAAACAAGACATATGACTGCGGTTCACTCCGCTACCTTTCCTGTGAAAGACCGGATGTCGTGTTTTACACGGGCTGTCCGCCACACAGACTGGCTTTTGGCATCATTCTGTTTTTCTCTCTTAATTTCTATGTCTGTTACTATTAGGAATAAATTCAGTTCATTATATTACATTTCCTGTGTTATTTAATGAAATTTGAAGGCTTTGATACTAACAGAAAACACTTCTCAGTTGTGAAGTTTTCTTGATTTTTTTGGGGGGGTGGGAAACATCTTAGATTTCAAAGCAATATCGATTATACTTACAACTTTCAAACTACAGCTTGGAACTTCAGTGCAAATAGCTTTCAGAGACGAAACAAAATTAAAAGTAAGGGGATCTGTGTCTCTTGAGAAACTTATGAGAAGTCGTACTTTAATACTTCGTAAAACTAATGCTTCTCTTATCTTCCCATCTAAATATGGCCAGTACCTGCAGGGAAAGAATACAATATATTCAGAGAACTTAAAAAAAATTTGGATTTTCATGCAGCCAAGTCTAGACATCATAGAAAAAAATAAACACATGTGAATTTCATTTTCTGTCTGTTGAAGGAATGCCGTTCTTATTTAAAGGGCTTCTCACTAAACAGATCTGCCCCCATCCTTTTTGGTGTCATTCTGCCCTGCACCAAAACTGTCACTGTGAGGTTGTGGATGGTTGTGGATGGTTGAGCACATCTTCCATCTGCGTAGGTGCACGGAGGGTTGCCAAAACACTTGCACAACATGCAGGTACCTTGTCTGCCCATGGCTGGGAGAGTTACTCCTGTGTCGCTGCCTGTGGCGAGAGCAGCGGAGCTCTTGCTGTGCCAGAGAACCAGCAGAATGAGCTACAGCTAGAGGGTGCTGCTTACCCAGCCCAGGCAGAGGGACAAGAAGGATTTTCTGTTGGCTACACTAGTAAGGGAACGGGAACACTGGATCCCTCCCTGACTGCCATCCTTTTTTTCCTCTGTACTGGGACCATGCAGGCTGGGGACTGCAATGCCTTCTGTCATTTCTTGCTTGGGAAAAGGAGAGCTGCTGCTGTGCAGGCTGCCTGCGTCCTTCAGTAGCAGACGAAGATGGGCCATTTAAGGAGGATGCTACCTGTTTGCATGATGAGGATTGCAGAAATT
This sequence comes from Platalea leucorodia, assembly GCF_965183815.1. Taxonomy (NCBI): domain Eukaryota; kingdom Metazoa; phylum Chordata; class Aves; order Pelecaniformes; family Threskiornithidae; genus Platalea; species Platalea leucorodia. The sequence goes on along the minus strand of NC_138825.1, from coordinate 41,926,149 downwards.
CTGCCATGAATGAGATGGTGGCTGCCACAGTGCCACCCTTGCAATCACTAGTTAGCTTTGCGTTCCTGACCTTTGGCGGGAGCAGGTCAGGACAGGGAGATTTAGACAAAGAAAATGCATGTTTTCTTTATTCCAGCAGCATCAAGGCATCTGGCCTAATGAAGTCTGAGCTTGACAATGCCAGAAAATAACTCAGGAGCAAGAACTGGGAGCTGACAGGGTACGGAAGCTGTGGCAGCGCCTCAAACACAAAGCCATGCTATAGGAAAAATGTTGAAGAATTCACACTGATGGCTTCCCTGGATCCCTAATCCAATAGATTTTAGAATTCTTCAGGCATGAGAACAAAGTAAGGAGGATTATAGGAGATCACATCAACTGCAACACCGTAGCGGTTCTACATACTAGGTTCCTTTCCAACATAAAGGAGAAACGCTATGGACGCATATTGTGAAACTGAGGTTCCTGCAGCACTACCCCTGATTCTTTCACTGCAATAGAGGCTGTACATAATGAGTTTATCGGAAAAACCCTCTTGTAAATTTGAAACAGCTTATGCTTGATATCAGCCAAATGACAGTTATTTTTTGAAAAATTTGAATAAACCATCTTAATTATGCAAAACTGGAAAAAAGCACATAACCACATGTTTAGTTTGGCTTAACTGTGTTCAGATAAAGTCCATGGATGGAATGGCGAGCTTTACTAGATGCTCAATTCATTGTTATCGAGAGTAGGAGGGACCACTGGGTACTTGCCTTCTGAGTTGGATGGGTTTATTACACTGTGGCTCCAGTTTTGGGTCATGAGTGCTTTTTAATGGTCCATACAAACTGTGTGTTTAAAAATTACTTGGTTTTGTTTGTTTTTAGCAACTCTCAGTTAACCAAAATGTGGTATAATTCAAATGTAATCTGTGCTGAATTTGGAATTTTCATGTATATGTGTGTGTATATTCAATAAAATAATGACATCTCCCACGCTGTGTATGAGAACTCACATCATGTTATTTCTCTCTTAACACATACACACACAAACACTCTCTCTCTCGAGTATCTGTACGATACTCATAACGGCGGTAGCTGTGGTATCAAGATAGTGAATACAATAGTGTAAGAAACAGGATTCATCTATGAGCAGGTTCTTGTATTCCTGGGTCCCAGTCACTTGCAGATGGTCAGACTAGACAATTTCTGATCTCCTTCGATAGGCAGATCCAAAGCTTAGGGCCCAGAACTGGAAATGTCTTCTTAGGTCCCAATTCTGCTCCCATTTAAGTCAATGGCAGAACTCTCACTGATTTCAATAAGAGCAGAATTGGGCCCCAAGAAATTGGTCCACAGTAGTAACTAATCTCCTGTGGGTTCATTTTCTCCAGCAGGCCTCATTGGCATTATGATAGCGTGCTAGTCCTGGACATGGACACTCACCGTTTAGCATTGGTGTCAATGACGATCGGCAAGTAGTCCATGACAGCTATGTATACAAACTGTTTCGCATCATCGATAACACTGTATATAGCTTCAATATCCAGGACTCTGTCCTTTGGGCAGAAGAGTTTAGGTGAATTCTGTGAAGGGAAAAGTTCAAATATGTCATTTAGAATACGCGATTTATTTTCTCTTCCCCTCATTCTTCTTGAGATGGCAAGTGGTATCCTTTATTTTAGCAGAAAATGTTAACTGATACCTTCAACTGCCCTGCTAGAATACTCAAAGGTACCAAGGAGAGTTATTTGCTTAATTTCCCCTTCAAAGCCTCGCCATTTAGATGTAACTGTGGGTAAAATGCAGAAGAGACAAACTTCAAAATATCCACTGTAATCAGAGAAGCTCTAGGGGAAGTTACATTTCAGAGAATTTTGTTCCAGAGAGTCCCAGGACAGGTTACTATTAGATGGAGTAATATCTGTGTTCTTGCCACGTGAGCCTGACCCATCGCTTGCTACCAGGAATTAAGCCTGTTGTGTCAGTTCTGCTCAAAGTTCCACACAGTGTCACCATTTGCTCAGTCACTGTCGCAGGGAGATGCTGCAGTTTTGCAAGAAACTTATCTTTAAAACCTAGCCTCAGGTATAAATTAACTCTTTACCGGGTACTGAGCCGGTAAGGGGTAAGCCCAGATTCCAGCTTTTCTGCCTTGTATCTAGGGGTGTCGAATGTGTCCGTCAGCAAGGCGAAGCCAGCAGGAATCGCCTGTCTGTGGCAGAGAGGCCCAGGACTTTCTGCTCTTCTGGCCGAGCCGGGAGAGAGAAGCGGAGCCATCAGCCAGGTGGCTCACGGGCAGCAACACCGTTCCTGGGAGCAGAGGCTGTTAAAGGCACTTCGCAGGGCTCGAGTGGGTGCCACTTGGCCTTTGCTTAACGTCTGGCCCACCAGACCTCTGCCTTCCTGCTGCTCTATCACCTTCTGACCTTCGTTACCTGCTTGGGTTGCAGCTGACATCTAGAGTAGGTGTTCTTTAGGAACAGATCCTGGGGTTTTGATTAGTCCTTTTTCCTTTCAATAAAATGCCCGTCACAGTGGTTTGTTAATCATTGAATGTGTTCTTAAGGATTTACTACAACTAAGTTTAGAAAATACAAGAAAATTAACAGTAGCAAGATTTCAAAACCAATATTCCAGATCCATTCCTGAACACTAGGAAAAACAACCAAAACCTCTTACGTTTTATCAGCCAGTCTGGAAGACAATTTTTGTTGCTAAGCAACATTATAGCCATGATTCCCAGGAATAACAAAAAAATTCAATGACTTCGTGTTACGCTTGCTTCATACAGCACAAACATTGAAAGTGAAATACGGTTCCAAAGAATGAGTTTCAACTCAAAAAAAGAATGTAAAATGATTTTGTTAAACATAATATATATTATCTGAAACTTTTAAGAGGCTGTTGCACTGCGATTTTATTCTTATGCTCTCACTATTTTCTTGAATAGAAGTTTTAAGTTACAGAACAGCTAAAGAATGGAATTCTTATGCATTATCTTTTTCAGATGCGTTCAATATAAAGACCAGAAAGTGAAAAAGATTTAGAAGATCATTAGAAGAAAAACTTCTGTTAAAGTTCTCACTCTAACACCTGTGTTTGGGCATCCCGCTTGTTACCCTGTGGCACGGCTGACCCCCCCTGTGGTCATGAAAAAATATTTTGGTACTTCTCTCAGTATTGGTTGTATAGTACTTGCTGTTCTGATCAAATACCCCTTTGATACTTCTCTTCACCTACCAGAAACAGGCCTGTGTTCTCACTGGGCAACGGTACCTCGCCGTGCCCCTGCTCGGGGTGGTGGGCGGGGGGGTGTGTGTGCTGCCCCAGGCCGAAAGGGAGGCAACGCAGGGCTGGGGGAAGGAGCGGCGCAGCACTGGGCAGGGGCAGCACCACCCACCCCTGCCCACAGAGAGGGCACTGATGGCAGTAAGTCAACTGCCTGCCTCGTGGAGACTTTCTCCTTACCACTCATTCAGGAACAGACAGCGATGTTAACGCTTGGTTCCACCAAACCAGTCCAGTGCAGCTCCAGGTCTGCCTTTCAGAGGGACATGCTGGCAAACATTGAGAATTTGCTAGTAGGTGAGAAATTGATTAAAAAGCCTGTTTTCAGGACGGAAGAACCAGCCCAACTGGCTGTGGCTACAAATTCAGGTAGCTCTTGGAGTTGGACTTGGCTGATCTGAGCTTCTAGAGTACAGTGACTCCTTCCTTTTGTTTTCTAAGTGGAAGTTCAAGAGGAAGAGGCCTTTGTTGCCCACACAAAAGGAAAACACAAATCACAAGGAGGAAGCAAACGTTCTGCAAACTGCAGAAGAGCAGTTTCTGTAGAGCCTCTCACCACCTGTCTTTGTCTAGGATCCCATATTCCTTAAAGCTGGCCTTACCCAGCTTTCCTTGCTGCGTGCCCCTCCAGGACTGGCCTTCAGTGGGGCTGCTCCATTTCTTACGGAATGCTTAGAAGGGAGCAGGAGTTCATTCCACAGCTCCTTAGCTAACAGTCCGAAAGTCAGTCTCTAATTTAAGCTAGTCCTTAAGACTCTCCAGAATCAATGTCTCTTCAGGTGGCTATTAATTCTGGCTGTCTTGGGCACTTCCAGGTTTTCACTCCAAAATAACTCGCTCTCTCCACTGATTGTAGGAGCCTGAGAAATCCTGGACACCTGAACGTTGCGTGGCTCCCAGCAGGTGAAGGTAAGCCCTGCCCTGCATAACCACTCATCTGCACCAATGTCCTGTGCTAGTGGCTGTGCAGCTTAGGGTGCTACGTGCATTGTGGTGTTTTAGATGTAACACTATAAAGCAATGGTTTTTTGCCCCTTGTTTTATACAGAATGGTAAATAACTCTTGCTAACTTAATCACATTCCTGATTTTGCAGGGGTGTTTTTTACTCATGTAATTACCTCCAAAAGGAAAGATACTCCCATCTTTCATCATCTCTCTCTCTGTGTACTTTTTTCCAGTTTTGCTACGTCACTGCTGAGATGAAGGACTGCTCCATTTCTCCCCGTTAAAACCACAGACACAGTGCTTCCATGGGGATTGCTGCTTGACTTTTGTAAGTTTTAAAATGTCATTTAAAAATAAAGCTGAAATAGATAATGTTCTGCAGAAGTATGAATGCTTTCAATGGAATCGGGTGAAGAGGATTAATCCTTACAAAATGAACATTGATAAAAATGCAAGCTCTGACATCAAACTTATTCTGTATCATTTCAGATGTCTGATTAACAGCTCATTTACTCCAAGTCATTCACCTTATATCCACTAGTGTAAATGAGCTAATTTGAAGGGCCTCCCTATCATTTGCTGAATGTGAGAGGAAAAGTGAACATTGCAGAGAAAGGAATAAGAAGAGCGCAAATGAAATTCTGCAGCAGCCTCAGTCCTGGCAAATTGCATGTAAGAACAATATCACAGAAATCAGAATGAAAAAAACCTGATTGTCATTTGTCTCTTCTGCACCATAGGAAAAGGCAAAGAACTTTTAAAAAACCTTTCAATTATGGACTTCCCCACAAAAGTATACCTATTGGAATAAGCATTTTCCCAGAGAACAGGATGATTTGGTTTTCCAGCATTATGAGACTATCAATCAGTTTCTGTCTTGTGTAGGTGACAGCTGTACTGGTCTTATCTCTGTAGTTGTGTTTCCAGTCGCTCGCATGAGTCTCAATTTTAGCAGCTGCTTTTGGTTAAGGACATAGCGGTTATGTGCATCTTCTTCAGCTAGGGCTAATTTAGAAAAATACTTAAGTATAGGCTTAATTTACACCATATATGTTCCTATTGATGGAAATTGCCATCCATGGTAATTTCTCCCTGACAGTATCTGTCAGGCAGAACACAGCACTGTGATGGACTTATTGCAGGGAACTGTGAACATCTCTGTTTCAGTGAAAAGACACTTGAGATTCTTTTCACAGTTGCTGCTGACACCTACCTAACCTGGCCTCGCTACTCTAGTTCATAAAGGACAATATTAGGAGAGTAAGCAGATGTTAGATTTCCAGGTCTTCCAAAAATCTGGTGGGTTAAAGAAGTTTCTCCCCTTCCCTCCCTCTCTGCAACTCATTTCACAACTTACCGACACGAAAGCTTCTGATTTTGTCTCGTTCAGCTGCAGCGTCAGTTTATTTTGAGTATCGTACACTCCATATAGTCTCTTAGACCAACTTGGAGGTATTTTGTTCTTGTATCTTAATGAGCTGTACAGGGCAAATATCCTTTGTAAATCCAGGACCAGGCAGCTACAGTTGTATACGATGACGCCAAGTTCCTTCATCTGTGAAATTAAAAGTTCGTATCATTAGTGGTATTTTGGCTGATGGATCTGTGGAAGTATACAGCAAGAACGTAAGAGTGTTTGAGGTGTTTCTTCCAGAAGCGTGCCTCGAGCTCAGCGGTAGGACTGTCAGCTACAAGAACATTCCTAACAGTACCCTTTTAAAGGCAAACGCATAAGCTAAATCTTCAAAGTCAAGAGCGGGCAAAAGCTATAACAGGGTTTGTATGTTCAGTGCACGTCAGGGCCGCATGTCCTGATAGAATACAACACACCGTATGGACGGACACAACTTGGGAGTGATAGCCATCTGTCACAGGCACCATTTTTGTTATAGATGTTGCCCAAGGTTTACTACTCTTGGCTAGAGTGTTACTTATTTATTTATTATTTTTCTATTACTTTGTTTACAGGAAAAGCATCCCTTCTGCTGGATGATGTAGGAGCACACACTGCTACCAGTGACAGTTTCTTACTTCAAAACCAATTTGTTTTCTAGGAGTTCTGGAAAAGGTGAAAGAAATGGACTTAAGTTATTTCTCTGCTGGAGAAGGAGTATGCTGCTCCAGCTTCAAATAAAAGGATGAAAAAACAGATGTTTAATACTATCAGTAGATAAATTTACTGTGCCATTAAATCCAGCATGATCCAGTATATAATATACCCAATCAGGACACAAAAAGGTTGGGTTTTTAATTCCCCCATTGGTATGGTACCTTACCTAGGGTATTCCAGGTTTCTGGGTGTCAGTTTCTTCATATGTAAAAACTGAGATAATGATACTCTTCTCTCATGAAAAGTAGTCTGTAAACCTCAACATTCTCACATATAAAGTATGAGGAAAAATAGTCCAAGTAAATATAGACATCATAGTACAATTAAATGCTTTAACCTTCTACGGACACAGTCTCAATTCTCCATTTAAGTAAAGGCATGTCTCGTGGTCCTCATAAATCTTGGTTTGGCAGAGATTTCATTAATTGCACATCCCTAGTACTTAAGTTGTTCACAGAATTTCATTTATAAACATATTGCCTGGCTTCTGTAATCAAAGCATAACTGCACGCACACTGTCTCCCTTCCTTTGCTTTATAATAGCTCAGGAAAGCACTGCTGTGGGCACAGATGCTATTGACCTCTTATTATCTGCATTTCACACTAGTTCAGTCATCTCCAAAAATAAAGCGAGAAGAAAACCTGCATGTGTATGTTGGAAAACAATACGTAGGATAAATATTTAAAGGATCCAAGCTGGTTTTCTGTAAGCAAACTCTCTTGGTAGCACGTCTCAGAAGTCTGTCTGGCATGATGAAGAAAATAAGGGGAGTACAAACTCTCCAGCATGCTCATCCTTTGACACCAAAAGTCCCCACTGGTTTTATTCCTTTAGATGAGCTCATGGAGTCATTTCTGGCAGGGGCGTATCGTTTTGTAAAGCCTGTGGAAACTCTGAACTCCGCACTAACGTTATCTCGGAGCTTGTTCCTGCACAGTTCTCCCTGACTGCAGATGAGAACCGCTCTGCGAGAGTGGGCAGAGGAAGGGAAGGATAGAATTGAACCTTCAACTCTCTTTCTATGGTGGGTGACAGGAAAAAACAAATCCCAGTACTCCAATGAGAAAGACACTCGATGGGTGACACCTCCTTCAGGTCCCCAACCTGGAAATACCACATACATAAGAGAATATACAACACTGAGCGATCTCATTCCCAAATGTTTACTGAATACTTGCAACCACGGGAACATTACCTAATATTCTTACTGCCTAAATCAGAACATTTTTGCAAGCTGCTTTAATTCAGAAAAAAATACGGAATTCCTCCATTAGCCTGCACAACCCGAAATTTGTGGAGAGTTGGAAAATACAGACTACTTGCTGCACTGCAGCCTTTCATTTATCGATAAGCCAGTAAATTCATTTTGATGATAAATATAAATTATTCCAAGCTATGCCCAATATCAGTCTATTTGGAATAACATCTTTGGTTTTTCCCCTGGGTGCTGGTATCTTTGAGGACGCTTCTGTATTCAGTTCTAGGTTGTCCCTGTCCTCTATGCGGTGTTAGTCTCCAAACATTTTTAACTATACGTGATCACTGTTTTCACTGTGTGCTGCCAATACTGTTCTCTTAATTGCCAGACATGCCATTGCAAAGGACTTACTAATAGTATTGTTGCATGTATCTGCATAATGTGGTTTAATCGGCTTTTCAGGGCTGTTAGTTGATTCTGACATAATTATGTGGTTACAGTTTTCCTTTCATTTATCAGTCCCATTATTACTATTCCACTTTATCCCTTCCATTAAAAATAAAGATAAAACAGTGTCCTCACAACACACCAGAAGCTGCCAGGATTGCATCTGCGTGAGCAGCTCTCCTTGGAGCAGGAGTGCTTGCAGTGTGTCCTCTCCCTATGTATTAAAGGATTGCCCTTCTGCCTAAGTGCTTCCTCCTGTACAGAGATCGGGAGGGAGCCGGGGGCACGAATGGGTTTTTTAAGTGCAATTTTTACAGATTGCCATGTAGCCTGAGTGAAAAACGACACATTAGCCATGCCTTACCGCCAGCCTCTCCCCGTGAGCAGACGCGCACAGGGGCCAGCCCGTTTTGCAGAGGACCTTCACCCTCCCGTGGGAGCGGGCGTCTGCAGGCGCCGAGGCGGTGCCCTGGCCCAGGCCCTGCCACTCACCCGCTTGCAGCGGTTACGCTCAAGTTGCAGACTGGAACGAAGCCATTTCAAGAGATGTATTTACAGCGCAGTAATGAAGGCTGGCTTCCCACGGCTTTGCGTCTTGCAGTTGGCTTCTCTGGAGACAAGCACCGATCAAAGCTTTTCCTGCTTCTGAAGCCGTGATAAGAGCTCTCCCCCATGTGGATTCCCTCATACACGACAGAGACTGGGCTGCTCCTTTCCCTCTCTAGGAAAACACAGTTATCCTTTTTACCCAGCTGCCTGTTTTCATTAAGCTTTTATGAACGTAAGTTCAAATTTGCCTGCACCTGGAAAGTAGATTCAAAGTTATTGGAAGAGGGCAGAGACTCCGATGCTTATTGTGCAGATCTCATTTCCTTAGGAAACCAGGATAGATGTCTGCCTGTCACCTCATGGCTGTCCTGGTTTAGCTATGATACATCACCTTGAAATGCAAACTGTATTAACACAAACAGTGCACACGTGTATGCAGTCAAACCCCAGCCATCTGCTTTCTTGTAGAACAGCCCCAATAGTTTTGGAGACCAAAAAATATTCGGCTTCAGAAGCGTCTTCCACACGGAGACTGTTTTTACTCCCATCCTCTGAGGTGAGTACTCTGCTCTTTTTCCAATTAATCACAAAGCCTGTCATCCTGGAGGCATTGCAGAGTGGGCAGCAGGGATGTGCTAGTGACAGATTTAGTACGAAATGGTATGTCATCTAGATAAGGGAAAAGACTTTCTCTTCAGTTTGAGAGCTGCTGTTATTACAGACTTTTTTTTTTTTTTTTTAAATAGTCTCAGAGGAGAAACAGAAAAAAACATTTATAGTGAAAGAATCAAAATCTGAGGGTTGCTGCCTGGCTTGCAGTGACTGAAACCCGCAGCTGAGCATCATCTGAGGTATCTGTTAAGGTAAAATCCTTCAGGGCAAGAGTTCTTAACGCAAGGGAAGTATTTCTTCATCCTGAGTTTTCAAAGCAACTCACACAGTAAGGAAAACATCACTGAAAAATTAAAGTGAAGAAGATCTCAAGAAATCAAAACCTTAATAAAACTAAGGAAGATAAATCTAAAATGAAAATAAAGAGTCACAAATTTGATTACCTCAAAATAGAGTTAAAATATTTGGATGTTAAAGTCGCAGGGTTGCTTGTGAGTGACATTTTCAGGGCATATGCTGGGGGCTGGGGACAGGAATCTCTGGATAGAGAATCTCATGAGCAGGTTTCTTTCCCTCTATGTTAAGAGCCACCATGAGGGCTCTTCTCAAAGAATGAAAAACATGGGAACTGGTTTTCCCTGTTCCCCATGACAATTACATTTGTGCAGAGCAACTATTAAGGCTACCAAATCGCCATTTTGTCTTTCTTGCCAATAAGGGCTTTCTTAAAACACCAGAGATGTGAGTGGCTACGTAAGACTCAAGAAATGGTGGCTTATACCCACTGTACAATGATGCTCTAACTACAGAAATCATTTAAGCTACAAAAAGTAACAGATGTGGCCTAGCTAGAAAAATACTGATTCTTATGACGAGAGGAAAAATTCCTTACTAGACTGGACAAAGAACAAGATTTCACAGGAACTTCTGCGTATTTTTTTCCCTTGTCCATTTGTAGGCGTCATATACGAAATGAGAAAAAACACAGGAAAAGAACCTAAACAATATGGGTTGTGGACCCATGACACTGTAAGCTTCATAAGCTGAGAAACAATGTTAGCAAGACTTTTCAAATTCATTTGGATCATGGGTCAGACAGGGTGTACGATGTGTCCTTACCCTGTGCTAGACAGCACGTTTTATATTTACCTTGAGCTACACTCTAAGAGACAACCCCACTGTGCAGGCAAGGTACTATTTGACCTACATAGGAGTGGTGCAATCTGGTTCACAGCTTGCATTATCTGAATTGTGGCAAACGTAGCAGGAGGCTTTAGAAAACTCCTTGCTAATTTCTTTTAAAGAAAAAGTTTTTAGTAATTGCTCACGCTCGAGCCTGGTCCTGAAAACGATGGGCAGCTCTCCTCGGGCATTAACTGCCATTTGCCCAAAAGTTCTGGCCACCGGCAGGTGCCGAGCATCCATTGCCTGTGCTACAGAAACTCTGGATTAACTACAGGTAGTCTATTGCATACTAAATTTACTAACTAGACTTTTTATATACAGGACTGTGTGTGCATCTCCCATTTGCCTGTGTTTGAAAAGGTATTTAATTATCCTTTCAAGCCTGTGATTTTTTTAATGCCCAATTTCCAAATGAGTGACTGAGCAAAACCAGACTCACAACAGGGGCGAGTAATGGAGTAACAAAAAGCATGCTACACTGATAAATCAATCACTAATGCCTAAAAGGACCTAAGATTTTCAATAGCTTCTAAAGAAAAGTAATATACAATGTATGTACCACCTTAGAGCCAACCACAGATATTTACAGTGGTAAACTCATTATCTTTTCATAAACGTGCTCTAATTATTTGGTTAGCCTGCACTCCCAACATACGGTTACTTGTCACTTGGTTACCAGTCTTACCTGACCCCTACTGCAAATCTCCCTTATGCTTTCATCTGGTATCATGTAATGCTCAGTGAACCTTTTCCAACCATACATAGCACCATCTAAGGCTGCCTTCTGCGCAGCTGTTCTGTGCCTCTCACCAAAACCCGCTGAGCAGATGCGTGTGCCAGTCCCACGCCAGGCCAAGGCAACAGCCGAGCGGTGGCCTGTGGTGGCGGTGCAGGAGGGGAGCGACCCTCACCAACGGAGAGAGAGACACAAAGAGATTTGAGAAAGGTAAAAGCGTTTCTTTATGTAGTATTGATGATGTGACCGTTGTAGCAGACTTTGCTATAACAGGATTATAGGAGTAGTACTCATCACAAATTCATTAAGTGTAACAGACCCCATTCAGATAGTTGTCATTTTGATGTAAACCAAAAATGCAACCTGATGCTAAAGAGGCTGAGAAGGCTGCAACGCTGCCTGGCTCTTCTCTCACAAAACCTGTGCAGGTTAAATTAGAGTCCACCAAATCAGTAAAAGCACGTACCTCAGCTAACACCTCACTAGAAATTGCAACCTACCCTTCTGGATCCTGAGCCAAAATCCTCCCTCTGTGCTTGTCTAGTAATACAGTGCAGAGGTTTCACAGCTTCGTTATGTTAAAATCAAAAGTAATTCAGTGAAACCCAAATCCAGCACAGTTCTGCTTCTGCTCCCAGTTCTGCTTTTTCCTTCCATGTTGGTAAGAACATGGGAGCTACACTACTGTTGGGAAATACTAAATAAAAAAGATTAATACAAATAGTAAAACACTGTATTCTCAGAAAGTTAGTAAAACTCTATCAAGCTTAAACTATCTGAGAGTGAATAAATGCAAAATTTAAATTAACAGCATCTTTGGATGTCAGAAATCATCTAGGGCACAATAAATGTTCTTACTTGAATTCCCTGTTATTTTGAAAACCGCAAACTGCTTTTGAAGATTACTTAAAGAATTCAAACAGATTAAATTTTGAGATTAACTGTTTCATTGTAACGATTGTTCCTACTTTCTATAGACACTTCTATTGAATAAATGGTGTTTTTTGAAATTCCTAGATTCAACTCCTAACGAGTTGAACTGAATTGAATTCAACTCTTAACAAATCACTCTGTGAATCTTGCACGTGGATCTCTCTTGTGCCTGGCCCACAGTCGTGTGGGTTTTATGTTGGTGTCATCTAAGGCCAAAGGTTAATTTTCTATCATCTTGGTTTTAAGTGATTTGAAAATAATTGTCAGGCAGAATTTCTGCTAAACTAGGAAAAAAGTCCCTTCCACTTGACATAAGAATGCAGTCTCAACCTGAGCTAGGAACTCGATCCCATCGCTGAAAATGGAAAACTGTCATTCAAGCCACTGTGCTGGAAACCAACCTGAGCATGTGACCAAGAAGAGGTGATGCATAAGATAGAGAGCGCACCCAGCATTGGCACCGAACGTCAGTATAAAGCCGTGACATGCTCTCACTAAAAGAAAGGAAGGGACATCAGTGGACTGACGGTACTCCATTGGAACTGATAAAGTACATTTGAATTGGCAGCCACTAGCAGTCCACTGGCCTTTAATTCTCACCTTTACAAAGTACATTTGATAGACTTGGGTCTGTGGTTCTTGCAGAATAAAAGTCCCAGGGAAATTACAATTTCATACATTATTTTTACTTTTATTACCTAATGGCAGAAAGCTGCCATGATAAGGCAGAGGAGATATTTTAAGAGCTGATAATTCTTGTGTCCCATACCTTTTTCTGCTGGTCCTCAAGTCAAGAACACAGAACTGCACAGTGATGCTCTACTGATTTCCACTTCACCTTACGTTCAGTAGGTAGTCCCACTGTTATTTTGCATAGCGCCCTGATCTTAAGAAGACCATGCTGAAAGAAAAATAAGGTTCAGCATTTCCTTTCTGCTGAAAGGTACTGCCACCGAGATGCAAAGCAAGCTAGACACCCAGGCACAAGTGGGGATTTGTTTTAAAATGGTGTGGCTTAAAAAGAACTTTGTGAGGAAGAGGTAGCAATGCATCTTCAAAACAGAAAAACATAAATCCCCCGTGTCCTTGTCACATTAGAAAAAAACCCCATCACGATTTTTCTTTTTCAGCCATCTGCTCTGTTGGTATGGAAAACTCAGCAAAAATGAATCTGTTTGTACAAACAATACAAATACAGTTTGTTTAAACCATGGACCGCTCTGTGTTGATGTTCATGTAGAACCTAAAACAGAACTGAAAGCACAAGTTTGGGCTTTCTTACTGCTGTTGATGAAGCTCACTAACAAACCAACCCTGAGACCTTGCTACTTGTCAGAGCAAGCCAGAAGGCAGAACTGAATCAGTTAAAAATTCCTTGCTATATAGTCTATCAGCATAATTAATATCACTTGGCATAATCACAGCCTAATTTATCATTTTCAAATGACTTTTCAGTTTACAGTTTCATTACTCCCTCAAAGCAAGCACAAGTGTCTCTTTAGGGGAAAAGCAAGCTTCCAACTGCAAGAAAACATTTTTCCAGGATCATGTTTGATTTATTTCTTTTACTGCAGTAAATCTAATTAATGTGAATTCTAATTTGATTCTGTTTCTCTTTTGAAACACAGTTTTTGTTCCTTATACCAAAGAAAAGTGCAGGCTGGGAAGAAAAGGACCACGTTGTGCTGGCCCCCATCTCACTGCTGGCAAGCTGCATCACATTTCAGTACTGGTGTCATTCATATGACATTAAACAATTCACTACCTCAGTGGACCCATAAAAAAATTGAAAGGTGAAGTGAAAGATCCTGCTAGCTTCTGGAAAGGCCTGGACCCTCCTTTACCCCCCCCACAGGCATACCTCCCGCTGCCTCTTTCCATCTTTCCTGCATCGCAGCCTGTCCTGTCAGCCCTTATCTTGCATCCTCCTCACGCAGCTGGAAACCACAGCACGAGCTCTTAGTATTTGTTCTCATCCTATGTAATGCTGCAAGGGGCAGCCTCCGTACGTCTTCTGCTGTACAACACAGAGAGGAGAGTGCAAAGGACTGACCTCAGAATAGGGGCAATATTTATGTCCAAACATTTCTCTCAAAGCGCACAGTTTCTTTGGGGCTTTCAGATTCGTGGGCTTCAGGGAAATGCAACAGCATGTAGTTGACTAATTGGATGCATTATTTATAACATTACTGACACACACTGTGGGTTTTCCTTTTGCAAACCAAATAGGGATTGGTGGCAGGTGTGCTGCAGACACAAACTGGGACAATGACATTGCATATGAATTATTGCTGTAACTGTTGAGCCTTGCCAGACTACCTGATCAGAATTAGAAACTTCTTCTCTTGATGTAAGCAGAGGGCCAAAGGCTCTAATTAATTTTTGACTGAGCCTTGATTAAATTCAGCGTACAGGACCTTGAGGTAAGCTAGGAATCCAAGCAGTTTAGATAGGTAAGGTAATTTAGCAAAAGAGTACACAGGCAGCCCCAGGACAATGGCTAGCCTATATGAAAATCTGTTTCAGAAATCCATACTTGCTCTTTGTCCTATTCTTCTGAGTAGCCGCCTTAGATATTTGTGGGGTTTCTGGCTGCTTCAACATGGAAGCAATGTCTCCTGTAAAGATGTGGTCCTGGTATATGCTCCTAGGAAGAAAACTTGGAATTAAATTAATACATCATATTCGTGCCTCCTGACCTTAACAGTAAAATTAGGAACACATTGATTCATGCTTCCTTAATTTACTGTTTCTGCTAAAGCACTATGTTGCATGTACAGGTGAAGGTCATTTGGGCCATGTGAAAAGCCTCTTTATATTTGTTGAGGTAGTAGATTCAGCTGAGGTGTCAGCTGGCTGCTACTACATGAAAAAATAGTAATAATGCATGCTATGGCTATATCATCATGAGAAAGAGGAATATTAATCTGTTTGTTGCATAAGGTCATGACCTGGGTGTTTTCTCCTATCTCAAATCATGGCAGATGCTGTCCCTGTGGATGTCAAAATTGTTTATTTCTAAATAACATGTAACACGCCTTGTGCAAGAAACAGAAGTATTGTGTGCCAAAGATGTCAGAGATTTAATACGCTAATAAAAGTCAGCATAGCTCTTACGTAAGTTAACACTGAACAGAACGAAGAGGAAAAAACACCACATAAAACAAGCGTGAGACAACTTGATGCCATTTCCATCTGTAATGTTGGATAATAATAACTTTAACTTTATACAAAAAGGAAAGAAATATCTGAAAAGATACCTGAAAACATGTTATTCCAATTCAGCATTAACACTAACTTCCAGTCTTAAAACTAGAAAATCAAGTTTATTTCTCACAATTTGTTGAAACTGAGTTCTTTGTTACAGCACATACAGAGTTGAGGGTAACAAAATGTAAGTCACAAAGATGATAAAGGATGTTTTCAATACATTTAAGCAGAACATACATCATGAAACTGTAGTATATGTTCACAGTGTGTATATATATATATGGAATATGTAGGTTCTGTACCTATGCTGCAGATCTACTTACAAAATTATTTGCTACCCAATCACAGAAATCTACCACACCACTCAATTTGAAAGAAATACCTAATAAGTCATTATACTGATTAGAAAAAATGGACTGTCCAATTCAGGGATTCTCATGACTTCTGCAATTTTCCGAAGATACACCTCACGTTTGTGTTTGCACGTGCTGCCTGCCCAATACACCTCCCTCAAGCAAGGATTAATAGGTTGCCACTGAGCAGTTCCAGGCAAACATCAGTTTCACTGTTCTGGTGACTGCTGTTTACTTAGCAAAGTTAAGAAAGGTGACTGCATGATGACTTCCAAACTAGGCCTTGATGCTTATGACGACAATATCAAAATCTGGAAAGGTTTAGCGATGCCATTAATTCTGCACATTCATATGGAAGGAATGCTTTGTCAGAATCTGTTTTGTTCTGCTTGATGACTTATGGATATAGAAAGACGAGATTTTATACTGAGCTGCAGAACCACTGTGCTTTTCATAGAATGACTGAAACGATTGTCCTTCCTTGCCCTGACTCATGGAGATTTATGGGACGGTATTTCAGCCTGACTTACTGTGCGTCTTTTTCACAGGACAATAGTAAATCCAGTTTTCCATGAAAGGATTCAACTGTTAAAGTGGGAGGTGACTGGGCTGCTGCATTCGCGAACCTTTTGGAGTCGAGGCAGTTCTGAATGAAGGTATTTATCTAGAAGTGAACTATCTTCTGTGCAATGTCAAAGTGCATGTGCGTGGGTGGAACCACATATTGGGAATACACCTTCATGATTATTTTAATGTTTTTGGTTTAATTGTTTAGTTGAACAAGACTGATCTGATGGGGTATACTAATAACTAAATCCCTCTGAGAGGAATCTGCCTCCATTCATTAACATCACTGACCAAGATGAGTTGCCAGCAAGTTCTTGTGGGAGATGACGGAATAGACTGTGATGCATTAGCTCCCCCTCAGAGAATCAGCTGGGTTTTAATGAACAAGTTCTCTTTTAGCACAACATAAATCGCATTTTTAGGAAGGTGGTGGATTTACTGCCTTTCTTACATCCATGTAAGTTTACTGATTATTTAAGACTACCACCAGCTGTTGAGCCAGATGCTGGAACCCCTGGATCAGACTGTATGGCCTGTATTGTTATCTAGGACAAACAAAATGATTAATGGTTGGACTCGATGATCTTAAGGGTCTTTTCCAACCTAAACAATTCTATGATTGCAAAAGGCCACACTGGTCTTCGGAGCTCTGACTCTACAGGCATGCCTACCCCAGCGGTAGGCTCTGGCACAGAAATGCAACACAAACGCTTTTGCCCCGACTGGCTTGGACTGCGAACAGCAGTAGGCCGGACAGAGAGGTGCAAACAGGTCAAGTTCTGCTGCCCCCACTCTGTGCAGGCTGTCTGCAAGCCAGCTCCAGTGAAGAAACCATAAAACCATTCTGGTGCAGCACCTGCATTAATCCACTTTGCTGTCTCAGCATGTCTTTCTGTGTCAGGGTTTCTTAACGAAGACAACACAAATGAAACTACAGGACTTATAAGTGCAATTGGTTGGAGCATCTATAAATTCAAATCAAGCCCTTCTGCTTTACTGACCACTGCAGACTGGCCTTATGGAGGTGTGCCTGGAAACTGTTCTCATCACTGTGACCTATGCCTTTTTTTAAAATTTATTTTTTTTAAAGGCAAGACAACTGCCCGGTGCGCTATTTGTGATGCAGTTTCCGGGACATCCTCCCAAAGAGGTTTTGCAAATTTCAGTAGCTTAACTCTTAGGCTACTGAGTCTTATCTCCAGGCCGTGGACTCATGCAAGCACACCTCACCAGTGCTGTCTATTCACCACAGTGCCTGCCTGTTTGCTTCAAGATAGCAGTAGGGGTCTTTAAAGCCATCTCTAGTTTTGCACACACTTGCATGGATGATTTCCTCTCCTCTGTGCGGTGGTGTACAGTGTGCGTTCTGCCACCAAATTCCTGCATGCCTCCAGTTCCCTGAACGCTCCTAGAACCCATTCAAAACTCTCAAGTCTGATAATCCTAATGCACTGACATTATTTGTCAAGTGTCTGAGGGAGCACTCATAAACCAGAACCAGACACACTCTCTTGCAACATCTTCTATGCCTCTTAGTTATTTTAAGAGGTAGTGATGGCATGGCAAGTATTAAAAAGCAAGCAAACGATTATGAGGTTAGTTTTACTGGAGAAAGAACTTTCCCTTTTCCTATGGATCGTGGAGATCCAACTACCTGAATGATGCTGCTTTGGAAAGAAGTGAGTTTATCTGTTCAAACTGGATATTCCATCATTTTGCTCTGCAGGTTTATTATCTATCGATTTACAATTTATTACTGATTACTCCAATGGAAGGTAAACCTATTCTACAGAACTTTCACAGCAACTGAAAAAAAAAAAAATGATGAGAAGAAAATAGATCTGTAATTTCAGAGGTCAGAGACAGAGTAATGAACATACTCCTGCAGTCAACAGAAATCAAAGAAAAATATGCAGCAAGCTGTATTTTGCCCTCTCTTACACTAGATACAAACACATAATGCGGATGATGCATGTGAGAACGGAGCACAACAGTGGGAGAAGTATGATAAACAGGAATAGCTTCCTAGCACCTCGGAGCTGGGAATCGGCTCTGCATCTAGAGAAAATAGCCAAGCTGGGGAGGCATGAGAAGTCCTTTTGGCTCCAAGTGCAAGGTGAATATACAGCCTCATGCTGTTTTCAATCACTAGGATGACAAAACCCCCAGAAGCCCCCAGGAGTAAGGAGGAACCCAGAGCGCTACCAGGCAGTAACAGAAGTACCTGCAAAACACAAGCGTAGCAGCCACATTACCCGTGCTCCGGTCCGGCTTTACCCAGCCCTCTGTTAGCAGTGCACAGCAATGCTAGCAAGAGACAAACAGCCCATTTGCTTCACTGAGATTCAGTTGTAAATACTGGATGGTCAGATAGTAAATTTCAAGCAGATTAAGCCTAATGGGCAATGCTGACTGTCCTGATTTACTGGATGTAACAGAGAAAAAGTGGCCTCGGTTAAAGAATAAAACAAAACATTAGATTTCCAAAAATACAAACTTTACACCATGATAAATGCATACTGTGAGTTCTGCACATTTTCAAGAGCAACTTATCTCCCTGCCCTCCCACCCTCCCCCCCCCCCCAAAAAAAAAAAAAAAAAAAAGAGGAAAGAAAAAAGAAAAGCTGCTACTTTGGAGATAGGTAACAGTCACCAAACTACTCTAGATTTGGTCAAAGATGGAGACCCTAGCCAAAAGCTCTCAGAGAAAATATTATATATATTTTCAGCCTGTCTTTTGAAGGACAGGCTGTAATAACATCACAGCAGAGTTTTGACAACCCAACTAGCTTTCTATGCAGCAAGAAATAAAAACACAGAAAAGGTATTTAATTGTCAATACAGCTCTGTAATATCTACTTAGACCTGTTTTCTTCACATCTTGACTCATTCACCTATGCTTGAAGCTCTGGGTTGCACTTTTATGTTATCTTTATAACATTAGCTAGTTCTGGAAATAATCCCATTGAAATAAATCAGATCAGCAGCATGAGTTTTTTTAAGGATTGGCTCACATGGCTAACAATACATCAAAACACTTCTAGAAGCAGATATTCCCATTCACATACAAGAGGTATTATTTAACACAGAAATATGAATTTAGATAGAATATACTGGTATTATATTGCGTGTACTTTCAGTCTAACATTTACCCATCTGAGCTGGATTGAAACTTCGTGGATGACGAAGTTGAAAGAGCCTTGTTTCATGTTATAGGACACTTGAGACTGTGCTCAATTTAGTAATAGCGATATGATACTGAACACCACTGGGACAGTACGAAAAATTAAGCAAATTATTAGAAGAAGACGGCAAGGATTGGCAATGGTCTAAAGTGCGCATTAGGGACATAACCGTGGTTCATACTAGAAGAACATTACATCAAATGGAAACTCTCAATATAACTTTTAGTTGAGTGAAAAGACAAAATTCTACTAACTGTCAGACAAGGTATCTTATCTCAAAAGGACCAGATGCACCATTATGTAACTTCAAGAGACTCATTTAGATAAAAGTTCAAAAAAAATGACTGACTGATTATAGCATGCTTTTTGCTCTATGCAGTTCTGTAAAGATAGGATGCAACCGTCATTAACAGAAATTGCAAATGTGCAGATCCTGTCTCGGTGATCAGTTTGGAGAGTTGGCTCCACGGTAGCAAGATTTTGGGGAAACTGGAAACAAATGAGATTCTCGTGATGTAGTCTGAGGTATATAGAAGGTATATAGAAGTCCAGTATTTATTACATATTGTTTTTATGGGAGGACAATTCTGGTCACACAAATAAATACAAACTACAGTTTTCAAGGATATACTTTAAGGAAATGATCATTCCCCTTTCCCTGAGAGAGATACATAAAAAGAAGCATGGGTTGCTTTTGCTCCTGGTAGCGTTCCCGAGCTTCCGGAATTTTGGGAAAGTTTTGATTTGGGTCTGTAGCCCCAGAAATGGAGACCAAGAGAGGAAGGAATAACCCCAAGATGAGTTTTGTCACTAAGTGCTGCCTTCGAGCTGTGATTCCTCTGCATGAGTATCCTCAATATAACTGGGATGAGACTTTTGAGTAAAGAACCACATAGATTGCTTCCAGTTGATTTTAACCCCCAGAAGCAATCAAAGGGTTGCTCCTCCAGTGTTCCCATAATCTCAAATTGCCCCAAACCTGCCCTTTTAAATGTAGCTCTCAGTAGCTGAGATACCATATTCATCTCCCAATTTCTGTCATCTCAGAGCAGGAAGAAAAAGAGGTTAGGTTTTATCAGTCTATTCGTCACAGAAGGCAAGAGGAGGAGAAGGTGATAGAGAAGAATTCTAACTGCTGCTTTTGCCTCCTTTTTCCTATGTTATAAGGAGGAGAGCCTGAACAACTAAATGGAAACCCCCAGGATCTCTCAATCCAGTTCTGTCCCGTCTCTGGCAGTAAGAGGGAAGACACGCAGCAACACTCCAAGGGCTCCTGCAGCCGCCCTGCAAGCCTTCCTATAGCTGAGCCCAAAAAACTAACTCATATTAAAACAAATAAAATGCTGGCTCATCAGTTTTTACTTAAAATTGACACACACGAAAAGTATATCTTTTGACCAACTGGGTTTTTTTGGCTTCCCCCCCCCCCTTTTTTTTTTTTCCTAATAACTATAGGGTTCTTAATTTCAGAAAATTCAGAATCCGACATACTTTCACTGTAAATATGCACTAGATTATTCATGTTTATCATAAAAAGCATAACCTTGCTTATCTACTATATCTGCAGATGCTTAATAAGCCTTTTTTGAATAATTAATACTCTTAGCTCTCAACATCTCACACAGCTAATTTGACTGCTGATTCAACTGAATTATTAACAGAATAAATGAATTGGGCAACTTATTTCTTATTCTTCAAATGTAATTGATAATTCATAATTGCTACAATTTTCATGTACTGTAGGAGTCAATCCTTAAGAGACATAAGTACGCTTTACATAATAATAAAAAAAGTAGCCCATAGAGGATTTCTCATTCATGCACTGTCACACCTCTTGCCTTCTCCAGTATTTTGGCCCTCCTGTGTATTTATTTAACATCTTAGGTGCATCAAGTCAAAACCTAACTCAGATAAAACAGGTCACTGTTTCCAACCCAATAAACAATGTTGGGACAGTTTATCTAATTTTCTAATTACCTTAAATTATGTAGATACAATCAGCAGTTTCTAACGTGTAACAACAAGAGAATAAGAGGAGGATGGAGAGAAAACTGCCTGAAAAGGCAATACTCTTCTTTAGTAGTCCTGTCAGATACCCAGCTGTCACACGGGACACTTTAGAAGTGCTCCAAGGCACTGCTGAGCGTCAGCAAGAACAAATCATTGATCCTTTGCAACACAGATGATCAGATAAACTTTTGCTATTCAAAACATTGCCTGAACTCATTTCATGAAAGCAGCAAGGTCAAAAAAGTCTACTCATAAGACCAAGCCTAATTTACCAAGAATTAATATGTCTTCATAAATAAATACATAGGTGAAGACATGAGGTATTATTTTTTCCAGTCCTCCTTCTGCTGGATTTTTAAAATGAAGAGAAATCAAATGCCTTTCTGAAGTCTTATTCTGTATTGGTGAAATAAATCACACAAGGAATCCAACAGAGACATAAAATAAGTGGGGAAAATGAGAGCAAGTTCACATGGTTGTTTCTTTGTCCTTAAAAAAAATAAGTATGTTTTACAGCCTGGTTGGCTTTTTGTCCTTAAAAAAAATTACATTTTACAGCCTGGTTGTTTCTTTGTCCTTAAAAAATTACATCTTAGAGCCATTCAGCTTAAACTGGTCTGAATTTAAAACAATCAGAAGAATGAACAATCCAGAAAATATATGGACTTAAGAGGCATCTCAAAAAGAAAAATCCACTGCTAGCAGTTTTTACACAACTAACTAAGAGAAAATCATGGCTCTGCTTAGGAACTTTTCCTCGACATCAGCTGAGCCAAAATTTAAGAAGGACTTCTAGAAATAATGCTTTTAAGATGTCACAGGCAAGACAGAGTAAATGACCACCTGCAGCGGATCTGGATATTGGGGTTTGTTTAAGAACCAATAAGATGAGAGCTTTTGCAACTACTTGATTATCTTTCACACCTTCCATCCATACCTTCCATCCCTGCAGGTACGCTAGGGGTGCTAGGGCAGAAAGTCGGGTCCGTGCCAGCTGCGTGGCTGCTCACCATAACCTGTCTCAGGCATCACCACCCAGTGTCCCTGGTGCGTCCCCTGGCTTCCATCTCCTCACAGCTCCCTGATCTCCAGGATCTTCCTCACTTTCAGGATCTTTCCTCCAGCCAGGAACTTCACCTTCTTTTTGGGCCCCCTTCTTTTTTCCAAGACCACTTCTCTCCAGCACTCCTTATTTTCTGGCACACCAAGACTCACTTTTCCCCCAATCTAAACAGTTGCCATGCGTAAGCACAAGGTGTTAGCAGCCTCCTCACTGGTGGTTCTGTCTCATGTCTCGTTGGTAACAGGAGGACTCTGGACATGCCACTTTCATTTAGTCCAGGAGTTTACAACCAGACTCTACCAATTACAGGGCTGCTTGAGAGCCTGAATGTTTACATTTGGACACTAACCCCCACACATACACCCAACTACCTGCCACCTGTCAGTATTCATAATTTAAGCTATTTTTTTGCCTACAAGGGTATTTAATATTAGCCTGATTCCACTTCCAGTGAAGACAATGGGATTAATTTTACTTGTTTCAATAATTTTCAGTAACAGAATTTTCCAAGTGCTGATTATTCGTTGCACATAAACGTATTTTTCTGAAGTGGTTCAACTAATCCATTACAGTTGTTTGCCCACTGGATTCAATTATTCATGTGCGAATAAAGCTTTTCCAAAAATGTTGTTAGCATGAAGAGCTCCAGAAGTGTTTCTTGTGCTGATTAAAGGTTCCGTCTGTACTACAAACCTCATGCTCCTTAACAGAATTAAGGAGGTAAATGCATTTTCAGGCTTTGCTAGAACTATTGGAGGGAGTCATGGAACAAAAGAAATATATGACACTTTTTGTTAGCTCTTGCTCTGCATTAATGTTATGGATTATAACAATTTTTATATAATCAATTTCTTTTATTTAAGTACATTAATAAGCTAACTGGTCAAGGAACTAGAAACTAAAATACAGCACCATAGCCACCTCGATTGTCATTAGTTTAAATCACAGGCAAAAATTAATCAGTATATGTACCTAATTTTAAGCATGTTTGAGTGAATCCTTTTTCAGCCAAACATTTTAACATAGATGCACCTATTTTGCTGAATAAAAATAGACATCATCATGTCATTATCTTAAATATATACTTAAGTAGGTTGCACAGCTATGGCCCAAAGATGTTACTTGGCTTGTTCGATGGTTACAAGACTAACTTCTTAGTAGGTGAGAGCCTGGGAAGTCTGGGAAAATACTTTATCAGTTGCATCCATTACCAAATGCATGTTAGTGAACTGGAAGATGGAAGTTGTACAGCTCATCACATAGACCTCCTATATGAAATAGAAAGTTCAAAATGTGATTTAAAATTTTATCTTCATAATTTTCCTCTTCTAGTATCCCCCCTAAATCACATTTGGAAGGCAGAATGGCACCACAAAGAACAACAGACCATCTCTCCAGATGTCTTTCATCAAGCTGGTAAACCTGTAAGACTTGTTTATAGTTTTTGCACCATTTTATCAGTTTATAAAAATTTACCAGAAAGAAACTAGATCAGTAGAAAGATTATTTCACAGATAGAAATCTTACACGGCTTACTGTATCTAAGAAAGTGGTAAAAACTCTGGCTGTTCATAACCCAGAATTTTCAATGGGTTACATAATTGGGCAATAGTTGCCATATATTGATAACAACAGAAAAAGATGCAACCCTGACACAAAATCTAGACCCGTTTGAAGAAAAGAGCAAAATACTCCACTGCAAATGAAAAAACCATCTAATTTTTGGAAAATCCCATTTGCAGGGAGTCTAAACAGTATTTTTCATTTGCCTGCGAGGTTTGATTTCAGACTGAAGCAAATAGTTGGCATAGATGATTTCAGCCAAAATTATTAGAGTTTTGGCAAACTTGCAACCTAACTGAAACATAGTTTTACTTGAAAAGTAATGATGTGCTGTCAGCCTTGCCAATAATTTCAAAGCTGAGACTCTGGCAAGTATTAAAACTTTGACAGCGAAGGCACAAGGATAGATGCAACTTTAAAGGTTATTCCCTAAGTAATATATGCAGCATATGAAAATCTCTCCTTGATGCAGAAAGTTTACTTTTAAAGGAAATTCAAGTATTGCTTTTTGTCAGTGCTGGCAAGTCAAGAAAACAGCAACAAAACTCAGTAAGCTTCATATGAGATTGATTTCTAGTGTCCAGCTTATAAACGTAGAAAAGAATTCTCCACAGAGATTGTAAAAACAAAGCTGACACCTTTGGTGTGCAAGTCCTGATGTTGTTTTCTCAGGAGCTGTTAAACGTTAAATTACTATTTCAGGTTTAGACTCAGGCTCCCAAGAGAAGAATGATGCTAACAGACATTTTTTTTTTTTTTTTATTCCCTTGCAAAGGGACAAAATAGCAAAAAAATCCAGTTATATCTACCACAGTAACCTTGCATAAATATTCTCTAGTATGCTGAGCTGCTATATGTTAAATGCTGTGTACTGCTATGTCACAGAATTGTTTCTACATCTTTAGGCCCTTAGCAAGCAAGAGGTAGGAAGGCTCTGGAACTACAGTCCAGGGTGAAATACTGTAGAGACCTGCTGCATCTCTAGTGAACTGCCACATCAGCGAAGCAGGTAGGTACTCCTATATGAATTACGCAGTGTACTGGCCTGAATGTATGCAAACGTTCAGTACAGAGGAAGCAATAAACACGCACGTAGAAAATGCAGGGGAAGGCATGTGAAAAGATATGACAACATGCACTGTTGAAATCTTAAGCTTTTAATTGCATTTTATATATTATTAGATGTGAAACTGGACGCACTCACGTAATTTACACTGGAACTGTGCTTCTGACTAACGAGACATTGCTAACTACTCGGTGACTGACTCATACTGGATGTTTTGTTTGAGTGAGAAGACAACTGCTGTGCTTGATAGGCCAAAGTACCATACGTTTCTAGAATAGCAGAGACCTACTTTATTCTGTGGTTTTCTGTCAAGGTCTAGTAATACTGGCTAAAGTGGCTTGCTGATTCAATAACCACAGTTCTGTTATTCTAAAAGTCGGATGAGCTTTTAAAGAGACCATATGTGACCAAGCAGCAGCCCAGTCTGCCTTTTCACAGTCCTTTCCCGGCAGGTAAACCAGGATGTAACAGGAAACGTGCAGCCACATCTGCAGCGAATTCCCTGCCTCGTGCTGCAAAGCTGCAGAAGCCCTACTCTGCTACGGCAGGCAGTGCGAGTGCAAGGGCATGGATCTGGACAGGCCTGGCACTATCTGATCCACTATTTCCCAGTTAAACTCAGTCCTTACTCATTTAGGCTGCTTTGAGAGGAGAGGAGAGAGGAGAGAAGAGGGACCTGATCCCTCATTTGCAGCTACACTGGGACTCTCACCTGTGGGAGATGTGTTTCCCTTGTCAGGGCTTGGCTCACTGTGGGTTTTACGATTAGGTCCCATGTGTATGCAAAGCACTTTCCTCAAGGAAAGCACTCAGAATAAAATGACAGAGTTCTGTGCTTATTTTGCCTCTTACGCGAAAAGAAAAGTTCAAGACGTTATTATTTTAGGACTACATATCAGATCTCTTTGACAGTTGCCCTGATTTATTAACCTGTAACTCTGGGGTAAGGGAATTGGATACTCATATCTGATGTCAACAGGAGCCAAGCATCTAATTTCCTTATGCTCTTCTGAAACCCCAGCGTACATTTCTCAAGTAATTGAAAGCAGATTCTCTTTAACTGCAATTCGGAGAGATTTCTTTTTGCTCTGTAAAAATATTCTTCTGAGCTTCATCTTACATAAAAAGATACTGCTATATGACAACAAGATGGAAAAAAATGTCCAAATGCATGCAGAAAAGAGTGATAAAATTAACAGTGAGGAATCACATTTGAAACACTGGCCCACAAAGAACTGGCATCAAAGTTTAACCTAGGTATGTCACAAGAGTTAAGATTTACTTCAGTATTAGATGACGAAACCTATACGGAATTGTAGCATCTATGATGAAGATCATAAACACAATCATTAAATATAATAATATAACAATTTGTGTGGTAGATGTGCTTCTTTTCTCCACATTTATTATTTTCTCCGGTACTCAAAACCCCAATTAGATGAGGCTTCAAAGCTAAACTGTTTACAAGCTAAATAGTTCTGTGAAGAGCTATTTTGTTATGACATATGAACAGTTTAGCTCATGAGGCACAGACAATGTATAAACATTTAATTTCTAAACTGTCCAAAAGCCCAAACTGTATGTCCTTACACTGACTAAAAATACAACATCCTCTTGGCCAAGACTTCCTCTGGTTTGCTAACAACATCCTCTTTTCTACCAGTTTTCCAGATTCCTTTGTAAACATTCAAAATGTTACCTTTTAAATAAATGAATACACACAGGAACAGCAAAAATGTATTTCTTCACTCTTTCTTTACTAAAACGGTTGCTTTCTTTTTATTCAGACTTTCAGTCTCTTAGCTCAAAACAAACCTTAAAAACTTCAACACAACCAACACACACCTCCTTCTTTACAAAATTATTAGAACCTATGTTCAAAATTATTAGTGTACATACTTCAACTCTCATGAGGAATCAAAACATGGAATTCTCTCTAATACGTACAACCTTCAAAAACATGATGCTGTTCGACTTTCTGTACCCAAAAATCTCTCACTGCACAAAGGTGGTAGGTATTTCAGGATACCATCTATTCTGGATTCATACCATCTATTCAGGTATTTCAGGATACCACTATCCATTTGGAAGTCTTTCCAAATTTTGCTTTTCCTTATTTAAATGACAGATGAGAGAGACTAGGTCATACTCGTGACATTGCCATGGGGTTTCCACAGCGGTTTGTTTTCCAACAGGTTTGCTCTTTTTTTTTAAGTAAGTAAACTAGAACTTATAATCTTCAAACAACAAAATCATCACAGAAATCAATAAAGGCAATCAAATTTTTAAAATTTAACCCAAAGCATAACTGTTGAGGATAGCTATTCCAATGAAAAGAAGTAAAATTTATAGTAATACACTTGCCAACACAGAAGAGTCATCAAAACCGTGGCAGCATTTTTTGATGCTGGCACTTTTACCAGCAAACTATCAGAAAAAGAAAGCTATCCATCTCCACTTACTGGCCTCAAAACATTACTTTTTTTCCTCTTCATACCCTCAAAGGGTATAGGATTACTTTTTTCAATTAAATTACCTGTCCCAATGATCTCCAGTCTAGGCTGGCACTTCCAATGTACACATGCTGTTTATCAACAATCCAGAAAGATGACTGAAGCCGACCTTCATTATATGCTGACATGTTCATATACACCACTTCAGCACCTAGAGAGTTAAGGATAAAATAATAAATAGCATTGTTTAAAATAACATAATTTATATTATCAAAAAAAGAAACAACTTCACGTTTCAGAGCCTCAGCTTCCAAAACTAGTGAGGGATGTAGTTAAACATACCACTAAGGTTTAAAAACAATGATAAACAGTGTTACTGTCCCACTATTTAAGACCTTAATTAACATATATTCCAGAAAAGCAGGTATAGGGAACATTCCCATGTATGATATTATTTACTTAATTTTCTTCCATTTTAGAACCAAATAATTGCTATTTTTTTCCAGCACTGTATGTTCCTAAAAATAGTTTATTTTTAAAGGTGTATTCCGTAACTCAAACGTGCTACGTATTATAATAATGACCTTTAAAATATGAAACCAATTAGAACCCTTTCCTGAAAAGCAGACTCTGCTCCTTTGCCCTGTGCAATGGTTTGAGCAGGTAGCCTACAGTGGGCTGTCGCCTGGAACAGACCCCGACAAGAGGAACACGGGTGGAGAATTAAGGAGTGAGGAAGTAAGCAAAGGCCTAAAGTATGCTGAAACTGCTCTTAATCCTGCTAGTCTGTGACATTCAACCTACCACTTTGAACTGCACAGTTTTAAGAAGGATTATTGGCCACTGAAATCAAAGGAGCTACTTGTTGGGTAAAAGCACGTTGG
Organism: Platalea leucorodia; assembly: GCF_965183815.1. Lineage (NCBI taxonomy): Eukaryota > Metazoa > Chordata > Aves > Pelecaniformes > Threskiornithidae > Platalea > Platalea leucorodia. Next base: position 41,897,802 of record NC_138825.1, on the reverse strand, counting down.
CTCCATCACATCAGTAGGAATGTCTGAATTGGCCCCATCAGTACGTTTGCAGGACTAGATCCAGAATGTACTTAATATTAGGTGAGTTTAGAGGATTTCTCACATCATTATTGTTCTTTCAGTGCTCCAGTGTTTGTAAGATTAGGTGATTAATCTGAATTAATCATTGCTGAAGGTAATTTAAAGTAACCCACTCATCTTCACATTTTAGTCATGACAGTAACTGGGGAAGTGACAGGGGAAGGGAAAAACAGCAGCCTGGAGGGCAGTAACGGTACCAGCCATTTCCCATTAAACCTTCAGGGGAGCTTCAGCACCATGAATTCCAGTAATGGCTGGAGATGAGTCACAACTTCAAAAGAATTCCAGGATACCTAGAGAACTAAAATATATTTCTTTTCATCTAGCTTCCTATTTCTGACCTCCTAACACTTGACTTGCAATTTTAAGCAACAGTTACCAGTGCTAAATATTTCTTTTTTATTATGACAACTGTAATTCTCACTTGAACAAATGATTCTAGAAGTTCAGACATCAAGAGAAGAAGAAAAATCAGGTAAGGTGCCACTTCTCAAGAAGCACTAAACATGCAACATGGGATTTTGAGCAAGTTACAGAATTTGGTTCTTTGTAAAATTACATTTGCTGCAACCCAGTTACCTTTCCAATTTTTTCTAAGCATCACCCATCCACATTCTTCTATGCTTAGAAACAAAGGTATTTTCCAATTTTCTTTGGAGCATGGTGCTACTGACTTTCAAACCATGTATTAATGAGCAGAACTGTGCTAATTAATGAGATAATGTGTGTGAAATGGAAAAGAAATCAGAAAACACTATAGCAGGTGTTAAATGGTTTAAATTGTTTTCTGATAAATAAACAAAACAAAAGCAACTCCTACTAGCTAAGGAAAACAATTCTGTAAGTTGCTAAACTTCTAGCTGCTTATCTGAAAACTGTGTTTAAAATCAAGTTTAACATAGCAGTTTTCCTTGATCATATTTTCTTTCCATACATCCAATTTGCAACATGAAATAGCAGTATGAATTTAACATCCACAACACACCTACATCAAATAGGTTATAAATGAAATGTTAGGATTTTTGTATAGGAAAGGTAAAACAGTCAGAAGCAACGATGAACTTCCTTCTCGTAACTGAAAGCCTAAAATAAAGACAGTTTAAAAACATTTTTGAAATATCCAAGCTGAATAAAAATGCTGATTGCCTAAGTTACAACAAGAGACTATTTAACCAGTAATACTAATGTTAAAAATAGCAGACATAGTCAGTAACCTGACACAAAATTTAAAAGTTGTAAAACACCAGGATTTGTGGGCGTGGGCAGTTTAGACATGTGCATAAGCAGTGGGATGGGACTATCACTATAAAATATAATCTACACTTCAATTACCAAAACAGTGAATGAGTGAAGTGCAGTGCAGGAGATACTGCTATCACACATACCATTAAAATCAAAACCTGGAACCCAATTTCTTTTCCTTCTGGAAAGAGCCAACTCATAAGGCTGAGGAAACAGTATCTCCAAGTTAATTAAACAAAAGTCATGTGTTGCAAACAGCAGCTGCTGTGCAGCCTATTAATGAGCCCTTAACTTTCGATGAAAGGAAACATGCATCAGTATTGATAATTGCCTCTGTTCCAGAAGCCCTTGAGATGCTTTGTTAAAATAGGTTTATCAGGCCTTCAACACAATCCATCATCCCTAGCGTGGTCCAGGTCCCATGAGGAAATTAAATTGGACTGATCAATATGTGCAGCTATAACAGAACTCTTTATCATGCTGCAGTCTCAATTACACAAAGCTGTGGGTCTGCTGAGTTCAACCAGAAGGCACAATTTGTAGGCTTGATTGCTAATACAGATGCCAGATTCTTAAAAAAAAACAAAAAACAAAAAAAAAAAAACCCAAACAAAACTAACAATTTTGTTTCACTGAAGATTAAACTGCAGGGTGAAATCTTAGAGAAAACCAGTGCTGTCACTTAAAACTCAAGTGGATTTGCCTGTCTGTCGTGGTTTAACCCCAGCCAGCAACTAGACACCACACAGCCACTCGCTCACTCCCCCCCCCCCCGGTGGGATGGGGGAGAGAATCGGAAGAGTAAAAGAGAGAAAACTCGTGGGTTGAGATAAAGACAGTTTAATGGGTAAAGCAAAAGCCATGCGCGCAAGCAAAGCAAAGCAAGGAATTCATTCACTACTTCCCGTCGGCAGGCAGGTGTTCTGCCATCCCCAGGAAAGCAGGGCTCCATCATGTGTAACAGTTACTTGGGAAGACAAACGCCATCACTCCGAACGTCCACCCCCTTCCTTCTTCTTCCCCCAGCTTATATACTGGGCATGACATCATATGGTATGGAACAGCCCTTTGGCCAGTCGGGGTCAGCTGTCCTAGCTGTGCCCCCTCCCAGCACCTGGCAGAGCACAAGAAGCTGAAAAGTCCTCAACTAATGTAAACTCTGCTCAGCAAGAACGAAAACATCAGCGTGTTATCAACATTATTCTGATCCTAAATCCAAAACACAGCACTCTACCAGCTACTAAGAAGAAAATTAACTCTGTCCCAGCTGAAACCAGGACACTGTCCCATAAAATTGTGCATTGTAAAGGCTGGGCCAGATTGCCCTCTTTCCACAGGAAAAAAGACTGCTGTAGGGATCAAAGCATGCTTTAAGTAACAGACATTTCTCTATTTTTTCTTCTAGGTGGGGAGGTTTTGCAGTCTGTAAAAGGGAGATGACTGATGCAGTCTGGGATGCACAGAGGGGACCCTGCCCTTGAGAGCCTGGACCTTCTCCATGTGACGGGAACACAGCCCCTGGCAGGAGCCAGGCTGCTGCTCAGCCTCTTGCTTGGTCTCATAATGGAGGAAGAAAACAGAAGACAATAGTAGTATTGCAAAAAGACTGACTTTTTATCCATTTCCAAACGAAATCCCATTCCCAAAGTAATCCCAAAGAAGAAGGATGGCGCAAGCAAGTGCCATTTACCATTTCTAGCCTTGCAACCTCCTGTTTGGTCTAGCTGCCTGCTCTCAGGTACTCCACTAATGATGTCATGAAGGCCACAGCACAAGCTTGACTTCAAGAACAGGAGCTCAAGGCTAGGACCTTTTCTACGGATTTGAGTCAAAACACTCTAAGCAGTTAGTAGGAGACTTTAATCAAGAGCTCGTCACATATATGGTCTATCATAAAAAACTGTCATCGAGAAGCACATCTTGGCACACCTCTGTTGCAGCATATGCTAGCTGTGGATTTTACTGCTGCTCAAGCAAGGTCGACAGGTGGCTACAAACTGGGGAGACTCTTCTTCATGGGAGACTGCAGAAGGCCGGGGCTCACAGGGCTGCCACTCAGCCTCCAGATCCAGGTTTATGCAGCAGTCTGGAGAAGGTGCAGGAGGAGGCTTTGGATCCAACGCCTGAGAGCAGTCTAGGATATTACCAGGTTGTCCTGGTACAGAGGCAACATCACTGAGCCGAATCACCTCTCTGGCAGATACAGTAAATGATTTTTGTAAAGAAGACCCAGAAAGAGCAACTGTTTAGGCTGCTATTATCACAGCTGCCTTGAAAGCAAACATGCAAATTCTGCCTGCAACAGTTTTCAACAGCGCCAGTTACAGGCTAAACTCACTCTGGAGTTAGCAAACATAACGCCCAAGAAACAGAAGCTGCATTTGCTTGTACCACGGCTAAAATTGGCCTTCTGTCTTCACAACTTCCTTACTTTCACTATAGTGTTTTTAAAACCAGAGAGAAAGAAAAATGGGAATGGGGAAGGATTCAAGGATTGAGAGGAGAGCCAGAGAGAGATATCTGGGAAGTTGCAGCAATAGTGACGGGTGATTCACAACAGGCAGAGCAATAATGAGAAAAGCACCAAGAGCCCTGACTTCATTGGCCCTGACAGTAGGAAAGTATGCTGCAGCAGAAAGAGGGTAGAGAAAAATGGAGATACGCGATCTGATGGCATGTGTTGGGACTGTGCACTGTGCAGAGCCCTGGGAGAAAGGGTCGTGGAGCCAGGCTGGGCTCTGCTAACCCCTACTAGGAACGGGAGAGTTGTAAAGGTGGAGATGAACAAGGGCTTTTGAATGCCTCTCCTTCCCCATTCTGGGGGAACAGAGCTTGTCAAGTGCATGCTGCAGAGGCACAGCAGGCAATGGAAAGGGGAGCACACTGGGGCAGGGGGAGCTACACAGAGCTGTTGGTAGGATGGGGAGTAGAGAGGTTGTAGAGGGATCACAAAGGAGAAGAGAGAGCAGGATGCAAGGAAGCACTAGTGTATGAAATTAGTTTGGCCAGTGAAAGCAATGCTGCTTACGGCTCTCGCGTATTTGCAGTTTGAACGTGACAAATGCTCCTGCACCACACTGGCCACAGTAGGAACAGCTGCCCTCCTCCGCTTACCCCATTCTTGCCATCTCTTCGCTCTCCTCATCACCATGTCCACACCCTTTGCTCAGGGCACTGTTTTTTCCCCTCTCCTCATTCTGTGTATTCCCAAGCAAATACTCCAAGTCATGAGACCTATAAAAACGAGTCTGAGAATGCGAGCCATGGCCTCTTTGTTTCACTCCACTGCTGACAATCACTTGGCACACAAAGATACACATTTTGACCTACACCCTTTAGAGGGTGGCCTCAAGCCAGAGTCAAGAGCAGACTTAACTAGTCCATACCATGAACCCTAGAGCTCACAAGCATAGGCACACTTGAGCACAGCTGGTGCCTGAGCAGCCTGTACGGCCTCTCTGGGAGGCTACCACACGGGTGGGAGGTGGCACGTGTGGCGCTTGCCATTGTGCCATAGACCTGCTATATTCTTTCAGCTAAACTGAGTTTTCAGGGCAGTATAGAGACAGTTAATTATCATGTGCTAACTCAGAAAGATCAACAAAAGATCCTTTATTACGCCTAGGTCCCAAAGTTATTTTTTAAAAATACAATTTGCTCACTAGGAAATATGGATGTGTACACATATAGATATATAAAGTGAATGTCTCCTTCCCTACATTTTGCAATAGACACTTTCGTTTTATTTATTTGCTTTCAAATACAAACCTTAGCACAAAGTACACCCATGAATAAAAATAATTTTTATTCTACTGAGACAAAAATCCAGAGCTTTCCATACCCTGCTGACAAGGGACAGAGCAGCTGCCTCATATTGGGCAGACACAAGTGACCCAGGCAGAGGATCATCTCCCCAGGAATTTTCATGCTTTTTTATCGACTGATTGCAAGAAGTCTGGACTTGTTCCAGAAGCCCCATTAGCGTGACCTGCCAGCACTCAGAGGAGGACAAGTACAAAAGCAGGGGAATGAACAACTTGACAACAAAGTCACTGTTACTACGTCTCTGAGTGATTAAAAGACAAACTAGACTATTTAGTATTTCTGTGCTCTTTATGGAATATTGGATTTGAAATGCAATTTAAAAGTCTGCCTGGCCCCAGAAGTATTAATGATTCAGACTTATTGTAAAGAGAGAACACTCAAGGACTTTTAGGGAAATCTCTGATGGTAATACCTTAACTTTGAATCAGCCGTTTTGCTTACATTGCCCTCCGCTCCTCACACACACACCCTTCTCCTTTTAAAAAATACCAGGACTGAATCCTGCCAGTCTGGGATTATGTGCTATTCATCAGTCTAAGCCCATAGTAATCTAAAAAAAAAAAAAAGTGTACAGTAAAAACCTTGCTGCCTTTTCTTTAGCAGCTCCATATGCAACTGACATACACACAAAAAATGAAATCATAGTTACTCAAAGAAATTACGTTCTTGTACAAGCCCAAGCAATCCCCAGAAAGGCTTTGCAATACAACTTACGTTCACACCACCTTCGCCTGCCTTAAACTGTAGCGCTCAAACTACCTGCACGACGAACGTGTCTTCTTTCTGAATGGAATTCCCACTCATTCCCAATGCACAATCAGCCATAAACTACGTGCACGCACAGCTTCTCAAAACAACACTGGCCTTCAAAGTTAATGCTGCATGTAGTAAAATGAGGCTGTTTCTGATATAGATATTTTTCATGAAAAATTACTGTAATGCTTACTGCCTTATTTTACAGCATCTGAGGTCACTGTTACAAAGAGAGTTTTGAGGAAATCGGTGCACAGGAGAGGAATCTGACTGCAGCTCCATGGATCCCTCCGGTCCTGCCTGCAGCAGCACTGGAATTGCAACGGTCGGGCTCACGTGCTCATGGCTTTGGTGTGGGTGATTCAGGGAAAACACGCAGAAAACACTCTCTGCCCCCTGCATGCTGCCACCGCTCATCTCCACTGGCACGCTCCCCAGCCGGCTCACGTGTCCATGCCCAGCTGGGGCCTGGAGGAAAGGTTGCTACGAGAGAGCTTCCCTGAGCAGACGGGCTGCAGTCAAGGATGTCCCTGCGGAGTTGTGGGTGTGAGAAGAGAGAGGTCTCCGTCGCTGCCGGCTGACTTCCCAGCCCCCTCTCCAGGCACTGGGCCAGCTTCTCGCCTGGTTCACTTTCCTCCCCAGCAGACTGTAATATGCTGTCGGGCTCTGTCCTGCATGATCAGGGAGAAAAAATATCCTCTACACTCACCATTGGTTTTTTGCTTTGTTTTTCACTCATTCAGAGTGATTAAAATAATTTCTGTCAGCCAGCACATCCCCACATCCCCAGAACCCGCTCTGTCCACACAGCTGAGGAAGCCAAGAGCTGAGTGTGGGGACAGGAGAGAGCAGGAAGAACAAGAAATAGTGAGAAATGAGCATTACAAAACCCAGCTCTCTGACTGAAAACAAAGTATTACAGAATTACAGCTGGTATGGTTAAAAAAACCCCAGTAATATTGGCATAAACAGATCTCATTTTCAGCAACCTTTCTCCTTCCCTCCATCACCTCCTCAGAGGTGCCCAAGTAGCTTTTTCGGGGTCCAAGGAAAAAACAGGATCAGAAAACGGATCCAGGTTAAAAATAAATAAAAATAAAATGGTTGTTTCAAGTGTAGCACAATTCACTAGTCCAGCTCACCATGTGTCAGCAAACAATTTTTCTGACACAGCTGAAGGCACAGTGGAAGTGTGGGAACGAGTGGCTTGTCGCTGGGTGCAACAAGATGCAGGAACTGCTTATGCTGGTGCTGCCATTTAAAGGCAGGCCCGCGTAATCACAGCCTCAGTTCCTCGAAATCAAGCGCCTCAGAAATTCCACGTGGCAAGCCCTAATAGTTGTTTGCCTTTTATCTTGCATAACCATTTGCCTGGTGCAAACAAAGCAGATAGGAGGGCAATGCTGGCATTTGCTTGGGATGACATTTCCTACACGCTTACACAGGGGTCCACCGTGACACAGAAGATCCAAAGAAGACCCGTCAGGGTATCCTCATGTGTGCAGAGTTTGCTTGCTGGATGCAGGATGGCAAGTTCTTGAGAACAAAGGAAAGGTCAGAATTAATTTCTCTCAATTGCTTGTTTAACTTCAATGACATCTTGGGAGCTGGTTAATTCCCAAGGTAACATTTATCTAAATATGCCCTTACAGTGGCTTTAAAGATGTCAAATGTTGGCCTTTGTTGCTAGTCCAAGCAATCAAAATATACTGATTTCTCAGCTAAATACCCTGCTGTAGACAGAGTCCAGCGCAAGAGTGCTACATCTCTCACCCGTATGAACGCATTTTGCACTGCCTGCTGGGCCCCTTTGATTCACTCAGCAGAAAAAACAGACATATAACCAAAACGCTTCCCACCCCGTGTCCCAGGAGAGACAAAAGAGAGGTCGGACAATATTTCTTTGTAATACTTACCCACCCAGCTACACATAATTTCTGATTCACTGACAAAAAGCCGAAGGTCCATCTTAATAGCAGGGTGGGCAAACCATGACAAATAGGACAGCATAGAGATAAAAGGTCCCCTCTTTACCCACAGAATAGATACAGCACTGGCACACTCTACTTGAGCTTCCCTGCGAATAGCTCAGTTGATTAATCACATGTGGGCATGTTTAATTAACCTATGCATAGAATTTTAGACTGCAAAAAAGGGAGAAACAAACATGACTACAGAACTCCAGTCCTTCCAAAGATGGAAATCCAGTTTCCAGAGCAAACTCGTGGCTTTCTCATTTTCACCCACATGACAATGTGCTTCCATAAATCCATAAAGCACTGAGATTCCATAAGGAGAACCACAAAATGCAGTGCAGCCCATGATAAAAAAAACCAGTATTTAGAAACAGGATTTGAAGCCTGATACCCCTTTCTCTAATGCAGAATATATAACAACATACTTTTAAAAAGTAAATTAACCTTGTTAACCCCATGGGGTTTTATTATTTGCACTGTAATTGTTGTTTCCTTTCTTCCCACTTCTTTTCCTTAAACCTTGTGGTGTGTACTTGACTTTTTATTTAAGATTTTTAATTGTTACTGTAGAATTTTTACATTCTACATTTTCCACCGGAAAATGTCTATTTTATTCCTAACAAAGACACATCCATGTCACCACATCCTTGGGAGGCACATGCTGCCACCCAGTAGATATTTGATATAGCAAGTACCCCACAAATGCAAGCAGCCAACACTACAGTTCATTACATGGAACAAGTCAGGAAAGCAGACATGCTTCAACTCTACACTTTCCCACCTGGATTTAGCCTCTGAAGTCAGTGATTCCGGTAGTATATCTGCTGTAGAAACCCTTACTGTTTGGGACAAAGTTTAGGACTCCCATTTTAGACTGTCTTTACAAACAAACAATTAAATTGAGTCTGTGCACAAGAATTTAGTGCAACTTAAAAAGATCCAAATAGCTTCTCCTTTTGCTCTAATAATTTTATTGAAAGTAGCAAACATTTCATGACTCTTTTAACAGGTTTTGCTGCCTGATGCAGCAAACATGAGAGAAATCCTCGTTTTGCACTGACTTGACTCTGACATCAGTATTTTTCGATCACATTTTTACTTCTTTTTGAGCTATTTAAGGTATTTCATATCAATAGTCATAGACTATTTTGAATAAAACTGAATAATGAGAGCACTGATGATCAGTTCAATTCTTTCCCCTTAGCAGAACTCATCATTCCTCTAAATAGCATTTTCTGAGTATAAATCTGTTTTGTGAGTCTGATGATTCAGTAGAGTCTGTAAGATAACTAGTATACAACAAAGTTTGATAGAATATTTAAAAAAAAAAATTCCATGTCTTTTTTTGCCCTTCATTATTGGAAAGTAGGTTGCTCATTTACTATATGAAGCTATAAAAGTGATTGCTTTAGAGATTGGGAAAAGTAATTTTCTTACTTAGTTGATTTAGGCGACAAAGCATATTACCACTTAAAGGAGGACTATAATACTATCAGTAAATCATTACTAAAGTTGGATTGTAGCTTGCTTTCTTTGCCTGATTATAATTGCATACTTTTTTACTATAAAAGAAAGCTATTTTAAATATAACAGAGAGATTAGTAAACTCTCACACTGGTTACCCCACCCCGCTTCAAAGACTCTTTTCTTTATTTGGATTAGCATTATGAAGAACTAGGTTTGTTTATATACCTCCTAGATGAAAAAATGTCCCTGAATTCTTGGATGCTTCATCTTAACACAAGAGGAATTAGAATGACAACCTTCTATGAATGAACAAGGCTAAATCCCTACCAAAAAATGCAGTGACTATTTATCCCTATCTCTCTTTTTAACTTATCAACATGATTTCATTCTGATATTTATATATTCTAAAACCATCAGTATTGGCAACAGTCACTTCTAAATGTGCTGACTAGCAATAACAACACTTGTGCAATCATTTCCAAAATGTGGTTCTCAGACATCTGTAGCTCTGCTTTGGGTTCTGCTGGTTTCCTTCCTGCGAAGGAGAAATCTCAATTCTGGAAGGTACGAAAGCATACAGCAGGGCAGGTGAAGAGGTGAGGACAGAGTATGCCTCCTCAGAGAGCATTATTATTTGGTCCTAAACTACTGCTTTTTATTTTTACAATACCTTCATAATAGAATCGATTTTTTTTCTGCGCTTTCATTAACTGATTCTCTGAGCAGCCCTAGAGTATTATCTCCAGGCTACCAAAAGCCAAGAGCACTAGCTGACCTGGCCACGGCTGTACAAGGAAAGCAGAGGCACAGCCAGAACCAACCCGGGTCTGCCAGTGGCGCAGCCGCTTTCTTTTACTACTACTCCTCACTTGTCTCTCAGCATCTTCCCCTAACTCTTTCTTTTGATCCTGTCCTATTATCCTGCCAAGTCAGCCTTTGGCTTTTCTATTTTTTTTCAGATCATTCCTATCTCAATTCCAATTATTTTTCTCTCCTTTCCTCTACGTTGTCACAAGCCCACAAACACTTCTGCTTTTGCCAGCATTCTTTTCTGATCTTTTCCTAAATTAATTACTCAGTTTTCTGTTTCCGCCCTTCTCTTTCAGCTGATTCATTCCTCCCTTTTATTTCATTTTCCCCACTACTTGCCCCCCACATCATTCTTCCTCCCTCTCCTTCGCTCTCTCCCGATTCATCCTCAGTTCATCATTTCACTCTTGCTCACTCATTCATTGTTTCATTTATCACATATATTCATTCAGTTATTCATTCACTCTCCCACTCCAATTACTTGAGGAACATATTTTATTCTCTAACTACGTAAGCAGCATGATATATTCTCCAAGCCTTTACAAATAAATTTGCGGAAAGGAAAAAATATTTTTTTGTAAGAGTTTTAAGGCTAACCACAGTTTTGGGGTGCCAAGTGTGGTCCTAATTTTATTTTATTTAGCATGTGCTAGGACTCCTGTAGGTATTAATTCATGATATACAACCCAAAGATAGACAGAGGAGATTGCTGATGGTTGTTGCAGATTGGGACTCTGGGAATTTCTTCTTGTTTTCTTAGTCCAAAGAACAACTAAAGCTGAGCTTTTGCTTCTTATTATGGGCCTAAGGTTCTTAAAAGAACAAGGCACTTTTACAGTCTCTTCTTTTATAAAAAGCAAGCATGTAGAACAGACACTGCAGCTATGCTGTAGCAGACTGAAGAGTCTCACGCTTGATTTACTATTGTTCTGACTAGCTCATTGGATGCATTTTTGAGGACTTCAGCATTCTGGTTTGCTCACCCAGATACTTCATATGTTAAGATTGAGGCATTTTAAAGAGACAAATGGACACGCCTCAATGTCAAAAGCAGGAAAATCCACACAGTGCACTGAGGAAAAACAAAAAGCACGTGAGGAAAAATGCTGTGTCTTTGAGGAAATACATAGAGGAATCAAATCAATAGCTTGTCAGTTCACAGCTTTTTAACACAGATTGACTTTCATCCAAACAGCTTATTTGAAATGTAGAAAGCAAAATAAAAGGAAGCCATGACTCCACATTAGCTGGGTGAAGGACACACGCAACATACTGTCAATAAAAGTGACAGCGCACTGAAATCATGGAGGATTTTAGTGTCCCAGAGGGACTAGACCACAAGGATCATCTCATTTCTCCACTATAAATATCAGCAACTATTGTGAAGGACACAAATATAGCTATATTACTCCCCTGTGACATCTTGAACTGGTGGAGAACCAGGTCTGTAGGACTTCCCTTTCTTCTCCAAACCACGCAGGACAGACAGAATTAGCTCGAGGACACTAAGAGGCAGAGACGGACCAGTTCAGAGCCATCTGGGATGGCAGCAGGGTACAGGACAGGGGCTGTGTAACTGGACTGCTTGCAGCTGCACACTGGGATCCCTACAAAAGTGAGGCCAGAAGGCAGCATATGCACCTCTAGTCCCAATAATCACATCGTGGACGCGGTGCCGATCCCTTCGAGGCACTCACCCTAAGCTGCAGGAGAAAGTGCAGCCATTATTTCAGAAGCCCATCTGAAGTAGCTAGCTGGATGCACACCCAGAAAAGCCTGAGGGATGAGAGTGTGGGGCAGCAAGACAAGGGATGGAAAGGAAAATCAATTAGATTTGCACTATAAAATGCATATAAACTGTGAATTATAAAGATTTGATGGTGAACATGGCTGAATATAGATATGAAGTATGGCGAATGCAGAGGCAAGCAGGCAACTCCTGCATGAAAACAATGACAGATCAAACTGAAAGCAGTACTAGACATTAACAGGATCATACGAAGCACAGGACAGTTCTGCCTGGGGGGAGGATCAGGTCCCTGGAATAAAGACTGCTGCTGTAGGCCCTCTGCCTTGTGTATTACAGAAGACAAAAATGAATGGAGCAAATAAGGCTAGGATTCAAGAGAAAGAGGACAGTCTCATATTTTAAGTTGCTTGAAACTACCCAGAATATTCGGATCTCACAGCTGACGTTCCACAAAGTCCCTCTGCATGAGAGAGGGCAGGGCAGGGCTGAAGCACATCTCATTTTCTGAGGACTTAGTTTGAGCCCTTGGGGTCTAATCTTGTTCACAATGACACTGATACATATTAAGTGCTACACAGTGATAAATACTCTTTAAAAAACCAAACCAAAACAAGCAACAGATTGTATGTGCCACAAACTGACATCAAAATAAGTGGATGTCTTAGCTCTTCTGTGTCTTATCTCTTCATCTATAAAATAGGAACTAAGCTATTCCTCCATTTCCTGTGAGCATCACGAACATTTATTCTTGAATATTCATGAAGCACTCTTATCTCAGTGTTAATACCACAGGAAAAAAAAATTTGTCCCCAGATGAGGTCCTGACCAGTGCTCAGTAAGCAAAAGAAGAGACAACACAATGAAAATGATAGTGAAATAAAATATTCTATACATGCTTATATGAGCATAAGAATGACTGTGCATTGAATTTGATAGGGTCCAGTGGGAAGAAGATTAAGTCATATTCAACTGAAGTCTGTATCATAACTGCAAACAGCTTGATGGCACAGAAAGACATGATACAGGGAATATATTTTTACATACCATAAATGATTGCTTCATGGATCAATTAGAGAATGGACAAGCTGAGAAGATACTCTTGATTTATTTTGAGCAATACATAGTATTGATTCAAGCTGCAACTATGAAAAAGCCTCTGTAAGCATGACCACGCTGTACACTAGCTCACTATCTTTTTAACAACAACATTTGCGTTCCACTAGCCCATTCTGGTATTGTTTAATTTCAGAAAGAAGACCTTCATAAGATAAGGATGTATGGTAAGAGAAAATCAAAGGCCAAAGAGAAAAAGTCTTTACAGGTTTCCTGGCAATACTTGAAAACATTTTAATAGAGGCTCGGCATAAATGTATATGATTACCAAAACCAAATACCCCCCTCCCAAGACATGGTGCAAGGACAGTTAAAAGAAAAGCTAAAGAAGAATGTTAGAGATAAAATGGTATCATTCAATATGTAGATTTGAGTCCAAGCTAGAAAAGGGAAGAGACAGAAGGGAAGAGAGAAAAGTAAAATTAAACTCAGGCAAACTAAATGTAAAACTATACAAAGTGAATAAAAAAGATTTTGAGGAAATATGGATACTGAAGCTGCAGAACACATCGCTACTGTGTGTAGTGTTTTGTGGATGACAAAAATACAAATAGATTCAAAAGTGATTGCACAAATTAAAGGAAAAAATCATCCAAACACCACAACAGATAGCTGAACTCCATGACAAGGCAGTTCCTAACCTACAAATCGCTAAAAGGATGTACAGAGTAAGGGGAATATCATCCGCCACTTGTTTCAGTTGTTTTACTCCTTCTGTAAGCGTGTGGTTCTGCTGACCCCAGCAGTGCAGAAGGCTGACCTTCAGTTTGTTGCCATTGTCTTATGGCTGAGAACAGTTGCTCTGTGACCCTTTGCTTCGGAACTGTTATTTTTGAAAGTTTGACATTGCAACCATCATAATGTTCTTTTGACGTGATTCTGAAGCTTAGTATAGCTATTATGTAGTCCTATAACTCTGCTGGTATTTTTCTCATCACTTTATGCAAACATGACTACTGAGATCAAAAGCCTCAAGAGCAGGGACTGTTTTGTTTCGAGTGACTGAAGTGACTGTCAATTTCTGCACTACATAATTACTATTTGCACACTATATATAGTTAATATTCTGTCCAAAGGAAGGAAAAGATGCTGAATGCACTGTTCTCAAGTGTAAGCATTAGGGACAATCACTCCATAAGGGCGTGTAATAGGCGAATGGAAATGATGGAAAGTAATGTAGAGATATCATTCTGGGGACTTTTCTTCCAGTTGAAGTACTTTACAACAAGCTTAATGTAATTTACTTTCCAACCATTAGGCTGTATAAAAATTTGTGACACACCAAAGTGCTGTAGAAGCCTAAGGTTAATTTGAAAATTGATATAGGAGGTTACCAGAAAGATCAGTATTAGCATGATAGTGGCAACTCCTTGTTACAAAGATAAAGCTTGATAACTAGTGCTGTATAAGGCAGCAAGATTTGGTCACATGAGTTTACTTTATGGTACAATCGTGCCGTATGCCACAACCCAAGGGCAGGCATGGTTGAGTAGCCTTTCCAAACTGTTCATCAAATGAAAACCAAATGGTGTCAGTCAAACAGTGTCAGCTTGGTTTGGACATTTTTTAATGTTCTTAGATGCTTTTGACAACTTATATAACTTCGAGCACACAATACTTTAATTGCAGGTTTGAAGCAGAAGTGTTATACTGATTGAGCTAAGCAGGGAAGAAGCTAGAAGAATATAGAAACATGTACACAACTTTAAAGATTCAAGTGCCTGTGTCATGTCACTTCACATGATGGTCTTCTCAGAGTTGCCCAGGTTTGTAGTTGCATTTCAGTCTAGATGACATAAAAAACTTGAACAAGGTGAGAGACCAAAGACTCACCATCACCGGGAAGGCTGAAGCCTGCTCGCAGGCAGTAGTAATCAAAAATACACCAAATCATACCAGCGAGACTGCTGTGACTGACCAAGGCACAGTTCTAGCAAGACAATCAGGCTTCAAGTGGATATGAAACATGTGGGAACCACATGAATGGACAAGACAAAATTCACCGACAATAAATTAAGCTGCTTCCTTTAGGCCGTTAGCGTTCATCTCTTTTCACGATGAGATAGTGTTAGTGCTTTCACATACGAGATAAAGCATGGGGTGCCAAAATTTCTGCAAAGGGAGCACAGCTACCTAACAAATGTTTTCTGAGCTCAGATGGCCCTGGCAGCTCTTACCAGCTCTTCCAGTAACTGTAGGTAGGAACTTGCATGCTATCCATATGTTTTAAAAATGTCACAACTAATTTCTGCTAATGCCATCCGTTATTGGTTCCTCTGTACTAAAAAGTGCCAGTGACTCAAACCAACCACTGCCATACAGGAAGAATCCACTCCAGCATGTAAACTATCAAGCAAAATTTGGAGATGATCCCTGTGGTATGAACTTGCTATGTTGGACCTGACTAGTTACTACCAGACAAAAGCAATTTGGCTGTTCACAAGATGGCTGGATTACCAACACTCACAGTTGTGCCAGAGCTTGTGAAATACAGAAGTGCCCATTTCTGTCAAACCCATGAATATACACGCATTAGTAACAGACTCAAGTGCAAGGACATTTGCAAACTGAAATTATGTACTAAAATACTGATCAATCTACTGCCAAAGACTTTTTCAATTACGAATTTCAAAGCAGAAGAATTACGGTATTGTTTCTACTAAACACCTAGCATCTTAAAAGTGCCTTACAGAACATCTAGCCTTAATTCATCAAGAAAAATGTAATATTATTTACCTATGGGTCTTTGAAACAATGGCTACAGATATTGGAAAGCATGTGACTGGTATTTTATAATGCAAAAGTATACATTACCAATGGAAGGGTACTGTCCCTGGGAACACAGCCATTCCTCTCAGCAAAGGTATTAATTTCTAAGTAAAGTCTACAGACACAGATGCTGTAGAGCTTAGAATTAGTATTGCTTGCATATCTGGCTCTGGTGGGCACCGAGGTTTTTGCTTAAGTGAACCTTTTTCCCTCTCCTTCTTTGCAAGAAGGAGCTACTACAAGCCACTACAACCCAAGGCCCTGGTTGCCTTCAGAATTGAAATTATAGTGAGGTTTTTTTTTTTTTTTTTTTTCCCTCTCTATTGGTTGTGGATGTGACAGCCTCATACTGCCAATTCTCTCATGCTAAAGAACTCTGTAAGGCAGGCCATGCCTAAATCTTCTTAAAGCTGGTTGCCTTCAGACTCATAAGAGAAAATAAGTTGTTTCACATTGTGATCTATTATGGTGCCTAATTTGGGGATATTTGTGTGTCCAGTGGAAGTTTTATTCCCAGATTAGGCATCTAGTTTCCTATAGAACCTGTAATAAAAACTGGACTATCAGTAGCTTGCCTTTTTTTTTTTTTTTTTTTTTTTTTTTTTTTTTTTTTTTTTTTAAGCTAAAAGGCATCAAAACTAGGTAGCAGGCAATGCCAATGGAAGGTATGTTGTTTACCCCAGCCCCTCATTTGGAATTGCACAGAAGGTTCGATTCTCCGATGAAGTTTCAAAATCCTGTCCTACAATCAGAAGCTTAAAATAATTTTTTCACAAATAAGGGCAAGATATTTCTTTCAGAATACATCTGGTGGCAGTAGAAGGAGCCGGGACTGGAAGCCAGGCTTCTTCCATCCCAAATGAAAGTGTGACTACTACAGAGTCATCTTTAAATGCAGACAGAGATTAGAAGATTTTCTGCAAACTGTTAGAGCTCGAATAGGAGGGACCAAGGGAGTGCCACTACAGAATACCCTCTGCAGTTCCCAATCCTTTGTGATTTCAAACTCCATTTTACGAAGTTTAAGATTTTCAATACTAGCTTAAATAATTTGCTTTCTGTCAGGTGCCTGGTATGGTAGACAGCTCTTCAAGTTGACAATTTAGAAACCTTCAGACAGAGTGGGATTTTTAACCTAATCTGCAACTCAGGCAGACGTTCTGTGTCAAAGACATTCTGTGTATCTATATGCATGTCTAAGATGTAACAAAAATGCTACCCACCTGCTCTTTTCAGCCATGTTTCATAAGGTTGGATATGGCTTACCTTACATTGCAGGATGTAGCTCCCCAACTGAAACAAGTGAGAAACATTGCATATGAGTTCTCATGGGATTTAGACATAAAACCAATGCTGAACATTTCCTCAATATCAAGACATTAGTGGATGTGTGCACACTTCACAACATAAACTGAGGTAAGAGAGTTTAGGTGCCTAAACAGAAAGATGTCTACCCAAAAGCCAACCAAGCAGGAGTGTCTCCATGTTAGTGTTGCCTAGATGTTAGGTAGATACTTGAATGCTTGAATCTCTGATGCAAAACTGGTACCTGCTTCTTTCTTTTAAGGTGGGATGCAACTAGTTTTGGAAATTCTGCTCGGTATTTCTCATTATGCAGAACTCTGTCAAAGTTATTATACAGGTTCTAAGAGGCAAAGAACATAATGAGATCTTTCAACTTGGAATTGGCTTTAAGATTGCTTGTCACAAGCTGAAAGTTGTTGAGAAAATACCAGGAAACACTCTTCAGCAGCAACTAATAAAATCTAAATCAAAGCATGCATCTACTCTGTTGTGGGTAGCCAAGGAATATAAAATAATAATAAAAAAGGAACAAGGCCAGATTAATAATAAATCAAAATACAAAAAATGAATTTAAAATCAGATGTCAAAGGCCTTGCCAGTACAATTTGCATTATCTGCCTTTGGAACGCTCTCATATTTTAGGGTATGGCTTAGGCAGAGTTTTAGAAAAATGTCAACATTTAAAATCTGAAAGGAATGGAAGAAGGATTTCTCCCCCTCTGTTGTCATCCACCTTTGTTTAACTCTATGAAACTGAGATCCAAATTACTTGCTACCTTCAAGAGGACTCACCCCTAGTCTACTGGTCCTCTCAAAGGATCCTGCTCACTTGTTCCTGAGAAATCATAGGGAAAAATTAGTCTATTTTTGGTACTGCTGAATTTTAAAGGAGCAGGAGCTTATCCCATCTTCAACACCCTTCCCTCTCACACAGTCTTGGAGAATCCAGCCTAGGAAAGACTGATCAAGAAAGCAATGGAGCTACAACTCCATTCAATACCTTACATAAAACCATCAACTGAACTTCAGCTCTCAAGAGCACTCTTTACACTCCTATGGAGCATGCATCATGTAATATTATTTTTATGGTACATTGTGCAAAAACTGGCCATCTGGACAGGCAGAAATCTCTTCAAGACCCAGCTTCAGGATTCCAGCTTCCCATTGTATGAATGGAGTGTATTTTTTTTTTTAGTCTTTCCAATGTTTTTATATTGATTCTCAACATTACCTTTTCATGAATAGGAATAACAGGCTTACTCAGAATCATAGAATCACAGAAAAGCCCAGGTTAGAAGGGTCCTCGGAAGATCATCTGGCCCAATCTTTCATGGGCAAGGGAGCCTAGATGAGATTATCTAGCACCCTGTCCAGTTACATCTTGAAAACCTCCAGCGACTGGGATTCTACCACATCCCTGGAGAGGTTGTTCCAGTGAATGATTGTTCTTACAGTAAAAAAATTCTTTTTCTTTCTTTCTTATGTTGAGATGAATGTACTTAAATACATAAACTTATGTTCTCCTTTCAAACCATTACGGAACTATTAAAACCAACTCTGAAACCAATGTAGACCTTTCCCATGTACCAGAGCCAAATACTTATGAGGCCACTCCTCCCAGGGGCTTGTCTACTTTAGTCTTAAAATTGCCAGGGATAGCTCTTATGAGCTCATAATCTGCTCAGTCCACTGTCCCCATATTTGGAACATTTTCTCTAATACCGAAACCAAATATTCTGGTCTGAATATAAATCAATGTTGTCATGGTTTACCCTACCAACAGCTTTCACAAAACACTAAGTTCCCCCGAACCCAAACATCTTTTAGGCCCAGAGAAACTTATCAGGAAATTCCCCCACAACCAGACAGGGAAAGGGAACATGATCGTGGCCAAAGGTAAGAACTCCTCATGTCCCACAAGCATCACAGCTCTAAAACTATGCAGCACCTTAAGTGTGCCAACAGAAGCAGACAGAATATGGGACTAAACACATTTCATCTGACATATAAGTCGTAATCACTATTGCTGTCCATCATACAACAATTTCATTAAAACAAAAGTACACAAAAACCCAAAACCACTAAAAATCCCTGGACGTTACATGAGCTTTGAGCTTTCTGGTGCCATGGCAGATTAAGCCTATCTAAACCAGGTTCCAGTGGTCCTACCTCCCTTGCCAACCCCAGCTACGTGTTTCCTATCTCTGTGTTGTACCCAGCATTTATGCCTGTGAGATCCTACACTGAGTAATGCAGAAATCTAATGCAAATGACAACTAAGCCAGCCAAAAAAAAGCAGTTTGTAGCCAAATCAGCCCCCTGAACTGTCTTACCACATGATCACTGGTGCAAGGAAGAAGGCAGGGACAACATATGGTGGGGAGGGCAAAGAAGAGGCTGGGATCATGCAGCTGCCCAGATATAAACTGATTTAATTTGTCATGGAACAGTATCTATTAGTGTTTGCAATCTAAAGCACACAAATAAACACACAAAAAGGTTCTAGAGCTCCACTTTCTACTAATTTCTTTGTATCTGTGAGGTAATATAACTTTAGTTTCTCTGTTTTGGTTGTATCTGGTTAACAGAGAGTGTAATCCTGGGCAAATGTGCACAAACTGCTCAGTGAGTCACAGCTGCATATGTGATCTAGTGATTAGATCCTGCCTTGGCACAAAGACTTTCTAATATTCTCCAGTTTCATTGCTAACATTCAATAGCTATTAGTTGAGTTAGCTGATATTTTTTTTTAAATCACATTGTGACATGGACAGACTCCTCTTTTCGTATCTGCCTCAGCCAGCACTGACTAAACAAAACCCATTCCTTGCAAATATATGAAAAATGATTCATGAAAAGGGAGTCCTGGGAAAAAAGCAAATAGAAAAGGAATGAAGCAATGCAAATTGAAGAAAGGAAATCCATTGTCATGTCTTAAAAAGCATTAACACGGTCAGCTAAAATAAGGTCGTAATTAGTAAGGGTTTTTGATTCTGTACACACAAGAAATGATACAACAACCTGCTAATTGGAGACAATACTATTCAAATGTTACTGAGGAACAAAGACTGGTACGTAATTATGTGCAAGGAGTGGGAGGGTTACAAGAAACGTTTCAATCTAGTAGACTGAACCACAGCCGAGAAAAGGCTAAAACAATAACCTTGAAAACAAGCATTAATAAGCTACTGTCACAGCAAAAGGAGGATAAAGAAGAACATGTTTGTTTACACAGTGAGCCAGATTTTGCCTACAGGCAGACCTACCTTTCACAAGACAGTCATATACATATGTGCATAGTATTTGTATACATGTGGGAAAGTGAAATATAGCTTTAACGTTAACTGTAGAGAAGCAAGACTTCACACCCTAGGACTGCATATTACAAGTCCTATAAAAATAACATCATAGTTTATAGCCTGTTTAGTAATACTTTTAACAACATGAGCTGGAAGAACTTATATGTGGTTGATTTTTTTAAATTACAAAAATATATTTTTTTTAATTATGACTATAGAAAACAAATGCTCGGATCTGGCTTCTGATGCCTGTGCTGCCATTAATAATTGCTAGCTGCCCCTGAGAGGCAGAAACAGCAAGCGACCTCACCTAACAGTGATGTTGTAAAAAAGAAATTCATTAATACTGTATTTGCAGAGCACTCAGATACCACAATGAGAAGCAGCACAGAAAACCCTATGAGGAAATTAATCATTCTGCATTCAGTGCAGGATCTGGCAGATGTGCAATAAAGAAAGCCTGGAGATATAAATTAAATATGAAGATAAAAAAAGATTCTAGCCATTACGAGCAAAAATAATATCCCTGAATGAGCATCCTCTACCTTAGGCATTAAATGTTTGACGTATTCTCATTCAATACAAGGGAAAAACTTCTGATTAATGTGGTAAGATTACAGCAAATACCAGCCAGGTATTCTATGCAAAATATAGAATCTGATAATGTAATTAAAGTCTATCATAAATATATGTTCTGGGACTAGCATTTCCTCATTTCCGCATGCTTAATTTTGCAACTAAATAACACTCCCACAGTACAGCAATTATTAGCAAATGTACATTATCTTAGCACTCAGAGGCTCCTGTCACCACAGCTCTAGGTGTGTTATGTAGCACAGTAAATCCATGTTTCAAGCTGCAGCTGCTAGACTGCTTCTGTAATCAAGCTACTCTGTTTTACAGCTAGCTCAAGAGAGTCAGGATAGCAAAGACATGACAAAAAAAGGCTTAACAGTGGCAACAAACCTGCAGGGTTCACAGCCAGCTCAGATATCTGTACCAACATTCCAACTGTAAATTACTAATTTTATTTTACTCTACACCAGTTCAGTTCTGCTCTCCCATCCACATAAGTTATGCTTTATCTTACCCCATCAGCTCAAATCTGAAGTCAGATTTCAACTTTTTCCTTTGTTAACCAGTAGGGATGGCTGCTGGAGAGGAAGGATGTCTAGGGAGGACTCTAGGATGCACCCCTGGGTTGGAAAAGGTCTATCAAAGCTGCTTTCTACTGTACTTCAGAAATGGGGAGAAGAGGCAAGGGGGCTCCATGCATGCCTGTCTAGAAAAATGAAAGATGTGCTAGAATAATCTGGCTGGCAGAAGTATTCTCAACACCTGTGCTGAAATGCAGCAGTGCTGTAACATATCATGGTTCCTAGTACGAAAAAAAAACCCACTGCATGAGGCAATATGGATGACCAAGTACAGTTCTTCAAGCAACTACATATACCATGCCACTCTGTCAAGACTAAGACTTTTTCCTGGGCTACTTAAGTGAGAAAGGGCACACTACCTGAAGATGCAGCATGAGGTAGATAACCATCAGCTGAAGAACTGCAGCATCCTTAAAGGTTCCCAGGCAGTACATCAACAGGTAAATCCTGGGGCTGACACACAAATTATCCCTCATGCTGACCCCAGGAACCAGCCTGCACAGCCTGTGGGCACAGCTCAGGGGTTCTGATCACCCAGTCTGCTGAAAAGAAAGGCAAGGCTCTGCCACCTTCTCTGTGCAATAGCAACTGTCTCTCACGTTTAGTAGGACAGCCCACTACCTGGAGACAGTCTGCTCTTGCATACAATCTGCCTTGGAAAGAAGAGGTTAGCCTATGCTTACCTAGCAAGGTGAAGGCAGGCTCAGGAACGCGTGAAACTCCCAGAGCCCCACAGGCTATGCATGTGCTTTCTCTCCATGCTACTGCCCATGGCTTAGGCTCCAAGCATATTTGCTATGTAGGAACAATCAGCTCAGTTTATTAGCTGGTGAACCAGAAAGTAGTGCTTGGACGCTCCTCTAATTCAGACAGACACCGCAAGTGGGAGTTTGGGTCTGTTCAGCCAAATGTATTCTGCTTCTCCATCTTGAGAAGCTTCAAAACTTGGCTGAGCTATTGAGATATTTACTGCTTGCTTTCCCACAAGAGGAACATTTCTATTAAAACAGGTGCATGGCATACTTTCCAAGAGAAATCTGACCAGTTGCAGGGGAAAAAAAAAAATTGGTTATTTTCATGAATATACGTGTCCAAATGATGATGCACAGTTCCCTTTCAAGGACCAATTCTGACTGATTTCTGAGGATGCAGGTTGCCAGTGCCTCATAGAAGAGGCACTCAGAAGCAGAGAGATCAATAATTTTAGTAGACAGATCTCCCAGGATAGCACAGCAAAGCTTAATGATATGTTTGTCCTCAGCTAAGACAGTGGTAGTAGGTAACAGTAATTTTTTACTCCAGCAGACATGAAAAAGGCTAATATAGATTCATTTCCCATTTACTGTGTTATTAATATTATTGAACAACAAACCTAAATGCAGGTTAAAGACTTGCAACAGAGCTGGCAATCACCATGTCATAATCAAGACGTGCTAACAAAAATATCAGAATTCATAGAAACAAGCAAACCAAAACATGGAATGAGAAAACAACCATTCATAGTGAGAAAATCAAGAAGTTATAATATTGATCTTTGAAAAAGGCCAACAGTACACAAAGATATCTACAATTACAGAGTTCAAAAACGATGACAGCAAAACCCACAAGAATTACTATATAAAAGTGACTTTCTCCGATTCTTTGTAGCTCAGAGCACTCAAATATATTGATCACTTCATTTGAATACTCTAAAATGTCTTGTCTTAGAAATCTGAGCAAGGCATAAAGGAAACTGAAGCTAGTAAAATTGTAAAGGCCTATGTTCTGTTTGTTTGTTTGTTCAAAAAGCTCACAGGTCTGATTAATTCCCGCGTAAACTGAAGCAAGTGTTAATGACAAACATCACTTCCTTTTCTAGCTAAAATTTTTGCTCATCTTCTTTTGAAAGAGGATAGTATTTGATATTGGGTATTCTCAATAAATGATAGATAAAATATCTGTTGCCAGGTACATCAATATAAATGTACAGGCCCTACTTCTCATCTCCTCTGACTGGAAGCTTGGGACACTACAATCACAGGGAAAAGAAACCACGTTTTCAAAGACAGTTTCACTGACATTGATATTAAAATACCTATTTCTTTTTGAACACATCAGAAAGAGATAATTCCTTACTTCACAGATGTCTGACAAAGCTCATGTATTCTCACTGGTTATCAAAGGATCAATATCACTTTTGGTTACGGAACAGAAACAATCAAAGCCCTGGAACGGGCAGTGTGGTGAAATGAAACAAGTCTCTTTAGTTATTACATTTAAATAACGTGCCAGTCTTGATCAAAAGATGATCTCTTTAAGGGACCAGGACTTCCATTAGTAATTTTATTTTACTTGCCCAGTCGGGAGACTACAAGGAATTTAAACAAATAAAGATTGATTTTTGTTGGGAAAGGGTGTTCTTTATTCTTTACCATAAACAGACATGTTATGTTAGGGTGCCGCTACACATAGCAACTGCTTTGCTTAATTAATTTTTTAGAATTCCCTGTGCGATCCATACAGTAATCTGTGTCAAAAATGATCACCATCAAAATATATAGGTTCTTTTTGCCCTTTGAAAAATGTATCCTACTCTTAAAATCATACTTTTATCAGATGATAGAGATAATTAGCATATCATTATTCATGAGAAGTGTGTGTGAGATTGTTAGAACTCCTAAGAGATTCTAATTTCTTCCAGCATTTCTTAAACTGTCTTTGCTATTTTGCCACACAGTTTTACATAAAGCAAGTTTAGTCATGTAGTGCCAGTGTGCAATCTCTCTTTGGGTAGGGATTTTAAGCCTCAAAACAACGATTAGGACAGCAGGCACCTAAGAAATACATGTAGCACAGAAAGCCTTGTCAGTTGGCTAAATCTGACGGATGGTCTATTTTCCAGTGCTTCAGAATCATCAGTACCATAAACATGTTGTTTCAATAATTTATTTTGCCATTGCTGAAAAGAGGAAACTATCTTGTCCCACAAGGTATGACAGCAGTCTCTCAGGTTACGTTGCCTACCATTCGCATGGCTATAATGAGTTTAAACATCTGTCTAATCACTGCACCACCTTTTTGACCACTTCCAAACTGCATCTACTTCAACTACAGTAACACAGTTTCAGCTTTTTGATAACTATGAACCAGAGAAAGCTGAAGGATTATAGCGTAACAGTACTAAACCAATTGTGAGTCTGCATTTTAAGTAAAAGGAACATTACGTAGCAGTCAATGGCATAACAACATAAAAGACCTTGGTCTTACCCTTTGTTTTCAAGTCGTTTAATACCTTTGATTCCATGGGCAGTATATCACTCACTAGTTTTATCTCAATATTTCGGGATGCCAGTTCAAGCAGTTTTTCAAAAAGACGCTGACCCTGGGAAGAACATTAAAGGAAAGCAGAAGATGTAAGACACAGAATTGTTCAAACAGCATATCAACAAATTAAAGACGCATGTTAAAACAAAAACATATTCCACAACTGCTGAGTAAATATGTTCCTAGATATGGTTAAATCTACGCTAAAGGTTAGCAACTCAACTTTTTCTTGGAGAAATACTGTTTTGAAGGCCAAATTTGCCTCTTCCTTTTCCCAGACTGTGCAATACTATTGATGACAGGTGACACGCAGAGAATGAAGTGTCCAGGTTTTTTTATGCTGCATAAACATATTTTTATATTAACTTTCTTCTAAATAATTACATTCTGTTAAATCAGGATAAAAAGTGCAAGGAAAAGAGTTAATTACACTTATTCTGTATTGAATAATCTTTTGTAAGTAGGTCTAATCATAGTACAATACATTTTCAAGTGGTCACATGCTCATCTTTACATGAGCTATACCAGGAAGGAAAACAATAATGCTATTCCTTTTCACACTGTTATAACTTTTTAAGCCCTGTTATTTAAGCCCTATTTATTTAAGCCCTGTTTCTAACACTAGATATTTGTTAAAACAGAAATCAAGATATTTGTTTCACATGATAAATAAAATTTTACATCACCACATTTATCCACATCCAAGAAACAAAGAAAAAGTAGACCTTCCAATTGCATAGGAAATGTTTAATTTTTAGATTCAATATTTTAACTTAAAGAAAAATGCTTAGTTAGAAGCATCTAACTACATGATGTGAAGAATCCAGTGTACCACTACTGTGCTGTGTTACTACCACCACAGTTAGAGCCTGTTTCTTTATGGCCATTCCAGGTTACTACAGCAGACACCAGTTAAAAATAGTAGTCAAATACACAAAAACTTTGGGTTTAATCAGCTAATGAAGTGCCTCCCCTACCTACACAGCTCACTTTAGATTCAACATAATGCTGACCCCAAGGGAAAGCTAAAACAAAAAAGCAACAGTCATGTCAACTTTCAAACAAACAGGTAGAAGAAAAAGCTTTCCAAAGAACCACGTTAGATAATTCTCTGTGAAACTATTACTCTAAAAATCTTTAAAGGATCTTTCTCTTCTACAAAAACAACTGATGCAAAAGCAGTTTGGGATGATGCAATCTGACATAGCACGGACTATCAAAACACAGACAGAAGCCCTCCTGCCACATCACACCCAGAAGCAGCAAACAGTGGAGAGCCACCCTTTGCCCTGTAATTGCCTGCACAGACGGACACTTTGAGCCTTGCTGGGCCTTAAGCATTAAGCAGTCACAGAAAGTAGCTCTTCACTCTGTCTACAGTACAGACCTATTTTTTAATAGTCATTTGTTTTGAATATATATGTCAAAATAAGAATACCCACCCTCCTAAAAAATAGCTTTCTCAAAATTACAGAGCAGCCACAGGCTGCAGTGGAAACACAGAACTACTGTTTATGTTTTACTTTTGTAATATATGCCTGCTTGCTTGCTCAAATCCACAGCATAGCTCCCTGCTCATTCTAGGGCTCACAGGAACTTAGTAGTCAACAAGATCGTGCCATAATGAAAGCATTACACAATAGCTAACAGAACAGAAAAACAAAAACATGCTTTGCATGAAGCTCCAAATGCTTCTTATACTGAGATTCAGCATTTCTTGAGGTGACTAGGTGGTCCCATATGTAAGAAACAACACCCATGATTTAACACACACACCCAGAAGCCCTCACTGAGTTGCTGTGCAGGTCAAGGATTGTCTTTCCCTCACATTCATCATGAAGCTAAAAGGATCCTTAATTCTCACATCAGTGGTTGTATTGGGTTTTTTAAGGAGAAGGGGAACAGATGTTACCAGAGGTAAGAATTAATGAGGTAATAGTGTGGAGGGGATGGATGCTGCATACAAAGTTATGCAGCAGCTCCATCATGATCCTGGGGGAGCAGAGGGGCACTGAGCAGTATTCCTGGGTGCCCTGGTCCCCCCAAGAGGGTCTCTCCCACAACTTTTGCAGGCTGGCACTGCCAGACTCCAGCCGAATCTAGGACCCGCAATCACTGCGCTGTTGTCTGCTGAGTTCCCAGCCCAGCTCCTGACATGCCAGAGCTCAGGCAGCTGTTGGCCCCACTTTTTCTGGGTTCACCAACTGGAGACACCACCAGTTTTGAGTTTCATTACTTTTATCTCTGCAAAAAGCAAGTAGGGAAAATTAAGGACTAAAAGGCTTGCATGACATAAATTAGTTAAACATATATATTATATATATAAAAAATATGTAGAAACTGCTATTCAGAAAGGTTCTATGTGTTGATTTAATTTACTAGGTAGAAAGACAAACAGGCACATTGTTTTTCTTTGGGTTATCTGTAAAAACTGATTGTGATTAGAAGCATAGTAGAAAGCTGTAGCGTGCAAAAAGAGACACAGAAAAACATTCATAAATTTGATGGCAAGTGATTTGCATTATCAATATGAATTAATGCATTAACTGTTCTACTAAAGAAATGCTTAGAAAGTTAACATCTAAAGCCGATAAAATAATTTGTTTCAGGGGATGGTTCTTTACATTTTTTTTCCCCAAGGTAATTATGTTTGGACATTATTGCCACTTCACTTCTGCCTGCACAAGATTACATTTACATCTGATTTACAAAAGCTTTGATAAGCAAGCCTGGACTTTCTGTATTAATTTTAGTTTGGACAAAGAAGAACATGGCGGCATTTCCTGAGTTTTACCTGATCTTAGTATGCCCTGATGTGACCAAGACAGCACACCCCTGATGGCCCACCTGGCTGTCTCTCACAGGGCATGCTGCCAGCTGAACGGCCCATCCTATGGGTGAATAGATCACTCGGAGTGCAGCCCTGCATTCCAATGAAGACATCTTCTCTGAAAATACATCTCTTTTCCCATCAGGGACACCACAAGCTGTGCATTTATAATACCCTTTTTTGTCCAATTATGGTGAAACCTCAAATTGATAAAACATTTACAGCATCTTTAAGTAGTGATGGTTAAGAATAGGAGTGCACTCACCACAAATATGTGTGTTTATACAGGTATACAAAAAAAAACACCCGGTGCCAGAACTGGAAAGAATTCCCTCCGTCTCATCTCCCGCTGCATCATCCCTCAGGAGGCATTCATACACTCACCAAGGCTTAGTCTAGACGCTCTAAACAACTATGAAAAATTCACAACTTGTTTATAAAAATTTGTGCGTACTATAGTAAAGTAGGGTACTAGAAATTCTTCCTTCATTGTTAAAGAACCTGGCCTTCTTCCCCATTAATATTAATCTGAAACTCAGTTTCTATATTTTCTGACATGTTTACTTGCGATTTTACTGTTTTGTTCTATGAAAAGGAAAAAAAGACAGGACAGAAGGTCTGAAGAGTTTTGTCACTGCTGTCAGCACGTTTGAAATGCTTCTGTTGAATACAAACCCTCATGCTGTCATTCAGACCACATTCCCTTTGCGAGACAATACCAGGCTGCTGCGTGACTACGTGACAGCGATCAGAATCATTTCTATATACTCAGCTTGTGAGGACTAAGAAATAGTAGCAGCCAAGTGCTATGAAACAGCAGTGTGCTACCTTATACCATATCTCCATTTTAACAAGCAATACCACTAGAAATCTGCCTATCCTGATAAAACATTCTCTTACACTTTTCACGGGGCTGTTTCAAAAAATCTACGAAAAGTGACAGAATAGGATGTAAAAAGTATATATCACATAAACAAACTGACATTCTCATGGTAGCTTTAAACTACCATACATCTGAAACATCAATCCCAGCTGTACCTGCCACAGCCACCTGGTGAATTTAAAAAAAAAAAACAACAACAAAACCAAACAAACAAAAAAAAAAAACCAACCAAAAAAACCCCACACCTAAAACCCCAAAACACTACCTTTTGGTAGTTATTACTACCAAAAGGCCCTGAAATTGCCCCCAGAGCAATTTCTTAGCAGTCACTAGGCAGACTGATTCTAGCCTGGCTGACTTCCCTTGCCTGCTATTGTCTTTATCAGCATGCGTTCCTCATTAAAAATAAAACTGGGGAGACAGGAAGACAAAAATGCTGTATTTATTGAAGTACTCTAAGACAGAATTATTGTGCTCTTCAGTAACTTAGATTCCTATAGTTTAGACAATGCTTAGCTTTTTCTTTCCCCAGAAATAAAACTGGTTACTTCCAGAATTTTCTTCTGGATTTATTCTATATAATTCTACTAATATTTTTAAAAGTTGTCCTATGATCAAGCCTTTAGGTATATCTATAAAACACCACTAAAAATCATAGCATGCTGGCAGAAAGCAATAAAGCAAATAAATCAAGAAACCCTAAATGTAACTTCTGCCATTTAATGCAGAAGAGAGAAACTCAAATGCTCTCTCTCCTCAAATTCTTCTAGCAAAATAGCTAATGAAAAGGGAGGTAATGTTGAATTTTTGGAATTTCAGTCAGAGTTAAAAAAATGCTTTCACTTTAAAAACTCTCTTTTTTAAATTTCTTTTCTGTGCCTCAGTCTGTACTAGCTGCATCGGGGAAATGCCACCAGCTGAAGAGAAGGGATGTTTGTGTAAAGATGTACTTACAGAAAAGAAAATGCACCGCAATCTCTATAGCTGATTGTAGCCGATTTCTGTGCCATAACTGTGGCAATCCAATAAACCATGACAGCGTTAATTCTTACTTGTTAAACTTAAAATGAAATTTGTGAGGAAGGACTTGCTGGAACTATAAAAAGTCACTCTAAATTAAAGTTTCTAAGCATGAGATGAGCCGGAGGAAATGAATTGTGAAAATCGTGAAATTGGCATGATCTTACCTTCACCTCTCCCTTCACTGCAAATGAATTAAAAGCTATACGCTACACTCAAAAGTTCTGTTTCCATTGTCCTCTGATATCTCTAAACATCGTATTGCCACAGGAGAAGTCACACATTCACATTCCGCAAAAATCTCAAAGCCGCTGTATGACAACTACCCTGTGATCTTGAAAATGCACACAGATGACGTCACTAAGTTGCCAAAACACATGGTTTTCTTCTGAATGAGAAAAGCAAGTGTAGAGAGCCTACTCAGGATTGTGCCAAGCAAATATTTGTTTACTTGCCTGCCTAAGCTGTGGAAGCACACACAACATTGTAGCATCATGTGTTTGCATTTGAAGACTCCAATTTAACAAGACTCATGATCTCAGACAGCTGAGCACAGAAGTTGTGACCTGGACAGCTCTGTCGGCAATGACTGTTTATTTAGATATATGGACAAAACATGGACAGGCAACTGTCAAGGACACTAGGTAACATACTCACAAACAAATGTGAAGAAAAATACAGCAGGAAATTCTGCAATTTTATATATGTACATGCGTACATATATAAATGTATGTCCAATATACATTTGGATAAAATGGACAATATGCATACATATGGATGATATATATATTGGGCATATATATGTATGTGTGCATATAAAATTGCAGAATTTCCTGCTGTATTTTTCTTCAATACGTATATTGGACATACGTGTGTGTGTATATATATGTACATGCATGTGCGTGTGTAACTGCATAAACACGTATACAGAGAACGGAGCTAAACCTTGTAACTAATTAAGAAAAAGCAATCTAGCCTACTCAGCTTTTCTCCTTCAAAAATCCACATCTGTTGAAGTGCTCTTGTAGAGAACCTTGCCTTGCAATATGCCTTGAATATTCATAAAATGGAAATAGCTAGTTGTAGAGCAGGATGTGGATCCATATGGAAAATGGTTATGTCCTTAGTTTCTGATAAAACAAGAATCATTCAAGGAACAACCAGAACTTACTCACTAAGCACCATACTACCTGGAAGTTTTGCATCTCATCCCCTCACCTTTCATAATGTTTCTGCTACTTTGGGGCAAATATCCCTGAACTCAAATTGTAAAGACTTGAGGACATTAGGCTTATACTTCAGAAAATTACTAGATTACAATTATTGAAGCTCCTCTGAAATTTCACTTTCATGTTGCAAGTGGAGAAAGCAGAGGTAACGATACCAGTTTTCTCCCCTCCCTTTCACACACTAAGCTTTGTGTACATTCTCTGGGGCAGCGATTTGCTAAGAAACGCTGCCTCTTGGCAATTTCCTTGGCAATTAAGACTGGCCAATAACAGTATAGTGTTTTAGGATGAATAGACAAGCTTGACAGAAAGATCTATCAGCTGTTCAGCCCACACTGCTGTACAAATGAGGAAATGACTGGAATATTAATTGCCTTTAAACACAAGTAATTACTCACTTTTGTAAGACTACTAGCAGGCAGAAATAGATAACTAGAATAGAATATTATGAAAAACATTTCATTTTTCTGGCTTTAACAGTGCATTTGAGGATTGAAAGAGCAAATCCACTTCTTACATGTCTCTTCGTCCTTTCCCTGCTCTGACATTCAGCAATGTCTTACAGTTTTTACTTTGCATGAGAATGTGGAACAGTGAATGGATTTCATGCTTAACTACTGAAATCCCAATTTCCAGTTTGCTATTTTTGTCCTCTGTTTGGGATTTGTTAGGCTCTGCTGGTTTTGAAGCAAATAACATGTTGAATTTTTTTCAGACAAAACATTTTTAAAAGATTCATGCACATACCAATTCATGCACATCCTAAAAACATCTAAGGCACTATCTCTTTGAATTCATCTGCTTGAATGACAGTATATGGGTTTGAAGTTTCTTAGGCAAGAAATGTAAATAAAGCTTAGCTGCATAATTACATTGTGAAAAATCTCAATATTTTGATACTCGATAAATTTATTCACAAACCATATTCCAATATTTATAAGCATTCTAAAAGGAAGGGTTTGCACTACATTTTCCATTTGGCTGCTCACCTCAGATTTTCACTCTTTTAAATGGACACGCAGCAGATTTATTCTGAAGAAAAGTTAATGTATGCCATTCAACTAGGCTACAGCCTCTTTCAAAAGTAGTAGAATCCAGTTCATGACTTGAAAACACAGGCTATTTGCAGTACTATCTTTAGTTGCTTGGAATACCAGTCTTTGTCTATCATCTACCAAAAGGCATTTTTTTTTACTGCATAGCATCAACAGAACTAGAGAGGAAAGTGAAGAGTTTATGACATAGTATAACAGAGTTGATTCCTTACAGTTACCTGGCTGTCATTTTAACCCCATTTCATGTCAGCTGAGTGGTTTCTTTCAGCAAAGAATCCATTTGGTGGAAAAGAAGAGATACTCTCAGCCTATCAGTTCCTTGATATCTTAGTTTCACAAGTGATACTAAGTGGAAACCTGCCCCCACCATATTTCTAAGAGGATTGCTCTCAAGAATAAAGTGTTGGCACAGCATCATTGTAATGCATGTCTGTCTGATTCACTATGATTTATGATTTTTCCTATTGCTTTTAATTGCAGAAGTATTGAACGCTGCTCCCTCCCAAGATTCATTTTGAAAAGGCATGAGAAATCATCTGGTACTACGTTGTTCTTTATAAGTGTAATTCTAACCATCTATTTGGCTGCAGAATTAATCCACATGCTTGCTCTTTTACTTGATCAGTTGCACCAAATAGAACATAAGCGTATAGATTTATGGATATTCCCAAATTATGGATGTGTTGATAAAGGTACGGTTTTGTAGGTTTCTCAGTGACATCCTTTCCTAAGATGGAAGTGATATGAATATGTGTTGGATGTGCTATCTAGTCCAAGCGTGCCACCACTCTCAGAGAACTATTGTATTGGCAGAAAAATCCCCATAAGAAAATGGTTTTTTAGACTACCCAGACAAATAGGTCTGCTGCAGGGAAGTGCTGTAGTTCTAAAAAATTAATAGTGAAACAACAAGAACAGAGTGTTAAAGTCCCACCCTTCTGTTAGGCTAGAACATACCTGGCATGCTGATGGATGACTGTGATTGAGGTCCCACTGGGAAGATACTATGTCAACAGACTTTTCAGCCATATTAAGCAAATTCATCCAGCCTTGGAAAAGAGACAAATGGGATGGTGCACTGTCTGAATAGTTGATCCCTTCAGGAATATTTTCCACAAGAGCAACCCTGAGAATAGATAAGGAAAAAATAACCACTTAACAAAAGCACTTTTCTTTATTAAAAAGCTCCAAATTGTAAAGAATGTTAGGTTTGGGGCCTGTGGTTCAACATCTGCTCCCAGAGGCTCTCAGCAGCGTGCCACCCTGCAACTCACTCTGAAGTTGCTGACTGTCATGCTCCGCACTTCCCAAAACAACAAAATGCGGAAATGACCTACTGTTAATGCAGCAAAACCAAATAAGCTTTTGAAGCTCTGCAAAATTAGCTTAAACATGGAAAAGCTTACTTTTTATAACACAGTAAGTGGGAATCAGTCCTTAAGGTGAGGATGGGAAGAATGAAACGATCTTTTCTTGCTTTGCCACTCTCATCTTTGCATTTAATTTCTTCTCTCTATGCAATGTGGCAAGATGCATACTCCTTGGCATCCTCTTAGGTCTGCTTTTACAGCTGACGTTTTATTACATTGCAGTCTCTATATATAAATTGTCCCTTTCCAACTGCTCTAAGCTACTTAATTTTTCTGCTTTTGTTCACCTGCGTAAGGCTCTAATTGTGATCAAGTGGTTAAGAAAAGAAGAATTATGCCCTTTTAATTTCCTGTTCTTTTTGGAAAGCTCTTTGATCTTATTGTCTATATTATTCCAAATGCTTGCAAACTACATTACATACATTCACATGGATCCAAAAAGCTAAACAAACATTGTAGCAAACTGACAGTTCAAAACATGCCCCTCTGCTTCAGGGAAATGATGTGTTTCATTCAGCACACTGCCTCACTGCTAGATTTCCTTAAATTGCAGCAGGTAAAACTCCTCCCTGCACTCATTAGAGGAATCTTAAAAATAAATGCAAGTCAAACAAGTTTCCCAATTCTGTCTTTAGGCAAAGAGATGACATTTTCAACTTATCCAAGTGGCGCTTCTATAAGTGCTTCCAACATCTGACACTTTTACTGTGAATCATACAAACCAGATTTAGGAAAGCTGTAGTAGGGACATGGACAATACTCCTTTTCATTGTATCCAAGTACTTTATTTCCAGACCATTTCTGTACTTATTAATAGCATTAATTATCAAGTCCAGCAATACAAATTTATAAACTTTTTTTAAGTAAACCATTAATACAAACCTCTAGTGTAAACAAGAATTGTACGCTTTTTGACAGAAAAACGGATTAGTTCAGTATCTTCTATTAATTCAGTTCATCCTACAGGGTCACATGGAAACTTTTACAGCTATTTCAGATTATCAAGCATGTTTGTGAAGTTAACCCATTAAAAGACTGAAGATCAGTGCTCTTTAACAGTGTAAAGAAAACCCAGTGAGAATTATGATAAAGTAAACCTGTGGTAATTATCACATTCTTACCCTCCTGGCCTGACGAAAATCCCCCTCAAAACCAGAACAGGCACAGCTCCTCCTTTCATTAAACATTCAAGTATGTTCTCTTATTCCCTAAAATCTGTCGAACAACATACATATCACTAAGCTACAATTACTGATGATGTTCTGCACAACATACTTTGAACATACTATTCTATTGATCAACATTAAACTTAACTGCATTACAGCAACAGTGCTGCAACACCAGTAAATTGATTGTAAAAGGTTAAAAATGCAACTTGATTTTTTTAATGTCTTCAAAGTATACTTTATTCTAAAACATTCTACCTATTATATTTACAAACTTTTCAAAATAACTACTACCCTAAAAATTTAGTCTATTGGTCTATTAGTCTACCCTTATTAGTCTATTAGCAATGCCGTACTTTTAAGAAGAAACTATTTTACTCTACCACTCAAGGTTTTAGCCTTATTTCTGCTGCATCTAACCCTGTTACAGAACTTAATAAAACTTTTGTTAGATCCCTCGAAAGCCTGGTTAATTCTTTTTCAATATTTAACATTACTCATCGTACTGGGGCTCTTAGCAATGTCCATGTTCCCAGAGCTGTTTTATAGAGAGCTGTAGGATGGCCACCTTCAAAGAGCAAGAAATTGAAGCAGAGAAGATAAAGTGATCTCTACAAGGACATAACCCTCCCCTGCCCTGCAACAATCCAGTAGCAAAGATCAGAAATGAATCCATGTCTTTCTGGCCTCCTTCATCCCCTACCCAATCACATGTAGATACAGGAAAGAGTTATTTTGAATATTCTCCAAAGACATTCTTCATATCAAAAGATTATTCAAAAAGTAATCTACCAAATGTGGTTCTGATTTAGCTAGAATTTAAAAGTGCATATCACTCCCTTAACACAAGATGTGACCAAAATTTCTCAACATTAGAATATTGCCAGACATACACAGTGTTTTCTGGTTGAACCTATGCAAATGAATGTACAGGAGACCACAAAATAACTGATAGGATTGAATCTGTCACGGTCACTTCCAGTGGCTGGTAGTGGTGTTTCCCATGGGCTGTACTGAACTGCTCTCTCACTGGAAAGCATTAGCTTAACTTCCATTCTTCCTATCTCTGTCTTTGGCAACTTGAAAGCTGCCAAGAAGGTAACGCTGTCTCAGAGTCACAGAAGGGCTGACATGATCTGGAGATCATGTAGCTCAACCTCCCTTGTCAAAGCAGGGTCAATGACAGCAGGTTGCTCAGGACATTGTCCAGTCAGGTTTTGGATAGCTCCAATATCTCCAAGTCCAAGAAGCTTAGCATGTTATATTTGAGATTAGGGCCCTGATCCAGGCAAACACATACATGCTTATTTCTGATGCGCTGACTTCATGTTATTTAGGTCCAAAGTAGGGGAAAATGCTATATCTATATATTGTAAACCCATATTCCAGAAGTCACTGGAAGCTATACCTTAAAGTATAATGCAGGAAGAGCTGCAGATGTGGGTCATTGCTCTATAGATACATTTGGGTAGAGATACCATCAAGCTATGCAAAAAAAGTTGGGCTCTTCCTCCTGTTCCTCAGGTTAAAACCATTTACTTATTCAAAGAAAGTAGCAAGGCAAATTTGCTGGGCAAAAAGAAATGAATCTTCCTCTTAAAAGGGCCCTTGTCAGGGACAAAGTGCCTCTTGGTAAGGAAGTTTGTCCTGACTGTTGGGCTGAAATTGCTCTTCAGTAGGAGATCAGCTCCCAGCTTTTCAACCTGCAGACCATTCACCAGGCTACAGCACTAGCACTAAATAAGGGATGTGACTACGCAGGTCCTGCCACTTTATAATTTGGGTTTGAATATGTAATAGAAGCCAAATGCATTCCAGTTAGTGAAACTGTTATTCAGAACAGGTATTATTGGTTAATATATTTCCTAGTCTTTTGTTTAACCAAATAGTAAGTACTTCGTGTTCTTTAGCAGACAAAGACATTTCATCTAGCTAGAGCATTAGTTAAAATGTGGTTTTCAGGAGTTTAGACTTCCCTTTAATAATGAACTAATTCTGCCGCACACACCCCGCTATATATTCCCCTATCCACTCAAAAACTCAACACCAAGCTCAGAAGCTAAAAACCAAGTCAGCAAACAAGTTTCTAAACCAAGTGATTTTGCCTTCATAATCTTCCCCTTTTCTCTGGCACAATAGCAAATTTCCAGTGTTTAGTCAAGAAGAATTTTGTTAAACCTTCCATGCAGAGTCTGCAAGCCCCAATTCCACCAATAAAAGCTAAATTTAGCTCTCATTTTTGTTCCAATATGACCCACAAAGAGGTTTTTAAAATATGGTATAACAAAACTTTCAGGAGAGGTGGTCATTCACAGACCTTGAGGAAGATCAGACCCGGTGGCATAATTTATTCTGCAAAAATGGCATATTAACAAAGCAAAACAGAACAAATGTAACATGGTGATTAAAACAGACTTTTCCTATGCTCAAAACCATTAGCAGATAACATTACACCTGTTGGATGAGATGTCCTTCCCTTCTCCAGTTTCCTGGTGCTCTGTTTCATCTGATTAATGCCAACATAGGCTAGCCTCTTCAGTTATATAGCTGAATATTCCGAAACCTACCTCGCACAGACTGAGAAACCTGAAAGTAATGTTACACAATTTCTGTGAAGTTATAGAAAGAGACAAGGGTCAGAGCTAAGATTCAAGCTCCTCTAAGCTAACAGAAATGTGGTAAGCAGTATAATGGTATTTAATGCCTACCAAAGAATAGACCTTGACCTCAATAATAAGATTCTTCTGACCTCAGCTACATGACTTGCATTTAGTAATTTCAAGTGAATTCTGTCCCAGGCTATGGATTCTTCTTCATCTTTGACAGTTCTTTGGTCATTTTTTTGGTCAGGATTTTTTTCCTCTGAAGGAAACAGAAATACTCTTAATTTAGCATCTGGGTTAATTAAGAGTAGAAAGAAGGCTAGGGCAGTGAAAACAGGGAGAGTCTATATGTCTGTCCCTTGAATACACTAGGGGTTACTGGCAAAAATTTATAGCTCTGCCTGTTGAAATGTTTAGCTGTAATGATTACACAAG
Source organism: Platalea leucorodia (assembly GCF_965183815.1). Classification (NCBI taxonomy): domain Eukaryota; kingdom Metazoa; phylum Chordata; class Aves; order Pelecaniformes; family Threskiornithidae; genus Platalea; species Platalea leucorodia. The sequence goes on along the minus strand of NC_138825.1, from coordinate 41,860,361 downwards.
TATAAAAGGAAAGTTCTTTTGATAGTTCAAACTTCACACCATATTAAAATGATAAGCTGTAGAACATTATTCACTCCAGTTTGTCCCAATCCAAGTCATACACTAAAGAAAATCCAGGTCATATGCACTTGAGCGTCTCTACAACATCTGAATTTACTCACCATTAAAGGGAAAAACCATGATAAGAAAAAACTGCAATGATTTGTATGAGACAATAAAGAAATGAAAGATGAGCAAAGGCTATTTTTGTCATAAGGCTCCGATATTTTGGACAAGGGAGAGGGAAGAAAGGGGGGAAAAATCAGGGGGAAAAGGGGGGCAAAAAGGGAGGAGAAAAAGAGAACTGGGAAATGTGCCCGAGTCCTGCCCCTACACCAGGGTCCTAGTTAAAGATACCCTCTTGTGACCGCTCTTTCTTTCTTAATCCAGAAGCCCTGGAACCACCAACCCCTGCCCTGAGGGACCACAGCTCCTCAGAGTTCCAGCTCCTCCTTTGTTATAAACCCAGAGTCTTAATATCCATTCAAAACCTACCACCTTTCTCAGTCAAGTGCTTTCAATTGAGGCTTTCACCATGTCACCTTCAAGACCTCCACTTTCTTCTCCATCATATCACTCCTACCACTCTTCTCCCTCAGACCTACTCATTAGCTGTCATGCTGGCCAAGACCATCTTCTCTTTAGCTCCTCAACAGAACCACAGCTCCAGCTCTTGTTTCTGAAAGGGATTAAGAAATATCCTTCTAGACAGGGTATAATTACTATTTCAAACACATGCAGAACAAACTCTTTTTTCTGGGTTCAGAGAAGTGTCCTAAAAAAAGAGGAAGTATGGCACAACTTATCGATATATTTGGATATTCCCCTTACAGTCAGTGGTAAGGATTTGGAAGATCAAGTGCTACAATTCTTCTTGAGATCAGACTCCAGAGCCTAAAGGTATGCAGTGTATTTGAATAACTAAATGGTATACCCAGTAAAGAAAAATTTAACTGTGCATTATATGCAATATTTACTATTTAATTAATTAAATCTAATTCTTCCAGAATGAGAAGTCATAAAATCTGCTATCACATGCTTATGCTGTTGATTTCAATTTTAAATAAAATATGTTTGACTCATTAAAGTAAATTCATGACGGAACACACTGGTTAAAAGTGAAATGGAGAGCAGACAAGATTGAATTTGAAATGGACTGTGAACTCGGACTAAGTACTCAGAAGCACCTAGATTATTAACGTTCTCTAATATTCTCTGAGAATACCACAAACTCTGTAACAGTCCTCTAACACTGACAGTCTCAACTGGTGAGGCATGTGTACGTGCATTTGTACACGTGCACGTGCCCAAGTATATGCACCTTACAAAAGCTCTTTGCTGACATTTACTTGTCTGCTTTTTGAACTTTAGTCATGAAGACTTTGCTCTCCAGAGACAAAATCTTGGGATGCTGAATGCTTGGTTTAAGTCTATGCTTTGAATTAGATCTGAAGCAAATGCAGGTAAGTTCAGATTTATGGTATTAAATATATGCGGCATTGGGCTCCAGCTACAGAGCTTTATCTGAGCATTTCTGAGTATGTGATAGAGCAGACTAGTGTGATGTTTAAACTGAAAAGCTGCTCTCAGTGCCTCCCTGGCAAATATGTATTTTCAATATGATTCCATGCACTCAATGTTAAAACACTGCAATGAGCATATTAACACTTACTATTTTAAGAAATCAAACTGTGCTGGAATTTTAGAGACACATAGTGCCAGTCTCTTCTTTGAGGGAAGATTCTTCATCTCTTGATTGTCTTTATATTCAGAATCTGGTAACCAGCCATGAGATATGAGGGTAAAAAGGTAAAAACCTATTGTATAGGAAGTCCAACTAGATGGTCTAAAGCAGATTTGCTAACTTCCCTGTCCCTGGACATCTGAATTGCAACCTAGTAGGATAAAAGGGGAGTGGTTTAATAGGGTTGATGGTGTGCATGTAAATGGCACTACTAGACTGTTGTGTTGAAGCATATAATGAAATAGAGCTATGGCTACAGGGTACAGCAAAGCAGCGTTCCTTCTAGCCGTGCTGCCTCAAGCCAAGGAGGTACACACCGGTCGTGGGCTTCTGCTCTTCATCCCAGCAGTCAGTCAGTGACTCCTCAGTCACACTGCTCACCTGGGCCACTGTGGATGTCACCAGGTCACCCTGACACAAGAAAGGGCCACAGCATTTTACATTATAAATGCAAGATATGCAGATAATTTGCTAAGTAACATGTAGCTAGAGCTGGTTAAGCTGTCCTGCACCTACTGCAAACAGTTTGACAGATCTCCTAACCAGCGGCCTAAATTCTGTGAATACCATCTGTGACTGAACTTAGAAGACACAGGCCCCTTCAGCCAAGTGAGTGGCCTGATCCTATTTAACATGCAGCTGCAGGAGGTGGCTGTGGCACAAGAGTTTGAATAAACAGCCCTGCCAACTTCGAGTGTTCACTGAACTCCAGCCTTAAGCACTTCAGCTAATGCCTAAAATTAGAAGTTGCCTTTCAGCTTTCCCCTTCTATGGCTGCCCCTTCTTTGCACTTACTCTCCTTTCAATTTTTCTTATCGGTCCACAGAAGCGATTGAAGTATGCTAGCTACATGCCAACACGTATTGTAACTCCTCACCACTTCGGCCTTTTTCTATTTTCCATAATCAACTTGGAGATCACTTTGTTATTGCTATTCCCACGTAATTGTTTTTGTGCCTACTCATCACAATGTCTACAAGCCAAATATAGTGTGCAGACATGCACAATGCACCCGTTAAGCTTGGCAGATTTTTACGTGCCAGATTCTTGGTTGGTACAATATAAAAAATAAGAATTTCAGCCAGCAGTTATGTCAGGGGAACAATATTGTTTTTTACCAGCTGAAGATTAGACTCCATTCTCTGGGCCTATAGAATAAATAACAAGAAGCACTCCAGGATCACCTCTTCTCTTTGGACTGCCCTACAGATTGTTATGTAAGAAAAAGATGACTCCTTCCCTCTCATACCATCATCTTCAGAAAGAACGTACCAACAATAAAATCCTACTGTTTCAACTTCCCTCAAGTGATGAGCAACGCAATACTGGTGTTGTAAGATATCACAGACATGTAAGTTTCAAAGGAAGGACCCACTATACAAAAAGACAAGTCATCTAAGGTTTAAACCTGTGAATGATTTCTAACTAAGTATATTTTAGGTGATAAAATGAAATTTACACAGTTGTATTTCAGATGCAACTGTCAGTTCTCAAAGGCAAAACTGCATCCAAAGGAGGGAAAGAATTGATGAGATGTTTCACAATGTCACTTCAACCTACTGGGGACAGTATTTCCCCTGTGCCAACGCAAGTCTAAACCTTAGTCAGAAATTCAATCTGGCCTGCCACGACCATTTTAATACTGGAACTAAGATAGCAGTCATATAAAGTATCAAAAAAGGAAAAAGGAGAACAGACATGGGGAGGAAAGAAAAAACACAAGAAAGAATAAATAGCAAACATTAAAGATCTTCATTTGTTTGTACTGACATGACTGATATTTGCCTCAGTTCAAAAAACCATATAAATAACGTACAACTTAGCACTGAGCCTTTAAGTAGTCTTACTTATTTTCTTAGGACTTCTCATATGCTTTATGCAGACTTAGGCATTTTCTTGAATCATGCAGGTTAGTCCAGCACAATACTGATCTTTTCCCTTCACTATTACATATCCAGGCTCGTACCAAAATAATCCTTATTAACTGCCCCTTGCTCCATAAATAGGATGCTGAAATGAAGGTTGTTGATTCCATTGTATAAAACTATTTAGCGTCATTAAGACTCAATAACAAATCCCTCATAAAAGAAGAAAAGAAAATGTAGAATGTAGTTGAACGGGACAGATAAAATATATGCAAAGACCCTTCTAGAATAAAAATGATGTGTGGTTTTGCTTCAGGTGCTTTGCTTTAGGTTTCTAGCTCTGTTATATTAAGCCTGAACCACAACATTAGGACACCTGTTGAAAAATACTTAGATATTTTTAAATTCTTTCAAAAACAAATATAACTGATTATTAAAGTCCAGTCATAAGTAAGTAAAATAAAGCTCAGAAGTAGCAATCGCTAACAGGTATTATCAGCTGAGACACTGAAATCTCTCTCTACCAGGTAAAATTAACGTCATAAGAATGTAGTGGACCAAAGAAATCTTTAATTTACCGAATTGACTTTAACTGACTGTTAATTTATTGAACAGATAGGATGTGGTTTGGTCCTCTAGACTTCAATCCGGCATTTCTCAGCAATTCAGCAGAGAAGATATTTCACAGGTCCTGAACACACAAACCTAATTCTTCCAAAATTAAATGTAAACATTGAGCGTAAACAAAATGAAAACATTTTACTGTAACTTTCTGCTTCACCATCCTATGATAAAGCTCAGTATAGTCACAATTTCTAATTTCTCGGAATAATTTCTCCTTTTATACCTTCTGCAACCATTTATATACATACAGACCGAACAGATAAAAACCTAGTATATCAGAACAGATATGTGTTTTATGGAATAATTCTAGGAATAATTATAAATATCTCATGGTTTCTGATTGGGACAAGAAGTTTATCAACATCAGCTAAGGAAAAATACAGTATCAAGCTGAGCAGCCAAGCTATCAAACCAGAAATTACCATACCTACATTTAATAAAGGCAAGTGTAAAAACATAATAAAATTAAAATCTGTATGATAGAGGTCTTGTGCTACCCCTAATTTCAATTTTGTGTATGAATTTGGCCCATGAAGAGAAAAGAACCCAACTTAACACCAGAAATTAACGGTAGATTAACCATGGACTTAATTAAGGCTGGTTTGACCAGAAAACCAATACACTATCCCAATGAAAATCCTATGTTTTATGGTCCCAGCTTTCCCATCTTCATCCATGACAATTCGTCCCTTATTCCATGAGGAAAGAATTATTTACTAGAGGAAAGGGCTGCAATGGTGACACCTACATCTGAGTTTCCAAGAGACAGAACGAAGTTTCATTTTAGGGAACATTCAAGCGTCTTATTTAATCATTTCACTTCAGGTGAAATCTTGCAAGAGCTGATGAGCACCAGATCATCAATATAAAAATCCAGTCTGGGTCGGCAGCTCTTGAAGTCCCCCTACGTTGTTTAAATAGTAATCAGAACTGAAACGTACCACAACTTTCATACTAACCTAAAAGTTCAGCATGCAGATAAATACATTTACTATTCAACGTAATGCAAAAATGTGCCTGGATTGTTTGATAAGGCCACTAGAGATGTCAAAAAGACACTATTTGAACCAAATCGGCACAGCAGTCATCTGACTCTCCCCACGTTCTGATGGGAGCTGACATTTCAAAATTCCTAATCAATAGAAAAGGCATCATACTCCACATTTCTAGATTCTTGCAATTTTTTGCTTCCTGTCAGAACTTTGATTTGCACCCCTTTTTAATGGGATAATTCCTATATTTTGATCAGAAACAAATTTCTTAAGGTTCAAGTAAATCATATTTCACTGAATAATCACTTGTTTAAAATACTCAAAAGTTCTCAAATGAAACACTGAGGCACTTTTATGTCAAAGAAAGCAACAGTATCTCTAGACACTAATCATCATTCATTTCAGAGTACACTGTAGCTGAATTTCACATACAAGAAGGCACAAGAATACAGAGGTCAAACATTGCAGTGTTCTGCTCGTGTCTCTATGCACAACAGATATAAGCCTTGGAGATATGTGTGAAATCTATTTAACGGACACAGACTAAGAACAGAAATTGCCATCTGTTACTTGTATATATTTGGGCTTTCTTTAAGGCACTTCCGTTAGGCTACTGTTAAGGTATGATGAGCCATGACAAGAAGCTCTAAAATTTAGCTGTGACATGCCTCTGTCATCGTGTCTAAAACACGCTACAAAACTTTTCAGCACATTATCGCGTGCCAGAATAACCTCCTCCTAGATTGTAATTTCACAATAGTGTTTAAAGACAATGGAGTGAAAACAGCTGGCATTGTGATCTTATTCAAAAAATCCACCGATTAAGAAGGATGCCATATCAACGTTTGCATATGGCTGAAATTTATTTGGGGTCATAACAGCACTCCAAGAGCTCACATCTGCTCTGCCAAACTTCAGGTAGCATAACAAATTTCTCTCATCAAAGCTTCTCTATGACTACCACAACTTCATTCTTTCTTTCCCTTATTTCTCATCATTTCCCTCCCTCACTTTTTTTCCAGATGTTCATTCCAACTAATTGTGGAGCACTTTGTGACAGGGAACAAAGAGAATTTCTCTCACAGTTATCTTTCATTGTGATAACGCTCGTACAATGAAAATTAAACTTCACTGTTAGGTGCTCAAAATGCATCATTTTGAATGAACTGTTCATTCTTGGGAGATTTTCTTTCTCCTTGCTCTTGAGAAAAGAAATGCTAGGAAGAAGCCAGAGTGTGGAGTCAGCATAGTCCTTTTGAGGGGATCATTAGGCTTTCTAAAGACAATAGGCTGCCTTCTGTACCTTTTCCTGGGCATTCTCTGCATCAGAACAGCTTGCTCCAACCATGTGCCATCTTTTTTTTTTTTTCCCCCCACCATCTTTTACTCTAGTTATTCTCTAATTTGAACACTTCCATTCCCCTGGCTCCTCCTCCCCTTGCCTGCCTCTTCTGTGTATTACATCCTAGATGACCTTTTTTGTTTTGCTCCTTCTGGTTAGTCTTCTACTCATTAATCTCTTCCAAATGACTTCATTGGCAGAAACCATAGCATTGTTATTAAATCTGCAAGACACAGTCCTGTGCATTCTGTCCTGTTCCTCCACCATTCCTCATTTGTCTAGGTAGACTGAAAGCTCTTCATTGGTGGGACTCCTCGTTACTCTAACAGTAGGGACAAACACAGTGGGATCCATCTTTGGTAAAGTCCTACGAATTACTGCATTAGGAAGCAGCAGCATGGGCCTCTGAAAATCTCCACTCACAGTATACAACATTCAGGGACGGACTTTTAAGTACTACTGCCTAAATTGTCATCATTCAAACTCTTTACATCAGAGGCGTGAGGCCAGTCTAATTTGGCTTACTGTTTTGGGTGAGGTTTTTTGGTTTGGGGTTTTTTTGTGTAGTTTTTTGTTTTGTTTTGCTTTGTTTTTAAGGGGCTTTATGGATATCTTGGCAGTTTCCCAATAACAAGAAGCACAACAGTAACAACTAAGACTTCTTCTTACTATTTCTAATGATAATTCTTTCAAAGTCTGCTGCAGCTTACCGTTAGCTGCAGTAAACAGAAAAAACAGACATATTGATTTAAAAACGTGGTTACCCTACCTACAAGCAGCTTACATGGTAACACAGTAAGCCTGGAACAGTGTGAAGGAACTTAAGTAGAAATTCCAAACTCAAATGGAAAAAGTTTCCTGGGTGATCAAGTCCCTATCCTTGCTACTTCAGGCAATGTTTCATATGCTTTTATTCTTAAATTATCCAGATGAGGAAAAGATATTAGAACAAGGAAGGGTTTTTACCACCATTTGTCATACTGGAATATTTTTTATCTTGCTGCTTTGATAGGTGTCCTGGTTTCAGCTGGGATAGATTCAATTTTCTTCCTAGTAGCTGGTATAGTGCTGTGGTTTGGATTTAGGATGAGAATGATGTTGATAACACACTGATGTTTTAGTTGTTGCTGAGCAGCGCTTACACCAGTCAAGGACTTTTCATCTTCCCATGCTCTGCCCCGTGCACAAGAAGCTGGGAGGGGGCACAGCCAGGACAGCTGACCCAGGCTGGCCAAAGGGCTGTTCCATACCATATGATGTCATGCCCAGTATGTAAACTGGGAGGAGTTGGCAGGGGCACAGCGATCGCTGCTCAGGGACAGGCTGGGCATCGGTCAGCAAGTGGTGAGCGATTGCATTGTGCCTCGCTTTTTTTGTATGTTCTTTTATCATTATTATTTTTTTTTTCTTCCTCTGCTGTCCTATTAAATTGTCTTTATCTCAACCTGTGTGTTTTACTTTTTTTTTTCCGATTCTCTCCCCCATCTCACAGGGGGTGGAGGGAGGGTGAGTGAGCAGCTGTGTGGTGCTTAGTTGCCGACTGGGATTAAACCACGACAGTAGGCAGAAACCTGCTTCACTTGATATCTTTTTACCTGCTCTATCCTTTATCCTCAGTAACCCAGATCCTACCCTGGAATTTCTCCCTCCTGTGATATTTTTGTGGATGACAATAATTTCCCTTCTTAGCTTTCACCCTGCATAGCCAAGGACCTTTAGCGTCTTTTTTATTAAATAGACTCTTCATTCCTAGAACCTCCTCCTACTTAGCATGAGTTCAACCTTCTTGATTATTGACGGTCAGTTACACACAGTATTCCAGATTAAAACTTATCAATGCCTTTCAAAATGGCATTAATACTTCCTTTGCAATTCCGGTTACATCTTGCCTGATGTAAATAGTATTGCATCTAACTCTGTCTTCTTTTATTACAGTTTCCCTAAGGAATTGCTTTCCTTAAACAGTATAAAGATGGAAAATCTAGTTAAATTACAGTTGGACTACTGCCTAGGAGTGACTAAAATCAAACTGTTAACCAAAATGGTACATATATCCCCATGAGAAACCAAAAGATGTATTTAACATCCATTATAACCTCACAAATTTGAAAAAGGGTTTTCCCATTCTCAGTCTGAGAAAAGGGCATTTTTGGATCACTTATATTTATTTTCTGCCTTCAGATCATATATTTTCTCATTCAAATTTAATTCTAACGATGTCTGTGGGGAAATGTATCTTTAGGAGGCTGTACAGTCAGCTGTTACTTTATTCACATATTTAAGTCAGAAAACTGACTAAACCAGACCGCTGTCATTCCCTGCTTCTGCATGACTGCTGTAATTTGTGAAGTTCAAAGAGTAGAACAAAGTAAAAGGATACCAAGACTAGAGAAACAGACCAATTAAAAACCAGATGACTGCTGAAATGTATAACAGACATAAAAATCTTTTTACAACCCTTTTCTGAAACTGTAAGGAACACATTCCAACAAAACAGCCAACAGTTGAGGTAGCTTTATTTCTCTCGAAGCTGCTTCTGAGGATGTTTTATTATTATTTTCAACTAATCCAATAACAGACTAACCACAGAACCTGAGGAGTGATAAACTCCATGAAATATGAGACATGAGAGATGTAGGGAAGCAGAGAGGACAAAAAGAAGGTGAAAATACAGAAAGTCTGCAAAGAGCAATTCTGAGGCGTTAACCCAGTCCCTGATAAGAAATTGTACCATGATTGGGATCTGCAGCAAAAAGAAGGAATTCTACTGAAAGACCCAGAATTCACCCTTAGCAAAGATATTGGAGATTGCCAGAATCACCTATGTCATACTGAATCCTAGGGAAGGCAGACACCCCTCTGAGAAGTGGACATAAAAAGCTCACATAACTATAAGGAAGAACAGCATTACAGAAGGGAATAAGGAGCTCCAATTGGCATTCCAGCAAACAAAACAGCAGCCAGTATCATCAAATAATTCAGGTTAGAAGATACCCCTGGAGGTCATCTAGTCTAACCTCCTGCTCCAAACAGGTCCACTTAGATCAGGTTGCTCAGCACTTTGTCTGGTAAAGTGCTGAATATCTCCAAGGATGGAGATTACACAATCCTCTCTGTGTGCCTGTTTTGCTATTTGACCACTCTCACAACAGAGAAAAAAAAAAAAAAACCAACCCTTGTAATTTATTGGAATTTCCTGTGCTGCAATTTGTATCTGTTGCCTCTTGTCCTATCACAGCGCACCCTCAAGAAGACTCTGGTTCTGTTGTCTCTATAACCACCCACAGTTGTAGACAGCACTAAGATCTCTCCTTCTCTTCTCTAGGCTAAACAGTTCTTTCAGCCTCTGCTCGTACTTTGCGCACTCGTGTCCTCTGACCATTCTAATGACCGTTCACTAGATCTGCTCTAGTGTGTTGGTATCTTTCTGGTATTGGAGGACCCAAAACTGGACACAGTACTCCAAATGTAGTCTCACAGGTGCTGAACAGATTGGAAGAATAATTTCTCTCACCCTGCTGGCTACACTCTTGCTGATAAAGCCCAGCATGCAGTTGCTCTTCTCTGACTCATATTCAAGGTTGTTGTCTACCAAGAACCCCAGATCCTTTTCTGCAAAGCTGCCTTCTAACCACTTCCACAGGGTTATTCCAACCCAGGTGCGAGACTTCACATTTGCCCACATTGAATTGGTACTGATGATCACAACTCTCTGAGCCCAAGAGGACAGCTGGTATTCCACCCAGTTCATGCTCTTCACTGACGAAATAAGAATGACACTAACAAAAGCATGAGCTGAAGCAAACAGAAGAAACAGCTTCTCAATAAATTACGAATGCAAAATGTTTCACATCTTTATATAAGGGACATCAGCGTTGCCTGATTACTTGTTGCTACCTAACATCAAACATGGTCCATCCTAACAACTTTTCAAGATTATTTTGCCATTTACAACAATAGGATTTGCAAACTACAGTCCTTAAAGAGATTTGCTGGTTGCACACATTATCTCTGAATAGGTGACAAAAGCAGTGCCATTTCCTTAAGTCACTACTACACAATATGAAAGTTCTTTAAAGGCAACAAGAAAACTCTTGTAAAGGAAAAACAAAATTAAATTTAGGAATAAAGATTCTATGATAAAGGCTAGTGATATTTTACACTGATTTCAAATGAACAGCAACCTGAGATATCCAATAAAGCTTTTCATTTAATCCTAGTCTATTAAATGCTAATAATAAAGTAAAACACCCTGCCCTAGTACCCAGGCTCCTCCAGTTCTTTCTTTGAAGCACCCATTCTTGCTTTTCATCTGCAAATGAATGATTTTTGTGCTTTGCAGTATTAAGTAACTTTTCTGTAACTCCTGACCATAAGATCACCTAGTCTTCTATGATATTACCCAATTCTTTTGCAGAATTACCAGGTTCTTCCTAACATTGACAATATTTCTCAACCTAGTTTTTGAGCACAAAATACACTAGTTCAAATATTAAATGGTATTGATCTTGGGGATCACTGATTTTTGAAAAACACTGCTGTACCCTCCCTGTTCATAATTTTACAGTAGCCACTGTTGCTTTCCCATGTGGCAATTTCTCATTCACCAAATGGTTTGCTCAGACTGATACAGGGTAGATCCACTGTCTTACCTTGTTAAAGTAGTCATTTACCTTATCACTGAAAATTTATTAGTCTCATACAACCTATCTTTTACAAAATCAAGGGAAATTTTTATCCCTCTTTCTAACATCTCTGTGCTAAAACATTATATAACACTCAAGTAAACTTTACAGGCTGTGATAATTTTTTTTTTTTTTTTTTTGAAGTAGAGGATCTGTTAACTTACAAACACTACCTGGGAAAGCATAAAACTTCAAGTAACCTGTCCCAAAGAGACCAGGCTTTCATCACAACAGATCAAAAGAATTTTACTTGACTTAATCATACATTATAATGAGTAAATTAAAAAAAGCGATACAGATGGGATGTGGAAAACTCACTTGCTACAGTGAATGAGATATATGGAAATGATTAATTAAATTATTATAGAACAAAACCAACTGTAAGACAAGAAAGGTGGATACATAAAACCAAAAGTAAAGCTTATTTCAAAGAAACTTCAATAGGAACACTAACTAGTAAAGCAAAAATATTCCCAGTACTCTAGTTCAGCAGCTGTGTTTATAAAAGGGTTTGGACATTTGCAGCTAGAAATCTCTACATAAGAATAGGTTCAAGGGCAGAGAAACACAAAACGTTCTATTATCTTAATTTATACAAAGTGATTGAATATGAAGCCATCTTATCTTGATCCAAAAAGGGAAAAAAAAATGTTTATTGGTTACTCATTACTCAGGCTATTCCCTTTCCCTATGAAAAAACTCAAAATTATTTCATTTTCCCATCTCCAGTATTTTCTGGACCTACACGTTCTCAGTTAACATAACTAAAGGTAAGTTCATCGAGGCTGCCTCCGGTACTCATATAGGCTAAACAACCACTCATTCTTTTCTTATTCTGTTTCTAATACGTATCATAAACTATGTCCTATAGAATCTCATGGTAAATAATCTGATGAAAACTCAGCAATATTTTGAGATAGGAATTGATTTGCTCCATGCCAGTCTTCTCAGGAGTTGCACACACTCTAGCAAAATTCCTCTGTTGGCTATTTTAGAGATATAATGAAAGGTTATTACATCTAACTTTCTTAGAAGTTCAAGACTATGTTCTTTAGGGTACAGATTGTGTCATCTCATGTTTTTGTGCAACATCTAACATAACCTTGGCAATAATATATTATAGACCATATCAGGACTATGTAAAGAGAGATAGATGCAAGGACAGATAAAACCAACAGGCTACAGCTGGATTAATTTATTCTTCCTAATCCTTACTAGTAGAAACACCTGGACCCTCAACAAATAACCTACAATTCGGAGTAGATTCCTCCCACCTTATCACACAATCTGTCAAAACTCCTCCTTCGGTTTACCATTACAGAAGGAGGAAGGTGTTTTGAAAAGAGGATATTGATCTGAAGATTTCACATCTCCTCTGTTCCCAACACCAGAGAAACCTCGGGGATAAGAAGGAGCAGAGCAGTTTGGTTCTGTGAACTGGTACTTTAGTTATAACTGATTATAAATGTTTTAAAAAAATCTCTCCTGAAAGAAGAATTCCTATGACCTATTTCTCTTTAATCAAACTATGCATATCAATGGAGATGCTATGGCAGGACAAAAGTCTTCAAGTATGTCTCTGTCCCTTGGCCCCAGTAATTCCCAATAAATAACACATATAATTCATGAGCTTGAGTATCTTCAAAACAAAGCCCCCATTACTGATGCTCCAGAGACAGAAATGGGGACAAAGCTATAGAGAACAAGAGACTCTGAAAAGGTTTATATTAATGATGATGGGAGAGGGAAAGGCAGTAGCAAAATATCAGGTCTTTGCCTCTCCTGTTTGTCCACTGGCAAGCAAAGGCTTCTCACAAAATTGATAGGTTTCCTCTTGCCCTCCCAGCTACAAGCCAACTGTTTATGGAAACTGTACACTTCCATGGATCCCCAGGTATCCCTCACTTGCGGAGGCAGATGGCAAATTGTGGTAAAGCAAAAGAAATTAAAAACTGGCCTCCCTAAAGTCAATAAGAAAATTCCTAACAGTTCAGTTGGAACAGAACTTAGCTCCAACTTAATCATTTTAAATAATCTCAAAAAAAGCCTATACATAAGGGGTTCTACAGCAGTTCACTTCTCAAACCCATTAACTGTCTGTTTGATCTCATTAATACTCAACTTTAGTTAATTCTGGCCCAGCAGTTTTTTCTGCCTCATGAGTTTATGAAAAAAGAATAAATAATTAGTATGTAGAAGAATCACAAATGTTTTAATTTGCAAGGAATGAAAATTGCAAGTGAGCATTTTTAACAGTCAAGTTTAAATGGTTATTGATGATCAAAAGTATTGTAGAAAAAAGCCATTCGAGGCTGTTTAATATCTGCTGCAAGGGCGAGGATCCACTGGGAGTACCCTCATCAGTGGGCACACACACACAAAACACAAAATTTAAAACAAACAAACAAACAAACAAAAAAACCCCACACACTTTCTCTTTACACAGTTGCTCACCCTATGGGCTCTATGAACTTATTCTTACCCACAGTTTTCACAGCACAAAACACACCACAAAACACATACCTGGCCATGTCCCTGATATGGTGATTAAGATACTCTTCTGAAAGGGAAGATGCAAAGAAAAGCTTACAGCTCAGCTCTTCTGCTTTCCGTCTACTGCTCACTCTATAAAGGCAGGCACCAACCTCCTCGTCTGGCATGGTTATGGGCTCAGTGGTGTGAGCTCCACTTGGTTTGGTCTGAGGATATCTCCCAGATCTGTAATTACCCAGAGGAACATTTTAATTGTGAATCCCAAGTTTGCTAAGGACAAGATCGGGAACTCTGCTAAAAAGGTAGCAGTGTTAGAAATGCAGAGTAGGAGAAACCTTGCCTGGTTGGGGTGGATTTTTTATTGGGGTAATTTTTTAATTTTCATTTTTAATAGCTTTTTTTAAAGAAATCATTTTTATGCCTTATTTTCTGCACTTCAGCTCCCAATTTCTGCCTAATTTGCATTTCAGTACACAAGGTGCAGTTTGGGATATCTATGTGATTTTTCAAAGGAGGCCATTTCCAGTAAAAGGTACAATAAGACAAAGTGAGAGAACTATCACAAGCAATTTAGAGTTCTCAAAATAATTTTTAAAACAACATGATGCTGATATGACAACATAGGCATATTGTCTGGTCTGTTCTAATTCTAGCATAATTACATAGTGAAGAACTTGGCCACAGGAGTAACCAAGTGCAAAACCAAGACTGAAAGAATTTCTTCTAATTTAGCCAAAATAGTTGTTTACGACAGGACTCACTCTTGTGCCTGGGGATATCTATAACAATATTCCACTAACTTCTTTTAAAGGATCAAGATCAAGTCTTTAGTAAATAGGGTTTCCCTTGCTCCTCTGAGTACTGCACAGATGAGAAATTAATAATTTACAATAGTCTTTTGACTGGATAGTTTCCATTCTATTAGCCCTCTTCTTATTAAGCCATTTTCTGACTCAATTCATCACATTTTTTGTGATGAAACTTATCAATACCTTATTTACCTTACAATGCATTCCTAAAAGAAGTCTTTCAATATGAAGTTAGCATCTCTTTGTCAATTAATGGATTTGCCTTTCCTCCCAAAATATACTGCAACATAACTTCCTTTCCTAGTCTTCCTTAATCCTTCAGGGTCTTGGCTGACAGTCCTCCAAATATACATTAAGTCACCGATCCAACTTCAGGAGTTTATGCTGACACATCCTCACTGTTGTATTTGATTATCCAGGTTTTGGGAAGTTCATTCTGGAAATCTATCCTGGACAAAAAAAGGACTTTACTTGGATAACGACACAGCCATTACTGTGATTTAGAGCACACAGGAGTAAACAATCTAAATCATTCTTATTTTATACTCTCTATATTCCTTTCCTACTGTCCAGTTTCAAATACTAACTAGATGAATAAAATGACTGTTCTATTTTATTTTCCACTAGCTCAAATACAATCAGAAAAATACAATTTTTAAAACAAGCCTGTTTGTAACAGCAAGGGATTTTTTACACCTTACAAACATACACAATAAAATAAACATCAATCTACAAATTGCATGTCTGGAAAATAACTAAATCTTTGGGAAACTAGTTTAATTCCTGGAAGAACAAACTGAAAGTAAATATGAAATGCCAAAGGGTTCACACCAAGTAGTATGTCTATTCAAATGCATCAATGAAAACAAAACTACAGAATGATAAATTCTGATGGAGGTTACCAAAATAAAAAGCAGGGCAAGCAGGACAGACCTAAGACAAACACACACCCCGCCCTTCCACCGCCCCAAAAAAAGCCCCACCACCCAAACAGGCAGAAGGTACATGAGCAATGCATAAGATGCCAGAGGTGCATTCCTGATTGCCATGGTACATTCGAGCTTTCAAGTTTAGGACAGACCTTTTAGGTACTGATACTTGGAAATGGATTTGGCTTATTCCTGTTATTCTCTTCTCTGCAGCGTCAATGTAAACAAGCTGAAAGCAGAGAAATATGAGATGCAGACTCAAGATAATAGCACTGTGAACAGCTTGATACAGTGGGGCACATTTTGTCCAAAAACTGCTTTTAAAAATAAATAGCACTCTTTCAATAGCAAATAGACTCCAGGAGGAAAAACAGAGATGGTCTTAAGTAACATGAAAGTCATCTTGTGTCTTCTAGACACAACTGCCTGACAATCACAGGGCAGGCCCATAACAGCCTGGCACAGACACTGAACACCCCTAAACTTGATCAAATTCTCAATAAGTAAACCCATAGTGATACCTCAAAATGGAAGAGCACATCTGTGTTGCAGCAAAGATAAAACCTAAGAGTATAACATAATACTACTCAACCTCGGAATAAGCAGAATAAAACAGTTTAGAGACAATTTTAAATGAATTTTGCTATGTATATAATTCATTACTAGTTTGACATTAAAAGGAATCCCAATAATTTTACCCTTTGACACAAAGAAAATGTAGTGTGCTTAGCAAGATTTTCTGTAGGCCTCATGCATGAAGCTAAAGCAGGATTGCATGTCATTTAATCAAATTAATTCCAAATATTGTTTAGGGTATTATTTGATTTTTTTTTTTTTTTTTAAATATATGACACTTAACCAAGAAGAAACTAAGTAACAGAAGTCAGGTGCAGTGTTGATGGCAAATTAAAATGAAATGAAAAAAATTAAAAAAGTGTTTTCGTTTGTTTTTTTCGTTTATTATGTGTTTACATTTTAATGAATTCTTCCTCTGCTCCCTATATAAAATAGTAGTTTTCAGTATCAACTGCAAGTTCATAATACTATCTCACAGTTATGCACTCTATGTATGCTTCTAGACAGTCCTTCTTCCTTATCTCCTTCATTATTGCTGAATTTTAATTCAGTATTTCATAATTGCATTGCAATTATAATTTTGAGAGGTTTGGTGGAAGAAGTCATACATTTGTTATTCAAAATAACAACGTATCTTTCACATCTTATAATTTAGAGGTAAGTTCTAGTCAAGTTTGCAGCCCTAGAGTCTGTGAACTAGAATACACAAGAATCACATCGCCAATGTAAATCCATCTCTTAAAACACGGGAACATGAAAAATTCATCCATTATTATATTCTGTCATTTCAGTTACTGAAAACAAGAAGCAATAGCCACATAACATAATTATAGCGTAGTTATATCGTACATCAGTGAGCCATAACAATATGATCTCACGAAAAAGAAATTACTTCTGCTTTAAAGCATATGAAAGCCGAAAAAATGCACTGCTGTCTTCTCTGCCCATAAACAGACTGCCTGGTGAGGGTGGGACTGTTTATGAAAAATCAAACACTTTCTGTGATTGTAAGCTTTCTATAAGTCAAATAACTAAAAGACAATGAACAGCTAAAATGAAGATTAGAACAATAAAGTCACTTGCTGTAAAAAAAAATTCAATTTTTAAATAATTTAAAAAAAAAAAAAATCAAACACTAAGGAAGCTTTGCTGACACAATAATCAGCCTATACTGAACACTCCCCCACCTGCCCACCTCCTGAAACACCAAGGTCTGTACAAGTTAAGGAATGGGGATTTTTTTTTTTTTTAGTTTTCACATAGTTTAATTCTGTAGTTGGTGAGATGTCAAGACTGTATTGGGCTGCACTTGGCTGACTGACTGACCTAGGGTTTTTCAGTGCCTTCCCTTCCAAGCCTTCCAGAAGGAAAGAATTTTTTTTTTTTAAATAAACAAATTGTTGTAGGTAGAAGACATCAACTATTCTATCAGAAAACATCAAGGCCCCAAACCCAGAAACCACATACACAAAGCACCTTCTTGTACAAACCCCAAGAACTGACTAGTTGAATTATTGACTACTTGACATTTGGGCTTTCTATTGTGCTACAAGGAGCAACAAGAACATGAATGAACCCACTTCAAGAACAGACAATTACTGTAAGCTTTCAGCAAAATATTGCTAAGCATTAGCAGAAATGTTTTGCTTCTAGTTAGTAGCCATACACGAAATAACGGCATTTGTTAATGAAAAATCACTTTTTCCAATGTTGTCTTCAAATTCATAGTAAGATTTAAAATGCTTTCTATTGCTTCAGATTAGTTCTTTTTCACTGGAAATGAAGTATATTTTTTCAAAACACAGTGAATGGTTGATGAAATGGGATCTTTTGTGTTACTGTCGCAGTCCTTTAGCACCTTGCCAAAATACAGACTTCCAAGTAGTCTTTAATTTATTACAAACACTTTACTTATGAAATACATTTTAGATTAAACTGAACTTTGTTCTTAAGATAAATGTTGTTACTAAAAATCTTCTTTTCACTCTCATATCATTGAAAAAAAAAGCAGCTAAGTATTTAAAATTAGGTAAATTTGGAAAAAAAAAGTAAATTTAACATGTTAACTTTTCAAACCATCAAAACACTCGGTTATGTAGGAGTCTTACACTAATTTGGAGGTAATTTGTGATGTAGACTCTCTCTCCACATGAGGGAGACCAAGCAGTCACCAGGTGACCAAGCAGAAACTCTGTGTTCCAGTAGAGTCTTGCAGCAGTATTTTCAACTTTCAACTCAGTAGTTATTGCACTAAATCTCATTCAAACATTGTAATTCTTGCTTCAAAGAGGTAGCAATACTCCAACAGAGAGACTTGGAGGCAAGAAATAAGCACCCAGAGGGTGACAGCCTCAACTCTTTGCTGGTCCAAACAGCTATCACAGCTCATTTGCCTGGCTACAGCCGTACGCCCCTCCTGCATATGGCACACTACAGAGAGGAGCTTTGAGAAGCACTTTAAGAAGGAGATGACAACAGTTTTACGAATCAGCAAAATGCCTGACAGTAAAATTAAAAGGTTTATGTCCAAGAGGGACATAAACAATGATGACTGTTTCATTTAGTAATGTGACAGAAAATTCAGTTACTCCACCTCCATGCTCTGCTCTTGTTAATTACTATCCTTTCCACTTACATCCAATACCAATATGGGGCCAACATCACACCAAGCCAGAGTGGGGTGGGGTGAGCAGTGCTTTGCCTTTAAAACTGTTAACTTGCAGCTGCTTAACCAACAGAAAACATCCTTCATGCATTTAAAAAAAAATAAAACAAAAATAAAAAAAAACCCTGCTGGAAATACGTTCCTCAGAAAATAAGCAAAGATCCTTTCTTTATCTTTTTCTCTTTCTGATGTAGAGATGGGCAATTTTCAGTTACACTACATCTCATGCAATCAGGTATTCTGGACAAACAATTTCAAGGCTGGCCACTGTGTATGCAACGTGATGACCTTCTAGCATGCATTAGCTTTCTGAAACATTGGCACTGAACAATAGGACAATGTTTACAACGCGCACTCATAAGAAAAGAAAAAAAAAGTCATGGATAGGGGAAATTAAAGTTTTGCTACTACTTTTGACCTTGACCAGACAAACACAGGATGTTTCCTGGGGACTGCGGAACAATAACCAAAGGTTAATTGTTTTTCTGCTATACCTCTGGCTATCTTTTACTCCTAACCTGTCACTAATGTCTAGGAAGAGTGTCCCACACTACAGTCATTACTAATAAAAGGCCAATCAGCATTCTTGCCTCACTAGATGGTGAGAGGCATAGGGAGTCCATTAAGCTTGAAATAATACGTCTAACAAATGTCTCTCTTCATTGCCGCATTATTAGTAACAGTATGAGTTCAATGAATTCCTATTACCTGAAACCTGGAAGAGGGGAAAAAAGTTACACACCATCATCATGATGGATTGCAGGAGCTGGAGAGCAAAGGAAAGGGAGAGAGAAGATGCAACAAAGAACTGATTGTTATGAAGACCACCTACTTCCAATATGAAATAAGCTAGTTTTAAATAAAAGGTAGCATTTAGAAAATGGGTGTTTACTCTTTGATCTTTGCTACTGATCAAACACCGCATCTATGTACCTGCCAAAGAAATTAAAAACAAACCTTTTATTGTTTGTGGATAAACTTATGAACTTGATTCAAAGCTTTTATTATCTTTAGTGGATTTTTCAAATAAACTTATCCTGGTTATAACTAGAAACAACAAAGTCAGAATTTGTGAGTTAAGACTCTAGACATGACAGCTCCAGTTTATTTCCAGATGAAAGATATAACAGAAACAACTAAAATCTAAGTTTTCAGTAAAGAATCTACAACTAACTTTCTTAGAATTGCTACACATGGGTTAGTTATCTAATAGCATACTAGGTTAATATAATCACGGCAACTGGAAAACTTAGCGAAATGTATTTTTGATTATAACACACAAATATTCCACAAATACATCAGGGTAATAATTAAGATAATACATACAACTTTAATACCATAGTACAGCTAACTAATCTTCAGTCAGCTCCACTGATGATAACCCCTTTATCTTGCAGTATGGTTTCACAGATATAGCTTGAGGATGTACAGTGACAGATTATCCAGCTGATAGGCCTTTGATTACCACAAGATTACAAGAAAGCAAAGTCTGTGGTTACTGAGATCTCAAAATGTGAACCAACTCTCCTGTAATTTGTGCACACCTTCCAGGTACATTTGTGCCAACGCTGCTGAGCCTCTCAAACAGTGTTCAATGTCCCACTGAAATTTTTAGGCTTCATTCCCCTGTGGGAGGGTACGATTTCTGCTGCCTTCTTTATGTTTTGCTCCTATTAATGGGGCTTTCACATATTGCATTGAACACTGCAGACAGCTCTGTGTGACCCAGATTTTTCTCAGAATAAGTTGTGAGGATCTTCAAATACATTTGTATGCCCCTTTCCTGGCTGCTCAGACTAAAATTAGACAATACTGAAGTATATGTATTAATTCCATATTTGTGTACTGTTGAGATCACTGCAGAAACTTTACTACAAAGAGCTACTGTTTCTTGATACTGCTGAATCAAGCAACGCTCACAAAACGCTCAGTATGCACTTCAGTAGTGTTACGAGGAAGTACCTAGAAAAGACATATTATTTTGTCTTATTATTTATACTTGTGTAAAACATTCTGAAGATGGTAGTGACAATCCTCAGAGGAAGTAACTTGCTGAGCTGCAAAGGGGTAATCCTGTCTTCATTATGTGTCACCTGATGTAAAACTGAAAGCTAAGATGAAATACAGCAACACAAATGCAGTAGTTCAATATAGGTGACCACCCTTCAGAGAATGTATCATGCACATTATGCCTGAATAGCCCATATGGGGCAAAGGAGGACTAACAGAGGATGAAATTACTGCATTGTTGATATAGGAAGTACATACAGTAGGAAAAAGTAGAAATGTAATCAACTCCTCACTTTTTTTAAGCCCCTAGTTAAAGGAAGAAAATAACATCCTTTAAAAGAACCTTGAATATCAACTGTTACTCGCCACTGTATTATTTCAGTTGAGAGATGAAAGAAAAATAATTTTTAAATTTTCTGATCAAAGGTCACAGCCCATTCCAAAATCCAGACAAAGCACTCACCATCTATTTCTTTTGCAACAGAAAATACCATTATTTTCTTTAAATCTTGTTGCTTTTAAAGAAAAAAAAAAAAAAATCTCTCCACCTCAGTACTCCACTGAGAGTCGAGGGCACAACTCTGTGCATTTCACTTGGCCACAGCTCTACAGAGCATCGATGTGCACAAGAAGTTAAAATATCTGCTGAATGAAATGAAAGCTGACCCTTCTATCCTGGGCTTTTCTATAGAGCTTTTAAGTACAGTATTTAGGCAGGTGAAGACAGACAGTGCCATTTTGGAGCTACAAAGCAGTCCTTCCTTTGGGCACCAACAGAGCAGAACACCACCTCTTAGCCCATTATTTTCTGTTTAAAAAAAAAAAAAAAAAAAGTACAGAAAGCAAACATACTGTGCCAAAGTCCTGAAGTGACTACAGAACCAAAATACTAGTGATCTTATTGATGGTATAAGTTTCTCTCCCATTGCTTAAAACTCTGCATTCCAGCTGTATCAACTCCCCCAAACCCTTATTCAGCAGTGAAATGTTTTAAAAAGCATTTCTTGGCATCTTGCCCTTCAGCAGAAGAAAATTTGCATTTTTACAGCATTTCTGCCCGTCAGCACTAAAACATTCTAATGGGTTTTGCAGCTGTGCAGGGAGAATTGAGAGATGGTCAGCGGATTCTTATGGCAGACTGCTGGGAGACAAGTGCCCGAGGGTGCTGAGGCAGGAGAAACCAACTGACCTCACCAGTCTTTACACTCCACAGAAAATTCAAACAGCAGCTTTCACCTCCAACAAGCATGCCAAAACAAAGGCCCTGCATGATCCATGGGCTCTATGTAGCAAGGAACATTAAAATCCTTATTTGTTTGTGTGATCTTAACAAAAAAAGCAGCTTTCTGTAAGAACTCATGAAAGAGTAACAGTATAGCTAATTGCAACCTCAGCTCCCATAAACTGTACTTAGTATATGGATTTTAAGTCACAGCTCTCTATGCTGTAACTACTACTACATACACTTTGAGAAAGCAAGCAAGAGCAAAAATCAGACAACCACAGCGTCCCAGGTTTCTACTTGGAGGCAGGGACAGCAGTGTGTCTGACTTAAAGGTGCTTCTTCAAAGGGCGTTACCTAAATGCACAAATAAGGGGTGGGGCGAGAGGTGGCAGTAATGCCAGGAGCTAATCAGCACATGCAGTCCCTGGAACAGCTTCATGCTGAGGTGGCTGGTGTAAGAGGACTCAATACCACAAGCTGCCATTCCTCAGGGGAGCCATCCAGCACTTGGACACCCAGTTTCAAAGGGTGAATTAAGTCCAGGAATCCAAGTCCAAATAAGGGGTTAAATGCACTTTCCCCTCCGCTAAAAGCAGAATAGCACTCCTTCTCCATAGTGTCTCTTGGTTAAACACCAGCCCTACCTATTTCCCCCCAAAAGACATCCCTTGGCCAACCCAAGAATAGCCTGCCTTGCTGTTTCAGTACACCTTATTAAAGTCTACTAATTGTAGTCAGAGAAAAATAATCCTTCACAGGAGTAGAACAGCTTAAGTATTTTGATTTCAAGTCTAATAAAACTGAGATCACATAAGCATATTCACTGGATTAACTATCTTATGACACAGTCTTTAATAATTACACCAAAATGTTTCTTAACTAATTAGCCGAATTCTTCTCTTAGTTATACTAATACATAAAACTGTGGATTTCTTTGATATTTGCAGCACAGATATTGGCCAACACAGATTTATCCTCGAGACCCTCTCTGTCTCCGAATATAGACTCGAGATAGTTCATCTAGGCAGGGAACATGCATGTGTGTAGGAGGGAGTCTGAAAACGTTCCACGGAATGGAGTTTATGCCACTTCCTAAGCCACTGCGGGATAGGGGAAGACCACAAGAAGGCCTGTAAGGAAAAGCCCAAGGGAAGTGCAAGCACACTGTCAGAACCTCACAAAGCCACACCTAAATGACAACGTAAGGAAAGAGAGAAGGAAAACAAAGTTAAAGATGTCTGTCAAGGGGAGGGAAAGGAAATTTAAAAAGCTGTAAGAAAGCAAAGAGGAAATATCTTTACTACATGACAAAATCTTATCAGAGTGAAAGTGAAGAGAAAACTAAGTCCACATGAGCAGTAACACCAACTACTTCATGTCAGTGTTTGTAGACAAAGTATTAACAATTTAACACACCACCATTCATTATTCAAAACATTCACACTCACACTGAAACTTCTTGAAATCTGTCTTGCTTCACAGATTTGGAAGTTAGTGAGAGGAATGCTATTCCCCCCATTAGTGCTTGCCAGTGTCCTGCCCATGCAACAGCCACAGTGCCTCTGTCCTTTTCCTACCATCAAGGTGTTACATCACTCAGTGCCTTAAAAAATTAAAACTCCACCCTTGTAAAGACCAGATCTGTAGCTCACATTATCACATTGTAGACAGCTAGATGCTGAAGGGTAAAGTATGAAAACATGAGGATCCTGAGGATCTGAGGTGAATTAAAATGAAGAAAGCTGAGGTACATGTTACAAAGCTCCTACTGAAAAAAGAAACAGTGTGACCCAATTCTGTTGAATTTAGAATAAGAAATTTATCTGGCATTGCTGTTTATTATCTAGAATGCCATATATACTATTAACCAAGAGACACTACATCATTTATTTTTCTCTGTTCACTACAATACTGTAATTGAAGATCTACAGGATATCCTTATCGAAAACCCCACACAATTGCCTTGCCTACGTAATTTCAAAAGCTCATTCTTAATCTCTAGACATGAAAGGACAAGGACATCATCAGAAGAGAAACTTTATTTAAACCCCAATTTTAGTCACCAAAAGTACTATTTTTCCCGTCCTGCTTTCTCCCTAGTTTTGAGAAAGGACCAGCCAATTTTGTTTTTATTTAATCACCTTTTGCCTGTTAGATTTCTGCCCCCTTACCAGGCAGATGCAAAGGTTGGACTTGTTTTTATTTCTGTTCTTCTAAATATCTCCATTACAGTTTGATGCCACAGTACTACTATATTCACAATTTACACACAAAACGTTTCCTACTGAGTTTGTTTTCTTAACAGCTTATTTGTTTATACATTCTTAATTCTGAGCTAATGTTTTCAAGATTCACTATCTATAAATGTTGTTAGAAAAAGTCTTCCAAATACAGTAACACACAACAGTTTGCCTCATATCAAGCGCCTGTTTCCTGACAGTCTCTCCAGGCTATATACCTAAATGGCAGGTGGAGAAGCTCTGCACCCCAGTCCGTGGCAGGCAGTTTCCCTTCTAACAGAGATGAGGACCGTAAGGCGCACACAACTCAGGCAATGCTGCCCTTCTTAGGTGAAGCCATTCTTGCCCCTGTCTCGCATAAGGAAATTCAGCTGCTGTTCTCAGTGTCAACGTATTTTTAAATTTAAATTGGTGATTTTTCCTCTTATATTTTATGGTATGCATACTGCAGGGAACACCATTAATATCCATCCATCAGGAATCAGGAGCTCAGACTTCCCAGCATAACATAGTAAGTGCTGACTTGATAACCTGTTTAGCCACTGGAAAGAATCTCAGCCTCTTTCTTTTTCTGCACCACATTTAAGTCTTGGGTAAATACCATTACCTTGATTTTCAAATTATCTAAAATTTAACAGCTGAGGTACTTAGCCAGAGTCCTGTACAAAGCTGCATAGCAGCCACACAAGCCCCTCATCAGCTGGGTTATGTCTATTCAGCTCTTTTGAGCAGCAACCCATTCACTGTTCACCCATCTGTAAAACACAGCAAAATATCCTAGCATATCAACTTTACTGAGCCTCTCAAAAGATCAACAAATATTGTATAAATAGCCACTGTCATACACACTAATTAGTCAGAGAGATGTTTTTGTTTTATTTCTACACTCAGCTTGTGACCATGTAAGTTCATAAAAAACCCTTTTTATAAGACCTGAATATCGCAAATAAATATAACAGGGACATTTAGAGGGTTTGCTTTTTTTTTTCATGACAAAATATATGTTATCTTTTTATTTACTTCTACACAACCCCCGATCTTCTTATATGAACACTTTATAACTGTAAACAGCAACATTAATTTGGACTGAATACCGATATATCAATACACAATAAGTGGGAATATGATTGCTATCTTCTTTTCTCTTGGCCTGTGTATCTTTCTAAAACACCCTGATTATCTTGGTATGACTTGGGATGGATAAATGTGTTAGCTCACAGTTGTAGAAACAAGACAAGAATGAAAATATTATTTTTCCTCATAAACAAACATGATTTTATGGTGTTAACAATAATTTAATGAGAATCTTCTAAGTAAGAGCTCTCTTCCCCAGAAGAGGAACAAAAGGATATTCTATCGTGTTGGCATTCACACAATCCAACAATCCCTTAAGCTTAATTAACGCCCTTCCTGCCCAACAAGAACAAACAAAACTACTTTGCAAAACAATGAAGGAAAACTCAAGGTAAAACCTTTAGTCAGCAACTATTTGAAATCAGCACTGCAAATTCAGCAGATATAGCCAAGGTAGGAATGGTAATAAAAATCCACAGATGAAAAGAATAAAGTACTCAAAGTATCCATTCCCAAAGGACATTGCCAGCACTCAAATTACAGAGGCAAGATTCCACGGAAATGTTCCAGGACACCTTAGGAGCACTAAGAAAGGTTTGACTATTGTCTGTTGCTTTTAGGTACCTATTTGTATTTCTGGTTTTGGGGGGTTTTATTTTGGTTGGTTTTTTTTCTTTTCTTTTTTTCCTTTTTTAAAAAAAGGGCAATTAAGTTTAGTCCACGTAGAATTGTAGCTGGTTAAAATTCCATCTGTTAAATCTTGTTGCATCCAAGTAAAAACGGGGCGGGGGGGGGGGGGGGGGGGCAGGGGAAGGAAAATTGATGGGTAAATTTCTGGCCAAGATGAATAAAGTGATGGGACCTCTTTCCAAAATGGACACAAGCTATGTAGCTTGATAAAGTAGTATTTCTGTTTCCACTACAGGAATGTTTGTCTGATGCACTTAGAGTAAAACAAACAAACAAACAAAAAAAAAAACAACCCACACACCAAAAAAAACAAACCAAAAACAAAACAGAAAACCCCACACCAACAAAAACAAACAAACAAACAAAAAAAAACAAAACCAAAACACTGAACAAAATAAAACAAGAACACCCCTCCCCTTTCACATTTTAGTAGAAAGCATTAACTGAGTTATCGGTAATTCCCCTGTACAGAGAAATGTATGGAATATATAGTAACATCCTGACTCTCAAAAAAGCCCTGAAAACATCAAAATATCCTCAAGCATTAGAAGTACATTTCTAGCTGGAGCACTACCATGTGCAGTACCCTCTGACACAGAATCACTTGGCTGCTCATCCCAGATATTTGTGTGACTCTTCTCAAGAGCAACTTTGAGCACCTCACTGTTTTCTCCTTTCTAGTCAGTCCTGAACAGCTCTCTTTTCACATGCAAGCAGATGAGTCACTAGGAAAAAGAATAGTGTCTGATGTCATACAGAGGTTACATCTCTACTGCTTTCCCATACCATTCCCCAAAGTTGCTATAGTGATGAACTGGCTCCAGGTTGTGACAGCCTGTCTTTGCCCCAGACTGGAAGGTGGTAGGATAACTTTAAGGTGGCTCACATACATCCGTAAAACGCACCAGATGGGGCAGCTCTTGGATACTGTCACCATGCCAGTAACACTGGCTGCATGCTTGAGAAGACACTTCTAGTCCAGTACTTCAGCCTCCATTGCCCAAAATACATCACCCCTAGCACCCTCTAGTGCCTTTATTAAACCATAAGTCTGTCGACTCTCCACCAGCACCTGTAATGAAGTGCAAAAAATGCACTGCCAAGCTGACAGAAGTGACCCAAAACTGGGTGGAAAAAGGACTAGTAGTTTTGACAGTGTTTGAACAAAAACCAAATGGTGGCTGCCCTCCTCATGCTGGTGGCACATTCACTCTTTAAAGTTTTGTGATTAGTTATGAAACTTACGCACATTCATATTTTCTAAGCTATTGGTAAAACTGCATTTTTCTCCAATATTCAAGCCAGTAGAAGCTGAGCTCTAAAATTTATTATTTTAGAGGACTGATCCAAATCCAGCTGACTTGAGGAGCTATTTCATAAATGACAACAAAGAAAACTAAAAACTCATTTTCCCAACAGGTTTTTTAAAGAAATATGTTGGGACATCAATGAAGATCAATACCTGCCAAATTGACAAAAGATACCAGATCATCATCTGTGCTCACATGTATGACTACAACATTTATTCTGAGAGTTCCAAGCAGATCTAGAAAAACAGTAAAAGTCAAAGCCAACACTTCTAATGTGCCATTAAATATCCATCAGAAGTTTAGTCTGAGGCAAGATGAATCCTCCCCCTCATATCAGAAGGCATGCAAATCACTGATGGCTCTTAGAAGAGCCATTTCAACACTTAGTATGTGAAGAAACCATATTTAAACATACCAAATTATGATGCTGTCAGTCATGAAAACTCCCTTTGAGCTGTATCATAATTTTGCAACAGTCTTGTTTGGAAAGGACTGGTCACTAAATAGAGATTAAATGACAGATAAGGAATTGCATCTGGCAGACGCCAAGGCTGGTATTTGTGCATTATTTTTCTGTTTTTTAGTCAGGTTGACAGGAAACAAATTCATTATGAAAAAAACCTAAAATATAACATGAAAAAATAGTAATGGTAATAAAATGGATCAAACTCCAATGCATTTTTTCCTCTTGGTCAAGACAACTGGATGGGGGTAAGCTGAAAAAAGGAAGCAAACTCATACTTTCCTGATTAACAAAGGTCATAAACTGAGAGGTTCAGCTGCCCAACATACAAGAATACTTTGTATCTAAAGCGTTACTCACAGACAGCGATGCTCTGACTAACTAGGGAGACATGGACATCGGGAGACCATATGAGAGACCACAGACAGGTGCCTCTGGCTCCACCTGTATCAGAACCCCTGTGTTACTAAGAGGAAAACAAATCGGGAAGAAAATCTTCAGAATAACAAAGAAAATCCCCTACGTTTCACCCAAGTATATCATCCTGAAACATGTACAGAGCATCTGAAAAAAACAGACCTAACAAACCTCAACCATTAATTCTCCTCCATGCCTCCCAGCAGGGCATTAATATCAAGACCCGCTGCTGTCTGACTACGACCTCAGTGCTACAACTGGCAAAATGTGCGCTGCATGCGGCTGAAAGAGACAGTCAGCTCCAGCTCACCCAGCCAAACAGTACCAACAGCTCTGGCATAACGCTTAGGCTTCAGTGGGCACCACAGCTGCTTTTTCATAACTGCGGCACTGCTCTGGGAGGCAGACCCAGCCATGTACTCAGCAGGTCACCAAAGGCAGCATCTAGCATGTTACACTTGTACTCGAGGAGTATAAAATCACGCTAGCTGAGAGGACACTCACAGTACCATCATAGGATTAGACACAGAACTCAACACTACTGTAAGCTGACAGGATAATAAGTACCTTTTTTATATATTGCTCTGAGGGTGGAGAAGCAATTAAAAATAAATGGTGTCACTGGAACAGCTGCTTGCTAGGATCTGATGCAAAGTCAGCCCTGGCTGAATGAACAAGTCACCCTGAAACGGAGTATGAATTCAGACAGATTCTGCTACAAATTTTAGCCACTTTTAATGCTTTTCCCACAGAGGAAAGGAAGAAAGATTTATCAGTGAGCTTTACTAAGTTGGATCACTATTCTCTCCAGGCAGAATAAAAACCTCTCTGAAATGTTGCGAATCAGTCTTCAAGATCACGAGAATGACCAGTAATTTTTGATTTAATAACTCTGTTTAGAGTAGGCTTACAATCTGGTAAAGAAAATGACATTGGGAATCTTATGAGTCCTGCTGGGATGAAGTAATTTCAGTTTTCTGAACTCATTAAGTTAAAAAGAAAAGAAAAGGGAAAAAGAAAAACGAGAGGGAGATTTGATCATAGAGAAACACCAGCAAGCTACACAGGAGAAAAGCTACTCTACTGCATGAATTGTTCCTTTATCCCACCTACCTTACTGAGGAACCTTAAAGTAATAGGAATTTGATTTCTGTTAAAGTTGGAACATTTTCTCTGATGTGAGTTCACAAATTCTGAGTCATGAAAGGAGAAACAAACACATACTTAAACATAGGGCTTCCAAGAATACAAAATATGTCAATCACTGTATTACAACCTAAACAACGCCTAGCATGACAGGAAAAGCTGCCTTAAGGAGACTCTAAAGCACTCTGCCCTAAACTCCAGAGGAAACCGTTAGATTTAACTGAACAAAGAGTAGGAGAAAAAGAATGGTTTGTGCATTTAGACAAAACGAGTTGAAGCCCAGACCTATTCAAAACAATGTAAGTGGTGATGAACTATTTACTGGCAGTAATGCAAACAGAATAAGATCTAAACAGATCATGAGTTTTGGCACTCCTTTTTTAATTTGTGAAGACATTCTTTATAGCTGAACATAAATGCAAAACAAACAAATTGAACCGTTTTTTTGTATCAGTGCAGGTACGTATACTGAGGAACTGTTAATACGGTATCTTTTCAATTGAAATACATTATTTGAAAATGAAAAATAAAAGGTAGGAAAGGTAGAGCTTCCTCTTGTGCAAGTTTGTTGAATTACTGATTTCTCTCCCTGGCTCAGGACTTTGAATGCCTTTGCAGGAGGCCCACCAGCTCTTTGCAGTGTCCAGCCATAGAAACTTCAATTGTAAGGGTATTCCTTCTTTTGATGCAAAAATAAAAATGACTACAAATAGGGATCATCTTAAAAAAAAAGTGGTTTTATAGCTCATTCTCTCCATTACCCCAAAACAAGATGACAACAGTCATCATAGAATCATTTAGGTTGGAAAAGACCTTTAAGATCATCAAGTCCAACCGTTAACCTAGCACTGCCAAGTCCACCACTAAACCATGTCCCTAAGCACCACATCTACCCGTCTTTTAAATACCTCCAGGGACAGGGACTCATCCGCTTCCCTGGGCAGCCTGTTCCAAGGCCTGACTGCCCTTTCGGTGAAGAAGTTTTTCCTAATATCCAACCTAAACTTCCCCTGTTGCAACTTGAGGCCATTTCCTCTCATCCTATTGCTTGTTACTAGGGAGAAGAGACCGACCCCCACCTCACTACAACCTCCTTTCAGGTAGTTGTAGAGAGCAATAAGGTCTCCCCTCAGCCTCCTTTTCTCCAGGCTAAACAATGCCAGCTCCCTCAGCCGCTCCTCATAAGACTTGTGCTCTCAACCCTTCACCAGCTTCGTTGGCCGCCTTTGGACACGCTCCAGCACCTCGACGTCCTTCTTGTAGCAAGGGGCCCAAAACTGAACACAGTACTCGAGGTGCGGCCTCACCAGTGCCGAGTACAGGGGGGATGATCACTTCCCTAGTCCTGCTGGCCACGCTATTTCTAATACAAGCCAGGATGCCATTGGCCCTCTTGGCCACCTGAGCATACTGCTAGCTCATATTCAGCCAGCTGTCGACTAACACCCCCACGTCCTTTTCCACCAAGCAGCTTTCCAGCCACTCTTCCCCAAGCCTGTAGCGTTGCATGGGGTTGTTGTGATCCAAGTGCAGGACTCGGCACTGAGCCTTGTTGAACCTCATACAGTTAGCCCCGGGCCATCGATCCAGCCTGTCCAGATCCCTCTTGTAGGGCCCTCCTACCCTCCAGCAGATCAACACTCCCACCCAACTTGGTGTTGTCTGCCAGCTTACTGAGGGTGCACTCAATCCCCTTGTCCATTGTGTTCACAGGAGGCATTTTTAGGCCAAGTGGCATAAGTGTTTTGTAAATAGAAATCTTCAGTTGCTCTTTAACAGGCTTGTTTTCAAAATCTGAGCATCTTGTTCTGTTTAGACATTTAATTATTATGCCTGTCATAGTTTGTTTATTAAATAGAAATCAGTCAATATAAACCTTGCTATGTTCAGAACCCACGCAGCGCAGAGAAAGTCTCCCCCACAATCACACAGGGGCACAGCACTTCCAAGGTAAACCAATGTAAGCATGTGCTGCAGTATGCTTACTTAATAGTGCTGCAAAACCCTACTTGGCGAAATAGCAGAGAGGAGTTGAAGGAAAGATTTATAAAGCAACAGAAAAAAATCAGTTGTGGGCTCCAATTGTGGGCTGTCTCTCACACCCCAAGAATAAGGAGACATCTAATGAAATTGAAAGCAACGCATGCAATGCATAATAACTGATCAATATAAATTATTATTGTATACAATTAGATTTAATCTCTGGAACTCAGTGCTGCAGGGTACTGTTGAGGCCTAAAGCTTAGCATTTCAACAGTAAGATTCAGCTCTTCTGCAGGATACCGAAATTATAGAGGATACAAACCCTTATCCAGAACAATCCAAACAATTTCCAAAGCAAACACAAACACTGCCTAAATATCACCACCTACTTGCTATAAGGAAGAATTGGTCAAAGCCTCCCTACAATTACCAAGTGAACTAAATAGCTTTGCCACTCATGTCATACAGAAAAGCAAATTCCTCCAACACAAATCCAAACACAAAAGAACAAGTGCCTTCATTATATATTACTCTGAGGACAAGAGAAATGATCAAAATAGCAAAACCGTCACTGGAACAGAATGCAAGACAGAATCCACCTTGAAAACACCCCCCCCCCCCCCCCCCCCCAAGAAAATTCTCCAATTGCCATCAGAGAAAGGCAAAAATTGAAAAGAAAAAAAAAAAAAAATTCTTTATGACAACAGTTTTAGTACACCCTAAACTTGGGAACCATGGAAAGTAGCTACCATCGCTTCCTCTTCCATCTTGCTGTTCCTTAGCCCCTCTCAAGAGACGGGGCCAAACCCACAGCCAGAGGCAGGAGCTATGCCAGCTATGAAGCTACTACCGCTTCAATGGATACTGGAAAAGCCAGTGAGACAAGGACAATTAAGGGCATGTGCAAGCTCTGTAGGAACCCTAGCATAACTATCAGCAGCAACAAGCAGAAAAGGCATATTGAACAGCTGAAGTTACTGGTAATAAATCAAAATGACCTTGGATCAAACACTTTGGATAACAGAGACCATCTCTTAATAGTTGTAATTTCTTCTGTTTCCCAGATTGCCATTTTTAGAGTTTACCAGCCAGTTTCAACAAAGCCAAGTAAGTCTTGACTGACATTACGTCAGTGGCTAGCCAAGATTTATTCACAATAGATCAGCCATTAAAAAGTACTATTTTCAAATTACAATAATCAAATTTTATAGATTCTGTGTCTAATGGACCCACAGCAAGACAGGCAAAATTCCCAGACTGCTAAGCATATCCTCTTAACCAGGCTCATCCATCAGGGCTGCCTAACAACATTAATGTGGATGTCTCAAGAGAATTATTTGTATCTCATACCAAGCACAAACTGCAAAAACTCAACTTTTCACAGTCATTAGTACTTTTTTTTATTCCTTAAATGTCAATCAGCTGACATTCCTTTTAATAGGAAGGGTCAAAAGCCATTTGTATTTTTTAAGTCCAGCATTCCGAAATAGAATTTTGTGGAATGAAGCCACGAGTGTACAGCATCCTCTGAAGTAAAAAGCTGCCTCTTAGCAGACCTGGTCCAGTTGTAAAAAAATGAAATAAAAAGACTACTTTCAGTCAGCCAGTCTCTCCACATATAATTCACAGTATGAAAGTTATATGGGACAGTGTAAATAAGTACCAACAGCATTATTTCATCTAAATCAATACAGTTTTCTAGTCAGTAGAGTTCAGATTCTAATTTCAATTCTGAAGCCAAAATTTGTCTGCCTGATAAGTTTTACAGACCTTTCCCCATCTCCCCTTCTGCTTTTTATTTGAATTGCAAGGTATGTATCAGTAGAAGACACTAATTTTTACAGTGGCGCTTGGTAATTAACCTGTGAAGTACATTTATTTGCCCTAATATTTGCCCCCAATTATTAGGACACGGTTGTAAATTCTTTTAAATTACCTATTTGAGTTTTTGGATCACAACATGCAAAACAGGCTAAAAGAATCTCAAGTTTCTGAATCTACACATCACAAGACAAAAAAATTAATTTCAGTCATTTCTTAGTTAAATCTCAAAATATTCAAGTTTGTCTTGAATATTCTACTCAGTTCCTCCATGTAACAAGCAAAATGGGAAAAGGTTTGCAGCCTACAGCAATCTGACTTCACATTGTAGTAGTCACAAATGACCTGTAAGGCAAGATGCATTTCAGTTCTCAACCGCAGGCTGAGTTTTTCAGCAAGAAGCTCAAAGATTACAAATCATAATTCATAATTTTAGTTTCAAACATATTTTAATTTTTTCAAAAAGTGCTATTTCCTATGTACCCTTTTAGATGGGTGGCAACAATCCCTTTAGCAATTGGTGAAGACATGCAAAAAAGCCTGCTTTTCCACTTCCCTGACTTGTTTTTGTTACAAAGCTCCCAAGAGAAATAAATACATCAGTAAAGAGGAAGGTCTTTTTGGCAACATATGCAGTAAGTATTCCTTATGTAATAAGAGTTTAAGGCATGATTAACAGAAGAGGAACCTCATGTTGAATTACAACAAGCAGATCAGAAAGGCTGCATTTATATTTGTGAACAACAATACAATCACAACAACAAAAAAAGATGTAGGCTTTACTGGAAAATACTACTTGCACCATACCTCAATGATTCCTCTCTTAGGCTACAAAAAGCTCTAGAACTTCTAAAAATGTCTTCCTTTTACTCTCTCTTTCTCTCTCTCTCTCTTTTAAAAAAATTCTCACTTGCTATTTTTTGGCACATGTGCCGAAAATTTCTAGCCAAAAACTATTCTAGACCACAGCTCTATTTTAGACATATTTTCCTTTAAAATAAAAAGACAGAAATGAAATTGATTTTCAGAAGACAAAAGCCTTTAACAAACCATCAGTGAAGTTCTCAAATCAATAGCACCCTTTCCCATCAAGATTCTTCACAAATTCAATCAATTAAAAACAAAAAAGAATTCTGGGATCATATATGTAAACTTGTATTTGACAATTATTTCATTAAAAAAAAAAAAAAAAAAAGGACCATCTATTAGCATTCTGTCTCAGCACATCCTGCAAATGTAAGCGCCAGTTCCTGAATTTCAGTGAAAGCACTCACACAGCAGAAATATAAGAATTCAATAATTCTTGTCTTACTTATTAAAAGTGCTTACCCCAAGTACTAAATATATGCCACAGGCAGCAATTGATCTTACAGCACTTCAGTTAAGTCTGCAATATATTTAACACATAAAGGAGCCCAGTTTCATGATGTAGAGAAGGACTGAATGTTAGCAGGTAGCAGCTGCCAGCACTTGGATGCTGTTATTAGAAATGGTTTAGGCAGTTTATACACACAGCATTGATGTGCCTTCTGGTTCAGGCATTAGTAGCCAGATCACGCACTTGATTCACTCTGTAAAAGGCATCTTAAAATAGAGCTGGGGTCTGAGATCACTTTTATCACTGTAAATGCAGAGCAGTTTCATTGACTCTTACGTTTAAAGTCAATGTGCTGGATTTACTCCCGGCTCTCTAACACAGTCCAGGAGAGACAAGAACGACACACACTAACCAAAAAAAAACTGAGCAAAGGTGAGTGTTCTTTGGAAAGCCAGACTGGCATAACCCACACAGAGAGACAAAAGCAATTAATCTCTTACACGCGGAAAAAATAACATCCCGGTTTTCCGTAGCACTGTACATCACTCCCACTCTGATTTTTTTTCCATTTGAAGAATACAAAGTGAAGAAGATTCAGTTCTTCCTTGGCTAGGCCTATGCAGCTACCCAGAACAAAATGGGAGCCACTAGTTGATACAGCTAAGAGGAAAACATGGTGCAGTAGTTGTTGCGTGTGTTGAAGTCCTGTGCACCACATTGAAGCCAATGAGCAGAAAGACTTCCCCCTCATCTGACCTAGTTCTGTCAAAGATTTACACAAGGAGATAGTGGGTGTAGAGGTGACACATGCGGTGTCTTTAAAAATTTTGGAAGGCAACAACTCACAGTGAAGAATACCTAAGACCCTGATGGGGAAAGGAAAGCTAGCTGAACTCTAGAAAATTCAGACAAGATATTAGAAAGCTGCCCAGAACTGTAGGTGTACAAGAACGTGAACAGATTAGGGCCAAGCCATTTTACAAAAACAAAACAATGCTGGGAAAAAAGTGCCAGAAGGATGGTTGGTTTCAGGGCAAAGCTACCTGATGCTGCAGGTATGTCCTATTTGAAAAGGGCTACAAATTTAAAGAATCTTCCCCCCCCCCCCTTTTTTAATCAGCATGTAAAAATTATTGTAAAAATCCAGTATAATTGCAAAAACATAATCCTATTTGCTGGATTGTGAATTGCTGCTGACTGCACTGTGACAGGTGCAGCATAGAAAGGCAGTGTCCCCAAAGAGTTTTCACATAAAATCAACAAAGAATAGCAGAAATAAGGAGAAAAGGCTCAAAAGAAACATTAATTTTTCATTAGATATTCTAAAAAATAAATACCAATTATCTCCAACTCACTGTATACCCAGCCGTTGGTAGCTGGGTAGATTCTGTACAAACAGTGGAACAGGTTGCCCAGGAAGGCTGTGGAGTCCACCCTCGGAGCTATGCAAAGTCGATTCTGCACATCCCTGAGCAACTTGCTGTAGCTGGCCCTGCTCTGAGCGGGGGAATGGACTGGAGGATGCCCAGAGGCCCCTTCCCACTCCAGCAATTCCCTGATCAGATTAGAATGGATTTCTGAGAAATTATTTAAGGATGACTGGTTTTCCACAAAATTAATCAGAGATGGTGTTCTATATACAAGTTAAAGCCTTGAAAAAAAGCAGAATACAACTGTGAATAAAGTCCACAAATGTTTGTTAAATCAGATTTACTGGTGGACAGAAGAGGACCTTGGATGACACCATGCAGGAAAAGCACTGATCATCACTGATGAACAGATCCATGGAGAAACCCAACAGTGAGGAGCAGCAAAAGGAAATTCAGAGTCTCGAAATGAAAGGCCCAAAAAAATCTAATCACCTACTTAAATCTAAAGTTAAAAGTATACACAGGTGGTGTAGGTGGCAGGTGTCTGAAGCAAATCTTAATCCAACATAGTCAATACTCCAGTCTTTCTGACCATATCACTAACTTTCTTCAGTTTCTAGGTAAGCCACTGTGTCTATTAGGGGAGTGCAACAAACAGGAATACATAAAAGGTCCCCCTATACAAAAGAAAGAAAAAAGGTCTTGATGAAAGAAAGACATGACAGAATTGGGAATTATGTGAACCACCTCAGTACTCATCTACTGAAATTTAATAGGCTCTGACCCAGGCTTACAAAATAATTGAAATAACACAAGGGTCTTGCTCAAAACACACCACCAAAAATAACTTCAAAAAGTGTGCTTTATTTTGTCAAACCAACCTCCAAAACCAGAAACTCAAAACAAGAAACCATTTCTTCCTCTGTTACCTACTCTTCCTAATTACACCACAGGACTATGGTAATTACTGCATGCCATTATATAACACACATATGTTCTTGTGCACCCCAAAAGAGAAGTTTTGTTTGTTACCTCTTACCGACAGTTATTTTGACAGTTCTTTTCTGAGAGTCCATCCTCATCTTCTCCCATAATATCCACTGCCGAAAATATCAGTGCAACCAGAATTGCAAAGCAGCATACCAGTGCAAAGATCACAATGCATCTTTGCTGGGACTGAAAGAGATTAAGATTAAAAAAGTTTTAATGGCGTGAGCATACTCCAGTCAATGACCTGAGACTCTAAAACTTTTACATAAGATCTAAAATTCTTTGAAGATCTTACTGCCATAGCTGTCAACATGAAACACACCTCAGGATGAAAACACTCTCAAAACTGTCCTTCAGGTATCACCTTGAGATGTATTTTAAATCTCTCAGACATTGCTAAACAATTCATGTCACAAATAATATTCATAACTTAAACTGTTTTCTGTTTGTACCACAAGGAAAGCATTATGCATTAAAATAATGATTCTTACATTAACTACGTATTTTCTGATTGCACCTCACAGATAAAGTACACACTTAGGATGGCACTCAAAAGTCTTGAGAGTTTTGTTGTGTTTGGCTGAAATAAAACACATCATTGCAAGAACACTGAAGATCAAAGTAATTTTTTTATTGCTACACAAAGTAACTGACATTCTTACTATGATTGTCACAGCAACTGAGACACTTTGGCAAGTCCTTGCCCCACAGTACTTATAAGGAAAACAAATTCACAGATGATAGATGGGATTCAAGGAAACAATGGGAGACTGTTGCTCAATATGATAGGCAATGCTTTCTGCATCTCAGATTAAATATTAAAACGTGGAATAGCACTACCTTATTCTACAATATGAAATCCTGCAGCACTAAATCAGATACAACCGTGTAAACCTCCTAAAGACAATCTCCTGACATGCAATTTACATAGCTGCATGAATGTAAAGTATATTTTATTCTGAAACCAAATGTTCAAACAAGTATAGTGTGTATTTTTCTACTGAAGAAAATTTGCACAAAACCACACATATATATATAAATATGAAACTCTAACTTCCATTGCCATAGTTATTTGCTTAGTTTTCATTATTGCCCTGTAATTAAAATTTTACATAAAGAAAAAAAGCTTTATAAAAGAATGGGAAAGTGGGAAAGTATATGGGAAAGAAGGAAAAGTGTAAGGGAAAGGAAGCAATGTCACGCTTGCAGCTGAAAACCAACATCATAGTATTTCCATTGTTCCTGACATTTCATTTAAGAGGTAATAAGTTTCAGAGTAATAAGAATGTTTTCCAGTATGCATAAAGAAAAGGCCTGACTTTTTTTTTTTTTAAATAAGCTTCCAAAACTTCCGAACTAGTGCACATCCCAGAAGAAACAAGCTCATGCATTTCAGAACAAATCAGATATAAGCATTTTATTTCAGTCTGTGAAAATCTAAAACACAGCAAACAAATTCTTCAGAGAAACAGGAACAACTTTTCTGAAATTTAGTGAGAAATGTATCCTTTTACCTAACAGTGACA
Organism: Platalea leucorodia; assembly: GCF_965183815.1. NCBI lineage: Eukaryota > Metazoa > Chordata > Aves > Pelecaniformes > Threskiornithidae > Platalea > Platalea leucorodia. Next base: position 41,822,015 of record NC_138825.1, on the reverse strand, counting down.
CTGAATACGCCGCTTTGGTTATATGTGTATTTTAAATATAATGCATATTAGTTTTATACATTTCAAATATATGTTTAAATCTGTGTTTTCTAATACATTACCTAAAATCTTACAGGAATGCAGCATAAGGAAATCTTCTTCAAGCATTTACAGAGGCTACTTCTGAAATAAATAAAATTAGGACTTTTTTTTCTGCTGCTAGGTATAATCATGGCAAGGTATGAAAAGAATTAGAAATGACTGCATTTGGGTGTCCAGAACTAAGGCTGCAGTCAGGTGCACAGTAGGACTTAAGAGAAAAATATTAAAACATTGCCTCACTGCCTCATGCTACTGGCAAGAAAAACTAAGAAGTGCCAAAGATAAAGAGATACTCAGACCCGGGACACTGCTTTATGCCGTGTCTTCATCAGGATGGCTCACACTCTTGCTAAGATGACCATTGTCTCATGCAGACTTTTACAGTTCTGTAAGTGTATTTGCAGAAACTGTTTGATGCAGCTTCTTCCAAGTGCTGAGCATATCACCATGGCAGCAAGATAGCAAAGCTGCTCCCATACCAGTGAGCCAAACAGAGCCAGGGCTCGGTCTCCAGCCCCTAAGAGCAGGAGATGTGACCCAGCACGGCTTGCAACACTAGCATTCTTTTTCCTCCAAAGACAGGATAACTGCAGCCACTCTACTCACTGGGGACAGCCCTGAGTCTGTAGGGAATAACTCCCATCTTCTTGCTGCGCCACCATGCAAGCAGCAGAACAACTACAGAGAGTTGCAGGGTCACTGAACCAACAGGGACCACGGTAGCCTTTCAGGCTGGGCCAGCACACATGGAGGCAGCAAGAGAAGTTTCATTAAAAGGAGTCCACACTACCTCTATCACACGTCCCATGTCATAAAATAGCCCTAAAAACCTTTTAACCAGCTTAAAACTTAAAAGCCAAAAGCTATATAAAACCTACAGTGTATCAAAAATGGTATGGTATCATAAGAAGGAGGGGGGAAAAAAAAAGGCAGGTGCAACAGATGCCTTAAGTTCCTTCAATACCAGGAGATTTTATGGTAGCAATTTCTAGGTCTTTATGTTCAAGGAGTATGGAAAGGGAAGGCAAAATAATTCTGAATGGATCCTCCTATTCTAGCTTTAATTCCCATTCCACATAAATTTGGGGAACCTATTCAAGACTTCTTGACTTCCGTGTTGTAGCTGAAATTTGTATAAAGTTTAAATCCCTGTTCTTTCAGTTCTGCATGTGTACAGCTCGTCAGGCCCTGCAGTTTGACTGACTGCTGCTCAGTATAAGGAGCACAATGTAAGACCACTGCTATTCTACCAGCACTGAAATACAGAACTGCACAAATCTAATTTACTGCCTTTATTTACACAGATCCTTTATATTATGCGTTTGTCTTTGACAAATGTAAAGGATTAGTTATTTCACTTTTTGATAAGTACCAGCTTAACAGTATGGTTACAAATAGTGTAGGGGACCTTTTAAATCCACACACAAAAAAGAACCATATCAAACTGTGACAATAGTACTTTTTCTTTGAACTAAGGATAGCAAAAAATATTAAACAAAACAAAGCAAAAATTCCAAGTTTGCAATTCTCCTAACCCTACATTCTTAGATTAATATAGTAATATAGAACTATTTTTTTATCATTCCTTCGGCTGGGGCTGCATGGCTAGAAGGCGCGTCCCCTGGGTGGTGGATAGGGGATCCCTCTCTGGAGGGTGCACCGGATAAAAGAAGGTGCCATGAACCAACGCAGCCTAAGGGAAGGCCACCCTGACAGAAAAACCACTGGCCCTCCAAGTCATGGGGGTTGGGCAGGAGGCCAACTACCTCCTCCCGGGAAAAAAAAAAAAATAAAAAGTTGCAGAAACGACGAGCATCAACTCGGAGACGGAGAAAATCAGTAATGAAGTGAGGAGGAGGAGATGGAACTGGATCGGTCATGTCTTGAGGAAAAAACCAACAGAAGACTGCGCTGTGGCCCTTGGGACTCCAGAGCACGCAGCCGCAGACCGATCGAAGTGGAAGAACAATGTTCGCGCCTTGTGTGCCTCCTGGCACTGAGAGAATTCAGATTCAGATTCAGATACATTCTTAGTCACAGGTCTGAAGGGTCAGGTAAAGACCACTTAAAAAAATTTATACAGCTAGTAAGGAGGATTTTGAATGGTTTTACAGTTCATCTTGGAATTACTCCTGCTGAGTAGTGATTTTTTGATTGCTTTTAAATCTACATATTACATTAGAAATGAATATTTGAATATTGCTTAGATTCAAATTGATGTTTATATTAGAAAACAAAGAATAAAAAATAGCTACTGGCACCAAACAAGTTTTCCAATCCTTTCTTTTGACAATGGTAACAAATCTTAATTTTCATGCACTAACGCCATATTGCAGCCAATTTTCAAATAGGCTTTTTCTAATTAAAATAGATTAGAACAGACCATGTCACTGTTCTGTTACAGCATCCGTGCATGCCTGTGTGTATGTGTGTGTGCATGTGCGAGTAATAGCAGGCTTCTTGAAAGAATTCAAAATAGAAGAGCTCACACCATAGACAGACTAGAAGGAATCTGTTAGATTCGCTCTTCAGACTCTTGCGTCGCTGGGCTTGGGCAGACTGTGTGCTTCATGCTATGTTGTTGTGTATCCCCTTGGTAACTGGGATCCCTCAGAGCTTACCAGACCTATCCTCCTGCTTCCTTCAGGAAAAGCCTAAAAACCCTCTGTGTTTAAGCTTTCAGTCTTCAACACTTAATTACGGAATACAGGGTCGGGAGGGACATCTAAAGCTTATGTAGTCCATCTGGCCATATACATGGTTAATTTATACAAATATTACTTCTAACAGATATTTGTCTAACCTGTCCCTAAAAATCTCCAGTTGAGAGAGATCCTACAGTCTCTTCAGGCAACCCATCCCACGTGTTAGTACCTTACTGAAGCCTAATTTAAGTCTCTTATGCTGCCATATATTTTTTTTTCCTTCCCACACTTGCTGAAAACGGAGAACAGAGTATTTCATTCTTTCCTGCTGCAATCTCTTACATATCTGAAGACTGCTAGAGATGCTAAGAGGCCCAGGCCCAAAGCATCTACTAGCTTGACTGGACCTGTCGGAGGACAACCACGGCTGAGATTTCAGTCTTAACAGTGTGGAGATCTGTCTACGGTAAGCCCAGAAATTCTGCTGCATGAGAGAAAGATTTCTTCAGAGCTTATGGAAGATTGGGAAAGAAACTCCTGCAGGAACAAGGACTACCAAAAATGCTGCTATTTTCCATTTCATAAGCAAAATGCTTTCACCTGCCTCATCTAGCTTAAACACTACGTTAAAACAAATCCACCAAAACACTGCATATTTACTAAAACAAAGCATGGTATTTTTCATGTTGTTATACCCCTAGGTAAAGAGTGAGAAAAAGAGCAAAAGCCACACAATGGGTATGCAATGCAGTACTATTCAGACTAGATTTTAATCTGAGAAGGACCCTATCTGTTTGTTTATTATTAAGAAAAAGGATAGTCTGTGTCAGTTATTGCAGGTTGCATCAGAGCCTGTGCTACCCAGGCAGAATTTAAAATGAGAACAAGAAAGAAAAAGGCTTCCATCTTTACTGCACTCCCGTTGCTCAAGAGCTCTTAAGAACACTTCAATGACCCATAAAGCTTTCAGTTTCTTCACAAACAATAGGTATCTCTGTAACACACTATATTTAATCAGGAATTTACTTTTCCCTCAATACAGTACAAAAACGTCCTTCTCTCCCCAAACAGGAGCCATGAAATTGCAATGCTGCATCTACTGAGAAAACTGAGCACATAACAAAACTTGTCATGGCTTTGAACTAGCGCTTTATTTTTATACTTATTTTAAGAATAAAGGAGGTCATATTTATACAGCATGGTAATACGGAGTTCCTATCTGCTTGTCAGAACCACAGAGGCTCCAAGAGGTAGGTTTTCACACATCTTCTATCATATCACTAGTCTGCTCTTTCCTGCGACATGTCTGAACGCCAATGTGAGAGCAAAAGCACTCATCTTCAACACTGGTAACCTGTTCAACAGCTCTTAAAGTTCTGCTTATGGGTGGGGTTTTATGGCACGCTACAGTACATTTGCCAAAGATAGCAAGGAACTGGACTTCAAGAGTTAGCAGTCATTCTTGGATTAACCTTGGTTCTTAAAATCATTATGCGTGTTTACTAGAGAAAAACATTACTGTAAAGACTGTTTCCATTAATCTGGGACCCATATACAATAGTAATCTTCATTGCAGCCTTAAATCTCCCAGCTAGTATGATTAGTACCAATCAACACTTAAATTCCTATTAAACAAAAATAGGAAGGAACTGATCTAAGACTGCTAAAATAAGTTAAATATTTTCAAATTGGCTGGGCCTAGTGAGCTTCATGCTTGGATATTTAAGGTACCGGCTGAGGCTAACAGAGAACTTTTAGTACTTACCTCTGAAATGCTCATGAGCATGAGTGAAGCATCAGAAGACTGGAAAAAGCAAAAATGTTACCCATATTTAAGAAAAAAAGGTGGGCAGGCAACAGAAGTTGGGAAATAACAAACTAGTTATTTTAACTTCAATCTCCAGAAAATACTTGAACAAGTAAGTAATGAAGCTATTATACGTAAACACCTAGAAGATAAGAAATTTTGTCAGGAAGAAGTCACATCAATCAATTTTGATTTCCATCTTTCCTAGTCACGAGCCCTGTTATCCTGCTGGAGAAGCTGAAAATAACATGTACTTTGATCTTGAATAAAAACTTTCTTACAAACCACAGAAACTATGTCCAGATTATCATAGAAGAGGTGTAAAGCTGGTTGGAATATCATGCTTATTGAAAAAATGGGAGGACGTTTTAGAAGGGATTCAGAGGATTCTGCTCCATATCTGTTTTTGTTCACGTCTTCATTAACAATCTGAATTATGGACTAGAAATGAAATGTGCTTATTAAGTTTTCAATCAAAACAAAAGCAGCGCAAATTGAAAGCATGCTGGAAGACTAGATTAAAATTTCAAAATGATCTTGACAACTTAGGGGGCATGTTGAGAAAAATAGGTTAAAATTCAATTAGGGAAGAGAAAAGAGCTACCAGCAGGCAGGAGCAATCAGTTGCACAGATACAGGAACTGAGAAACCATTAGGAAAAAGGATAATCAAAATGATTAAGAGGCTGGAGCAGATGCTTTAGGAAGACAGACCAAAAAAAAGTAGGAGTCCACAGTTTGGAGAGGAGAAGAAATACGACCAAGGGGTACAAAATCATCACAAGAGCATCAGGTAAAATTATTAAGGCAAAATTATTATTCACCAAGTATCACAATACCAGAAATAGGGGATGTTTACTGAAACTTGTAGGAGTTAAGTTTCAAAAAGATAAAGTACTTTTTATGAAGTGGATATTGAGCGTCTGGAATTTGTTGCCACAGGAGGCTGTGAAAGCAAACAGCAGCAGCAGGTTTCAAAAGAGATTAGACAAAGCCTTCAAAAACATGTCCAGAGCAGATGCTAGAGAAAACAGCCAGGAATGTGCCCTCTAACAGAGATGATGGGGGACACACTGTTGCCACTGTTAAACACACAGTACAGGACTAGATATATTCTACTGCTCAAACCCGTGGCATATTTTCTACACTCTTAAATGGTTTCCTTTTTCCACAGAAGGACCCACAAGTTATAGCAGAGTACAACATGAACATGAATCAATCATGTGACACTTGTGTTGACCTACATCTCTACATCCTGGTATAATGTTTGTACTGCATACGAGGCAAAAATAATCTTTAATCTCTACTTCAAAATGGCACATTTTTTTCACCTTTCAAGACTGCATGGAGACAGTTTAGAGAAAAATCAACAATAAATACTTAGTCCTATGGTTACCACAGAAAGAAGAGACTCAAGAGTTAATTCTCCAAACAACATTCTTTAATTTCAGTGTTTTCCAAACAAACAAGGCATAAAAAGTCACACTGTCTGCCCAGATTCTTTTGAATCTCTATTTGAAAGAAAGATTTATAGAAATGTAATTATCGCAGACATTTTACAAAATCCAGAATGAAGGTAGACTTGGCTAAGAAAGACCCAAATTAGTGCCTCTATTGAGGGAAAGAGGGTCCAAAGTTTTGCCTTCCAGCACACACACAGCTCAGCAGCATGCAGCCTCACAGAGAGAGGGATGGGAGGAATCACTGCCACGGTAGTATACAGAGGGGTTGAGGGCCCTGAGCACGCACCCGCAGTGAAGCTGCTGCGTTGGTTTCACTGAACAAATGTTTGATTCAACAGGTCAGGCATATAACACATGGGCAGGCACGTTACTATAAATAGAAAACCAATAAACTACTTTGGAAGAAATCCAAGGCTTTAGGGGTTACTTATCTGAACCTCCTCCCCACAAAAGGGCTATATTACAGAAAGCTATTAACATGCAGAATATGAGCTCTGTAAGAAAAAAGGGTTTCCAGCACATGGCCAACTAACCTCAAATGCATTTTGTTGACCAGAATTGGCATAAGAGAAGGAGTGAAAAGCCTGAGTACGTTTAAGTGTTCATGTGCCATTTACCCGAAATTGGGCCCTGACTTCTCACCATGATATATTGACTCAGTCTTCAGCATACTATAAGACAGTATTATAGTTTGGCAACGCCAAAAAAAAAGGCCCTTGTCTACACTAAAAATAACAGTCTACTCAAATCCAGCGTCTCCTACAAAGTAAAAAAAAAAAAAAAAAAAAAAAAGTAGTATTGAACAATCTGAACCTGGCCTGAATAACCAATTCAGAATACTATCAACACTTCATTAGTAAAACCCACTGTAAACAGGATTTCTATACCCTCTTTACACATCTTTAAACCTGGAGCCTTTAAGTAAGGACTCTTACCACTGCTAGCATTAGACCCATTACTCCACCAGGAATTCTGCAAGTAAAAATTGCTGGGCTAGAGAAAGGTATAACTGATTTCTTTTTGGATCAGCGCTCCATCATATAATAGAAGAAAAAGTACGTTCAGAAAAACCAAGCCAAACAAAAAAAACAAACCCAAATGCCAGAACTGATGGCAACAGTCTTGTATTAGCATTTTGGGGTGACCAAAGAAAGAAGGGTCGTAAAGTACACTGAAGGGAAGGATGGACAGAAAAAAACAAATACAAAAGGGGGAAAAAAAAAATTATGTCCAATAGGGGGAAAAAAACCCCAGCAACAGGAGTCCATGGTTGACAAAGGAAGAGTTGAAAAAAAGGAAGGAAGTAGAAAGGTAAGAAAGAACGAAGGAAAAAGAAATTATAGAAGATAGAAGCAAGAGGTAGAAAGAAAAACTGAGAGGACTGGAAACAAAGATAAAATTGAAATGATACAAAAAGATACAAGAAAAAATGTAAAAAAAAAATCAGATGAGCACTTGAGTCTACAAACTAGAACACTACAGCTAAAACAACCGTTACTAACACATATACACATAAAGTGCCTAACTTTATATATTAGATCTTTTATGTACAGATAAGAGACCTTCAATATACAACTTGACTCACAAATATAATTAACTGAACTCAGCCCTCTTCAGAAATCAGGTGAAACACAGCAAATAATCACTGAGCAAACAAACATTTAAAGGTCTGTCATTTCCAATTAAGAACTGGATCCTATAAGGCAGCATTTTGAGAAAGAATGAAATTAATAAACACATCAAGATGCAAGCTATTTAGTGTATCGCAGAACAGTCCATTTAAAATCAGTTACAGTCATAGGAGGACAGCTGGCTGGGGGGATCTAGCAGATGATACAAAGACTGGCCTATAGTCTACAAGTCCAGGTATCAGCAGGTGCTGTCGTTGTCTGACTGCTAGCAGAAAATGCTCTTTGCAATTTTACACCCTTTACGTATCACTCTGGAGTCTACAGCATAGCAGGCCAAGCAGTTAGAAAGCTCCAAGTAGTAGCCCCACTTCTCTCCACACCTCGTTTAAATTTCATGTTGATAGTCTTAACTCCTAATGGAAAACTAGACTGAAATACCAGAATATCTACAAATCAGAATCATCCGCAGACACTGAACAAGAAACTGCAATAACTTGCCGTACTGCATCTGCCTCTAGCCAGCAATTCTCATTTTCATAATCAACAGAACAAAAAATAGTCTACATTACTACTATCTTTTCCATGCTTTGTTTGCATTCATCATCATAACATTTTTCAACTAACACTGACCCATGAATTTCTGAAATCTTTTCTGGAATGAACTGTTCATTGTACACTTCCAATTTTTAATCTAAAGATTAATCATGTTTATACTAAAGGGAAATGGAACATTTTAAGTTATCATGAAGGGGAAAATTACACTGTTCTTATTAGCTGCCAGTGAAACATGCTCAAAACTTTTCCCCTTTGACATTTCAGACTCATTTTAAACATCTCTCCCAGAAAGGAAGGACATCCCACATTTGAAGTACTTGAAGTCATGCATTTAACAGGCCTAACACATATTTCAGGTTTTATTTCCATTTGGTCACCTTTGAACACCAAAATGAGCTGGAGCACTGAGGTGTCGATTTGGCTACAATGACTTCAGAGTGATTCCATCCCCATTCGACTGGATCAGTCTAACACACATTGCTCCGGCAGCACCATTCTGCCCCAAACTAGGCAGGACTGCAGTAAACTATAGGACAGCTTTAGCTCTTCAGGTAAGGCTTCTAATGGAGCAAAATATAACAGCTATAAAGGTTCTAAATTTTAACACCAATCCTGTCGTGCTATTAAGGCATATTCCAACCTAAGGACAATCTGTTGAGATGGTAACATCCAGCAACTCAGAACATTTTTAACAGTCTGAATCCACGACAAGAAGCATTTGGGGACAGAGGACAGGACAGGGTGTGCTCTGGCTAACTATGGTATTTAGCTTTGCAACATCAAAGAATTTGAGGCTGCCTGACAGAGGGGATCAGCAAAATGTTGGGCAGCTATTTTGTGTGCACGCAATAAACTTTCACGTACAAAGGAGCTTTTAAGAGAAAATACAGTAAGCCTAACAGTGTCAGTGCAAGTATCTCCATGACAGATCATTCCATATCACTTTGGTATCCAAAAAGCACCTAAACATTTTTGTGAGTCTTACCCATATCTGTGCCATGTTCCCTAAAATCTGAGAGCGTTTGGAATGTAGATGCTGGTACAAGGACAGTTATTAAATGTGTAATTTTTTGTGTGTGTGTGCATGTATTCTTAAATATGCATATTTATACACACAAACAGGCACCCCATATATATAATAATGACTGTTAACAGCCAACACAAATCTGTTTCTAAATCACAAGGAAAAATTAGTAGTATGCTAGGTTCAGATATATATGCTTATTTGCAAAAGCAGACCAGACTATATACAGATGAATACACTGATTTGATACTTATGATCTCTAATTTACCAATGGTTATGCCTCTGTTGTGTTTAAAAGTAACTATAAATTATTTTCATACTTTAGTAGCTGTGGGGAAAAAAATACTAGTGACATATTCAGTTAAGTAACCTAAAACACAGCATCAACTACAAAAATCACATTTCTTTCTTGAAAGTGTTTTATCTAATAATACTGCTAATAAGACTTTAAGATAAACTAAACAAAATTTAAAAGTCATTAACAAATTTTTTTCCCAGTGTTTGCATATGTCATTTTTGGCACACTAAATGATCATATGTACAGTCAGCTCAACCTTCTTGCACACAGCCTTTCATTGTTTTTCTAAGATACTTTCAAAAAGAAACAAGACAAAAAAACAGACTTAAAAATAAGAAAATGTGGCTACTGGCACATAAACGCCATCAGGGAGGCTGTTAAGACACAAATTTGAGCACAAGTGCAGTTCTGAAGCATAACAAACTCACCACTCTGCCTGGAGCATGTTTTTTCTTAGCCAAATTAACCAGGCAAAATACAGCACCTTAAACTTTTCCCACTGAGGTTTAAGCACTTCATCCTGCAACTGGGACAGGCTAAGAGTGCATGTGCCATCAATTATAGCAACATCACATTAAGTCCCAATAAAGCAATCATTCTACAATCAAAAGCAGGTGGTGCAACTGAACCCAGAGGTACTAACTTCGTTTGTTAGATGAATTGCCAATTTCCCTTTCATAAAGTGTAAAAAGCAAATTAAGAAGATTTCAAATTTTTTTTTTTTTAAAGAGTTTGCTTTTACTCATTCTGATGAGACAGACTTAAGGAAAAAGTTTTATTAACACTATTATAAATTGACACAAGTTCATGAAATGAAATTATCTCATATGGGAAGCATTTATTTTTAGCTCATTCTGAATTTCTAACTACACTGTGAGTACATGTTGAAATAATAGATTTGCCACTCTGCCAAGCAAGTTAATTCCACTGTCACAGAGAACATAACCAATGTGACATTCACAATAGGAATTATATTCTACTTTAAAGAGAGATAAAGGAAAACAAAAAGAGGCTTATGATCCAGAGCTAATCAGAGAGATAAAGGTAAACTAGTTAATTATAGTGATTAAGTGTATCTGATCTGTGCTTTCTTTCTTATGACAGACTTTAGTTACCATGTTTTTTTATCCTATAAAATTCTGTATTTGAATTAAATGACAGTATTCGTAACTTTTAAGTAATTCTACTTGATGGATAATTCCTTTACTGGATGGAAAATATGTAACATTATGAGTAAAGATGGGACTGCTGTACTGACTTTGGCTTCTAGGAACTCAAAATGATATACACAAAATTGATTCCTACTATCATTTTTGGAAATAGGAAACAAAGATATTTTGCCCAGATCATTCCTTCCCTGCCCAATACTTCGAAAAAATTCTCTATGTCAAGATCCCTGAATTTCTGCAGAAAAGGAATAAGAAACAAAAATCTCCCTCCTTGGCATCTGACACTTGTCTATGATTCCAAACGACACTTTTTACAGTGAACAGAGGACTGAAGAGCGGGATGTCACCAAGAGCAGCACCATCCCCTACTCTGCATGCAAAGCTCCACATGAAGAAAGCCAGGCTGGAAGTATTTGCTTTCACAAGCATCCCATGAAGGCAGCTGACTCTCCTTGGAGGGAGCTCCAGGGTCTCAGCTTTATTCACTTTTCTCTGACCAAAGGGACATTCCAGTTCTTCTGGTTTTCGTGTATGTGTTTTTGTTTTGTTTTGTTTTGTTTTTAAATGAAAGCACTTCATACCAAGGCAGGAATGATTTAGGTATGGAAAAAAAATCAGTTCCTCAAAATTTTCAATGACTGGAACGTCTGGTGCTAGCCATCTATAATAATTGTTAATAAGAAGTCTTATTGATTCAAAAATATTTGGTCAGAAAGGCTTTCCCTGAATCACAGCAAACAAACAAAAGATTTGAATATTTACAATGAGAATAAATTTATGAGCACACATGAATATATAACAAGCAAACAAAAAAAAAGGGGGGACCACAAGAAAAAAAAGTCAAGAAACAAACAGCAACAGGCCTTTAAGACCTCCAGTCTTCTACTTCCCTCTTCCCTAATCTCTTTCTGTATGAGATCTGTTCCAGTGTTCTCAGTTGTTGTGGGAGTATTTTTCCTACCCCTAGTAGAGTTGACACACACCATTATGCATGGAGGAGATAAAGAGAAGAGAATCAAGTAAACTGACCAAAGTAAATCGTTCCTGGATGTCCTCCTCTTTCACTGTTCCAACTATATTCACCCTTTCCTCCTTCTCCGCTCCACCAAACAGCAAAATAATTGACCATTATCATGGTCTCACTCCCACTAACAAGCCCCCACTCTATTCTGCCATCTTACATGTTTCTGTCTTCATATGGTGCAGAGAAAAGTCCACAAAAAGGACACCAGGTTTCAAAAGCAATGGAAGATAACAGTATCTTGAGGGGAGGACAATAAAAATCAGCGCCGGCAGGATCCAGTTTTGGCAGGGTCAAAGAGACTCGTTTTCTAGAGACTGCTACAACTGCGTTCCTACACCAGCAGAGCACACAGCTACTCTACTCTGATTAACTTTTCACTTCTCGCAGGAATTACTGGATTTCCAGCAGCAATGCTCCCCCTGTTAGCCCTTCCTGTGCTGCCTTATCTCCATATTAATAAGGTCAGAATCCTTCTGGTATGTTGGGATATGAAGGTGTCCTGATTTACAGCCTTTTGTCAGGTTTTGTTTCTCTGCCTTGTTTTTCTCATTTATTACCTTTGTGGAAAAGGCTTTGTCCTACTCTCTTCTCAGTCTAATAATATATTATAGTATTATTCTACTGAATTGGGCTCATTGCCTATTGGTCTATTATCTAGTCAAAATATTTATTTTGGTTTTCTTACTCTGTTTATATGAGAAATAAATTAGGTTTTTAAAATAATCATTTCCACAACATTGTACATACGGATAATCTAGCAACATCATAACTGACTGAACATAAATAAAAAAACGTTAGCTTGGCTTCCTGTATTTTCTATTTTGTCTTTGATTGTTTTGTGCATTTAAGTCATTGAAAATACAGATAAAACAGAGCCCAGTTATGTAAAACATTTCACTTTACTAGGTGGCAGAGAATCTGCTCTTTCCCTCAACCCATCATCAATTTTCATGACACCCGACTTGAAAAATCTCTTGAAGACCTCCACCTTCCTATTACGTACCGTTTAAGTGAAGGAATGGATTTAGAAGTTATTGAGAAGGAAAAAGATGAATGTGCATGGATATACATATTTACACGCACAGCCTTGACCACAAAAGTCTCATTTTAATAGGAAAACAGTCCTAAAGATTAAATATGATATCCAATATGAATTACTGCTATGGTTAAAAAAAATAAAAATATCTGTACAGGTACATGGCTGTTCCCATGAAAACCATCAAGTGTTCTGGCCTACCTGAGTTTGTGTCTAGTTTTATTATTGTTTTAAATTAGGTAATCACTACAGATTTTTTTAATCATTGCCAATTTGGAATTTTAATCATTCTGTAAAAAAAAAAACATGGAATGAAGCTACTGTGAAGTTCTGGCTTCTTATTCGCAGTTCTGTAACAGAGAATCCCAATGAAGTAAAAAAACTGAGAGAGATTAAAGACAAACCTTGAATGCAAAAGAGCCCCACAGCAATTTGACATGGTGGAGGCACACGTCCCTCGCTGCTGTTTCAGTGTTCCTGAAAGGAGAGGAGGTGTATTGCACCTCACCAATAGAAGTGATGATGTGTCTGAGAAAGTTCCAGGAAAGAGTGTAACTGCATGCCAGAAAGTGTCACTAAACATTATCACCTTTCATCCTACTGTGAAGTTCAATATTTTTCTGGGGCCTTTTTTCGTATTTTAATTTTTTTGACAACAAACTTAATTGGGAATGCTCTCTTAGGAGGAAAAGAAACTAAATTATTTGGAATAAAAGCCTCTTATGGCATACTACTAACTGAGGAAAATTGTTTTGGGCACAGGTTTGTGCTCACAATACCTTACAAGCCCTTTCTAAACTGCAAAATAAAGTGCACCTTAAGTTTTCAGTTAAATGCCAAGGCCCTAACACAGCAAAGCATCTAGAGAAAGGTAGAGAGATTTATCTGGGAAATCTCAGTCTCAGGATTATAGTCGCATGCCCAATCTAAAAATAACAAAAAAAATTATTAGAAGCGGTCTCTCAAGAAAGTAGCAATTTGTTAAGTTCTATAAAATTCCCAGACATCCACATTTCATCTGCTACGCTGTCAGAAATTTTAATATAATAAGGTTCCAGCAGTCTCCAAATATGGAATTTTGCTCATTTCTCAGAAAGCAGCAAAATGCTAAATAATTGCTAGCATTTTGGAAGTAATTTGAGATATGTAGATCTTACACTGTCATATTATATTAATTTGCATTTTAAGTTTTCTTCTGAAAGCAATAGCTGTAAAACACATGCACACTGCACTTATAAAACAAGCTTAGAGTCTAAATAATTTTTGTATGCATTGCTTAAGGCTGAAACATATTTCACATGACTAAAAACCAATACAATTTTTTTAGTATATTCTGGTAAAATATTTCTGGTAAAATAATAAATGAAATTCAAGTAAAATTAGGTACACATGTGTCACCACGTGTCCCTGTACATACTTGTTGAGACAACAGTGGTTCTCACAATTCTTAACTTACAGATTCCCTCTGTATAGGAAATGCAAGCCTAATGGCAAGAGGCTTGCTTTTCTTAGTTTCCTAGCCATTTATAAAGAAAATTAATAAAAAAATGTCCAGTGATATAGATACACTATGTACATGCTTCTCCCAGAACATATTCAAAACAAACTATTTTGATTCTTTCTCTGAGACAATATACAATATCAGAACAAGACAAGACAGACTTAATGCAGAAGCTATATGAAAGGCTGTGTATGTGCTCATACTATCAGCTGATTGACACTCCATGTTCATGTCTATGTAAATTTTATTTTTAAATCGCAGGTATTTATTCCCATATTAATCTATTAAGAGATTTCCACAAAAATAGTTACAGAAAGCATCGCTCCACAAATTAAAAAAAAAGTTTAATTTTGTTGATTGACATGCACTGAATGAATTAATGGTAGCCAAGCAAATTAATAGATATCTTTGCTGGCATTTGTAAGATATATGCACATATACACCTACATGTCCTGCGAAGTTTATTTCTGGGCAAATGCTATTGTATATCAAAAGCATAAAATCGTAGTTCCCAAACTTTCTGGGTCACTGAAACACTACCGGACCTCAGGAGCTGTAATAGAAAGCCACACCTATTTATCAACAAATCACAACTGCAATAAAAGTGAAGTAAACCGTAACAGTTAATACAGTTGAGTGAGTCAGCTACAGATCACCTACCATAACTTTTGTAGGTAATCAGTGCTGTCTGGACTACACCCTACAAAATTTCACAGACAGAGGGAGTTTAATGATCTGGGGTCAAAGTTACCTTTTCCTATAGTGGAGAGATATGAGGAAGATGCACAGACCCCACTCAAACCTCGCTCTCCAAATGTACAGCAGAGATGTTTGGAACACGTATTCTCACTATATAACAAAGGACAAAATTTCGTAGCATCTTTGAGCTAAAGATGTGCGTATGCATGCATTATAGACATAAATGTCCATGAACATACCAAGATGTTATATCACTAAAAATGACAAATGCTTTGCAGCAAGCTTACTAAATGAGCCACACTTGTTACTGTTTAGTAAGAAGTTACTGGAGAGAGGGTTGCTCTGAAACACTATCCTTGGCCATTAAAGAGCCATCAAGCTTGCTAGCACACTTCCAATGCAGATTTAAGTCATGATACAAGCCATGATCTTCTATGCTATTTCTCATGTTCCCCGTTTTTATACTGATGGCAAACTTTCCATGTGCTCCTGCCTTTCTCTCCTCCCCACCTATCTTTTGTACTGAACTTGCTTTTGGCTTTGAACAAACCTCTGTGTATAATAGCAATTTTGCCACTGTCTTTAAAAGGAACAAGGCTTAGCTCAATCTTCAAAAAGCATATATAATTGGTTTTTTATGTCAAAAGCCAAAAATTTATTTTGAATAAAAATGTGATAAATTTCTTTCGAATCTCAAAACTATAGCCTGTTATTTCAAGGGGCATTAAAATGCAGGCTATAATCACATTAAAGTCACTCATTCAAAACAACCTTTTTCAGGGACAACATGGACTTCGTTGTTTAAAACTTTTGCCTTTTCTTCAGTTCATTCTGTCTGGCTATGAAAACTGCAGTTCCCTATGGACCTAAAGGCATAATTAGATATGCACCAAAGCCAAAACTCATCCACTTCACTGAGCTCAAATTTAGATTTTGCCAAGGACATAAACTGCAGCAGTGATCTACCACATTCATTTTGCCATGTTCACAATGTACAGCCAGATAGCAACCTTACAGCTCAAGAACTTCTCCTGTTTAACATGGTTCCCTACTAGACAAACCTCTTGATCTCGTTTTGAGATTACGCTAAATATATAAACACTATCTATACATCAGATATGGTGTAAAGTCATCAGTTTGATTTATACTTTGAATACAAAAGTCTTGATCAAATTTAATAGATGATTCAAAGCATCTGGCACCTTATTAAATATTCACATACTACCCTATTACATATTACCAAGAAGAGATGGCATTTTGATTTTCCTTTGTTGCTAAGACTTTTTGACAGATTTATAATTTCCTTTGTCCCTTTCTTCTGTGCCATTCTTTAAAGCTCCTTCCACAGCATGCAACAGTTCTAGATTTTGTCCCTCTTATGACAATTATGCTCCTCTAGGGGACACACCAAATGGCAAGACATCGCACTTTGTCTGCTAGGACTGCAAGGCTGGATTTGTTTCTAAAAATTAGCTTTGCGCTCAGCTGCTGAGCTTTTTACTGAGAAAAAGTGAACAACAAAGCATGACAGTAACTTCTTTTTCTGTTTGCAACTGTGTTCTATTACTATATACATAATGCTAAAATAACCTTACTAAGTTTATTGACTTTCTTCAGAATTTGTACTAATATAAACATGAACAGAATTTGGCCCTTGTTCTTCTTCGCTCCTCCATGGCTAACAACTTCTACAAAGTTATTTAGCAAAGATGAAAATGTTTAAGAACATGTCATTCTGATATATCTGTTTCTCTCATGGCTCTCAGCTTAGTTCTTACAGTAAAAAAAACAATGGGTATACTGGAAACTAACTGAGCTTGCAATCTCAGCTACATACTAATAATTTTGTAATAAACCGAGATACTTCACAAAAAATTATTATAAAGCTCAACAGTTTTCCTGAGAAGCATAGAAACTATGTTTTTAAACAGGAGAGGAAAAAATTATTAGTTTCCATCTAAGCCGTGATAGTTCAAACTGAAGGAAATTACCTAGCAATTTATAAATTCAATAAATATGCTTGCACTTATCCAGAGATCCCTCCAAGGACATTGAAACTATTTGCTATATCTGCAGAAATTAATATATTCCTTTTTTGATGTTTTGTAGCTGTGCAAATTACTTTGTAGATGGCAACTTTGGCAATTTATCTCTTTACTATATAAGAATGGGCTCAGAGACTGTAAATGATTATTTGACAAAAAGAATCTCTGCGGTTTTTTGGCTCAACATAAGAATTTTCCAATGCTCTGTTCTCTACTAGACAATCACAACTCTTCCTGTAGAAAGCTGAAAGAAAGCACCCAGGCAAACTTCACTGTAATGAAGATCTACAACAAGCTTGAGAGAAAGAAGAAATTATCTGAAGATTAAAAAAAAGAGCAAAACCAAAAAACAGTTTGAAGAATTTTGCTGTCATCTTCTACTTATTTTACCTTAGATAAGCATTGAGCAGAACACAGCATGTGATCTAACAGTTGTTTAAAATGTTCTAACTAATGGTTTGGATGGTATCCTTTCTGAAAAGCAAGCCCTATCTCCTCTTCTCTCCAGCCTCCATGTTCTCATCCTTCAGCTGGGCTGCCATAAAGCTAGCAGAGCTACTTCAAGAAAGTACTTCAAGAAAGTTCAAGACAGAAAAGGAAGACTGAAGTTGGAGCTCACCAAATAGAGTGATAAGACAGAGGAATTTAAAGAACTGCTTTTAGAAACGTGAAAAGATAAATACCACAAAAAATATTACAGGTATTTGATACTGAATTGCCCTGAAAACAATACATTGACTCACAGGCAAATCTAGCAAAAGACCTGAAGAGTCATGTTTGCATCCATAACGCCACCCAGGATGAGTGCTCCAGCACTGTCATGGTAACTACAGTACTTGTGCTCACCCTCCATGGCCTTGATGTTGGAGTAGAGAGCATAATGAAGAAAAAAATCCTGTCATGGTGCATCTGTTATTCAGAAACCCCTGTCATAATGAAGCTATGCTCAAATTCCTTTTATCTTTTTTTTTTTTTCCTCCTTTATCATCTAAGTGTCTCGTATACCCAAGGAATAAAAAACAATCTTTACTTATAGCAGTGGTAGTATATTTTGTTTTTTCTTCTGCAATAATATTAATCTTTTTGCTACCACTCACTGATTCTCCCTCAATTTCAGCAAGTTCTCTGTCTCATCTTTGAAAAGATATCTTTGCACTGGAGAACAAAGATGCATTTAGACTTTGTAGCATGCCCCAACACCTTCACTCAAAAAGCCAGGGAGGCTTCAGTATGTTCTACAAACATCTTTTGACTGCTGTCACAAGTGTCAGAAAACAACATCAAAGTCCCCTGAGAATATGAGAGGATGCCAAAACCAGAAGGAGCAGCAGAAGCAGTTTCCATCTACCATTTTAGATTGTCTTCATTTTCAATATACGCTTGGAAACTTTCAATAGTTTCAGCTTGTTCCAGCCCATGACCATAGCAAATAGCTTACTATGGCTCTTATTATGACTTTTTCCACCTATAAAACCATATAAAAATCTATGCAACTGTCACACCTCATTCCAAAATACCAGTCCAATATTAAAACACTACATTCTGACTGCCAGGAAGACCTCCCTCCCTTCTTCTACCTGATGTATTTTTCCCTGGCTTTGTTTATGAAGGAACAGAGAGTTTTACCTCCTCTTTGAATGCTACACTGAGTTGTCCCTCTGCTGTAAGAGTCTTCTTAAACCACTAGTCACATTTGAATTTTATTAATTAATATTTCAGATAGACTTAGTTAATAAATACATTGCAGTTATACATAGATTGCATAGAGATTTAACATACCCGGACCACAAAGGAATTCCCTCTTTCATTTTAGCCTCCTGGCCACAACCCCTCCAAACGTTATAATTTCTATTCTTAATCTCAGTCCAAAAAATGCGCAGAGATTTGGGGAGTTTGTTAAGGGAAGAAGAAAGTTTTTTAATTCTGGGAGTTCTGAAGATTGTAAGCTAACAAAAGCACTGTTAAGTTAAACATTTTAAAAGTGGTACTCAGCTAGAACCATTACTATATCCCTTTCATCTTTAAAAAAAAATATCAGAAATGATCTGTAAAATCACATCAGTGTATCATTGAAGAATCTAATACAGTAGCAATTTACTAAAGTTAAGATTCCCTTCCCCAACATTAGCAAACACACTTTGCACAAACATTCATTACCTCTTTCATTGTTCGTTTTCTTAGTTATGTGGCAAAATTTATCCCAGTGGGCAGACAGTTAGCTGATGACAAAAAGTTAGTCACACATTAGTAAAGGCGGCAGCCAAAGGCAAGAAATGGCAGTAGGACCTACTGATGCTGAGTGACTGGATGGTACCAGAAAATTATATAGCTACATAAAACATAGTGCACATAAGTGCACATGACATTTCTGACTTTATTGGCCTCAAAATTATTTTTAAACTGAGTATTATGATCTATGAGCAAGATCACGGTTACAGTACATAACCTTATGGAAACATCAACTTAATGTCTGGAGGTCAAAGAGGCAAACTGAGTTACTAGAAAGGGAACATAACACCAACAAAAATTTCTTCACATTGTGAATTTTTATATTTTTGTGTACCCACAAGCTGAAAGTCACATGCAGTTCGAGTCCACTCATTTCAAAAGTCACAGTACAACTGGAAGAGGTATGGAAAAAGGTAAAAAGGACAATCAAAGTCTAGAATGTTTCTGTAGAAAGAAAGATTAAATAAACTGGTATTCTTCAGCTTGGAAAAAGATATGACTAAGGGAGGAATGTGACAGAACTATAAATTTGTAAGCGGCATGGAAAAGATGACTAAGAAAGAGCTATTCACTGTCTCTTCCAATAAAAACATTAGAGGGCATTAAATTAATTATGTTGGCAAGTTCAAAATGAACAGAAAAAGGGTACTCTTCCACACAAGGCATTGTTAAGCTGTAGAACCCCTTGGCAAGGGACACCATAGATGCTAGAAGCTTACATAGATTTGAAAAAGGATTTCTTTGGGTTTTCTTCATGAATGGAGAAAAGCCCTGGGAGTTAGTAAGGCAAAGATATAACAATGATCGGGTCTGTTTTTCATAGAATCATAGAATCGTTTAGGTTGGAAAAGACCTTTAAGATCATAGAGTCCAACTGTAAACCTAGCTCTGCCAAGTCCACCACTAAACCATGTCCCTAAGCACCACATCCACAGATCTTTTAAATACCTCCAGGGATGGGGATTCAACTGCTTCCCTGGGCAGCCTGTTCCAATGCTTGACAACCCTTTCGGTGAAGAAATTTTTCCTAATATCCAACCTAAACCTCCCCTGGTGCAATTTGAGGCCATTTCCTCTTGTCCTATTGCTTGTTACTAGGAAGAAGAGACCGACCCCCACCTCGCTACAACCTCCTTTCAGGTAGTTGTAGAGAGTGATAAGGTCTCCCCTAAGCCTCCTTTTCTCCAGGCTAAACAACCCCAGCTCCCTCAGCCGCTCCTCGTAAGCCTTTTCTTCCCTCTTTGCCAGGCTGCCATCAGGGACATGACACCAGGCTGGCTGGCTGTTCAGCCTGAACAGTACAGCTGCTCTCGTGTTCTTGGTACGCCTTTCCTGGAGAATGACTCTGGCTAAACACTCCAGGACTGTCTTTCAGGGCATTACTGTTCTAAGACACACTGCCCACTCAACATTAGTAACATATTCACATATAAGACAAAATACCAATACTGAATGTTCACCACTTGTATTTTCTTTCGAGTTCAACAGATTCAAGGGACATGACAGACGACAGTACACAGAGCGCTAAGGAAATACCCATATAGCACAGGTGGTAGCAGGGCCCTGAGGGCACTTACAGGCCTTACAGGTCCTGGCCAGCCCCCCGGCTCCCCCACCTACCTACGGCTCAGGACACATGTCAGCTCCCGGGGATGTCAGTCCCTGCCCCAGTGGCACCACAGCAGGGCCAGTCTCCAGGTCTCTGCAGCCCTGCCCTATCATGGGACCCACTGAGCCAGGGCCACCTGCGGCCCAATGTCTAGAACCAGGGCTGTCCCCCAGCTGCCCTCCTCCCTGGCTGGCGTGGTGGCATGGGCCCTGGCCACCAGGCCCTGCCCTGACAGCCGCCATGGGGAGCCCCTGCTCCTACTGGACCCTGTTCCTCAGGGGACTCCTGCTCCACATGGTGCCCTGGCCAATGGTGCCCACTGCACAAAGCAGCCTACACCTTCCACAGCAAGGCAAATACATTCCTGGAGAAGGAGGAGGAAAAGAATTTTACTGCAGTTGTTGATCCCTCAAAATCTGCACCAAAGGATGACCTCACTGATCACAATTTTTAGGGGCATGCCTTGCAGACACAAGGAGGTTACAGCGTTGCACACGGGCTGCCACCGGTGACAGAGGGATCTCAGCTGCTCCTGCTTAGGGACCCAGAGCCATCACTTCTGAGTGACTGCACATCGGTCCTAATGCTTTAAGCAAAGAGTGACCATACAATCTGATTCTGTAGCTATTTAACTTAAAACACATCAGTGAAGTCACTCTATTTGTATGCCCTTAGATCGCAATAAATTGCATGTTTAATTGAACTACCTTGCATTTACCATAATTTCAGAGTGTGTATGTGTAGTAACCTCTTAGGCTTTTTATGAACCTCAACTCTCACCATCCCGGAGACTTTAATTGGAGTATCTATTCTGAAGGCCTTTTTTGAGGTTTTCTTTTTGCGCATCACTGCAGAGTGAATATTAACGATCATCTGTCAGCTTTATCTAGTCACCATTACAAAGGAGATGTATCACTTGAAAAAATTAAACCTTTGGGCTGTTCAGTAAATGTTATTCATAGCATAGGAAGAGGAGGAAGACTGAGACACTCCTTTACATAAATCTTTAAAAATTTAAGGCCATTTGTACTTGGATTTGTGACAGTAATAAACTACTTGTGTTTCTTGGGTTTATTAAAATTAACGACCTCAATAAAAACAACAGCAATAGCTACACATGAACAGCACCAACACGAATTCAGAACACTGGTTCCAATGTCAAAAAATAAAGCTAGTATTAGCACTGTCCGATGTGACGGAAACAACATCCAATTCAAACTATCAAAAAAGTAATGCTATCAATCTAAACCCAGCTGGTACATATTAGTCCTAGCCTTCAAGAGGCATACACTTTTTCTTTATTATCGTACGAGACCTTGGAGCTCCCCAGTCCCACACACTGCCCTGTGTCATGTCAAAGCACAGCTTCCAGATAGCAAGTACACTAGATTCATGAAGACAGTAGTTTGATTTTCTACTTGCTTTTTCTCTTAAGAATTAAGATTATCAAGAAAAATGAGTACTTGTCTAGCGTAAGAACAGCTCTTCTATCTATGGATTTATGTGATTTCATATGTATAATATTTCATACAAACACAAGCAGCAATGCAAATGAGTCTCCATAACTGCATACATAAAAGTACTGTTTACTTTGACTATATAGCCTGCTCCTCTCTCCCAAATAATAATAGAAGATAAATTAATTCTGGCAGTACCTCACAGCCGCCTGAGAAGTCTAGTCCTCAGAATTATCTCTATTTTGCCTTTAGCACGTATTTTACTAAGTCGGGTTTTGCTTGTTTTGAATAGACTCTGATTATAACAAAAGGTAGAGATACTCATCACCACTGGAAAAAAAAAAGTAAAAAGGATAGTTTCAAGCTCCCTGAGTTGGTATAATTATGAAAGATTTGTATGACTCTCAGTAAATAGGGCGAATCATACACTCACTGTCAGTGAGTGAAGCGAGATCCATTGAATTTAATGGAACTGGCACAAAATTCACTGTGTTGATATCATTAAGGTGAATGAAAAAGTTCTGCTAGTCCCGCTGGAAACTTGACAAGGCTGTAATTGATAAAGGTTTCTACTAAATGGAATTAGCAACTAATAAACCACATAGGGAAGATAACTGTCATCGCCATTTTACAGCTAGGTGAAATGTGTCTGTCTGTCGTCGGCCAACACAGAGGAGAAACAAATACAGGCAGTCCATTGCAGCTGGGCAATTTCTGGCTATTTCTCTGGCCAATCTCAACAGAGTAGACAGGAATCTAATCTCTTCTGCAATTTGACAGCACTCTCATGCTCTAAATCTAGCCTCTCTCTTCCTTATTCAGGCTTGAGGGGTATTTGCAGTGGGCAAACCACCAAGCAGTAAAAACACACGATCTACATCAATTCTGTGAATAATTCAGAGTTTACCAGGCCATGATCCTAGGACCACAGAACCAGCTACATAAAAAAGAAGTTATTCAAACAGGAAAAAAAAAAATAAAAAAATTAAAAATCAGTTGACACCAGTAAAATAAGGTTCACTAGGTTTACAAAATGAAAATTTTTACAGTGTTATGAAGCAAGATCTCACTCCTAATTTATAAATACATTCTAACATCTCCATAACAGACCCACGTTCCTTACACCTACAAATGCAAATCCACTATGGAATTCTTTTCTGGATTATTGGTTTCTAAAACTTAAGAACCCCTAATAGGCATCAAGACAGCAAAACATACTGCTCCTTGCCTTCTAAAATATTGATTCTTCAGGTAGGGAGAATATATTCTAATTCAGATGACAAATGAGATGTTTTCCATTTCCTCCTATGCACTCTCCCTGCTTCTCTTCATTTAAAGAAGATGCAATGTGTATGAGACCAATGCTGATAGCACAATTACAGTTACATTAATGCACCATGAATTTCTTAGAGTAACGTTAAAAGCTGCAATGAATCTTGAATTTAGATGCTGAAAAAGTTCATAAGTTTAGAGCACCAGTAATTTAAGCATCTGCAGGAGGAAAACCAGTAGAATTTACAGCTCTTTCTCAGAACTTAAGTGATGAACCTGAAAGCATAACCTGATAGAAAAAGCTATGAAAAATGATTCAGTAATTCAAAACAGCATTCAAAGAACAAGAATCCCCCAGGTGACTTTCGTGACCAGAGTAAATTCCAGTGTTTTCTTTTGTGCTCTCACAGTCTTAACATACTTGTCATTTTTATTTATGCTTAGCAATACTCTTGCCTTTACAAGCCAAAACACAGATTCCTTGCCAAATCAAAGTCTGCAAAACTCTCCCCTACAGCAGACAATGTCTTCCACCCCAAAAGTCCAAAACTCTTGGTTAGTTTTCAAGCAAGCAACTCCCAGAACTGATTCATTACAAGTGATGGCACTCTCTGAAGGAAAAGGATGGGCTGCGTAGTCTGTGGCAGTACAGCAACATGCAGCCTGGACTGCATCATTTAAGCTGCCTTAGGAGCACAGCTTGAATAGAGACGGTCTTGACAACTGCCTGGATAACCTCTCTCCTAACTACAGAAGCTGCACAGAACACCAGTGACTATGAAGCATTGTAGCTATTTTAAGCCAGGTGCCTGAAGTTGGATGATGTGAACATTCCTTCTATATTTCAATTTTCAGTCATAACAGAGCAAAGATTTGTGAAATTCAAAGATGTCATGGATATGCTCCATTCTTATTGCCTTGTTATTTTTGCTGAAACATTTGCAAATTCACAGTGATCACTAAAGAACAGCAGTATGATTCTGTCAGTGATCTCCCGTGGTTTTTAGGCTACTAACTAACTGAACGAGAAGGCCTGAAAACTACTTGGAAAGCAAATACACAATTCTTTGTTGAAAAGACTGACTGCTTCCTGGATGATTTTTCTAGGAGTGCTAGGTGATTTGTAGCTATCTGGATTCATATTATACACCTGTCTCAAGAGTTATCAGCAAGACAAACTGAAGTAATAAATTGTGCATACTCTGATCTGCATTTGGAAAGTGAAGCACAACAGGCTGCAGTTTTAACGTTTTAGAGTAAATTCCCAGATTTCTCTCTTCAACCTCTAATTTCAAAATATCATGCCAGGACTTTTTGCTGAAGACTTCAGCACCAGAACTCTGAAAATCCTTTTGCCTCAGCACTGAGCAAGGAAAACTCTGCTTACTTCACGAGATGCTGCGTCACCAGTGCCAACTGCCACATAGCAGCAGGATCAAGGTTGTGATCTTGACAATGGTTTGCAGACTGGATGTATGTTTCCAGAGCTTGAGTTCATCCCATTTTTAGCTGCACTGTTTTCTATGCTGGAAGGAAAATACAGGTAATTTTTCCTGACGATGCTTACACGTTTCAGTGGCAAAGACTTGATGGTACAAGGACCCTACCTCCTCCTCCAGCTCTTCCTCTCTCCACCCCCCACAAGAAAAGTTGTAGCACATTGACAAAACAGCATGAGGAAGTTTGGACTGCCACTGTCTAGGGAGCACATATTCCGTGGGCAGGCAGACTATTTCATTTGCCAGAGCTGTCAAGCCAGCCCTTTCTACAAACACTAGCTTAAGAAAAAATAAAAGAAAAATTATAATAAAATGTTTTAAAAGCTGCATGCAGAGTGCTGAAGTAAATGCATAGTAATTAACTGGTTTCCTGGGTAACCAAGGGCAAAATGATCAAATCTGCCTGCTTAAAATTAGATTCTTAAATTTACATTTAGACATTTAAGAGTTGCACCACTTCCAGGTGTTCTGAACTGCAGCTGTTTTGATTAACTGCACCTCTAGCGAAGTATGCAAGAGTCAGTCCACAGTTTTGGGAACATAAGTCAGCAAGATTCCTTTTTTCCAGTTGCGACTTCAGTATAAAGTATAGAAAGGGCTTGATTTGTCAGTGTGTCAGCACCCACAACCTGTCAGACTCAAGCAGAAGTGACCTTTCAAAAATCTGAACAAGGTAAGACTCCGAGCATTAAGACTAGAGATGTCTGCCTACCTAAGCACAGGTATGAGTCTGGTCCGCTGTACAGAGTACATAACATGAAAGGACAGCTTAAAATACGAGTGCCTGATTCAGAGGGGAAATTAATGGCACAAAACCAACAAGAAAGCTTGGACAATTGCCTTTCCTGTCCTCCTCAGTATGCATCTGCATTTCTTGAAAGGGGCAACAGGGAAAGAGCACAGGTGAAGTGGTCAATACCCCGCATAAATCCACTGAACTATTCCCCTCTCCATGATGGACTTCCTGCCTTGCAAGCCTAGCATGGGCGCTCCACATGCTTTGCCAGTCCTTTTGACTTCTGTTTGTCAGTATTAGCAAGCATGAGGTCTCTGTAATGAGCTGTGCAGCAATGATTTAAAGAATTACTTAGAAATTTTATTTACCACATGAAAAATGAAATGCACACCCTGGCAGATGGGCAACCGTGAAAGACGTTTTGGACTATCTAAATCATTTTTATTTCAGGAATAGATAAGCTCTTGTGCAGTTTTCTAAACCAAGGAATCAGACATCTGGAGATGTAATTGTCGTAGCTAAAAATCTTATTTTTATACTATTTTTTTCATCTTTCTGTGTGTGGGAGGCTGTGTGCATGGGAAAGAAAATGGTATTAACTGGCTAATCAGTGATTTCACATTACAAACAAAACCAATTACTCATGGTTTTCTCTGGTTTGTACAACAATACCGGCCAATTCCTGGTGTAACTTAATGAAACGATTGGACTCCTACTAGGTATGCATTTGTTCAGGTGCGTTACAACACTATAATAGAAGTAGTATGTGCATGTAGTTCACTAACTAGGATTCAGAAAACAACCTGCTGGGTAAAAAAGGAAATAAGAGGTTCTCTCTGCAGTTCACTCCTTTTATTTATTTATGAGAGAGAGAAAATACTTGCTCTAAAAACGCAAAAAAAAAAAAAAAAGTGACAGGTGGTAAAGAAGCATCTGAATTATGTTTCAGCTCTTTAAGGAACTGAGTCATGGGAATTCTTATCTTTCAAAATAATTTGAAATCTTCAGAACATTAGTCTCTATGGTGTTTCCTAGAAGCTTTTCTTCACTAATTTAAGCAAGAACAAACAACACTGAATTTTAATTAACTGTCAGGTACATCAGTTTATATTCCAAGCCTCCTCCAGGAAACAACTATTTTAGAATTTAAGATAGAAGAGTGTTTATAACACAATAAATGATATGCTTCTCACTTCAGCCTAGTGAGTGTCAGGCCCTGAAGTAGTAAAAATTTTAAATTAAGTGTGGTCTTCTATGTCCTGTATCCATTCCCTAGAGTACACTGTCCATTCAGAAATTATGCTTTTGATTTTAAAAATACATACACATTTACACAACATAGTCTGAGATCAGAGACTCAGCAGAAAACATACAGGCCACTACTGAAAACATAAGAGACCTATGTAAGCCTAGGATAGGATCTCCGTATCTAGATTCTGCAAGTTTGCCATATTCAGCTGTGGGTCTCACTTTGACCATTAAAACTAACAGCACCTACTTTTTCTGAAGTCAGACAGTTAAATAGGTTTAGGTTATGAAACCTCTTACACCTGGCAGAAATTCAGCTTCATGGTTTTGGTTGGGATTTCTCTTTGAAATTAATGCTGACTGAATCCACCATCCTTCCCCCAGTTGCTAAGACGCAGTCTAGGTCAAAATGTCTGCTCTGTTTTTTGTGCAACACAATACCAAAACGTAAAGCAGAACTGGCAAGAACATTCAACTCCAGTTACTACATCATCTCAGTATAGTGCAGACAGTTGCAATATCCTAACATAATTCTCACTCAGTAGGAAAGATTACAGTAAACTGGAAAGAGCCTGTCTTTAAAACAGAGAACAACAGGTTAAGTCCCATTTTTCAGTTACAATGACATGGATTGCACTGGGTTTTGTTTTTTAAGTAATAGTTGAGGAAAGTTATTTGATAGCTTCAGTGAAGCCTCCCCAAAGTAAACTGCTGTGCCAATTCATTTTCACCATATACTTTCCACTGCACTTCTTCAGTTAGGCCTGAAAGCAAAATGTTACACAGCAACCCCTTAGCAAAGCAAAGTACTCACCAGAGGTGGGCACAGGCAGGGGCAGGGCGGTGAGCACCAGCCCTGGCCCTGGCCCTGCTGTCATTGCTCCTAGCTGAGGGCCAATACACAGAGCATCCTTGACAGACTTGAGCACCTCCTGCTGAAGGTTTCTTTGGGCAACGCTAAGAGCATGCCCAGAACATCTATTTTTGACCAAGAGTTTTCAGGTGCATCTAAGCTGTCCATTCTTGCAAACAAATGTTATCACACACACTGCCTACAGCTTTGTTTTGAGACTGAAGCCTTTTGCTTTCCACAGAAAATGGAGGAATAGTGGGGAGGAGGAGGGGGAACTGGAATATTTTTTTGTCTGTTTAGGATGTGATTAATCCCAGGAAAGTCACAA
This sequence comes from Platalea leucorodia, assembly GCF_965183815.1. Taxonomy (NCBI): domain Eukaryota; kingdom Metazoa; phylum Chordata; class Aves; order Pelecaniformes; family Threskiornithidae; genus Platalea; species Platalea leucorodia. Next base: position 41,793,807 of record NC_138825.1, on the reverse strand, counting down.
CACACCATACCTCGTAGTAAGTGCTTGCAAGATTTAGCCCTAAGCAACTGACTCTGTTTTCATTTCTGATGTCTAAGTCACTTCTGAATTATTTTCTAAGTAGGACAGTATTTAGCAGCAGGTGAATTAATACCATTGCCTCCTCTGGACACCTTTAAAGAAACATGGGTATGATCCACAACAGTGGCAACCATGCACACAATTTAAAATGTAGTAAATAGAGAAGAAAACCTATGTCTTTGGACAGTTTTCATAGTTCCCATATTTCTGCAAGAGCAAATAATTTTTAAGCTATGAAACAAACCCTTACAACAGTGGCCTATATTAGTTCTGTATTAAAATTCCAGTGTAATATGCCCAATAAAACATTTTGATCTAAAATTCCTTTCTGAAGACACAAAGATTATTAGAAAAAAAATACCGTGTTACAAATAGGAAACAAACTACTCAGAAAACTTTTACACCACTGGTAAATTAATAACATGTACTATCATTCCAGGGAAGTAATTTTTTCCCTATAATTATCTATTTCTATAAAGTACTTTCTCAAGCAGCATCTTGCACGTATCTTTTACATACATGCATTTAATTATATTGCTCATGAAAAATCCTCCTACTCTCTCTCCATCACTGACTGGGAGCATATATTATATGTGCTTCCATACCACCACTGACACAAATCAGAGTGAATATTTCACTGGTTTTGGACCAGTAAAATGATCCACAGCAAATGCACTACTTTCATAAGCTTGCACTAGAGAATCCATAAGGCTGCTACAACTGGTAAGATTATTAAGGTCATTCTACATCAACATGCATTAGCAGTCTTCTAGGCTTTATTCACCCTTCGGATTCTTCTACAAATATTTTTACATTTCCTTTTACTAAAAAGGGACTCTAATCAACAGTAAAGTCAACTTCATTAGTAAATTTATGAGAGAGTTATAGCATTTTGGGGATTTGTGATATGCTAACAAACCAAAAACAACCACAGACATTAATGTAACACAAAGTCATATAAGTTCTGAACTATTTTATAGTAAACTTCCTTCTAGAACACAGTTAAAAAATTGCGGGTTCTCTCCTACGATGCACGGCATCAAAAACAATTTCTTCAGTTAGACTGTCTACATTTGCCATGATGTCAAGGAGTTCTGAAATTGATACAACAGAAAGATTCATGTTTATCCTGGTACATTCTCAGGTTTGTTTATTTTTTCCAAGTGCTTAACTATACACGCATGTGTCCTAAGATTGCAGTACTGCTCCCTATATAAAATAAAATACCTAAATACACATTTGGTAAAAGTTATAAATATTAACCCTGTGAAGGTGGTTTGGTTTTTTTTTTTCTTCAAAGGAAAGAACAAACAATGCGTTTATGCAATGGCACACACTACAAATGCTGTTATTGCCAGCAGAGGAATGAACTGCTGTCACCTTAGAGCACGTGTTCTCAATCCATCCAAAACTACATCCACAACAACAGTTTCCTAGTATTTTTTTTTTTTTCTTCCAACAAACTTTCAACCCCAAATTATGACTGCCTCCTTTCTCAGAACCTCGTAATACAGCAATTACCTGCCAACTCCAAAACCATCAAATCCACCAGGATCACGAAGACAAAAGATTCTTTCAGGACTCAGTCTTTCAAAGCTCTTTTGCAAATTAATAGGAGCCCAAACTGAGCAATTAGCTTTGGATGATGAATGCATGAATGACCTTGAAACAGAAGCTCTACATGAGGCACAGTCGGAGATGAGGGAACTCCCCATCGCTTGCTGGCTACAGGACCACACCAGCACTGAGGGGCAGAGGAAATAGAGTCCACAACCAGCCCAAGTGCACAAAGAGGAAGTAGGTAACTACAAGCATCATTTCATGGCAACCTCTGCAGCAAACAGATGCTAGCAGAGACCTTAATATATTCTGCCTATAGCATTCCTAGTGTGTTGCATTCATCCCTCACATAGAACTCATTTTCTCATGCTCTGCATGTGCAAGGAAACCAATTTTCTCTCTACCTGTGCTGTAGTGGAAGAATTATTAGATGCAAGTGTTGCTTTTGTGATCGATCCTCTGTAATAGTGGAATGAAGAGTAGGACAAAAAAAGGTTCCTTTTTAACATGCCTATCACTTTTGACAATCCTACAAAGAGAAAAATAAGAAAATTAACAGTAGTGCATGCAACAAATTTAGTCGAGTCAGAAACAAACCTAACAAAGTTTAATTGACTTACATGACCTTTTGATCATGGAGTTTTTCAGCACTCTCTAAAATTAGTCCCTTCTATTTCTCCAATGAAAAGGAAAGAAAAAAAAAAAAAAAAAAAAAAAAAGATGAGAAACATTTCTTTTCCTGACATAAATTTTGCAGGCCAGTTTCAGCCAATGAAAGATCCTTCATTCTCACCTGAATGAGTCAGAGGTCTGCAGAGTAGCAGCTCTTTGGTTACTCAAGACCCAGTGGCTCAGACATCATGTCTGGGCCAAATCATATATTCTTCCAAAACTTTCTCCCCAGAACTGATGTGGATAAAGTCTACACTACATTAGACAGATTTTTCTTTCTGAACAGGAAGGACCACAACAAAAACTATTAAAAGTATTGACAGAGAAGAAGTTAAATCAGAGGTGTAGTCCTACAGCATCCTCCTCCTAGCCATTTTTCCCAAATGAATCTCCAGTCTCAGTCATCACCTGACCAAATAAATATCCATTATATGGCCATTATATGTCCTGTGACAGAGAGAATTATGACATAAAAGTCATGTGATGAAAGCCACATCCCATCACATAAGGGGAGAAAAGGCTGCAACACATGGTCTCAGAACATCTCTGACCTACCGCAAAGGTTAGCGCTATTGAGTTAAAGCCATGACTACTAAGAGAGCCATCCTGCTATGGCAACGGAGGCAGAAGTGCTGTGGGTTTCAACACAGGATTTATCTACCCTTTTCAACTGAATAAGGATCTACACCAGAGGCTGCCAACCTTGTGCTGTGAGTCTCATTCCAAAATCTTCATATATCCAAAAACTTTAGTCATATACCTGAGGTGTATCTTGGTGAGCAGAGGGGAAGTGGAGCCTCTGGCACAGTTCCAGGGGAGTAGACAGCACTCACCTCCGAGCCGTCCACTTCATTATCAGATGATACAAGAGGCTGGCTATGCAGCTGTATCCCCAGGTGACACAGCAACATTGGAAAACATATTTAAATAAAGTGTTCTTAACAACAGATTTACAGTAGACTGAAAACTCAAGTGCAAGATCTGGAGAATTCCTTTAGGTATGGTAGCTTCCCATCACCACTGTATGTAGTGGAGCAAGCCTGGAAGTCCAGCCAAATTGTGCATTGTGTCTCCCACCACCACATATTGCAAAGCTTCAGCTCTGACCAGAGCACGCTCCTTACACAAGCACTGGAAACACATTCTTCAGGGCACAACCCCATGCCTGGCTCTTCTTACATCTGCACACTATCAAGTGGGTATAAAGTTGTCAGTACCCTTTTGTCTTCTCCAAACCTTTTTTATGTAAAAGGTCCATGCTAAGTCTCAACCTTAACTGTTTTCACTATTCTCAATATGGTCATGAAATATAAGAACAATTACGCGCAGCAAAATATCACATTGCTGAGAGTCATAAGATATATGGGCAACAGAATTTTGTCCTGATATTTCAAAACACTGCAAATGCTGCAATACGAACATTAACCAGATGCAGAAAAATATATATTATCCAGCCACCTTCTCACTTTAGCTCTATTTCTCAGGAAGCTGCTCTCATCAATTATGTCACGTAGAGACCAGACTGACCTTTTCCCCTGCCTTCATTTTCTCCGACCTTCATTTTTGATGGCATGACAGGGTAAAAGCACTATTTTTAATAGTTTCTTTGTGTATCACATGGATGAAGGACTGAAACCCTGTCTTGAACACAGATGCAGCAGACATGCTAATACATTATGTAAACCACAGTAAATAATTTATAACTTCCTGAAAGCAACTGATTTTAAGTTGTACTGCCAGTGTAATGGCACATTTTAAAAGATGGATTTCAGTGAGCAAAACCTGATCTACAGAGTATATTGATAATGAATCCAAAGAAAAAAGGCTTAAAAAAAAAAAAAAATAATCCACTACCACCAAAAAACTATTCCAGTTTAGGAATCCTTGCATAAACCTTTCTTGCTGTCATATTTTGTTCACTGAAAGTATTCAGTCTCCATTAACATGGATGCTGAGATTTCAAAACACAAGCTTATTTCATTATGAGTAAACTCTAATATATACCTGAAGATATTTCAGCATTACATTTCAATTAAAGGTCAAAGTGGTTATCTTTGTCCTTCATAAACAATATTTATGGAGCATGCAAGTGTGTATTTCACTCTAGAATGGTGCACAGACTTATTGATGTGGTAAACAGCCTGTCACGCAGCTATGACACATCACCTGAACCAAACTGTGCCAAAAGTGAGTTGAGGCATAATAGTACTAAACACACACACACACACACACACACACCCTGTGATTTCACCAAAGCTGTACTGCATCAGATTTCATCTGACTAAATCTTTCAATACTGTTTCAGCAGCAGTATTACGAGAGCCAGCACGACTACTTCTGAATGAATAAACTATTTTTTGCCAAAAAATTGGCAGGAGAACAAAGCAAAAAACTAAACCAGTAAAACCTGAGAATGTTATTAAGTCTTGAATCAACTTCATAGCAGAGACGAAGCTATTTTTCCTTTCCCTAAACATAATTTATTATATATATAAACTACATAGCTTACATATTTATAGTATACCTCTTTAAATACAGGATTACATTTTCAGGCAGATTATCAGAGTTCTATTTAGTCACTGGGACTAAAAAAGTATTTAACCTGAATTCATTTGGATGAATGATGCATCCAGTTGTTGAGTAGGCTTTTTTAAGTTTTGCACCAGAAAGACACTTAAAACAAATTTTGCCATACCCAGCACCTCTTGCACTAATCCTAGACGATACTATATTAGAATTTAGCACTGCAATAGTAACGTTTACAACTTTTCAATTTTTCAAATAAGGCTGGTACATTATCCATAATTTTACTTTTGTTCCTTAGACTTATTAGAAAAAACACTTGGAATAATTAAACCTGGGTATCTAAAGCATTTGACAGCTTGCAATTCTGACCTCTTGAAGACCATTACATTCTGAAAGAAAGCATATCGTTTTAAAATTGTAAGTAAGAGACTGTCCCCTTTGTGCCATTTATTACACAGCTGATTATTACTAAGGGTTCATCTTTTGGGGTGTGGGGGGGTAGTGGTTCTTTTTTTCTTCCTTCCCCCCCTCCCCCCCTTCAACAACATATGCAAGACCCTTGCCCAGGCAACCCAAACTGAAAGAAATAGATCCCTTGTGAACTGCCTACACTAGTTACCTAACTAATCCATGTCAAGCAGGACACAATGCAAGTTTACTTTGGCTTAAACTTTATCAAGAGCAAATATATGGCAGTACATGAATGTTATGTTTCGAGAAGGAAATGTTTTCCTTAATTTGCTGTTACTGAAGCATATCTGTATTTGACTTGTATAGGAACTAAGGAATCACACACTTGGAAATATATATATAACCTCATTTGTTATTAGTTAAGTCCTGTGTTTACAATAGGGAAAAGCAGCCAGATCTCCTGTCTCCTATGTTTTCCTGTACCAAAATTTAGATACAGGATAATACTAACTATAAGTACGTTCGTTTCTGACAAGAAACAACGATAAACTGAAGTCCCTTCAGTACCACAATAGTATTTAATGGATACTTAATATTGGGCATTTTTGTTAAGAAAATAGTAATAATAATAATAGTAGTATCATCAATAATAATAATAATAACAACAACCACCACCATCACCACACTTAGATTCATACTGAACATCTTTCCAAGAAGCTTACAGCCTGGTTGCCATTCAATTATTGATTTTGTAATCTATGCTGCATGTTGAGAAGGAAAACACAAATCTTTAACATAAAGTGTGTTTATAGTCAAACCTGGAAAATTCAGGCCAAGATAACATGATTTAATATCTACTGTACTTCAGTATTTTATTTTTTGCCACTCAGTGAAACCACTTAGAAAAGGAAAAGACCAGAAAGCACTCAGTGACAGTTTTAGTTCTTGCATTTTAATTTCCATACTGCTGAGCAACAACAAATACACAAGAACGAAAAAATACCAAATCAGACGTAGTTTCACATCTGCTGCACACTTTTCAAACTCTCATAGTTGCTCTTTTAAAGATCTCCTCTTCCATTTGAATCACAAAGAGAATAATTTCCCACACATCAGCTGGGCTGTCAAGTAAGCATATTTCAGTACTCTTCAGACTTATTTAGTAATTTGTTTTCCTTTCACCCTGACATACTGTAATTTCATAATCAACGTATTCCTGGACTTAGTATGCACTTAAAATGAATGGCTGAGTTCCCATACAGGAGATTGGGCTTGATGCATATTTCAATTAAAAAAACAAAAACAAAAAAAACCCCAGCTGTTTTAACAATGAGTCTTGGGAGTAAACACTCCCAAGATTTGCATCCCCCCCTCCAGTTCTTTAATACCTAGAAAACTGCTAATAATATTTTTATTGTATCTTCAGGCATTGTTTAAACTACTATTGTAAATTGATACCAATGCTATTAATTTCAGATTTTATATTTATGTGTTTTATATTCTACTTCTGTTGTTTTAATATTTAGATCAGAATATTTGAATTGTTACAAAGAATAAAATCACTATCCTAAAAAGGTTTTCTTGGTTATTTTTGCCACCAAACAATTACACTAGAGAAACACAATGTGACTAACAGCACCGGTCTTCACGGATTGAAAACTGAGAAAAGTAAAAACTTCATAGCTCCCTAAAAGTCAAAGGTATGTACTGAGCATCTCTGCTTCTTTCTGAAAAACAAACAAACAAAAAACCAAAAACCCCAACAAAAGAAAACATATAAACATACAGCCTGCATAAGCAATCAGCATAGGTTTAGTTATATTTGTATGTATGAAGTCTTTGTCAGTAGTTATTAATGTAAAATTATTTTAAAAGCCCATGCAGCTGTCCTTCTGCAATAAAACAAGTAGACAGGCTTACATTTTACATTAAATTCTAGTCAGTAGTGTTTCCCAATTTTAAAAGATTTTATATAAGCTGCACATGTTCAGTGCCAAAGATATTTGTCACCAACTTGCTTTGCTGATCTCTTCCAGCAAAACACTGATAATGCCACTGTATCTTACGCTTTCCTTGGTTTAAATACTGATGCCTACTAATTTCATCATCACCTTTTAAACATTCTTTCCAAAGTAATAATCTAGATCTGGTGAAAAGTAAAGAGCTTCTTACCATTCTGATCCGGTATTTTCCCTGTCTCTGGAGTCCAGCAGCAAGGAGCTGTTGCTGTTGCACTGCTTACTAGAGACACCGGAGGCTTTGGAAGCAGAGAATGTTTTATGTGGTTAAAATGTATCACCACTGATTATATTTCAGTCCCTCAATTCCTAGCCTTGATGCTCTGGAAATCAGCCAATCCAAGTGATAAAGAGGTTTGCAACAAGAAGTTGCAGAATTTTCACAGCGAATGCTTCATGGAAATCTTTTGCTTCTTGATACTTGTTTTTTATATCCACTAAATGTTAAAATAAATCCTGGCTCCCTCTTCCCTCCTCCTCTTTTTTTTTTTTTTTTTTTCCAAAATGAGATTCATATATTGTTCACAAGGGACTTTAGCACTTGCTACAGCTAGGCACAGTGCAGAAAGGCATCATGCCAGACTACGCACACATCTCTGCCAAGATACCTGAATTTTGACTTGCAACACACCCTGTTATTCCAAACATGGATCTTCCTAAGCCAAAGCTCCTAACTTTGCCAAATATACACAGTGTTTTTGTGAGGCAGCCAAATGCCCCTTCAGATTAGCTAAGAGCATCTTTTATTTGCAATGTGGTTGCTCTTTGTTGGCTTTTTTAAAAAAAAAAAAACCACACTTTTTCCTAGTGAAGATAAGGTGGGAAGTTCCAAAGGGATAAAATGATCAACTAGCACTTCTACTACACACTTCTACCCCCACCCCTCTCAAGAATATACACCACAGAAAATCTCTCTGCAATGCTGTAACTATGCTAATTACTTAGTTAATATTATAACCATCTTAATGTTCTCAGTGACAACCCAGGGTGCTGCTGTGCTGGGTGTGATACAAAAAAAAAAAAAAAAGGAACAAAGACAGTCCTGACTCCATGCACCATGCCATCAAAGAACACAGTAAGAGATGACAAAGAAGGAGGCAGAAGGAACGGAATCAGACAATACTGGCTAGTTTGATAGGTACTTAGAGTAATATCCCAGCAACCTGACCATTTCCAAGCTTTTTAGGCATCACAATAAAGAAGTTTTAAAGAAAGGGTCATCAAGAGGCTATGGAGACAACCGTGGAGATGCTCTCAAGGAACAAGCATATCACTGTACTAAGAGAGCACAAGACTGAGCCTGAAACTTTAATGAATAGATGAAAGAGGATGGAGTGATGCTTCTCCAATGACTGAAAGCCTATAAAGGTCCAGAAAAGTTAAGACCATGCCCTGTGCAAGGAAGGAAAAGAAATTCAGAAAAGATGCTCATACCTTTCCTCTCTTCCCTTTGCACCAGGATACAATAATGATTTTCATGGAATCTGTTAGCATGGGTATGAGAGTGCAGGACTGACCTGAGGAAAGAAAGGGAAAGGATGCTGGACTAATTGGCAAGCTTGTTTAAAAGGTGAAGAGTTGGATGGAAGTTTTAATTGTTTGTTGAAACAGCCGTGAACTTATTTTAAGAAATTACATAGAGAAATAAAATTTAGTCATCATTGACTACGTTGTTTCTGAGCTTAGAGATGAAACAAAGCAATAAGTGACACACACATTATGGACACCATGGTAAGATTAGGTTGTTTTCCAGAGTGATAAGGAAGCAGCAGTAGGGGAGTCTACAGCAGGTCTGTTTTAGCCACGTTGAGCTGTTGATATCTAGCTGAATAGCCACAAGAAGCAGTCTTCAGTTCTGGCTGAAGAAGAAATGTCTGGAATAAAGAAATTCATTTGCAAGCCATCACGACAAAGATGAATTTCATTTGCATTTACAGATAAGATTATCTGATGTAAATAAAAGAAAGGGACCACGATTCAGCCTCTAAGAAACATAGCAAGATGGAGTGTAAAGAGGCATTGAAAGAATGATTAAGAAGTTAGGAGGGAAAAATTAGGCAAAACAGGTTCTATGAAACCAAGAGAGACAAAATTTCATGAAGAAAATGGACAACAGTACACAAGGTAGGTTATAGGATAAAGAAAATCAGTATAGAGCACTGGTTTCACTGCTTGACCAGAAAGCTGTCTACAGAGACTTTGCCTTGAGCAGTTTCAGCAGCATGGAGGGAGCAGGAGATGCACTGGGAAGTGCCTGGTGCCACACCAGAACTTGGGGAGTGACAGTAAACAACTCATACAGCTGTGTTAGTCAGACTGCTAATGGGATTCCCATCAGAGAGGCTCCACTTGTAACATCACCGACACCCAACAGACAATTCTGTGAAACAATTCAATTGCAATGAATCAGGCTTCAGAGGTTTGCTCTTTTTAGAAATAAAAATTTTCCATCAGAATGTTTTCAGCCATTTTTCTAGTCTGTGTGAACCTTTCCTGCAATCCTTGGAATTTCTGAAACCCTTATATTCACAAAAAGGTATCTATAGGGATAGTGATCAGATGCTGAATATGGAGACATGCATCTAAGTCTCGCCCCTGTATGTTTCTACACAAAGTGCGTATGGAACAGGGTGATACGGCCCTATGCATACATGCAAACAATTTTCATCTCTGCCTTTCAGTCAATGAAGCCAGAATGCTTCCATTTTTTACTGAACAGTTAAGAATTAATTGAATGCATACAAATTTCAGAGTGAATTCTGGCACAGTCTTCTCATATTTAAAACACACATCTCCCAAATTCAAGTGTAAATATCTCCTAAATTCAACTAAAAGACATTTCTATACAGAACAAGCACTATCAATACAACTATACAGGCAGAAAAAAATAATCATTCAAGTTATCTGACTTACTTTAGCATTAGCACTCTTGCTTCAAAAGAAGGCCACCTTTTTAATTTACTTTAAACTCCTTCCAACATGCACACACACACAAAAAGAAGGGAAAGAATTGTGTACTGGTATAACTGCAATAGTTTAAATGTGAACTTCAACCTTTACATCTACATAAACCTTAAAGATGAAGTCCTTCTCCTCCCTACCCGTCTTCAATTCTTAAGGATCCACATGTAAAGAGAGCTTAAATTTTCTGGACAGGTCTAGAATTTCTCCTCTTTATAAGAGGATACCATCTTCCTCCCAAATTTGAGTTAAAATCCTTAATTTAATCCTTGCTGACTGCTTACACCCTCTCATGCAGGGTAAGTATATATTGCCAGACTTTACCCCTCTCAGCACATTAGCTGTCATCAAGAGCCCCATGCTTCAGAGGCTATTTCAAAAATAAAAAAGCTCTCAAAGGCATCTGATCACATTCTTTAGGCACCTGTAGAAACGTAGCTAGCAGACCACACAGTTTAAACACTTATTTAGACAGTTTTTTCTTAAGCAATGACATAAGGAGTGCTTGAATGCTCTAAATGATCAAGGAACGCACAATGAGGCTGAAAAACTGAAGTTGGATTAAAAGTAATCTATTTTTGTGATGAAAATAACTTGCATTGCCAGATCTACTCTATTTCACACATGCATATTCTTTGCAGCATGTAAACCTTCACACTAAAGCCCTCAATCTGCAACAATTGAACAGTTGTATTAAGACGTACAAAACATAAAACAACTGATCAAACAAAGGAATTTTTGCCCTGGTAGAGTTTCTTTTATTTTGGCATTTGATTGCTGTCTGAAGACAGGATGGAAAAACAAAGTATTTCAATTTTTCATTAAATGAAAAGTCCTAATAAATTTACATGCAGAACTGTTGAGTCGTTTTGGATTTGCTTGAGATGCCACAAAGCCTAAGGGACATACAGTCACAGCTTTCTTGGGGCACTCTGTAAGTCTGTCCAAATTGTCCCTAGCATTATGAAGCACCATCTCTCCCCATAGGTTGTAATAAATAATGAAAACATCTATGAACAGCTTGATATAAATAGTTAAAAATAAATCACAGCTCTAATGAGTAATAAGGCAAAAGCATGCAACATTATTTGACTTCGCAGAATGAAGATAAACTAGGTTACATATGCCTGCAGGAATTCTAAAAGTCAGCAAACCAAAACAGATACAAAACCTCAAAGACACCTACGCAAAGTAGGAAATTTATCAACAAAAACTTTGAATTTTTAAATAATTTGATATTTCACAAAATATGTATTTTTTCCCATTCCTTCTCCAAAATCTTCAGTCTCGGAAAAGGTCTAAATCCATCATGATAGTTGGGATCTATACAGAATAATAACATGCACTTTCTCATTTTAAGGATATTCCATTTCATCAGGAATGGGAAAGCAGTAAACCAGAGCAGAACACCATAAGACTTTTTAAGATCTTAAGGCACTCAAGTAGCTTAAAATCCAAGCCCAAATACTTTCAGTACAGAGTTTAGCCTGTCTTGACCAGATGAACTTGAACAACAGAATTCTGAATTTTATTGTTAAAGGTTTAGAGCAAACAGAAATGCTCTTCAAAAGGACAGCAATAATAGGGAGATAGCTATGCAAGACAGGAGAATGCATATGGCAGTGAATATCTCTGTGCTTTCTACCTTTCTGTATAGAAGCCTGGCAGATGACCAGAGCCACAAGACCTGCTACTCGGTGGGAGCAAGAACCGTATTCCTATTTTATTTTACTGTGGCATTATTTTCATACAACACATGTCAATACTGCACCTCATATAGCAGCTCCTCCATTTGCTTGGGCCTTTTCACCAGGCCCATTATTTCAAGATAACCTCTCTCTAACATCCTGTCAGCTTGTTGTATATTTTGGCTGTCATTATCCCAACTGTATTTTCAGAATCAAATTGTTTTTTCCAAAAAAAGTAAGACCCTATCCAGCATAGCTTTGAAGAAATATGTCCAAAGTGCACTCTGAGTATAAAATTGGTAAAGTGCTGTACTTCTACATGCTAAAAAAGTCAACTGAACACATGCTGAGAAACACAAAAATTCTCCATTCCTTCCAAAATCTAACTAGCACAGGAACTCCAAAGCCAAATGACACAACTATAAATGTCAGTACTAGTTTTTCACTGTTCATCAGTTTCATTGGTGACATGGGAAAGCAAGAGAATTTGCAGGAAAAAGAAGTTGTTGGAAAGAGAGAGAAAGAAAGAAGAAAGAGAGGAAGAAGGAGAAGAGATGGGGAGAAGAAAGAGGGGGAAAAAAAAAAAAAAAAACAAAAGAAAAGAGAGAGGGGCAAAACAGCAAGGTATCTCAATCCAGTCCCTCTTCAAGGCTCACTGGATCTACAAATCAATAGTTAGTACAAAAAACAACAACCAACACTACCAAAACCAAAGACATCACCACCTAGTCTGTTACTTTTCCACACAGACAGCAGTATTTCACCTTGAAGAAACTTTACCGCAATCTCACATACAAGCTACATCCTGAAACCCCCTCACTTACACAATTCATACATTAATGTCAATGAGACTTTCCAGTTGGAAAATCCTGTTCTTCAGAGAACTAATATAAAAGCACATCCTCAGGTACTTCAAATGATGCTCTGAAGCAAAAATAGAGGATTAAGAAGTTCTACTGCCCTTGCAGGAAAGAAAACTTCTATGGAAAATTCTGCTTGTAGAGATTAGGACCTCACACCAGAAGGAATGTAATTTCAAATCAGTGGAAATACATTCAGATGTTACAAAACTGATACAGCCTCTATAGAACAGAAGAGGCTACTTACCAATTAAGACTCTACTCAGCAGTAACCAAAGGTTGAAACATAGCCCTGAATGTTTAGCTCTCTCATAAAGACTGCATGCATTATCCAGCCCTAAACTGATGTGCCAGCTCACAGATCGTAACTGGAGCATGACCCCGTCCACAGCAGGTGCCTGCTATTTAAATGTGCAGTATCAATACACAGAGGATGATGGGTTTTCACTGCCATCAAGACCAAACGCTGCTTACAAGTTTCAAAGAAATATTTTCCCATTATTTTGTGAGAAGCTGAAAGCATGAGTTAAAGGTAAGAACAGTTGCAAAAGAAGTGCCATCACATTAAAAACTTTTTTTAAAAAAAAAAAAAAAAAAAAAAAAGATAAAGCCTTCTTCTCTATCAGATGCAGCTGAAAAAACATATGAGTGCTGCCTCCCAGAGTCCAGCTGCCTGGAAACAATTCTTTCTATTTTGCTGTGGTACACTGATTCAGCATCCAAGGAAACAATCTCCAAGGGCTGTGAAACAATAACTAGATTCTCTGTTTCTGCCAACCATTGTAGCTGGACCACCCCAGCTCCAGCTATGCACAGTTCTAGATCTCTATGTTGCCCAAAGAGTACAGCCAGGTAATAGCTTGAAAATAGAGCTGAATCCATCTCTCTCTCTCTCATATGCACATGAATGCCTGCCCGCACAACCTCATAAAAGAAAAAAACAGTTACTAGGCTCTCTCTCTGCACAGGACCCAAGACTGCTGGACAGAGCCTACGCCTCCCACCACTCCTTCTCCACCTGGAGCAGCCAGGTGGGCTATGAGAGCTTCTTCAGCACGCTGGGGAGATGGCTGGGGGAGGAGAGGCACGGGAGCACAGTGCACAGCTGCACTGAGAGGTCAGGCAACTTCCACCTCCTCTCATCAATAACAGAGATAATGACACTCTTTCTACACATGCCCCAGCCAAACAACTCAGACCAGCACAGCGTTTCTTGACCTGACCACTGAAATTAGCACGCAACTGTAATCATGTTGTAAGCAAGAAGCAGATGTTTAAGGAGTCCCATTTAAAGAAGTTTAGGGTTTAGTCTGTCGTGTTTTGAGCACTAATCACAGATCACTATTTTGCAACATTTACAGAATACCCACGCCAAGCATCCTTCCATTACAAAGTAACTCAAGAGATGTTTCTAAAAAAGCCAAATACAAAGAGTATGATCCTAATTTTTTAACCAAAAGGAAGGAAAAAAAAAAAAAAAAAAAAGATTTCCTCTTTTCATATATGTTAGTGAAGATGGGGGACAGCCTTTACTGAAACTGCTATCAGTATAATACTTCATCAGCAAACTGTTTCTGTCACTGACAAATATGGTTAACAGAACAGTATTTCCCCCAGTAACTTCCATTCCTAAATAAATACTTGCCCATATTCAAAATGGGACGAGAACACCTGAAGAGTCGATATAAATTTCCGCATCTCTCGTTTTCGCGTTGCTTTCAGGGCGCTCTCTCTTCCTCTCCCTTTCACCACGAGGGGGAGGCACAGCATTGCTCGGGCCCCACTCGCCAGGGACGGCATAAATGTAAAACGCAGAAGTGTAGCGTTACCTTATAGCAACCATTTGAATTAACTTCATTAAGCTAAGCAAGAATGATCACAATACATGCTCAGTACTTAATAAAACAGATTTTTATACAAAAAGCCTACGTAACATATACACTGAAAAATAGCCAGTTTTAAAAACAGCTAATCATTATACATACATCAGTATTTGGCCTCCGACATAACATTAGCTGTGTTGATGTAATTCAGTTTTGTTTCCATGTGAAATTACACTTAATATAATTTTCCTAGATTATAAAAGACATTTAATTCTGCTGCAGTACTCTGCCTAATGCCAGTCTCAAACTTGGATAGAAGAGGAAAGAAATGGCAGAAAGATCAAAGCTGCTACCACTAAGTTGAGAACAGTTTGAGACAGAAGTGGAGAAATGAAGCAGCACCCAAGAAGATCTTCAGGGCTTGGTGTGACCCCAGGGCTACAATAGATAAGGGTGACCTACATCTGCTGGACTTCCTTGATCATGATGCCCCTCCAAAGCTGTCCTCAGAAAGCCGATGCCCGATACAGCGATACACGATAGAGAGGGATGACTCTGGAAAACTCCAGACAAAACACAGAGGCGCAGCAGAGTACTGTTGCAAAGTCATATGGACAAGAAAACGCTCAGAAAGGCATTAGATGACCAAGGCTCACATTCCTGGGGTACATAGCACCTGACAGACATGGTGGCACAATCCCAAGCAACAGGGCCGGGAGAGTGCCAAACTATTCCAGTGTAACTAGCTCAATGACAAATACAACCTACTTTAAAAATCAACAGACAAACCTCACCAACTGCTTCTCAGGGAAGGGACTGATCCTAAGAAAGAACTGAGAAGTGCTGAACAGCACCAGCATTTGTTCAGGTACCAGACACTGTGAAGCAGGTGGCGCTGATTAAACCCACCTCCAAATGAAGAGAGCCATGAGCAAGAAATTAAGCAGGCAAATGACTGCTACAAATTTGTGAAAACTCGAGAAGTGTAGGTGTACACAATATGCATCTCCAGCACAGGCTGAACAAGAAATGGACCTGCACAGTGCTGAAAGACACATGCGAGATCAGGATTCCCTTTACCATGAAACAGGAACAGCAGCAGCAAGGAATACCTTAATGTCAACATGTACCTGGATTCCCAAGCCATGTGCTACCACCATTCTCCCCAGTACAAGCTCCGTGAGAAAGATGAACTATGAAGACACAACGAGGAGACAGCAATAGGCTTAGAAGAATACAGAAATAAAACACTGTGGGATTTGGCCCAGGAATTAATCCTAAAGGGCAGTCATCTGAGGTGCACTAAGGAGTTATCAAAGCAGCCCTAGATATCGCATCCACTCTCCATCCATCCAAAGTGAAAACAAAAGAGCAACAGCAAACAGATACTATCAACTAGCCGTATACTATCATGCAGGTACACTACAGACACTGCAAAAAGTCAAGCAAGTGGGAAAGACACAAAAAGAACTGCCTCAAAAAAAAAAAACAACCAAAAAACCTCCGAAAACAACAACAACAAAAACCAACAAGGAAACCCTCCAAATTTTACCAGTACTAGAGCAGAGGTTAACAAGGACACTCAAAATAGCAAAGATAGCAGGGACAAAGGCTCCCATACTCCAAAGGCTTTCTTCATGCTCTGAGAAAATGACTTTCTGAAAAAGTGGTTGGAGGATTACCAGAACTTTCACCAAAACAATGGACTGCAAAACCTGATAGCATTTTGTGAAAAGACACAGCAAGTGGTCAGATGGTTGAACAGAAACCATCTCTGGAATGACAGAACATTTGAAAAACTGATGATAGCAGTGGATGATAATCTGGACCACTTGCGGCTAGGCATACAAGAAAGAAGAATATGGAAGAGTTGATATTAGTGACAAGGTCTTTGAAAGGCTTCTCAAAAAACTGCACAAGCTTCTGAATTAAATTCTTTAACCAAAATCCTATCCACGTTGGAAAATGGAGAAAACTGATTTAAGGGATGGGCTGTTTCCTTAAAAGACAGAAGGACAGCGCAGCTTAGGCTTTACTCTAAACTAATTGTGGGCAAATACAGTGAGATCAACAGAAAAAGTCTTTCACTCCTTTTACCAAGCTTAAAAAAAAGTCCATTTAACAAAGGATCACAAGATAGACTATTCCTTGTCCTGAGTGGTATGAGGCTCCTACCTATGAAAAAGTGAAGTCAAGAGTCTCACAGTAAACTCTGCAAATTGATGGTTTTAAAATAAAAAAAGTTGCTGGGAAAGAACACGTTATCTCATTCTGGAAACCAATGGCCAGAACTGCCAGTCCAATGGCCAAAAGCTTCAAAGCAAATATACATACAAATCAGATTGACAATCTGCTGTTATACAGCTAATTTTGACCTAACGGGCACACAAAGCCGGTGTCTGGAGAGCAACATTGCTTCTCACCACAGGTCTGCAAATGATTTATACTTACATAAACTATTGTGGTGGGATGACCCTCATCAGAAGACAAACACCCACACAGCTGCTCACTCACTTACACCCCTCAGTGGCACATGGGAGAGAACAAAGAAGGAAAGAAGAACAAAGAAGAACAAAGCAAGGAAACTTGTGCATCAAATAAAGACAACAGGTGAAGGAAAGATGGAACACCCCACCCCCAAATCAGCAAGTGACTCAAAGGAAATCACTCACTACCTCCCACAAGCAGACCAATGCTCAGACAGCCTTTGAGCAATGACCACCATGGAAGTCACTCACACACACCCCCCTTCTTCCTCTACCTCCAGTTTTTAATGCCAAGTATAACGTCATATGGTATGGAATACCCCTCTGGTCAATTTGAGTAAGCTGTCCCAGCTGTATCCCCTCCCAACCTCTTTCCCACCCTAGCCTACTCAATTTGAGGGGCAAAGGAGAAACAAAGGTGGCCTTTGTGCTGTGCAAGCACTGTTCAGCAACAGCCAAAACATTAGTGCATTATCAACACTGTTTTAGCCATGTATCCAAAACACAGTACCATACAGTACTGTGAAGAAAGTTAACTACATTCCAGTTGGACACAGTACAACTATTTTGCAACAAAGTTGACTGTCATGCCAGGAGACTGGAAAAAGGGAGCAACTGGATAACATGGACAGCTTCATATACTTGCAAGGTCTTAACATGAGAGAGAAAGTTGCTATCTGCTGAAGCCATCATAGATAGAGTTGATGTTAACTCAAAAGACACTACGGAGAAGTGAATGATTAAAATCAGTTGTAACTTAACACATGAATATTCTCAGCTTTGCTCTTTGTAGCCAAAACATTGCTTGCCTTTGAAATGAAATGTTTCTAATAGTTGCCTGGAGTCAGCTGGTAAGATGACATCAATAGCTATATTTAGGAAACAAGAGTGAGAAAGAGCTGATCAATAAGGTAGCAAAAAACCCAAACCCAAAGCAGCTTGACTTCTCTGAATTGATCTTCTAGATGAAAGATGATCATCTGCTTGTAAGGCTGTGTTTTTCAGGCTAGCAGGAAGTAACTGGACAGTGGAACAGTGGTTGAGTAGCAAATTTAAAAACACTGTATAGTGAAGCATGAGACAGAACAAGAATATACTGTGTGCCTGGTGCACACAGTCATTATACTGCACTGGCAGAGGAAGAAAGGAATAATATGCATTTATAGTAATTTAGATTAATACCCACATTTTTGCAGTG
Source organism: Platalea leucorodia (assembly GCF_965183815.1). Classification (NCBI taxonomy): domain Eukaryota; kingdom Metazoa; phylum Chordata; class Aves; order Pelecaniformes; family Threskiornithidae; genus Platalea; species Platalea leucorodia. The sequence goes on along the minus strand of NC_138825.1, from coordinate 41,775,544 downwards.
TAGCTGAAAGCCACTGTTCAGAAATCTAATGGCGGGTAATGAATAACTTAATGAACTTATTACCGGTCAAGCTGAACTGAAGGCACAACTTAAGGTCATTAATGCCTTAATCATCTAATGATTTTAAGGCATCAAGTTAGTTTCAAGAGGTAATTAAGGCCTGGGTATCCTTCCTGGCCAAATTCTTTGCTGGTGTAGCACACATAACAGCCTCAGTAGTTCCAGCTGTGTTTCACTTGTTGCTGTGTTCCAGTTGTTTACACAACTGAAAAAATATGGCCTTGATGAAATTGAGAGTGACCTTAGCTTCACCCGTCAGGAAAAAAAAAAAATCACTTTTGAAAAAGTAAGGGCTGAAGAATATATATAGAGAGAATCCTGCACACCGCAGAATGAAGTCTTAATCTCTCCCTTTCTTCCTTTGGGAAAGGGCTCTTCAGATGACAAAACCAATACCCCCCACATTAATAGAAGCCCTGATACTATTTGCTTACCTGCAAAACACTAAGAACATGCTTCCCAGGTGATGCACAAAACTCTGCAGCGCAATGGCCAGCTCCTCTCTCTGAAATTTTAGAGCTAAATCACAGCACTGCTGCTTTCCACTATTGACATATTGTTTGTTATTTCATATCTAGTGCATTCCTGAAGAGGCTGTAGTAGTTAAGAACTACTGGATTTCAAAATGCAGGGAAAGGAAAACCACATCTGAACACAAAGAAGAATGATTTGCAAACTATTACATACCAAATACATATCAGCCATGTTGAACGCTCATATTTGCCAGATCAAAAGTGTTGACTGGAGCCAGGAAAAGTAAACAATTTTCACCTCTATATAAAATAGGCGTAACAAAGTACCCCTAAACCAGAAAATTCATCAGGAACAAAAACTAGATAAAGTATTGGAAGATTCTGCTCTGACAATGTGCAAAAACTATGACTACTAAACATAGGAGTGTACTAAACAACAAGAGCAGTATCCAGCAGTGCTCTCCATGTTAGATTTGTTGAGCGCTGTGATCTTCTTTTCAGCCTCATCTGGATAAGCTTCAGTAGGAACAGACCCCAGTAACTCACACAAGGAGTTCAGGAATCTACAAGTCAGACATCTGAATAGTAAGAACAGGGTTGGAGCCACCTCCAGATTGCAGCTGGTTGCTGCACACTCTTTGCTTTACAGCACAGAGAAGCTTGTCCCAAAAAGCATCGCTGTGTCCTCAGACGCACTTCTCTTCTTGAACAAAGAATCTGAAAGATCCAATGCTCAGATTTAATTTTTAAATCAGTTAAAAATCCTTCGTATATTACATGAAATATTTCCTACCTTGATAATTCTTTTTTGGGGTGAGAGTGGGAAATGTAACTATTTCCATTATTTACAAGGATTAAACACAACATTTCTGTAGCTGACAGAATAAAGCTTCCTGAACATATAAATTTCCTCAAGATAGTATCAGTCTTTGAATCTGCTATAAATAATTTGACCACTAACTGGAGACAAAGCCACAGCATGTCCACACATTACATAGTTTACAGGAACTATTAAAAACCATTAATCAGCCTAGACTGAATTGCAAATTTCTTTCAACAGATTTAAATCTTTGGGGTTTTTTTTCTTCTTTATTTAGTTTTTAAAATTAAATAAATTACATTTGGATTATATTCTGATCTTTTAATATTTGGAGGTAGTTGTTGGCACCTTTACATTCTGTTTCTATCTTTCTTTAGGGCTACATTATCCTGGCTTTCAGGAACCTAAATCTTTTCCAGGTAACAGATTGCAACTATGAGAAGCACATCTTTTCAGCTCTCTTCCTAGGGCCACATTCTACAGTAGATGCAATATTATCTAAAAGGACCTCTAAATTTCCCTTCTCTGGGGAAAAAAAAAACACAACAACAACAAAACCAAGAAAAAACCCCAACAAAACTACAGACTGGGTTTGCTCTCAGTCTCAAAACAAAAAAGTTTATTCCTTCATGAAAAACAGGCTCTCAGAAAAGGAAGTTATACTTGGATATACTCCCCTTGGAAATCTCTTCTGACCAATTTTCAGTAGGCTATTTTCAAAGCTTTATTGAGCCCTGTGAACACTAGAGAACCTCCAGCTAATTCAGTCCTAATTTGAGAAGAAAATCTAATACGTTTGTGTAAAAAAAAAAAAAAAAAAAACAAAAACAAAAAATAAAACAGACCCTCCCCAACCCAAGGACCAAAGCTTCAACCCCATGATGTGAAATTGTAAGATCTATTATGCAAATGTAAGCCCTACTTTCTTTTCCCAAAGAGCTTATTTTTCGGCTATATGTTGGGTGTATCTAAATTAGCATTTTAGGTTGCTTCAAGAGTGTACTTTCATAAATATACAAGTCTTCTGACTATCCCTGTCTTGTACTAGATCCCAACTAGCTGGGAACAAACCCTTTCAAGACAGGTAACCGTTTATTAATATTCCAGAAAAAAGTGACAGCAAGTTAAAAAACAAACAAACAATCTCATTTCTCTTCTGATGCTAGGAACCCCGAGATGATACAGCATTGGATGGACCTCTGGTCAGGGCAAGGCACAATGCACTGATCTTCGCCATGGTGAGGCTCACCAATTCTACATCCACTTGCATTCTTACAGGGTCTTGCTTACAATACAGATTCATCTATCACTGATAGCAATCAAGTCTGGAATATGGACTTAGCTTTGAAGAGCCTTTGGTGGTAGACCCTAATACTCTTATCTCATTAATAAACCAACAGTTCCTGGGAACAGGTACATGTAATATTTGCACATTGATTAAATGCACATCTCTTAAGTAGCTAGCAGTCACACTGTATTCATCATAGGGAGGCATACACCTGGATTTGCTATCATACAGATTACTAACTCCTTCTACAGTAGTCTTCTGGGCCAGCCACCATAGTGCCCACTTAAGTTTGTTTCACAGAGTGATCTAGGATTATGCAGCTGGATTTACCTGGATTAAACCCGCATGTGTATTTCAGAAGTGGAACTAATACTCAAAACCTGCTAATATGTGTTCAGTCGATGGAACCAGACTAGAGCTAGTCCTATTTAAACCTCCCAAATGTGTACAGCATGGATGCTCAGCCTTAGCTCCAAATATTTTGCTTTAAAGATCTGCTTATATTGCTCTGCACTATTTGCTATTGTAGATATAGTCTGTGCAAGTGCCAGGGACAGATGAAAACTGAGGCCAGGGTGTCTCATCTTACAGACACTTGCAATAAAGACAAGCCAAAAAGTGAAATATAGTGGCTAGGACACCAATCTAGAATCGGAGAACTAATTTAAATCCCAAACCAACAAACTGAGCAAGACAAATTGCCATTCTGTGCCTTTATTTCATCTCCTCAGCCTTCATGACAAGCCCTGTCTCTTGCTGCATTTGCAAGCTGCACTGCATAAAAGGCCCTAATCTCGGTACAGAACACTAATTGCTATTATTATACAGTATGCTGTTAAGAATATAAAGGTGACCTCCAACTTTCTCTATATGTTCTCAGACAAATAATTTCATTTCTGTGAGATTAGGATACATCCATATTGTGTTCATAAAGCATGACTGTCAAACAGTGAGCCTGGAACCTGACCAGCTTTGTCCCTATAATCTGTGAAGCCAGTCCCTGAATACTCATTCACGAGGTAACCCCATAAGCAAGTCTCAGCATTTTCACTGCTACCAGAACTGCAAAATTGCTGATAGATGCCTACATGTCTTCAAAGGTGGAGTGAGTTCACCACATGTTGACTACTCAGTTTGAACCGAAACAACTTTTTCAGTTGGATAAAAAACACAAAATAACTTCACCAGAATAAGCAGATGCTCCAATCCAAATGCTTCACATTTTTCAACCACTGAATACATATTAAATATTATACAAAGTGGCTGTTACAGTCTCCTGAGCCAAGGGGATTTTCGTACTGTGGAGATAAAGTGAATCATCTGAAACTGTTCATTCAGATTCTCCTTCTATCCAAAGTAAAGACAGGGTTTTCACACTTCTCTACATATATTTGTAACATTATCCTTTGGACATGTGTCACAACATGGCCAAATCTGTAGCTATGTAAAAGACTGTTAAACTCTGTATTATACACACACATATTTTACATGCATTAAAAAAAAAAAAAGTATAACTGCATCCTTAAAAAAAGGGGAAGAAAGAGTAAGCCTGTAACCTGAAGTATTCTCTAAATAAGAAAAGAATGGTTGTTTTTGTTTTAACTTGTGTATGTGCCTGCACAGAGGTGGAAAACAAATCGCTATTCTTCAAGGAAAAGAATCAAAATAAAAATGGAACAGCAACAAAAGTTATAAACAAATATTTCTGTAATAGAAGTTTGATGAACATGAACATAAAATAGGTGTCAAAATCTGTAAACAGTCAACCATTCTATGAATTACTGTATGGAAAACAATATTTTTTTTTTTTTTTTTTTAAAAACAACAAAGTTGCTTTTTCAGCATCCATCTTACTAAAGAACATTGACCCAATGACTCCCATTTTCTGAAAAATGGAAACAATAGAATTATCTGGCTGAAGAATAGGTGTGCAGTCATCACAATGGTTCTTTCAATATAGCCTGATTTATACTGTCCCTCACCTACTGCACAATGACTGCCTATTCTGCAGCACTCCAAGTCTATAGGCACCGAAAACAACGGGACCCCAGATGGCAAGCAGTGCAGAACCTAAACAGGTTCTACATCACCCAACTAGCTCAAGGTAGGTGTTAGGAAGAGGTGATAGGAAGGCAGGACAGTTAGTCTTTGTGATTTTTTAAATTTTATTTTTAAAATCATGAACTAGTGCTTTCTTTCTTCAGCATGCAGACTCACAGAAGTGTAAAAGTATTTAAAACGACATGCTCTACTTGCATCAAAATTTATTATTTGATGGAAAAAAGAGAACATTCATTTTTTCCAAAAACATCATGTCGTTATGTCAGATTTCTGGTTTATAGCCTTATGTAAAACACGGCTTTCTGTTATTATGGAGTGTTTCCTTTTACTAGAGGGGGAAAAAAGGTATACTAGAAGTATAACGTTACCCATTCATGTTTAAATAGAAAGAAAAAAACAAACAAACAACTCCCCACACCCAAAACCCAAACCCCTCAAGTGGTTGTAATACAATACACTTATAAAGAAAAGGTGTCTATTTAAACTATGCCAGACTAAAGGAGTTCAAAACAAGTCAGTATCCATGCTGAATATACTCTTAAAAATGAAGCACAGCCTAAAACCCTCAAAACAAGGGCTTCACAGTAACCAGCACTACATAAGCTGTCAACATTTCTTCCTGCAGAGCTTAAAATTGAGAATTTTAAGGCCTTGATCGCAAGTTCATGGGAATTAACAGAAAGATTTCAATGGCTTTGCATTATATCCCAGAGAAACAAACAGGCACAAGCGGACAAGAAGATAAGGCAAGTTAGCAGTAAAACACATTAACAGTAAGGGTAAGCTTACTTTATGTTCTGAGAAACAATTTATGCACCTGCTTTACTTCAAAATCCTAATACAATTACATGGGCGGCTACATTTGCATACAAGAGACAGCACTTTCTTTAAACTTAACAAGATAAAACAGTAAAACAGAACATTAAAATAATAATAAATGTATTAATAACCCACAGGGACTTGGTAAATTTTTAAGCAAAGAACATTATTTCATCATTGTTATATGAACTGCAATGAAAAAAACTAGATACATTGGTCATAATTCTGGACAGCAAAAAAATGCAAGAACAGTAAGTTATAAATATTTTCTTACCAGAAGCCACTATTTTCGTTCTTTATCCTGATGCTTAAACTATAACTTTATCCACAATTAAGTATTACACTTAGTTATAGTTAATGCAGTCCAGAGGCATAAGCATGGACTACGTGACCCAATCTTCCTTTGTCTAGTTTTTTTGTGATTTACTTTACTTTATGTCCGCATATTCCATGGGCACGCTTCCAGTGATCCAATTATGAAACATATACTATTGTAAGAGCTGATAGCAAGTATATACACTATCTTATTACACCATTTTTCTTTTTCACATTTGCCAGCAAAGCAACCTTTACATTCTGAGAAAAAGTTGTATAAAATACACTTATTACATGTATTTTTGTTAAGTGATCTTTCACCAGTGCAATAGCTATTAGTTAATAGGTCTCTGTGCCATGGTGCTTGCATATGTAGGCTACAATTTTATAAAATACATTTTTTCCTTAAGTTACAAAGAAATGTAACCAAACGCGTTAGTAACTATCTGTCAAAGACTGACTGTTGGTTTGAATAATTACTCCAGTGACTTTAGAAAAATGAAATGATGTGGTAATTCGTTTCATTTGTATAGATTTGTTCAAGAACAAACATGTTTTTGTACTTGATCTTTCACAGTCTCACATAAGATCCTATAGGGAATCTGATGAAGTGTGGGCTGGATGAGCAGACAGTGAGGGTGGACTGAAAACTGGCTGAAGGGCCAGGCCCAGAGGGTGGTGATCAGCGACACAGACTCTAGTTGGAGGCCAGTAATTAGTGATGTGCCCCAGGGAGAGATGCTGGGTCCAGTCCTATTTAACAGCTTCATTAAGGCCAAGAAGCAATGAGCACAAACTGAAACACAGGAGGTTACATCTGAACATCAGGAAACACTTTTTGACTGTGAGGGTGACTGAGCACTGGCACAGGTTGCCCAGAGAGGTTGTGGAGTCTCCCTCCTTGGAGATACTCAAAAGCCGTCTAGACACGGTCCTGAGCAGCCTGCTCTAGGTGGTTCTGCTTGAGCATGTGGGTTGGACAAGATGACATCCAGAGGTACCTTCTCAACCTCAACCATTCTGTGATTCTGTGAAGGCACAGCAGTGAGTTTACCTGCAGAAGCTTTCTTTCCAAACCTCCCTTGAGCTTCTTTCCTCCCTGATCCAAGTTTTCTAGGTTTTCCTTATGCTTTTCTTCTTCTTCAGGTATTTCTATGAAAGATATCTAGCAAAAAATAGTCTATTTACACTATTCTGAGAGCAGAACCCACGTACAGAGCTTGACTATGTTCAGTATTTTCCTAATCTGGTATTAAAATAGAGAACAGCTCAGAGGTTACATTTGGTGTTGTTTTTTTTTTTTCCCTTAAGCATAAGAAAGAACAAGAATTACAATGCTTCTGCATTTTTCCATTTGTGGAGGATTCTACTTTTAAAAACAGGAGTTGCATGAAGTTATTCTTACTAGTTAGAGCAAGCAGATCAGGCTGACTCAATTTACAGTTTTTCATTTTTACATCATCTTTTCCATCTAATATTATGAAGACCATACACCATGGAAGCAATTTCTAGAACATCCACTGTTTTTGCAGATTCACATTTTTTGACATAATTCTTTTATTCCACTGTATCCAGTAACATCTTGCACTGTTTATTCAATTATTTGAGGATAAGCCTCCTAACTTGCTGTGAGAAGCTATGGCCACACAGATTATGCAAATAGTAATAAATGCTATAAAAGAGTTATTGCAATGTGTGTGTCGTGTATGCTTATGTTTTAATAAGTGCACTCCTTAAAGGAGCCAGATAAGAAGCACCTTATGTGGGAAATGAAGTGACTAGTAAGTAACATAACTTGTACTAGCAATACAAGTTTAATCAAAACAGTCCAATAACATATGCCTCAAAGTTTCACCCTTCCTGAGAGGAAACAATAGCTAAATCAGTATGCTAGAAGACTGAAGACAAAAAATCTGAAGTTGCATAAAGTCATATTAAGGTTCTCTGAAGCAGATTTTATTATTAATTGTTCATATTAATACCACCTTTCAAAACCAGGACCCAGACCGTCCTTGAGCTCAAATTCACCTTGCAGCCAAACAAAAGCCCTTGTTCAAACAAACAAGTCTAAGAAGGAGCTCTAGCAAAATGCTAACATGTAATATGATAGCATTTAAGCTTCCACCTGTCAAAAACGTGATGACGTGCTTCAGTTTCCTCTTGGCCCCATGTTCTGCAAGGCAGTGAGGACACATCTAAATTCAAGAACTTCCAAGCAAGTTGGAGCTCTGCCTCAGAAGCAAGAAGGCAGGTCTACAGAAACAACCTACTCTTGCCATTTTGGGAAATATTTTCTCTGTAATGCTTTGAATTTGGGTAAGTAGAATTTTACTTTCTGAAAGCTACCTGGATAATGGTTAATGTTGATATTGAAATGGAACGAACAGGTAACTGAAGTAATCTGTCCTCAAATATCATTGTGTATTGCAACAGCTTGCAACCTTGGGTTGCAGCCATCTAGGTTCCTACTCTGAAAGAGACAGACCTACAAAGAATACTCTGTAAGAGGCCACGATGAAGTCAAACACATCCCTAAAGATGCTATTTTGCTTTGCATTTCAACCAATCTGAGTATATCAACCATCAAAAGGAAGGTTTCTGATCAGCTCCCCTCCTCACATTCCTACTGCTTCCTCTACTGCAGCAACATGATTGCTAGATCAGCTCACCTATCTGAAAGAAAGTTAGCAACTTCATTTGGGAAGAAAGGTAATTAAATTTTCTGTAAAAATCAGAAAGTTGATCAGCTTAGCCTCTGGCCACATGATCACTAGTAGCAACACAAGGAAGATGGCAGACCCTGCAACTCGGGAAGCTAGGCATCATTTCTCAATATCAACCTCCCACTGGACCACATGAGACACGCATAGAACTGCATCTAAAATTGCCAGTGTACCATCTGTTCTGGAGCGCTGAAATGAAAAATGTTATATTATCATTTATCTAAAGTATTCATACGGTTCGCAACTTGCCCATATGTATATTCTATCATTTTCACTGGGTATATCCTCACAACCCCTATAAAAAGCTGAGTAATGCTATTAGCCCATTATACATGCAGAGAAACGAGTTGCAGCGAGAGCATGATATCTTGCCCAAGGTCACATGGAAAACACGAAGCCTGTTTTCACTCTCTCTTTAAAAGGTAAGTCAAACACTGTCCTGAGATCTTATTCCCTGTCTATGCCCAAAACATTTCTTTAGGTTAGGCTGACTTCAGGAGACTATCTAGAAACTGAATATAAACTCATAATGAAGTGAAAATTCAACAACATTTCCTCTGCTCTGCTCAGCTCAGCTCCATCACTCTTTCAAAGAGTAGCCATTTTCCTGGAGCCAGGCAAACTTCAAGGAAGTCAACCTAAGCTAACTTTGCAACACAAGAAACTTCTGGCAGATGAGGAAACTTAGTCAACATCTTGAGTCTTAAAGTAGCACTGCTACTGTTAGAGACTCCTTTCTCTAATACAAAAAAATTAGTCACAAATATGGTCTCAAATCTCTTAATCAGAGTAACAGTCAGTTGTAACTACAGCCAGCTTGTCTTGGGAGTCATCCTGTGAAGGTAATAGCCGGTGCGCTAAAGAGTGGGTACAGGGGACAAATTTACATCCACTTCTTCCTTAGAGTTGGAAATGGCAAACATTTTCCACAGTCAAAATGAGACCAAGCTCAGGAATCATCCACTGAGAAGCCAAATGGTCAAACTTTTCATACTTCAAGAGGGAAGGCAGCAAGTGAGGAAGATGATGTGGACATCACTTGGATTTACCAAGAGCAAATTGTACCCAACTAACCTGAATGCCTTCTGTGTGAGATGACTGTGGACTCTGTGCACTAGAGGAAAGCAGAACATATTGCATATCTTGACATTAGCAAGGCTTCTGACAGTCTCCCTTGTAAACCTTACAGAGAAACTGGCAAGATTGGATAACCAATCTTGCAACCAGTGCACTGGATAACCACAAAAAATGGGTTGGAAACTGGATGACTCATTGGGCTAAAAGCGTTGTAGTCAGCGTACAGAGTCCAGCTGGTGGCCAGATACTACATGCCTATTTCAGGGATTGCTACCAGGGTCAGTACTGTTTAATATCTCATTAATGACCTGGACAATTGGATAGAGTGACTTGCAGCACATTCATGGGCAACACAAGGCTACTATTCAGACAGATTTCAACAGTCTCAAGAAATGGGCTGACAGGAGCCCCGTGAAGGTCAAAGGCAAATGTGAAGTCCCACACTGGGGAAGAGACCAATATAACTACTGAAGAATGAGCATCCTTTTGAGTAAGTAATCAAAATTAGTCCACAGCTGGTATTGATAAAAAGGTTACACAGTCAGTCATGCAAAAGTTGATGTTATCTTGTCTAGAAATCCAGACCAACAGAAATCTCAACTTTTCAGCTAAATCCTTAGATAAAGAATATGGGGATTTCATTTTTCCTCTGAGTAAGAGTAAAGAAGGGTGTGGTGGTGAAAAAAGTTAAAAAGAAAGATCCTTAAAACCACATTGAATCAAATCAACTAACAAAAAAAAAAAAAAGGCAGCTCAAAAACAGGTTTTCCAAGTGGTATATAACATCTCTTGAGGTCTCTTAGAACAAAGTATCTGCCATTGCCTCTAGAAAAGGAAAGAAAACAAAATAGTCCTATGTTTGGGATCCCAAAAGATAAGACAAAATGAAAAGGCAAATGCAAAATCAATGCTTCCACCCCCTCAAAAGTGAATACATAGGGGAAAAGCAGCTTCTTAAGAGTGTTAGAGAACTTTCTGCAGGCAGTTTGAGCTTTAAGTAATACCTTCTCCTCCCCTTGAAATTAGTCCATATTGGGTTTTCCATTAGGATGTATACATGGTCACAAATTCAGTATTGAGAAATTGAGAGAACCGGTATTATTTCAAGTGCCCACCAGTCCAATGCTTTTTATCTGCAACTGGAAATAAGTTTTATCAACAAGGAAAACCCAGTGAAAGTCATTTAAGAATTGAAACTGTTGCTATTGCCATACATGGTATTAATACTGTACTTGGAGGCAACTCCAGATCATAAAACACTCGTCCCCATTGGACTTGATGATCTTATCCATACTCTTTTTGTCTTCCTGTCCCACAACATAGAGGAAAGAAAAAAAAAAAAAAAAAAAAAGCTTCCTGATTATCCAAAATATCCACACCAACTCATGTTTCCCATATCAAGTGAAAGTGTTCATGAAACACCATGGAAAGGAAAGAATTTCAACTCTCTGGAAGACAATGCTGCCACTCAAATGACAAATGGAGACTAGTCATAGCATGCAATGGGTGATTCACGGGGAAAAAATTATGACTGAAGTGACTGTGTTGTTCTCCCTACATGCTTCAAGTAGTATAAGAACCTTACAGATTATATGGTAGCCAATAACTAAGAAAAAACATTATTTCATTTCTGTAGTCTTGGTTTAAAATCCTCAGGAAGGTATTCCACTTTTAATGCAGTTGTTCTTTGCAAAGGGGTAGGAAAACTGCTTGAATCTTTACATAAATCAATGGCAATTTACCTGACAAAGACTGCAGAAAGAAACTAAAACCCCTGCATCTCAGAATAAGTATATTTAAACAAATCAGGTGAGACCATTACGTATGAAAATCAATATTTGAAAAAGCTTTTATTTTACCTCTGTTTTCAGGTGACATCCAAACAGACAGATATTTGGAGTGGGCTTTCTTTGGGCCGAAAAAAGCTCACCTCAGAAATATTTGCGCAAGTGTACATTTGCAAAGGCTTATGTCAAAAGCGTTAGCATAGCCATCCAGAAATCACTTGTGTCTTCTCTGCAGAGAGCAAACATTAAAAAAAGAAAAAGCAAGCTGAACACAGCATTATTAGTGTCCAGTCATATACAGTGAATTGCAAACAAATAAAAAATTTAAACGAATAAAAAAATACCAAAGAATTTGTCAGCTTCATTGGGACTTTGATAAAATTAACTCACAATTAGAACACCTCCAGCTTTTGGAAAGCAAGAATGGTCGCTATTTAGTCTAAACACTTCATATTCCCCTTTTTGGTGGTCTGTGTAGCTTTCACATTCCTCATTTAAAGCTACGTAACAGAAGCTAGTTAAATGAGCCAATGACTCCACATGTCCCAGGCAGACATTGGAGTCTGTCATTCAAACATACATTCGTTTAATTTATTATGCTACCAAAAAAAAAAAATCTCTGCATCAATATTTATGTATGTTTTTAGAGCCCGCTATTCCAAGGAGTCAACCACAAAAGTTGCTTTTTCTGTTTTCATCTTGCTACAACATTTGGCCAGTTTGTAGGCAGACATTCATGATGGAGCTTCATATCAGCCAGTCTTCAGGTGAAATCACCAGGTATACCAAAGTGAGTATACCAAAACAACAGATAAAACCAAACAGCAACAAAAAAAACCAAACAAAACCCCTTCACATCTCTATTTCTAATTACTAGCACAAAAATACTACGCTAATACAGAACCCAGAACTCAAACCTGCTGCACGGAAAAATCTGAAAAATAAATTTTGGCCCTGTCACCTTGCAGGGCAGGTCTCTTCCTCCGATTTGGCTATCTGATGCAAAAGCTTTGAAAGGCTGAGTTGAACAATCCTCAGGTTTTCACCTCCAGAGCCCTAGAAGAGCTTCTCTTTCTATCATCTTCCTACTACAAGCAAGTTCTCTGCTCCTTTCAGGAACCTTCCAGCCTATGGTTTCCTTCAAGCTTCCCAGTTCCTCTCCTTCTCTGCTTGCCTCACCTCCACCCTAAAAGCTTCTTCAGGCCTCATGGCTCAGTTGCTCTCAAAAATCACTCATCTCCCCATTCCTGCAAAGCACAGCAGCCAGGACAATATAATAAGACAACCTTCCTTTCTGCTGCCAAGCCTTTTTTTTTTTTTTTTTTCTTAACCAAAAAGGAAAAAACCAACACAATGCATGGTAAACATGCAATAAATACAACTAAACAAACCTATCAGTTACAGTATCGATCTCAATAGCTAAAAGCATACACATATATAGACATGTAATTAAAGTTAATTAAGTAGAGCTAAAACAAGCTACTATAAATCCAATATAACTCACAGAAGAGAGGCCACTACCAGCAGTTACATTATTTTCAGATTACATCATCATGATGTCTCTAATCAGACATGCAATTATTACCATATCAATTATTTTCAAGGCCAGGTTGGATGGGGCCTTGAGCAATCTGGCCTAGTGGAAGGTGTCCCTGCCCATGGCAGGGGGGTTGGAACCAGATGATCTTTAAGGTCCCTTCCAATGCAAACCATTCTATGATTCTGTGATCTAGAATGGTATTATGGGAAGACGTTTCTGTCATGGTGGTAATAATCAAACACCCATCAGTATCTAGTCCCTCATCAAGCTATTCTACTCGAGTCAGAACTTCCATTCTCAGAACCTGAAGAAATTAGCCAGATATGCTATCAAAAACTAATGATATCCAGAAATAAACTGAGAACATTGCCAAGCAGAATCATAAAGTGAATAAACACAGCAACAAGTATTTGCAAAGGTTCTTACAAAAAAACGTTAATCTTCTAAATACTATAGAAGCAAGCATTAAAAAAAAAAAAAAATTAAAAATCACAAATAGCTGTTGGGGAGAGATTTCCATAAAAAACAAACAAACAAACAAAAAAACAAATCATAGAAAGCAACAGCTCAAATACAGTCACCAGATTAGCCCAAACAGGAAGGGATCTTACAGTCTTTCAAAAATATCACCTCCTCTTATTTAAGCAATGTATTAAAAAACCAAAACAACACAAACACAACATACAGGGTAACCTGAGAGCTAAAACATACACAAGTTTCATATACTCCATGTGCGTCTTATGTACTGTGGCCTGTAAATCAGGAAGTATTAATATACAGTGATGCCCCTATAATAAGCAAACATTTCTACATCTGCTGCAAATTTCTCCCTATTTACTACCTGCACAAACTGACTTCAAAAGATGCACTCTCTCAGTTGTCTGTTTCTGAAAAATAAAAATAAATGTGCAATCTCTTGGAAAACAGATTCCATAATACTGAAAAACAGTTTTCACATCCCTTTCAAGGCACAATCATACAGTTGCTTGTGTTTCTCTTCACTGAAAATATCCGAGCTTTCATTTAATTACAAAGAGAGAAGATTCTGAAAGAGCACACTGTTGGCTGACGCAACAAAGTCACATGGGTGGCAAACTTTTGTTGTTCTTAGTGTAATCATTGCCTTTTATATCACTAGATCTATAGACTGCACTTGCAAGGCTGTTGCCCAACTCAAGCTGTCACATAACTCAGAAACCTTCCATTCTCATTGTAACTTCAGGGTTTTCAAAAGTGCATACTCAGGACTTATGAATTTAAATCACTTAAGAACTTCAGACAGCGTTACCCTGCCAGTACAAAAATTATATATAAATCTTTGAAGAGAACTACATTTTTGCAAATCCTACATATATTCCACTCACCATCTTTTCCCTGGGAGTTCCACACAAGGTGCATCGCAGAAGGTGACATGCGAAAACAGGGCTTTGGATTTGTCAGAGAAGTTCAGGGGGACAGGGCAGCAGGGTGGGGAGAGGGGAATAAAGAAAAAGAATTTAAAAATCAAGTATCATGAAGGAAGTGATGAGATGAAATTATAGACAAAAGGAAAAACCAAAGGCCTTGGTAGGTAAATCCAAACACGGAGAAGTAAAAAGGGAAACAGTTGTGCAATATAGTAGCTTTTAAAAATTGGATATGAAGCAACAGTTATTTAAAGCCAAACAGAATGCTTGGAACAGGCCCAGCAAAGACAGACTAGGGGAACAAAGTGCACAAACTGAAGAAAAAATATTTTTTAAAAATTGAAGCTTCCAGAATTCAAAGGTTTCAGCTCTCATATGGTTGCAGAAACAAATTGATTTAGGCTAATGTACATTAAGACCATATACCACACAGCCAGAGAATACAGGCTGGCACATTCCAGCTTTCCGCAGCATGAGTCTGATGTAACTAAGCCATGACAACAAAGCCCAGAGAGAACAATACTGCATAAAATGGGATAAAATACCACAGAAAGGGTTAGGTGCTATCTGCCTGCCACATGCCCAATAGGTAATTGAAAGAAAAGTCTGCAGGGACAGCAGCTCACGTTGACAAAGGAAATTGCTTTGTTCAAAAGGTTAACATTTTCCAAAACACTGTAGTGACTTTGTTTCATGCTAGACCCAAAGGAATTGTTGTTGTTGTTATTCAGACTATAAATCATGGTCACTGTAATGGCCTGAAACAGCATTTAGTATATTGATGATCTTTTTACAGTCATGGCATCCCAAATAAGCACCAATCTGTCTTCAGCATCACATATTTTATATAAACCACATTCTACAAATAAATCACTCCAAAAATAGTTTCAAATTGCAAATAATTTCAAAATTGTTGGGCTTTCATTCATCAGTGTTCTTTTTGTTTGCCTTTTTTAAGCCATTCATTTTCAAGGTGTGTTTCCTTAGAACCATCTCATCAGCTGCAACAACCAGGCTGACTACGTAATCTTTATTTATGTAACAGGACTTACTCAAAAGATGCACCTTCTCAGGGATCTAAAAATCATAGATGCAGTAGAGGCAGCATTGAATATACTTCATCCCATATTGTTTTAAGCAGCACTTATGCACAGACTGTATGCACGACTCCAAATTACTTCTTATCTAGCAAATAGCAAAAGTCAACTCTTCACGAAACATACTGGTTTTCCTTGAAGAGATACGTGGAGAAATGACATGGTTTAGCAAACACTTCAAACTGTAACTGAGGCCATGTCTAAATGATGTGAATGATAGGCTCACTATCCTACCAGAACTCAGCATTATGAATCCTGTTGAAAACTTAGGGGAACTACTTTTCCATAAGGCATCAAAGACCACAAGGTCAGTAGACAGTATACCTTCAATATTAGAGTTTACAGGACTAAACACAGTGCTGCAGGCCATAAGACAATTCTTTACTAAGCAGGAAGAAGTTATTGGATGGACTGATTTACGGGAAGAAAGGAAAAAGTGTGATTGCTACCTCAGCCAGACCACTGGCTTTGAACCACTTTATTCCAGAAGGTAACAGTGAATGGGCAGCACAGGGTTACAAATGCACATCAACTTCCGTTTATAAAAACGGAAAATCCCCACCCATCATACTGTATAGGCACTTAGAGCTGTTCAGGTCCTACAGCAAACTGACAGAGCTTTAGCCCTAACTTATTCCATTCCACTCATCTTCCCAATCTAATTTATGCTGGCTATTTTATCACTGCATATGAAGAGGCTAAACAGGCCAGCTTCTGTCAGCAGCTGTCAGAAAGTCATAGGAAAAATGCTGTTTCAGAATTTCTATATGTTCTCTAATCACCTGGGTTTTTTCTTAGTGTTCCAGGAACACAAGACTTTCTAGATGCTCATGAATCCTCCCCAGTAATTAACTATGGGGAAACAGCAGAACTTGACAAGAGTCTCCGTCTTTGTTGTAGCCACCAGTCACATCCATGCACATTCTTCTATTTGCTCACCTAGTTCATTTCCCACAAGAGGCAACAGGTTTGTTTGTGGTTTTGTTTTTTTTTTTTTTTTCCCCCAATTATTATCATTAAGGCAGGAGCATATTTCCACTTAAACGAGAACAAAACATGAAAACACATGATGCCTGCTATCATTAAACTGAGATCATATTCCAGTTTAGGTTTGATCTGGTTTTAGCATGATGGGCATTTGTTTCACCTATGCTTTCTAATGAGGAACAGAAGTATTCTAATTGGGAGCAAAGAAATAATTTCACAGGTAGCTTTGTTTTTCTGAGTTTTCTTTAGGTATCCATTCATTAGTCTTGACAGGTAATTGAAGTTTCAAATGCACCTGTCCGACTTCCTTCCTTCTGTATTCTCCATTATGCAGCACCTTGAGGTGGACTTAAATGCTGAGCAACTGGATCGATAACATTTTTTGCATGTTCACATAGA
This sequence comes from Platalea leucorodia, assembly GCF_965183815.1. NCBI lineage: Eukaryota > Metazoa > Chordata > Aves > Pelecaniformes > Threskiornithidae > Platalea > Platalea leucorodia. The sequence continues at coordinate 41,758,692 of NC_138825.1, read as the reverse complement.
CCTTACAGTTTCTTAAATCCCATTTGTTATATTAAGATGCCTTCTGTCCTTTTCACAGCCTGTCAAGGATTTTCCCCTGTGCTAACTGCAAAGTGTTCTCAAATAATATATCCAGCAACCAGCCTGATGATCCAGAGACTTAAAGCTTGAGAAAAGGTGAGGACTCTGAGACAGATTTTTCCTCCAAGTGCTTAGCAGGATATATTGAACTTGCTTTTTTGCCCCAAACCCATGACAGCTGAGCTGATCCACAGTCTTCTCTCAAGGAGCTCATATACAACTTAAATCCATAGTAGTGAAGTCAATGGAAACTTTAGCATCGCTTTGGAACAAGATCAAACAAAAGTGCACAAACTGCATTGAGGAAGTAGGGTTCAAATCACTGTCACCTTTAACACCATTCCCATAAGTAGGTGGGTAGCCTCAGTTGAGGTAATACATGAAGTTTGTTCTGCACATGTAATGCGTAGTCCCTTATCAAAAAACTCCTGCCTAGAAAGGATCAGTCATGGAACTTAATGGGCAGCAGCACAATTTCTGTAACACTAAAAGGACTAGCAAGACATACCATGTTTACTGTGGCTGGAAGTGCTGAAGACATTACCAACTTTTACTCATTCACGTGTTTCTAAACAAATACACATCTGCTCACTATGATAGGCTTTTTACAGCATATACTAGCTTTTACCGAATCAAGTTAGAGTATAACCCCAAGTAAATATGCCTTTATTGCAGTAACAACAGGATCATGAAAGTTAAACTGGTCACAATCGCAACCTCAGCACTGCTCCACATTTGATTCTGCTCCAAACAGTTTAAAATGCCTTGGGAAAATCCAGCCTATTTAATGTATCAGAATGGCAGGAATTATCTGAATCATTATTTGTTTTATTAGTAGCAATACTCAAATACATTAGGTTTTTTATTCTATTAAACATTTCATTACAACTGTAAATAGTGAAATACAAATAGCAACAAAAATTAGAATGACTAGTATTTAAGCTGCAACAACTACGTAAATTATAAAACAAGCTGCTGATTATGTTGACATCATGCAGTCAGCAATAGAACTAATTTTTTTTTTAAATTCTTGGTTTTAATAAAAAAAATAATAAAATGCACAACTGTATTCACCTACAAATACTGTTTCTTCATCGAGAAGAGGGTTTACAGGTTGTGCAGAAGTGGAAGAAAATAGGTAAATTTGTCTTCAGAGAGCAAGCCAATGAAGTATTGGTAAAAATACCACTCTGATATTTCTCTATCCAGGGCTAGATATTATCTACACGGTCAAATTACACAATGCATTGATCAAAACAAAAGAAGCCAAATCCCTATAAAAATACCCAAATCCTATGTTATATTTGGAAAGCCTTTATAAGAACTGAAAGAATTCTGAGGAACAAACCTTAAAAAAAAAAAATCAGACTAAGTTTTGATGAATAAGCATGATTGTGATCTAATAAAAATTATTTTCTGATTAAAGTAACTCGCTTCACTAGCACCAATGTGTCATTTGTTCCCTCTCTTCCTCCTCCTGAACTTCTGGGGTTCTCTTAACTCCCTGCACGTATTACTTCACTTTTAGCTGAGTGGCCCTTCTGCCCACTACAGCACAGTAGATAGTCAGAACATCACAAGCCCAGTATTTAAGTCACTTTGAGGGAACAGTAGGCTAACTTGCTTCATTTGTTATAACACTAAAGACCAGTGAATCTGGGAGTGCCTCAGTTCTCAATTAATGGCTCAACTGCATCCCCACCAGCTAAGGTAACACCTAGGTACACATTCATTTCATTGTTCCCTGACTCTGGAAACCTGGGCATACAGGTCACCAGCAAGCAGCAGCACAGGTCCCCAGTTCGGCTGATTAGGGGATAGGGATCCCAGCATGTACCTACATCTAGATATATCCTCAAATAATCCACTGTAGTTGCCAAGAACTGTGAAGAACAGATTGCAAGCAACTTGATCATCCACTCAGACTACACAATGTTACAGACACTAGAGGAGTGTCACTGCACTGGAAAATTAATGTTATACTTTTTCACTCTTAACAGCTGTCACCTAGTAATGCAAAATCTAGTAATGCAAAATTAAAAAAAAACACACATCCAAATCTCATTTTAAGAAACCTCCTTTCAGATTCTGAAATATGACAGAGGGAATAGTCAGTTTAAGAGGATATATGGACCTTCCAAGACATTAGCAGGGCACCTAGTTGGTTGGTTTTTTTTTTTGTTTTTTTTTTTTTTTTTCCCCTCTCAGTAATGAAACTACTTAAAAAGCCTGGTAAACAGACCTTAAATAATGTTATAAAAAGAGTGGGGCAAGAGGTGGGCAGTCATAAGCATGTCCCTCAGGAAAGAGCTCCATCAGGGGGAGAGAGACCTAGGGAGTCTGTTTGCCAGCACAGGACTTTCTTTTTTAGGAATGATTAAGAGTATGTGACTTCTCATCTTGAATGACAATAAAGTGGGGTTTATTAATCATTGGCATGAGTTGGTCTGTTGTTTCCATCTCTGGATAATCTGGTAAAGAGATTTTCACTGCAGTATTTTAGCATTCCTTGTTCTGGAATGGAAGAAGGCCTAAGCTAGACATCCATTCAGCCACAGAGACTAGCTTCCTTGGGCATCCTCTACAGACAGTGAAGTGATTGCATTTGTGAGGAGATATTCACTAAGGATCATTTTCCTAGTGTCTTAAGTACTCTCACTGTCTTTAAAAGTGTTACTGTCAATGGTTTGCTGCAAGACCAAAGCACTGCAAACTGCAGAGTATTCGTTTGTGTAACAGATGTGGAGGTTAAGTTGCAAGTTTCTGAAGCTGCTATTTCAAAATCCTTAAAGAAGGATGGTCAATGCTGATAAAAAGAAGGGATGACAGTAGCAAAAAAATAATTTGGATTTCCCTTAATGCTGGTAGCATTAGGAAAGGCATAGCAGTGAAAACCACTTTTCCCATATCTTCACTGAAGTTAGCATCTGGAACAAACATAGCCGAAGTTTTAGGTCTTTTGTTCGGAAACTAGAAAACTTCATTTCTAAAAAGTCTTGAATGAGTTGAATTCAATTTATACATGCATATATAAATGAATTTTAAATGCAACTTTGAAACTTCAGGTTGTTTTGTTTTCTTGTGCAACAACGTGAAGCCAAGTCTGTTACAGTGACTATGCCTCTCAAATGTTTTAATTTTAGCTTTGGAGATTTGGACTGTCAAAGTGACTGATGTTGAAATCATCAGAACTGATGCATTAGATTAATGCCATGTTGGAAGTTTCTCTTGCACACCAGAGAAAGAAGAGTAGCTTCTAAGACTAGTGTATTGGGTTTACGTGGCTAGGTCTGGGGGGAAGAGAGGTGGGTAGGGCTGCAGAGGTGGCCTCTGTGAGACCAGGGGCTGCCCCCACGTCAGACAGCCAGTTTCACCTAGCTCCATGACAGACCCACTGATTGCCAAAGCTGGGTCCATCAACAATGCTGGTGGTGCCTCTGTCGATAAGATATTTAAGAAAGAGTAAAAAATGCTGCACAGCAGCTGTGTGAGAGGAGTGAGAAAAATGTGAGAGAAACAGCCCTGCAGACACCAAGGTCAGTGAAGGAGAAGGGGAAAGAGGTGTTCCAGGTGCCAGAGCAGAGATTCCCCTGCCACCCATGAAGACCATGATGAAGTAGGTTCTCCCCCTGCAGCCCATAGAGGACCACACCAGAACAGATATCCACACTGCAGCCCATGGACGACCCATGCCGGAGCATGTGGATGTGCCCTGAAGGAAGCTGCAGCTCGTGGAGAGCCCATACAGGAGCAGGCTCTGGCAGAAGCTGTGGCCCATGGAAAGGAGCCCACGCAGGAGCAGATTTTCTGGCAGGAACTGCAGCCCATTGGGGACCAATGCTGGAGCAGTCCATTCCTGAAGGACTGTACCCCATGGAAAGGACCAATGCTGGAGCAGTTTTTGAAGAGCTACAGCCTGTGGGGAGGACCCACATTGGAACAGTTTGATGAGGACTGTATCCTGTGGGAGGGACGCCACACCACAGCAGGGGAACAGTGTGAGGAGGAAGGAGCGGCAGAGACAAAGTGTTATGAACTGACTGCAACCCCTGCACCACTCAGGGGACTGGGGGGAAGAGGTAGAATAGTCAGGAATGAAGGACTGAACTCAAGCCTGGAAAGAAGGAGGGAGGGGGAATGGTGTTTTTAGTCTTGTCCTTGTTTCTCACAATCCTACCCTATTTTTAATTCGCAACAGACGAAATTAATTTTCCCCAAGTTGAGTCTGTTTTGCCTGTAACAGTAATTGGTGGGCGATCTCCCTGTATTTATCTCAAGCTACAAGATGTTTTATCTCATTTTCTCCCCCTGTCCTGTTGAAGAGGGGGAGCGAGAGAGCAGCTTGGTGGGCAGCTGGCAGACAACCAAGGTTAACCCACCACAACTGGAAAGAGAAAAATGAACTATTAGGTATCATATTTTCAGTACTTTGAAATACAAAGTTACTTTTATGCATGGTAACTACTGAAATAAGTTATTCTTTCCTCTCCAAATGTCAAGATTTCAAATTGCCCATACTATTTTTGAAATAAACCATTTTACATTTTCTGCCCTAAAACGCTATTCAGTATTTTTCCAACACTGTTCAATGATTTTGTTCCCCTTTTTGCACTTCTCTGAACATTTATTTTCTCTGATTATGTTTGTCTACAAAACATTACTAGACAAAGACACCTTCAAGGAAAGCAGCATTTCAACAGAAGAATTCCTCCACACACAGTCTGTCAGCAGCAAAGTGAACTGCATGCTACTACTTCTGCAAGAACCTCAACGCACGCTAGTACCACTGTTGCAGGCAGGCAATTCCAAACGTCAGTCTTCCTTCTGTTGAAAAAAAGCCAAAGTCCCTCTACTTAATGGAGTTCATTCCCTTGCTTTTAATGATGAAATCTAAATATAGATATCTATCTCTAGGACCAGATAGACATTTGGAATTGTAATCTGCAATCATGCCATCAAAAAGCTCCAAATGCTGGAAACCAACTCTTTAGAACCCTCTGAATTGTCCCCACTTATGTACCTTCATATATGGCGCACTCTGCTCTTCTTGGCATCCGACATTATTCCAGATGACAAATTATTTATACCTGCTTAATGCAAAAGACTCTGTCAATTCATTTAACTCAAAAAAAGCTATGTGTTTGCATTTACTGCAAGACAGGGGCTGCTTTGGGAATGTGTATAATGATTTTTTGAATTCTGATTTAGATCCTTTTATTATTCTCCCTTAAGTTAAAGTTGTTGGCTCTGTCCAGCAACTGATTTGGCTTGACTGAGTTCTACTCCTGTTACTTGCTTTACATCAAGCTATACCCACCTTCTTTGTTTACGTGTTACAGGTAATAGCTATACACATGGTGTCTTCTGCCATCCTTAGCATGTCAAATTCCGAAGCCTGTAAATCTGCCCTCTGACTTTTAACACTTGTGCTAATTTACATGCAAGAGCGGAAATGCAATTTTAAACTGTTCAACAATGTTTTTGTTAAGAATTTCCTGCATTGTAAGAAAAGAAAAAAAAAAAAAAGAAAAAAGAGAAAAAAAAGGCTGCCTAGGAGAACTACTAGTTTTTGAATAATAAAAATGAACTGGCAGAATTGGATTTGGGATTTTAACTTTTATAAAGATGTTTTGACAGGTGAATGAAAGTTATATTTTATTTCTGATTTGGTCGTGAGGCTCTGAGAAGCACCACAGCCATGCTTGTCAGGCAGCGTTGTAAATTGTCTTAGGCCTAACATTTGCATGTTAGATACGTGCCTCTGTTGCCATGCGACACTGCCCTCCCTCTATTTCATAGCCTCTTTCTCTCTGGGTAGCAATGCTGCCAAAGGGATAGCGGTATGCTGATCAACTGCATAACATCAACTGGTCAAGTCAGCTCTCATAACAGCAAGAGTACTTAGAATCTCAAAATCCCAACATTGCCTTTGCCACTGATCAGAATTTAAATAAAAACAAGAGATGATGCAAAAATTATAACTTTTCCTAATTATGATACTACTAACGGTAACAGACTGAGGATGTCCACGAAATAAACTGTTCTAGTACTAGGTCTCCCAAAAAGTTATAGTCTTGAAGTAGTTTCTTAAAAGGCAATTTTAAAAATGTTTTAACATAATGAAGTAAATAATTAAATTAAAAAGTTATTAGAGAAAGACTACTGCTACATCTTTGAGAAGGAATACCTGTATTTGTCATAAAAAAGTATATCCGTTTAGAAGCATATCTGTTGTAGCTTAAGAAGAAATCTGTTCAGCTTTTGTTTTAAGTTTTGATTATTTAAAATTAAGTTCTCTAGAATTTTTTGCTGAGGTACTAGGAAAGCAGCTATACGGTACTTGTCATTACTGAAGGATACACAGACATGATGGACAGCTGCTGTAAATTAAACCAGATGTAACTCCCACCAGCTAAAGGCTATCAAGTTAGCTACTCTTTCTCCCCATCCCTACCTCCTTCTCCTTTTGCTCTTAAGCAATTCACATTTCATTTAAAAAGGCAGCACCAGACAAAACCAAACAAACACCACACAAAGGAGACTTTAAGAATATTTCACACAACAGCTTTCACTCCGACACTTCCAGTACCAGGCAAACAACTTCACAAAAAGGCACAAGGAACCAGCTGAAGCAGATACATAGAATCTGAACAATCTCAGCTCTGTAGGAATTTCAGCCAAAGGCTTGCAACATCACTGTGGTCACATCTGCAACGTCAGAGTTCCTCACACCTCTAGTAACTTCCTCCATGAAAAGTATGACTCATTGACCCATGAGCTACAGCACACATGTATACTTAGGCCTCACTTCAGCATAAACTCCCCATTGGCCTATCTGTAAACATGTTACAGCAGATCCATTTAATCTTAAACACAGCATTTGAGTTCACAAAAGAAAACGGGGTGAGTTGTGTCCAGATGTTGTATGGTACAAGTTGTGTTACTGCCATTTGGAAAAAGATAACCCACATAAAGAATTAGCCAATTGTTTATGAGGAGACACACTATATTAAGATCCATTTAAAGAACAATCAATTAGCAAGACGCCAGCAATACATTCCAGATTTTTACTTCCTCTATGGTCAGTCAATAACTAAGTATTGAATCAATTTTAAAGAAACTATATCATATTTGTGCATCTGAACTTGTTCTGTGCTTTTACAAGAGATATGGCAACAGTTGAATTTTGAACATCTTTACCACACTTCAAACTGAGATCTGTTTAAAAAAAAAAAAAAACACAAACCAAACAAACCAAAAACCACACCAAACCTCACAATTCTGTTGCAGTTTTGAAATCTAGAAACAAACTGTGTATTTGAGATTTTTTTATATAAACAATTTGACAAAAATTGGCTTCCGAAGAGGTTTTTTAGTCCCTCAAACTGTATATGGATTAATAAGAAGTGTCGCACATGAATAAGTCATGCTACTCACTTTAATGAAAGTCAACATAATATATCTACTGTGGTAGATACAAGGATTTACTGGTAGTAGCATACAAAATATACTGGCCCAATTTTATCCCTATTACAACCACACTGAAATCAATTTAAGAAATAATTTCAGTGAAGCAAAAACCAACCCCTTCCACAAGCCCTAAAGAGGACATATGAAACTCCAAAATCTGTTCATGCAAATCTTGACTTACACTCACTATACACCCTTCTTGTGCCTATATCTGTCATTATGTAGCATCAAATTTATGATGAGATACTTTCAAAATCAGTGCCTCCATGAATGCTCACTCCTTGTACTTTGATTTTCTTTGTAGATATCAAGTAACATGATTATCTCAGAGGGAGTTGCAAGGAAATGTAATTCAAGTCCTTCATCTACCTCATGAAGTGTGCATATCTTCATTATCCAATATTGGCCATAAGCTATCATATGTCAATGACTATACCATTCAAAATGATGCATCTCAAATTACATGGTTTGTGTTTTGGAATGTAAGAGTGGAGCATAGGAGATAACTTCTTTGGCAAGAAAACACTCAAAACCCTCAAAGACTTATCTGAAAACAGAAAATAACCACCTTGCTCCAAAATTGTAAAAGAAAAATACAATCTAGAAATTAATACATATTTTATTTACATTCACTAAGGGGAGCTATGCAATAACCTGTCTGTTACAACACTCATGAGTGTTACCTTAAATCATAAAACCAAAGTATTTTCACATATATACTGTTGGCATATCTAATTTACTGCAGGGTATTCACAATAAATGTCAATGAAATAAACACTTCATGGCAAGCAAGAAATATCAATGTTCCAATTTTTTTCTTTACATTGTTCAAATAGGCTCTGGGAATAAAAATAACTGGATGAAATGAGAGGGAAACCCCCAGAAGAACGTGCATTCATACCAAACTGATTAGAGAAAAAGCTTTTCACACCAATGCTGCAGGGTTATTGAAGATTACTACTGTGACAAAATACTGACTTCATAAAAAAAAAAAACAAACAAACACAAACAACCAAACCACACACAAAATCAAGGTTTTGCACTAGTAATCTTCAAGCAAGTTAATGCCTATTTTCCTTGTCCATGCTAATATTGTGGTATGATTTAAAATACAGATATCTGAACATGCTAATATTCAGCCTCCAGAACAGTAGTTAGCTATCAAACTGTTGACAGATTATTCCCCTCCCTCCCGCAATTAACAATCATTCATTTGATGACACATATCAACATGTAGGCACATGTAGCAAAAACCTGTTACAAAAGCCAGAGCTCAGATTTCTGTGCTTTCTATGTTTTAGCCATCAGCTGTACTGAGATAAGGCATTGACCTTTCTTCGCGATTCACAATGGGAGAATACTCTGCTTACAAGCTTACTACTGTGAAGCCTTGTTGTTAGTGTGAAGAACCACAAAAACATATGTAAGGAGGCAGATGGGATTCAATACCTTTCTCAACATTTGAAATGTGATATTTCCAACAGTTCATAAGTTCTTGTCATTTTCCCAGAAGCGTAAACAACTCAAGTTTAAGATTTCACTAACGGGGACAAAACACTCTGCAGGTTAGTGGGAAGGGAGGGTAATACTCCATGAACTAGTTGATAGAGGAGCTTTTTTCAGGTTTCATCTTTAAAGGACTCTACTATGCCATCTAGGATTTTCACGTAATAAAGGCAATTTCTCCTTGCAATGAGACCATTTCTATCCAAAGAGACTTCAGGTGGCTGTACCACAAGAAATATTTTTCTGTGTATCTTGAAGTCAATGTGACTGTAATTGTAAACTACTCACTAATGCAAAGAATGGCAGACTGTTGCACTATGCAAACCCATCCACGTTCTTTTGCATCCCTGTGAAGGCAGTTACTTCCCTGTTTGGATTGTATTGTACACTGTAACAATGGGTTTCACCTAATAAGCTATTCAGAAAAGTCTTACACAGTATGCAGGTCATCTCAACCCATTTCCTTGCTGTTAGAAGTAACATCAAAAACGCTTTCAAACATCTTCTGAGACAGGAATACTTAGAAGCACCTTAAATTCTCATAAAATATTCACTAGAGCTATCTGCAGTATCAGTTCTATTGTGGTCCCATACACACTTAGTTAAGTCATGTACTACTGCTGCAGGAATAGATGTCTTGAAGGAAACCTCCTCTACCCCACACAGATTGAATATTGTCAAAGTCCCATGCATGAAGAATAAGATAAAGAAGGGGGGGATGGGGGGAACCACAGCTAGAATTAAAAAAAGCTATTTTCTTTTAGCAATTCTAGAACTACATTATAATCACCGTGAGATAAATGCTCTAACCTCCATCTGCACCATCCCAATCTTTCTCCTCCCACATCAGTGCTGAATTTGCAGGAATAGAAGAATGAATAAGCCGAGAACATTAAAAAATATTTCCAGTTAGGAAGAGACTTGCATGTGGTTTGGGACCAGTACTGACATTCTATTTACCTCAGATTTGACCAGGCTGGGACCTCTAAGTAGCTCCTTTCTCTACCATTTGGGAAATGCCATGCCCAATTACTGGAGCAACACTTTTCTTCTGGAGTCCAAGCTGGTAGAAAGGTAGCCTAACAGAATACCTAGACAGAGGTCTAGAAAGAAAAAAAAGGGGGGAAATAGAAGCTGGCTTACGTGCTCCAGTTTGTCTTTCCTCCTCAGCCAGACACTGGCACTGTAGTCCTGCTGCTTGACAGTGCTGTAGAAGTTCGCACCTACTCTGGTGAGGCTTGGGGAAGGCTCCCTGGGTCTGCTCTTCAGCCTCATCTGCTCGAAGCCTTCATGGGGGGATGAGGAGAGCCAGTCATGCCTGACTTCCATCTTGACATGACAAGGCAAAGTCCAAAGAAAAAAATCAGAAGAAATCAAGAAATTAAGAGGCTCTAGACGAAGAGGGTCCAAAAATGAATGGGATGGGGGCAGAAGAAAGAGAAGGAAAGCAAAGACACCCCCCAAAAAACAGAAAATGGGAAGAGAAGGGGGAGAAAGGGAGAAATAGCAAGGTAGGAGGAGTGGAAGGAGAAGGCAAGGCTGCAGGTACGAGAGAGGCGCGGACTGAGAGAGATGAAAGGGCACTGGGGAAAGAAGGCGCTCCGAGATGCCGCTGCTTGTTGCCCTCGCCGCCAGCAAGCTGCAGTCCAGGACCGGCGCAGCGGGAAGCGGCTGCTTGCGGGCTCTGCCCGGGACGGAGGCGAGGGGAGGCGCGGCCCCGCGCAGACGGAGGCCGGGCGGGGCCGCTGCCTCCAGCCCGCCTGCAGGTTGGCGCAGTGGAGGGGCCGCCGCCCGCCCGGGGATGGGGATGGGGATGGAGCCGGCTCCTCCCCCGCCTCCCCCTCCCCGGCAGCCACCTTCGGGGAAGCAGAAAGCAGCGCGGAAGAGCCCCGCTTTCGCCTCTAGGAAAGCGGCTGCCGCTACCGCCTCCCTCCCCGCCTCCTGGGGGGCAGGAGGCTCCCCGCGCCCGTGGGGAACTTCCCTCGCCCCCTCTCCCCCCTCGGCGGCCGGCTGCCGCTCCCTCTCCTGGAAGCCTTTGTCCGAGCTCCCCACCCCGGGGCGCCGCCTCCCTGCCCTGCCCTGCCCAGGGAGGGATGCGCCCCTCGCCGCCGCCCTGGCTCCGCCGCGGTACGCGGGAGGCGCAGAGCTGCGGGGGCGGGGGCCACCGCGCCGGCCTCTCCCCGCAGCCCCTCTCCCTCCCCTTGTCGCCTCCTTCCCTGGGCAGGGGCTCCGGGTGCTCTGAAGCGTAACCTGACCGAGCTGCCGGCCCCTTCCCCGGGGCAGCCAGGAGCGCACCTCACCTGGCCGGGAGCCGACAGCCTCGGCCCGGCGCGCCGGAGGCGGGCACAGGGCGGGCAGGAGCCCCGGGTCCGGGTCCGGGTCCGGGTCCTCCCTGGAAGCCGGCACCCGCGCAGCGGCTCCGCCAGCGCCAGACCTCAGAAATCAAATCGCTTCTGTGGTCCCGGCTGGACAACATCGCTGCAGTGCCCACACCCGTAGACGCCTGCCACCCGAATATTTGTCTCATAAAATAAAAGACGTTTTGGGGTGGTTTCTACAGTCCACTGCCGTCTTTTTTAGTAGAAGTTGGTATGCGTCGCTGTTTAGCTCAAACTTGTTTCAGCAGAAAAAAGGACTTTCCTTTTTCAGGCTATGAAAAGCCACCTCGCTGATTGCCCACACACTCTGCAAAGCTATATTAGGCACAGACAAGAAAACTTTCTCACATAGCACCAAGAAATAATCATTGTAGCTCAGAACTGCATTCTAGTTTCTGGTGAATATTTGCTGGCAGACAATTTGTAGTTTGCCAGAGAACTAAACCGATGTAGTTATTCAGATAAAGTGATATTGAACAAAAAGTCTACACTTGAATCCAGTTAACTGAAAATAGCCTTTGAATGGTAAAACAGTTCATTCAGAGCAGTTGATGAGAACATTGTAGAAGAGCTCTCTGCTAATCGCTTGGTCTGGGGTGAACTCTACTTCCATCTGACCAAAAGGTAGATTTAAAATATCCTTAGGAGTGGGCTCAAGGTGTATTACTGCAAAATATCATTCAGAAACCAGACAGATAATGAAGTTTTTCTTTCCAAAGTTCTAAGAATAAAGGCAAAACTCACATCACACCCCATAATTGAGGATTATTATTAATAGGCAATACTATGTTGTGGTTTAACCCCAGTCGGCAACTAAGCACCACACAGCTGCTCTCTCACTTTCCCTCCCACAGTGGGATGGGGGAGAGAATCAGAAAAAAATAGTAAAACCCACAGGTTGAGATAAAGACAGTATCATAGGACAGCAGAGGGGAAAAAAAAGTCATAATAATGATAAAAGAATATACAAAACAAGTGATGCACAATGCAATTGCTTACCACCTGCTGACCAACGCCAAGCCTGTCCCCAGGCAGTGATTGCTGCCCCCCGGCCAACTCCCCCCAGTTTATATACTGGGCATGACGCCATACGGTATGGAACAGCCCTGTGGCCAGCCTGGGTCAGCTGTCCTGGCTGTGCCCCCTCCCAGCTTCTTGTGCATGGGAAGCTGCAAAGTCCGTGATTTAGCATAAGCACTACTTAGCAACAACTAAAACATCAGTGTGTTGTCAACATCATTCTTATACTAAATCCAAAACACAGCACTATACCAGCTACTAGGAAGAAAATTAACTCTATCCCAGCCAAAACCAGGACGTACTAGTATCTTCATTAAATGTTGGAAAAATAACCTGAACAGTAGCAGGGGTTCGGTAGGAACATAAAGTACAGCATTTTCCTCTAAAACTAAAATGTCAATTTCATAATGCTTACCTAAATACTACCAAAAAAAGAAGCATAACCAAATAGCAACCAACAGAGCCATCAATGTTATATGCAAATAATTTTTACTCACCAGTATAAAGGATTTGCAGCTTTCTTTCTAATAACTTTCTCTCTAATTTCTTCAGTTAGTAGAGTAAATCCGGGCATTTCCAAGATTGTCAATACATTCTCATAACACCTGAAGCAAAAATTAGGACCATGTGACTCTACTGCATGCAGGACACACCTGAAGGCACTGACATTTAATGTAGGGCAATCACAGCTGCAGCAGTTTTAAGCTCATACAGAATAACTTGATTAAAAGCCTGCTGAACTGAACTTTAGCTGCAGATGCCCATTTATGAATTGTATATGCTCATAGATGCACCTACTACTGAAGGACTGAATACATGCAAACATTCAGTCAAAAAAGAAAAGAAAAAGTCTCTGAGTTTCTTCAAGTATACCACCAGACTGATGTTCTTAGAAAAAGTTTGCATGTGCTGTAAATAAGGGCAGCCAGCTTTATGCTGGTTTTGCATAAGAAGTTTCACATTGTTTCTGTAGCAGTATATGAAGCACTTCAACCTTTTTCTTATTCCTCTGGGCTTTCTTGTTTATGCTGCTTGCAAATATTTTTGAAAAATGTCTTTAGTAGCACTCTGCAGTTGCCTCCTGCTTTCCTTCCCATCCCTTAATACTATGACAGACCAGAATCAATATGCCACTGTACTTCAGTACCATATGTTGTCCCATTCCTCCATATATGTTGTGTTTGGATTTGTTTTTAAATGTAGACTTAGCTTTTTTGTATGGTTAGTTTATCTTACCTTCCCTAGCTACACTACCACCAGCCTTCTCAACTGCCAGATGGACTTCTTTCTGCCTATCCAGAGCAGTCACAAAATGGAGCACTGAAGTTGCTTTTCACCCCTAGGCTGTAAAGTGGGTTTGCTCATCTTTCCAAACATCTTCTTGTTTGGCACCTAGGTGTGCTGCATGTGCCTTTCTACTACTGCTGCTGCCAAAACTGTCAGGCACTGGAACAGGCTGCCCAGGCAAGTGGTTGAGTCCCCATCCCTGGAGGTATTTAAGAGACGGGTAGATGTGGTGCTTAGGGACATGGTTTAGCGCTGGACTGGGCAGTGCTAGGTTAATGGTTGGACTTGATGATCTTAAGGGTCTTTTCCAACCTAAACGATTCTATGATTCTAACATTAACATTACCCCAGTCCTATTCTCATTAGGAATGAGAGAGAAAAGGAAAAAAAGAAGCCTGGAAAAAGTCTATTAAAATCATATGAGCAAGCTACACTTACAAAGCCTTTATTGCTTCCTAACCCCCAGAAAGAAAGATTTTGAGTGGGAAAATGTAGTCTAATGACTATAAATGTTTGTGTTTTCATAAAACTTAGTAACAGGCTAAGAATACAATGCCAGTCCCTAGTGAATACATGGCCATTAATCTAATTTCAAATGAGTTAAAAAGCTGTTTCCCAGATTTTCTCCTCCAGTTTATTTCCAGTTTGGACCTATGCAAAAGAACAAGTTTGTTCAAACCACAACCACAAGCATGTCAACCAGCTTAATTCAGAGAAAATTCAACTCATTAAAATTCAGTCAGTTCTGTAGTAGGTCAGGAATTTCAATTGGCTGTACGAGCTGGATTAAACTGCTGTCTTTCTCTTCCATGCAATTTTCAGAATTACCCAGACACCTGCTCCTGTCAAGGCCCTTTGCTTCTCTAGCCAGATGACTACAGCAGCAAGGATGACTGAAATTACAAACATCATACTTACATCATTAGCAATAGATGCAAGTCATGCATATCATAACATGATTGTGCTTTACTGTGGTTCACGCTAAAATTTTCTCCAATTCACTGCCCATCTTAACATCAAGACTCAGAGAAACTCCTTCTAGGCAATCCACAGAACTTTCCACTTTCTATACCAACAGGATGAATGCTGTAGGGGGCAGAGTTAACTCAGGCCAATGCGAAGAAAATAATCAGGATATAAGTGGAAAAATATAGGTAGGGCTACAATATATATATATTTTTTTAACAAGACAGCTTTTTTTTTTTTTCCAAAAATCTTGTCCAGACAAGTTTTAAAGGAACTGCTCCCTGTGCTCCAGCTTTCTAACCACATGTTTTTATTAAGGGGTTCTAGCAATACAGCACACACACAAGAGCATTAGACCTTTTATCAACAAATGGCATATACCTAGAAATATAAAAACTCCTATAGCAAAACTTTATTATGGCTGAATAGCTAATATACATGCATGCATGCACCTGTAATAGATCCAAGGCCTCCTTACAAAGTACTAAGTTATGCTGCAGAGCTGGACTGAACACAAGCCCTGGGCCACTTTTTAGAATTTACTACACCTGACCAAAACAGCAGGCAGCAATTGCCTGCAGGCTTCAGCTGGTGTCCAGTCAGAGGGCTGCGACTGCCACCAGCTTCAATAGCAGTATTGTGCCTGGCAGCCAGGCAGGAAGGTAATGGCTACCTTCTTACCCAGCTCAGCTGAACTTGCTTTCTCATCTAGCAATTGCCAACAAGACTCAGCTGGGGAGATCTTTGTAACCTCCCAATAACACTGGCATGTCCCAGATTAAATTACTAGGCTTTCAAACAATTTTAGAATTACCCAACCACCAGCTCCTGCCTAGCCATCAAAGTTCTAGCAGCCTACGAAGAAAAAACTCATTGCAGCAGTCTGTTTCCTCTATATTGTCAGGCTTGCCATGCATGTCTCCCAGCCTATCTGCTCCTGCTTCCTGGAAGCAGCTGCCAATCACTGAAACATGGGTTTGCCGTAGGGAAGGACCAGAGAGGAAAAAAAAAACCAGCCCAGAGCCTTTTCCCTACAGCGCAATCTCCTACAGTACCATGTACAGGGTCAGAATAGTAAAACTCAGTAGATGCGACGTAAGAAAACAACTAGAGTGCTGCATGAAGAGTTGTAAATAATTTCTGCATCATTGCAGATTTGGTTGAAATCAGCCATGTGTTTCAGAACACACCAATCTGGGACTGACAGACAAATAGTATAATTATATAAGCTTTGTTTCCTTTAGAAACCAAATAAAAATATCTGAGAGATCAACTAGTACATCTCCCATTTGAAATAAAAGATTATCCCGTAAATATAAGAATTTCCAATTAACCTAGAACTCCAGGGCTAGAATTTTTCTCCTATCCTTTCCACCTCCATATAATCTAAGGGGCACTAAACTGGCCCATCATGTGCTGAACGCATACCAGTGTGGACTGGGATGATCTCACTTTCACCAGGCATTGTGACGGAATATATGATATCTTTCATCTCAGATCCAACCCTGCCTTCTCTCTTTCTCCTCTCTTTCATCCCTCCCTCCACACCCATCCACATATTGCCAAAGAACATTTTCAGTTCTGGGCCTCAATACTCTTGTCCAGACAAGATTTCATCCTGCACCTTAAAATAACATTCATTAGTGGCACATACTAATGGGGCCAAATTCTGTCCTCCATTACACCTCTATGTCCCCACTGGAGTCACGAGGCAAAAATAATGTAATGAAGGTGTAACCAGGGGGCAAAGTTTGGCCTACATTTCTTTAAAATAAATCTGTAGCAAGTAATGCCTGTCCACCTCCCCTGAGCATGAGACCCTTTACGTTTCTGTGAAGGGCACTGGCTTTTTTTCTGTTATACTGGGTAGGTTCACATCTATCTCAGCTTGGGCTCTTCATGCTGAATTTATCTGGTTGGTGCAGCTAAGTGCAATAGGCAGACTGCTGACAAGATCTAAGCTCTCGAGTACTCTTGCTCTGAAGTGAGTAGTTAAAATTGTTTCAGAGGAGTGGTAGTCAGCAGAGGAAAAATACTGTAAGGGACAACATTTTTTCCAATGAACTGGAACTGAAAGCACAGCAGGTGAGGGATCTGTACCAGCAGAAGGAGAGATCTCCAGGGATAGAGGAATGCTTTTTCACTTTTGTTTTCAACACATACATAAATTATGGTTGATAACAAGGGATATATTCTCCACATCTGCACAATATGAAGTGTAGGGAGGGAGGAGAGAGAAAAAATGAACAACCTTTCATGATTGTTACTACATAAACAACAAAGAATGTAAAGAAAAGAAAATCCAATTAAAGGGTGGGGGAAGTAAAACAAAGAGAAGAAAATGTTTGTGAATGCTTTCTTGAGGCTAGATTGGTAGGGCCATATAGGGAAAGAACAGGCTCTAAGATTAGCACTCTGAAACTTCCCCCAAGTACATTCTCACAATGCATTAATATAGGACAAAGGAAGAAATATATTCCAAAAAGGATAGAACAGCACAGAGAGTTGGGTTGGTTTGTTTTTTTTTTTTTTTCCTTTTTAAAATAACAGAGTACCTCTGTAGTGTACAGTTGTACTTACTCAGGAAAATTTTCAGTAAAAAAAGTAGTAGATCAGGAAGTGTCCAAAGAACTCTCTTACATGTAAGACTTTTTTTTTCCCTATAAAATCTTGTTTCTACCATACAAAAGAGTATACTTTAAAATAATCCAAAATCTTTTAATGCAGAAATTTGTGTGCCTCCAAATTACTCTTCAGTATATTCTACCTAATTTCATAGCACAGAATTTTTTTGAAACTATTTCTCTGAAACAAAGAAAAATGCCCTAAGTTATAACTGCTCTTTGGAAATTAGCTTGAAACTTCCTGCTCAATAATGTCAAGCTGCAAGCTACAGTATCAGAAACTTTAACACAAACTGTTTTCTAATTGCAATAAAACTTAGAAGTAAAAGTTATTCATCTCTACTTGTGCCATCCTGTGTACTATAGATACAGTTGATTTAAAACATTTTGCACTGAAGTGTTTATAAGCATTTGGATGCTGGCTTCCAGTGAAATACGGGTGAAAGGGTCATTATTTACTGAAACATTTCCCACTGAGAGCAAGCGAGAAAGTTATGTCACAAAAGTCATAACTTTTTTCCCCAAAAAGAGATATGTCATGCTACATCAGACATCAGACTTACTTGTGTGACCAGAAAGATGTTTACTGATGTGACAGCACCTAAAAGAAGATTAAATAAGACCCATGAGACAATATGACACAAGTTCTTTAACTTCATGCTTATCTTTGTCCTCTGATTCAACTGATCTAACAGCATTTAGGGTGGTTGTCTTTCAGTCAGACCAGCTACGCATAGAGGAGCAGAATGGGAGGACAATGTTCACACATGGTGCAGGAGAGAAGAAGGACTGGCTGCAGCAGCCTGAATTTAGAGTGGTTTAACTTATGGGAAACCATATCCTTACCAATGTGTGTACCTTATGTAAAGCTTGACTGACCTATAAGAATTACATTCATGATTAACATTTCAGGATAAGCTTTCTGAAGGTTAGTATTCATCAGTGACTAGCATGTATTATAGCACAGGTACAATATAAATAAATTACAGACACTGTCACATTCAGTTTTGCTGTGACAGAGATCTTTGGACACTTTGTGCAAGGTTTTGCACAGACGTATTCTAAGTGATACTCTCTGCCTCTCAAGTTCTCTATCTAAATAAACAAGACAGAGATGGGAAAAAGAAAGGAAGCAATGTTATTCTAATTTAGCGAATATAATTTGAAATACACAGAATGTAAGTGACATGCCAGAAGTTATTAAGTAGCCTATAATAGACCTAAAGATTGAGATAAGATCTCTTGGAATTCATTCCACTATTTAGCCAGCAGATGCACTATGCTTTTGTGTTAATCACTAAACATTACAGGTGAAATTTTGACCCACTGGTTGTGTAGTAAGGGATTTCACTATGTTTCTCTACTAGGGCTTTACTACCATACCAGTGAGGGTGCTGAAAATACTATAGACATGCTGTCAAACTAGTATGTCCTCAACTGGACTTGTTGATGGTTCATAGACTTCCTCAGACTTTTGATTACATTACAACCCTGATGTTATTTCACAAAGAATTCTGAAAACAAAGTAACATAGAGTGAAGGAGCTATAAGGAACAGAAAAAGAAGAATTCAGAATGTGTCAAGTGTTATTTGTAAGGAGGGGAAGAGGTGGGAAGGAATAACTACCAGTGCCAAATGCTAACAGGAAAATAACACCTTATAATAAGATGGTGATAAAAAACAGGCCATATGGACCAGTTTGTGAGCTGTAACAATACAAGGCAAAAATAAAAATGGTGTTCAGATGCCAGGAAGGTGCATCTACCTTGACAACAATCTGAAAACAACAAAACTGAAGCACATTCCTAGCGCAAAAGATTTACTGTTAGAGGGCTAGGGTAGTTTTTTACCAAGATAAACTAGTTCAAAGAAGGGAAAAAAATGCAAATATCAAAACTTAGTGTTAGGTTTTTCATTGGTATAGATCACCTCAGCCGGGTCAACTGTCCTGCTTGCTATATTAGGGGCCAACAGTCAAACCTTCCAACATTCTGTCCCTGACAGACTGTTTTCCACCCAGAGCAGCAGTAGTTGCTTTGAAGATTAAAACATATATCTATATAGTGTCTCACATTTTAGAAAAATGGGGAAGAATGAATGATGTAGTCTTTTTCCCTGTCCTAAAAGTAAATTTTTTTTTTCAATACGTATATTTCTGTTGCATTTAACATATTCAACAGGGGACATGCAGGAGCTGGCCAGAAAAGCAGTTGGTTCATACTTAAGTTTATGCATTTGTATATGCTTACTAATGTGCAGTTGTGTTAAATTTACATGACCAATATCTGCTGAATCATTGATGGCTGTCATTTGGAAGGACTGAATCTGTCTGTGAGCTCCTTGGCACATAGGATGGTCTTACATTTTATGAAATTCTGGGATGAGATTAACATAATTAAACACAATATATTTTGCCTTTAGAGCCACAGCTTTAAAGAAACAGTCTTAGCTCATCCTCACTTAGCTGTATCCTCACTTGGAGGATATAGTGGTAGACAAAGGCTAAATGAGGGAGCATGGATATTTATCCCTGCAAGCTGTGCTTCTTCCATTGTATCATATGGTTAGGCCCTTGTAGGCAGTGTCAGGCAGCATTGTGTTGTGATTTAACCCCAGCTGGCAACTAAGCACCACACAGCTGCTTGCTCACCCTCCCCCTCACAGTGGGATGGGGGAGAGAATTGGGAAAAAAAAAGTAAAATCCTTGGGTTGAGATAAAGACAGTTTAATAGGACAGCAGAGGAAGAGGAAATAATAATAATAATAATAATAATAATAATAATAATAATAATAATAATAATAATAATAATAATAATAATAATAATAATAATATTAATAATATACAAAACAAGTGATGCGCAATGCAATTGCTTACCACCTGCTGACCAATGCCAAGCCTGTCCCCGAGCAGTGATTGCTGCCCTCCGGCCAACTCCTCCCCTGTTTACATACTGGGCATGACGTCATACGGTATGGAACAGCCCTGTGGCCAGTCGGGGTCAGCTGTCCTGGCTGTGCCCCCTCCCAGCTTCTTGTGCACCGGGCAGAGCATGGGAAGCTGAAAAGTCCTTGACTGGTGTAAGCACTACTTAGCAACAACTAAAACATCAGTGTGTTGACAACATCATTCTTGTACTAAATCCAAAACACAGCGCTCTACCAGCTGCTAGGAAGAAAACTAACTCTATCCCAGCTGAAACCAGGACACGTTACCATAGCTCCACCCTGTCACAGCCACATCTGAGACATGCTCCTGTTGAACTTTGCTGACTTCTTGTACAAAATGTGCTTCATTCTAACAAAACCCACAGGAAATGTATTCTAAGGGAAGAGTTATTTTTCCTTATGAACACTCTCAATGGCTTAAACCAAGTCTTCTTCAAATGAAAAATTAAAAGTCCTGTGAAATTGGAAAACTTCATTTCTTAAATTAAATCACCAAAACTGCTGTAAACAGGCAAGGCAGGAACAGTCATCAGGCAAGGGAGGAGCAGTCATCACATGCTTTGCATACACTACTCTAGAAAGGAAAAATTCCAACTTCCTTTGGGGGACTGAAAAACAAAAAATTTTAAAAACTTTTTTCAAAGTGGAATACTGGTCATCTGCAAGGCCTAGAAACTACTATGAATGTTCAAGCCATACTGCATTATGCTCTCCTGAAAACTGGTTGTGGTGCGTATGATGCCTTTTTATACTGCACAAGAAGGATTAGATGAATCCCTGAGATGTGCATCAAGTAGTTCACTGACATGTTGCCTTGTTTTAAAGATGAGCATATATGAGATAAACATCTTATCTACATATTTTGCTTTCTTCTGTCAGTAAGACATTTTCATGCAGAAAACATTTGCAATTGTGATAGTCCTGAGGAAAAGGTAGGAAAGATTGATGAAGTAAAAGGTATCTTAGTATTTAGTAGGTATACTGGGTTATTTTTGTTTGTTTGTTTTCCAGTGAATTTGCAGCATTCTACTTCCCTTCTATAAAATATTCAATTATCTTCATGTAATGAAAATATGCTACTATAGGTATATTCAGCATATATAAAATAAGAAGCTGAAAAACCTGAAGCAATTACATAAATGCTGAAACCCTTCAACCAAGTTTATCAGGAGTTCTAGAATTTACAAATTCAGATACAAATTCTTGAAACATTAAAAAAACCCAGCATAAGGCCAAATTGTGTACTGACAGAACTGCACAATGGCAATTAAATTATACCAGTTTTACACTTGGGCCACAAAAATCTCATTTCCTTTAGAGGCATAGTGGAAAGAGCAAACAAGCAATGCCAATGCTGCAACCAGTCATTAGGGGCTCCAGTGAAACTGCCACAGAATCATGTAAATGCAGGGCAGGGAAGATCTTAAGTCATCATCTGCGTCTTCCCCAGTAATGACACCAGGCAATTGCCTTAGATTCTCTTACTGTAGAGTTTTCTGGCCTTCCCTTAGAGGAAGGAGATTCCATAGCCTCTCTCAGTTGCCTTTGCCAGAGCTTATACTTTGAAAGAGTTTATTAGTATCTGACCTGAATCTGCTTTGCTATGAATTATCTCTTTTTTCAGCAAGTCCGTAACAGTGACAGTGAATAACTGGTCATTGTCCTTTTTCTAATACTCTTTCCATGTCGGAAGAATGACTGCATGTCTCCTTACCACTGCCCTCAGTTCTCTCTTTTAAACAAAACCGATTTTAGTTTTTTCCTCAAGGTAGATGTCTTTTAAACCTTATATTCTTACTGCTTTCTTCTTTAGTTACTTCAGTTGGTCTATTTCTTCCCTAATATATGGTGCCAAAGACCTGATGTGATGCTCCAGCTGAGACCTTGCAGAGGCCAATTACAACAGAATTTTTTTTTCTTATTATTTGTATACAGTGCTGCTTTTTCTATAACCAACACTGAGGTTAATCTTGCTTGCACCAGAATCACTTTGTTGGGTTATATTTCAGTTGTAGTTTCTTATAAAATGCCTGTCATTCTCTGCAGGATGATAGCATAACCAGTTACCACTTATATTTTGTATGTGGACTTTTGATAGGTTTTTTCCCAAATACAAAGCTTTATTAATTTCAATTTGTTCAATTCAGAATACTTCTCCAATTTATCAAGACCATTTTGAATGCTGATCTTGTCTCCCACATCAAATAAAAGTCTTGTCTCTTCCACAAGCTTGGTGGTGGTAATCTACACTCCATTATTCCTGACATTAAAGGAAATACCGAATAGGACTGGGCATAAGGCAGACCGCTGTAAGACACTTGACATCTCCACTCAGTCTGACACCAAAACATTAGTATCTGCTTTTCCAATATGTTTTTTCAATCAGTTGGACCCCTATTCTATTTTATCCATCCCTCCTGTTTTTCAGAAGATGATTGCATGTTCTGTGAGAACCTAAGACAAGCAAGCATCTTGTCATCAGGCGTGCATTTGCCGTACAAGGAATCTGCTCCTTCCCTGGAAAACAAATTAGGGAACCAAAACGGAAAGAGATTGAAATCACTGACATATTTCATTCTTTCTCTAGTCTGGTTAGAGGAACATGTGGGGTGGAATCAAAGTATCACCAAAGTCCTGATATACCATGTCAATTGCTTTTTCCTTATCCCCTCAGTGAATTACAAAATAAGGCAAAAGTACATCTTTTTACTGAGGTTGCCAGACACAATTATCCTTATTAGAAAATGCTCTCAGATTAGTTATTTGGGCTAAAGTTTTCCATTCTGATACCTGCACACTCTTTTGTTTTTATGTATTGAAAACCTCAGCACCTCTGCTAAAACACATTTCTTAGAGCAAGATTAGGAAAACAGATGGTGCAATGCATGTTAGGAACATTTTTTGAAAGGCTTTAGTATGCTCCATGCTTTGGAAGAGAAGTGGAATTTACAAGGGGTATTCCTCATTTCTTGTAAAAATCCATCCACAATTGACCATATTGTACTTTTAATTCATACAGTTTGCTCATTATATACTTCTTAGAGCTCACATGAAATTCCAAGAAACTACATATGTAAGGAATATCCCAATGCTACATCCTAAGCAGAGTTTTCCCAGGTTTCTTTTGTCTATATTTCTTGTAAGAGGTTGGGAACCAGAACTAGAAAAGACTCTCCTTCTGTGAACCTCTGCCTTACAGCAAGCCATAAAAGATAAAAGATACAGCCATCCATTCAAAAAGGAAAGGAAGGTTAGAAATGGGATATTGTCTTTGAGAGTGGGAAGTGCAAAGCGGGAGGTAATTAGAACTGGCTTTCTAGGAATCAAGGCAGTCACAGACTTTTCACCAGAAGAGACAAGAGTTTGCTTTTAGAGAAGACTGAGGCTTGTCTTTCTGCAAATTCAGTACATGCTGTTTTGGGGCTCCTGAGGCTGTCCCAGAAATGCTACATGCCTACAATCAAAGTGTTGATCAAACATACGTTCCTTCTGTTGGTTCAAAGGATACTTCTTCAAGAGTTTTCACCATAACTCTAACTTTAGGCAAATGTGGTACTGCCTGGCTAGCAGCATCATAAAAACAATAAACTAATCTCAGTATTATATACAATCATAGAATCATAGAATATCTCGATTTGGAAGGGACCCATAAGGATCATTGAGTCCAACTTCCTGCGCCTTGCAGGACTATCTAAAACTAAAACATATGACTAAGAGCATTGTCCAGACGCTCCTTGACAGGCTTGTGCCTTGACTACTTCTCTGGGTAGCCTGCTGCAGTGACCGACCACCCTCTCAGCGAAGAACCTTTTCCTAATGTCCAATCTGAACTTCCCCTGACGCAGCTTCATTCCATTTCCTCGTGTCCTATCACTGGTCACCAGAGAGGAGATCAGCACCTCCCCCTCTACTGCCCCCCTTGAGGATATGTCTTATCTAAAGCGAGCATGGAGTCTTTATCAAGTCATACCCTATTAATGACTGTGGGACCACAGTCTGAGAATGGCAAACAAAGAGGATGGACTAGCTTGATGAGGATTGAGAGACATTATGGAACCTGGTAATTGGACTCAGGGCAAAAGGGATTAGAGTGAACAGAGGGGCTGGGGAGAGCAATGTAGCATTTAGCTGTGTGCCTGCTGTGTGAAGATCTTCCTAAGTAGAGTTTCTCTATTCAAATTGTAATTACTCTTTTTCAGTCTGCTGTGAGGGATCCACAATTCAAGATGAGAATGTCATTACTTACATTTGATTTTAGAGTAGAGATGCATCCTTCAACACTGTTTTAATATACTTTAGTAATATCATCTAAAAAGAAAGGAGAAAAAATTCTGTAAGAATTTTATATTTAGTTTTCTGTACCAGTAATGTAGTGAAGCCAACTTTAATATTTATGAATATGTTAAGGGAATCCATTTTGAACAAATCTTCACAGAATAATTTCTTCAAAGACTAGGTTATTAATAATGAATATGTCTTGCAAATCTAGTAAAGCAGTCAACCTATATAATTTCTTCTTATAACACAAGCTGTAAAGCAGTTCAAAATGGAGACAAGAAAAGCATGCTAAACAGTTAAAAATTATGGTGATATTACAGTTACTCTAATTCTAACATTTAATCATAGTATTTTTATATTAATCTGTTCTTATATTTTGGGTAGGCAACTCAGCACATCTTCCAAATTTGACACAATTGTTTAAAATTCCTTGCCATGTTATTCTGTTATTCTTTTATCTTATCACCTTTACCTGGACATTTCCTGATGTTCTCCCTGTCTTATCCCTCACTTGTAGGTGTATACAAGACCATTCTAGCAGGGTGAAACACCCTTTCATTTCACTATGTCTTTCTACCATGGTTCATATTATTCTTAGCTTAATTTTAGCTGTAATGAGTCACTTTTCTTCACCTTCTGTGTGGAGTCACTTCTCCACACAGAGGAACCTATGACTTAGATGTAGAAGCACTTTTTTAGCCAAGACTTGTTTGTTTACTTAAGGTGGGAGAACCCTAAACTCTAACAGCCTAACATGCTGCTCATGAGCATAGAGGCAGAGTCACTGAGAGCTGATATTCCTCCAGTGTTCTTCCCAAACATGTCTTTCTGAGAACTGAAATAACTGGCTGGGAAAGACATCTGATGTGCCTCATCTGAAAGAGCAGTGGGATGTGCCTCTAGATACTTTCATAACCAAAAGGAGAAACACTGATATGGGTAGGGCTTTGCAGAGAGGAAGCTCACATTCAGGATAAGATAATCTGGGTACCAGTTGCCTGAACAGATTGGGAAATAGAGATTAGCCTTTTAATATAGAACTATTTTTTATCATTCTCTTCTGCTTTAGTACAGCTTGCATTTTCTGGACAATATAAGTTAAAACATTATCGTGATAAAATGAATAATGCAGTAACAAAGAATTAGCCACAAACAATGAAAAAAGTGATGCCAGGAAAGAACAGGCTAGGGTTTTTTTTCCTAAATTTTAGTTGTAAAAGACTCATGGGGAATGCACCCATTGAAATGATTTGGGGATAGGATACTACAATAATAGGCTTGTAATAAAAGCACACACAAAACCAATGAAGTTCTTGATATTGTCTCAGATTCTCATTCCCTATCAGTTTCATTCCTTGAAGGAAAGTGTTGTAGACAGCAACCTCCTGACTCTTGAAGCCTCAGAACCTGAGATATTATGACTAATTCTTATGGTACGAACTTTTCAGAGGAGCTGACTGTTAAAGGGAGAGTATTCACAACAGCTCAAATAACAGCTGACACATGGATATAGTAGAGTACTATCTTCTAATATGCCTTCTCTTCTTCAAGAAGAAGCTGGGTGAGAAAGAAGATGTGGTAGTGAGGGCTGGGACTCTGGTAGGAGCATGAATTCTCCATGTTATCTTCCTTAGCTTCTCCCTGAGGAAAAAAAGTGTTGAGATATTTGGGGGGAAGAGGAAATAGAGTTGAATAGAGAGAAATAGCTAGCTCAGGCACTGTACACAAGCATGTGGGAGAAACGGTATCCTGGGGAATGTAAAAAGGAGGAAGATGTCCAGGGTTGAGGGAGGAGGTATCTAAAACTGGATGGAAAATACAATGAATGCAGAAAATTTCCTTATATGTCAAAGGGATCCTTGGAGGAAGTAAGTTTTGGAATCATTACTATGTAAGACTGGTCACTATATCCAAACAAATTTCCAGGCTTGCTTTATCAGAAAAATAAAGATTGCTAAGATAGTAATTAATAATTACGTTGAAGTCCCTTATTTCACTACCCTGGAAATCAAACTCTGGTACTCTGCCACAGGCTTCTGGCAAAATGGCTGCACTTTAAAATGTCTAAAGTAGCCTTGAATGATAGGTCCTAACAACAAGTTCTGTAGATCATAAACAGAGAAAACCCTGAAGAAATAAAGATGTGTTTGTTTGTCTTTCTGAAAGAGGAGAATTGAGAAAATGGATCCTAAAGACGCTTGCTATGATGCATATAAGTACCTCCATTTCTAATCTATGAATACCTGTTGCTGGCCAGGATGTTGCTTGCTTTACTCATTCATAGAGTCCAACTAACTCCTCATATGAGAAAAATGAGTAAGATCTGGCACACTTTCCATTACCTTTGGGCCAAATTATGCAGAAATGTCAAGACCTAATGCATAACTTCTGCATCTGAACTACAGGATGCCACATTGTCTCCTCACCTTGTGAGGACAGCTGCCCTGTCCAGCTCTCTTAATTAGAACCATCCTTCACTATGTAGTTTAGAAAATCAAATTTAAAAACTTCAGAATTAATAAAAAAACAAACAAACAAAAAACAACAACAACAACAAAAAAGCCAGAATGGCTTGTCCTTATTCTCTAGAGCATACTACAGGGGACATTGTATCTCATACAAGCACATCCCATAGCCATGTTCTGTCATGTCTTTATTACTGAACCTAAGGAGGCTGATCATTGAATACCTGGTTGACAAGAACAACGAAGGAAAGAATCCAATCCAAATTAGCTTCTGCAAACAAGCGAGAATTTTCTGTGTTGCATATTTGGGGGACGGAGGGGAGTAGCCTTCTAGGTTTGTAGAAGAAACCCTGAAAATATGACCCAGTTGCACTTCACAGTTTTAGAAAAACAAAAAGCAGATACAAAAGGTCAATTTTACCAAGAATTTTGGCATTTTGGGGTATATTATGTTTCATCCTCTTTGAATTATTGGATTTGTTAATAATATTACACAAGATTTTTTTTCTGGATAGCATACAGACTTCTTAAGCTGCTTGCTTTCGCCTTACTAATTAGGCTATTGACAGCAGTTCTACAAGTGATTTGTGGTTTCCCAGAGTGTCTGATTTTAGGAGTGAGAAACAATACTGTTACTTTTGTAGTTCATGGAATGGCTTGCCATTAGGGCTTGGAGATCAGCTGCAATATTTGTGGCTGCAGTACATAACTATAGTTTCTGTAGTTTTGTACGGTGGGATAAAAACATATACTAGCTTGTTACAGAGCCAGCCTTAAAAGCTCAAACATTTGCCAGTCTTCTGCTTGGCATTAATTGGATGTTTGGTATCAGAGAGGAAAAACAACACACTGAAAAACAAACAGAAAGAGCCTGAAAATCGAGAAGAAACTAGGCAGAAAAGCTTGGAAATAAAGATATTGATAGCAAGCTGCTGTCTGGGACAGCAAAAACTTTATTAAGTATATCCCACATGCTTCTATATTGTACAAGTCATTCTGTACAATGCAGAGAGGAAGGGAAGGGAAGGGAAGGGAAGGGAAGGGAAGGGAAGGGAAGGGAAGGGAAGGGAAGGGAAGGGAAGGCAAGGCAAGGCAAGGCAAGGCAAGGCAAGGCAAGGCAAGGCAAGGCAAGGCAAGGCAAGGGAGGAGAGGGAAGGGAAGGGGAGGGGAGGGGAGGGGAGAGGAGGGGAGGGGAGAGGAGAGGAAGCAAGAAAGCATGGATTTGTTGGACTCTTCAGTGTTTCTAGACAAGTGCAAAGAGCAGAGAGGATTCCTTAATAGCCCAGAGGATAGGAGCAGTAACTGCATTGTACACTTGTCTCTCCTATATATAGAAAAATAGCACTATATATTGTAGTTCTGTCTACCTTCTATATTCCCAGTGAGAAAGCTGACACAAATTTGGAAACAAGGGAACAAATACAAGGAGCTTAAGTGATTTATTTATGTGGTATTGAAGGGGAAAGTCTTTGAGGTGTGTTTGACTTTCACAAATAGTTTAGCTGAAGGGCAAGAATGTGCAGTATTACGTTGTACACTTGACTACCTCAGTGGTGCTGGTACATCATAAAATGCACATGGATCATGTGAAATAACTGTGGGTGCATGGGTTTCTGTTAAATCACAAGAGGATTTTCAGTCAGTGCTATGCTAGAAATTTCCCCAGATAACTACAGCTGCATGGTGCTCAGCAATTCTGAGGCAGTTTCCTCTGGGTTTTAGTTTCTTTGTTTTCACAGGAGGTAAATCATATACTATCATATACTCTGCTGCTTTCTAAGAGTCAAGCTATGTTTTGGTGGTAGTGGTGGGTTTGGTTTTTTTTTTTACCTGATGAAAGGAAACAGATATGGCATAGTTAAAGAAGACATTTTTGTAGGAGTTAATGGAGAGATAGACTCTTCTGCAGCAGAAAAAAAAAAAAAAAAAAAAAAAAAGCCATCTGCAACAACTCCTTCTAGTAATATAGATGGGCTCACAACTATGCATGGACCAAGCATTCTCCTTGAACTCCTGGTGTGTCTCCTGTACTTTGGAACAACATTTGGAACAACTACCTATTGTCCACTCCCTCTCCCACACAGGAGAGGGACCAAGAAAGAAAAAAGAAGGAAGGATATAAAGAAAAGCAGCAGCAGCACATTTTTTATGCTGCTAAGCTTTTCTTCCTGCAAAAGGAAAGCAAATGACCTTTTATTCCCACTGCTGCCTATGGCACTTTCCTCTCTGTGGATCCCATTAATTTTAACACACTGCTCTTACCATGTACATCCAAGCTCCCATCTCATTTTTGGTGCCTTTTGGTGCCCTGAAGACTCATAAGAGGAAGTAGGACATAGCTTCATAGGACAAAAGAGGGCAAAAGCTCAAAGTAAGTGAGAATTTTCTGCAGAAATGATAGATTGCTGACAATCTTGTAAAGCAAGGCAATACTTTCCCCTTCCTCTCTTCATTCATCTTCATTCAATTTATAGTCAGAAAGGGGAAAGGTTTTTCTGCAGAAGTTGAGCTTCTGTCCCCTTCCTAAATAGTCAGAACTTGTAATGATGTAAGTGATGATTTCTGGACTAAAATAAATGAAATTCCTATTCAAGCAATTAAAATGTAATTTACAATTATAATGAAATAAAAAAGGCAAAAAGGTGCAGATGTTTCTTTGCAGTTTTCTTCAGTGACTTTCTGTGTGTTAGAAATGTTATTCTTTTCATGCTTAATAAATTCCACAAAAAATGACATTTAAATAGGTGGTCTATTAGCTAGTATTGATGATCAATGACTAATAATCACACTACACTGTAGTTCAAGAAACGCCTAGATAGTTTTATAACGCAAACGCACAATTACATATTAGTTGGAATGACCAAGTTCTAAGCAATCCCTTTTTCTAGGTGAAAAGTCTCTGTTTTCTACTCCTGATTCCTGATATATAAATTAAAATTACATTTTCAATAACAGCAATTCAGAGCAGTTGAGATTTTAACCCCAAATTTTCTTAAATGTCTTTCCCTGAGATTGCACAGGACTATAAATTATGCTGGGTGGAAAAAAATGGGAGAAAATGATGCAATCTTATTATGCATCAAACTCCAGATTCTTTTTTTCGTATTTGATTAACAGTATTCTCTTCCAGTTCACAAGGGGAAGACCTCCCGTACAGAATGGAGCACAATTCTATTTTTATGTAGATCAGTACAAACAGGCACTTACTGCCTTTCTGTATTGTCCTCAAAGTCTTCAAAGATGTGATTTTTGAATGTCAAATACTTTTCATATCATCAGAAAGTAACATATGCAATAAAAAATCGACAGAAATATCCATTATTTAAATTGAAGGTAGTTTAACATGAACATTTTAGAAACTATTTTGCATTCTGCTAACCACATCTCTTAATTTTCTGAAAGAATATGCCTATATTTCCTTTGAACTTCTGGGCAGTATCATGATTTAATCCATGCAATTCCAAAGACAGACACCCACCAAAAAAAAAAAATCTGCCTCCCCCAAGATTAATCAACAGGGAACATATAAAGTTAACTCTCACCTCTCTTTTCTTCCTGCCATTTTCCATCCAACATAGTTGATTTAACAGTTGAGGAAGTGAGGACATCTCTAGCTATAGGGAAAGAATAGTGCTTTTGAGAGAACCATGAAAACTGCAATTGCCCCATCATCTCTTATATATCACTCTAACTCACAGTGATATTTCTAAATCAAAAAAAAAAAACAAAAACCAAATTTCTCACTCTTACAGAAGATGTGCTGAAGAAGTGATGGAAGCAGGGATTGCTGACATGTCCATAGCCTCCACATTATCATTGTCCCATACAATACATATGTTTCTGGTCACATGGCACTGAAAGATTTATGCAGTCCCTTGATTTCCCCTCCATCACCATCACAGCACGCATATTGTATCTGTACCTACTATTGCATAGGCACCTGTTTTAGTTCCCTAGTCAAAAAAGACCCACAGCTGAAGTGATTATGGAAAAGTAATTTGCAAAGGTAGTTCTTTTTTTTTTTTTCCTGTTCTATATGGACTGGGTAAAGCTCAATATCCACTCCAACTAGCTAAAACAATATTACTAAGCTATATTCAAGTTAATCATTCATTAATACTAGCCTCATAAACATGGTTGAATTAAAATGCCAATGAATGTATCACTGCTATTTCTTTCATGCATAGTATACTACATCTCAATAGGTTTTTATGCATTTCTCCTGCCAGATGAAAAAAGATGGTAGGAAAATATTCACTGAAGTGGTATATTAGTTAATTCAGGATGCTGACAGTACTGATGTTCTTCAGCAATTTCTTTACTGGCTTGCAATTTACCACCAATTTGTAATAAACCTGATTTCATTGCTGACTTGTGAGGCTTATGAGTAATTAACAACAGAAAATGAGAAGAAGCTGGAATTCGTATGATGTGATATAATTGCCTGTGCATGTTATTAAAGCTAGGTCCAGTTTAGTGAACTTCTACCTTATTAGAAATATTAGAAATTATGCACAGTTACAGAGCATTTTCCATGTACCTCAGGAACCAAATGCTAAATGATTTCTCCTTTCTCATTAATGATTATTATGCAACTTTTATAAAACACACTCCAAAAGCAGGTTGGTTTCTCCTAGTCAGTAGAAATGCTGAGGATTCATCCATATCAGGTGACTCAACCACAGCAAATCCACGTTAGAAAGGTCATGGATAATTCTTTGGTATTTTCCCTAACTTTTTCCTGACTGGTGATGATTATTCTGGTTTACCACAGACCTTTGCATACCTGAGAACATAGCAGCTATGTAACAAGCTCAAAAACAACCACTATAGATGCTTCAAAGAGCAGATCCTCAGTCTTACTGTCTGGGGGTTTCCATGGCACTCAGAAATGCCACTAGCACTGAAGTTCGTTCTTGGATTCACAGAAAAAAGGGAACTCTAAAGCTATAGCACATTTTTTTTTTCTTGGATCGATTTTATGCAAAATACTGAACTAAGCTATTTAAATATGCATTTAGTGATAGCCTTATTTCTTAAAGTCCTTTGCCTGATATCCAATCAGACTTAGACATAATCAGCACATAAACCCATCTTTCACAGTACAATTAATCCCCTGACCAAGAGAAAAGAGCATGTTTCAAGTGATGCTGGAACAGGTTTACTGAAAATGGAACCAACAACAGAGGGTAAAGAGAGTTTCTGTCAGTGAGAAACTTTTTTTTCTCTCTTACATTCTGGTGGAAATGTAAAGCAAAGCAAAGCAAAGCAAAGCAAAGCAAAGCAAAAGCAAAGTAAAGGGAAAGTAAAGGGAAAGCAAAGGGAAGGGAAGGGAAGGGAAGGGAAGGGAAGGGAAGGGAAGGGAAGGGAAGGGAAGGGAAGGGAAGGGAAGGGAAGGGAAGGGAAGGGAAGGGAAGGGAAGGGAAGGGAAGGGAAGGGAAGGGAAGGGAAGGGAAGGGAAGGGAAGGGAAGGGAAGGGAAGGGAAGGAAAGGAAAGGAAAGGAAAGGAAAGGAAAGGAAAGGAAAGGAAAGGAAAGGAAAGGAAAGGAAAGGAAAGGAAAGGAAAGGAAAGGAAAGGAAAGGAAAGGAAAGGAAAGGAAAGGAAAGGAAAGGGAAAGGAAAGGGAAAGGAAAGGGAATTTGTTTACAACTGAATACAAATTGCAGGGCTTTGATTTTTTCTGATATTGCTGTTTTTTCTGGAGCAATAAAAATGAATGCAAAACAAATAAACAAACAAAACCCCAGAACATCAAAGCAACATGCCAGTTTCCTCACTGCTTCTGTCCTCTATGGTCAACTACAGCAGTGCTCTTGTTCTGAGGCTCATGCTTGTTTATAAAATATCTCAGTATATACTGCAATGTTACTTTCATTTTTCCAAAGCCTTATGGTATTATTATCACAAGTCAAGCCTTAGGGCGCTATCACAAGCTAGAAATGAGGCAGTAAGAATTGTAGTTGTACAAGGCAGTACTTCAAGAATACTCTAAAAGGCACTCTTAGTTAAGTGCAGTTCTAGTGTCCAGCTTTTTGAGCTCCTGGCTGCAAAACAGACAACGCAATGGATGGCACAGGCCACTTCAAACAGAAAAATTGTGCCTTTGGGCAGGAAAAGCATGCGAGCTGTAGAATAGAAAAGCATCAGCAACAGACTGGCACCTATGTTTGAGCAGTAGTGTGAAATACATGTTTTAAAAAGTGCTTTATCCAAAGAAGGTACAGCATATAATTAGTATCTGATACTGCTGGGTTTTCTCCTTAGTAATAAGTAGTGGCCACAACATTGGCAGTCTTAGTCATCATTTTGGTTAGGAGGGAAGGCTGTCTCTCAGCGCCTCAAGCCTGTATTTAAATGAAAGAAATTAATGAACACCAGCGTTCTGGTTCTTGAATTTATCTCCTCCACAATTTTTAGAATTCATGGCAAAAGTTGTAATTATAACAATCAGTCAAAAAGAATAATTTTGATGACCCAGAGGCATTGTATGTGTGCATTTTCATATTAAGTAGGCAACTATTATTAATATCTGGAGTAAAAACCCATGCATATCTTAATTTTCATCTCACATAAACCCAGAAGAGTTGCAGACATACAAAAAAAAATATTGCTGCTGACAATGCATTAACAGTGAGATGTTCCTGTTTTCTTGACACAGGTTTGACTACTACTTCACCTCTGTTTAGTAGCCTAGCAGTCTTTCCAAACTCCACAGGTGATATGAATTCTTTATCAGGCTTAAGTCACACTGGAGGAAATTCAGAAAAAAATCCAAGCTGCTGTTTGTACTAATGCCAGCAGCTCCATCGATCTAGTAATGCCATACAGAGCAAAAAGATACATAATGGAATCAGTCTGGGGATTAAGTGGGAAGTTTCTTGCTGTTTCTGTGGACATTGGTAGTTTGTAAGTTTCTGTAATGGGCTAGATTTTGCATTCATGCAAGACCATTTCTACATCTTCTCTCTACACAAGGGAAATAAGCAGCCTAGGAACTCTCAAGTCTATTAATTTCTTACTCTGGACTCCGGGTACCCTCAGTGTACAGGTGCAGAAACAGTTCAAGATTATTCTTTGTCTTTCTGCAATCTATTATTTCATCAAAGAAAGTCAGGAAAACCAACAGGCTTCATAGAGAGGCATTTGGGCACTTGGGAAAAGCTGTGTAAGCTTCCTGGGTAGTTCTTTGTCCTCATGTAGCCAAATAAATTTTTACATTTGTCATAATACACGTTTTGGGATTGCCACTACTATCAGAAAAATAAATAAAACCATTAAAAATTCTTTTAAAATACACTCAGGAAACATGTAAAACAACACAAATCTATGTAAAAAAATTTTGCTATCGCTACACTGAACTGCTCCATGGTCAGCAGAAATAGCTTGGAAGAATTTACATTAATCAGTCCAGCTGATGTGAGTTCCTATAGACTGATCCTACCTAAGTTAATACTAACAGTACTCTCAGAAATAAAACCCGAAACATATTACATCAGTTTTTATCCATAGTATAATGACATTTACTTTGATGTAGTTGCAACAAAAATATGTACCATTGTTTAAGCTGCAAGTACTAAGCTGCCATCTTAAATAAATTTCTTACAGAGTATTCATAATATATTTTTCCTTGCCTAGAACTGATTAATATAGAAATGTTCTCTACCATGATTAGCAATGCCCCATAGGCAACAGATTTTGATTGTTTGCCTAGTATCTTGTAAGCATACCTAAGAATTAATATTAGCATCTGAGTCAACATAATCTGGCCTGCTCTCTGACAAAGGAAAGATTTTATCAATCCATTTGACATTCTGTTACGTGGAGAACAACCTGAATTTGCTTGGTATACCCATCTGAGATGACCACCAGCAGTACTGTACAGAAGCAGAAGCAAGGCTTACAAAAACTTATACTTGGTAATCTTCTATTGGGACGTATTGCATTTACAACCAGTGTGTTTAATTTCTTATCAGCAGCAAGTCCCTTTGTAGCAATAACTTCAGAATATGTGTTGATCTGGGATACAATACTACAAATGGAACTTCAATTGGAGAAAAACTAAATATTCCAATTTATTTCAAAGACCAAAGTTCTTGGAGAAAGAAGAGGCATTTTAATCTGAGAAGTCACCTCAGCTGTAGTATTTAATTCTCAAAAGAGATCTATTCAATATTGCAATTGTAAATTTGAGCATGGCCAGAAGGCCAAAAAGAAGAAAAGAAGTATATTTCTGCAGCTCTTTCCAAAATGAGTAATAAAAAGAGTGCCTTCATTCTCTTCCTCTCATTGCCTTTAGAGAGTACAAGGAAAACTGAAGTGTAAAAGAGTGCTGCAGAGAGTGCAGGAGCAAAGGTAAATTTGAGGGCAGTTTTAAAAAACAGAGGCTACTACATTAGGACATGCTCAAAAAATATTATGCATATCACCTTATTGGTCTTTTGGTTATGCTCAGGTACAGCATCAGAATAATATCTGATATACTGTCTCCTGAGACCATTTCCCCACTGGTCTTGAGGCTGTTTCTTAGGTTGTCATCTACAATAATTTTTTTTTCTCTATTTTCATCCTGTAGCATCACTGTTGCATTTCACTCTTACCAAAGTTATTAAAGAGGAAACCAGAAGGAAGTTATCAAAAGAGAACATGTGTATGAACTTGTTCTTGTTATATACTGGAAGAGAGTTCTGAAAATCACATATTGGTATACCATTTTCATTGATCATTATTTCTTTGAATATATCTTTCAGTTAAAAAAAATAAGACTCTGTGTGTGTGTATGTAAATGGTATATGAGATTTTCTAAATGAGAAAGAAGAAAAAAAAAAGCCATAGTCATACAGCAATAGTGTAATTTAGGTGAGACAGCCTGTTTCCTTACCCTGTGACCCTGAAATTACTTTGTCGTCCATGGACTCCTCAGTGTGTTCCTACTTCTCCTTCTGTAAGACACTTCTTCCCTCCACGCCTCAGCTCTTGCCGTGTCTGTCTTGCCTTGATTATCTAGTCCATGATCAAGTGAGATGCAATGGTTCACAAATGTGCATTTGTATAGAAAGGTGGTATTTAGGAAGTGACATCCAAACCTATGTGCACTAGATATGGATAATGTAAAGTCATAGAATCATAGAATCATAGAACTGTTTAGGTTGGAAAAGACCTATAAGATCATCAAGTCCAACCGTTAACCTAGCACTGCCAGGTCCACCACTAAACCATGTCCCTAAGCAACACATCTACCCATCTTTTAAATACCTCCAGGGATGGGGACTCAACCACTTCCCTGGGCAGCCTGTTCCAGTGCCTGACTGCCCTTTCAGTGAAGAAATTTTTCCTAATATCCAACCTAAACCTGCCCTGGCGCAACTTGAGGCCATTTCCTCTCATCCTATCGCTTGTTACTTGGCAGAAAAGACTGACATCCACCTCTCTACAGCCTCCTTTCAGGGAGTTGTAGAGAGCAATAAGGTCTCTCCTGATCCTCTTTTTTTCCAGGCTAAACAACCCCAGTTCCCTCAGCCACTCCTTGTAAGACTTGTTCTCTAGACCCTTCACCAGCTTCGTTGGCCTTCTTTGGACACTCTCCAGCATCTCAATACCTTTCTTGTAGTGAGGGGCCCAAAACTGAACACAGTATTCAAGGTGTGGCCTCACCAGCACTGAGTACAGGGGGACGATCACTTCCTTGGTCCTGCTGGCCACACTATTTCTAATACAAGCCAAGATGCTATTAGCCTCCTTGGCCACCTGGGCACACTGCTGGCTCATATTCAGCTGGCTGTTGACCAACACCCCCAGGTCCTTTTCTGCCAGGCGGTCAAAACAACTCTTCTTTTGTTTCTTCTTTCATCCTGAAGTGGCTTAACAAGAACAGCTGAACTCATCAAGGCTGGATCATCAGTTGAAGGACAAGCATAAGAATAAGAGAACTAAGCTAAGAAGCTGACAGTAAGTGGTGCTCAGCTACATAAAGACATTCATTACTGCACAGTAGCTTATATTTAGACATGCCTATTATAAACATCTATATCTATCTGAAATGAAAAATAGGAGGTTGTTCCCCACCTCACCCCCAGGAATGGCTTTACTGCAGTTTCACCAAAGGAGCTGATATACCAAGAAAATAGAAATTCTCCAAATTCTTCTGAAAGGTGATAGTTCTGCTAATATATCAAGCTGGTAACTATCTAAAGAAGTTAGTTTTAAAGGCAAAAGCAGTGTAAACCAATTAACAACCTGAAGCATGCTCCAAAGCAATGAGTCAGAGTCACATGCATTTTGGCCTTCTGGTACACATAATCAGGAGACTGGAGAAGACATACTCCATTCAAGTCATCTAGTTTAAAAGGATCTGTCCTGATTCTCTGAAAACCCCAGAACCGAAATATGAATGCTGACATACAAACATTTCATTTCCCATCATGCCCTTTTCAATCAGTCTTGGTGAAGGTGGAACATCTTTCTGTACTTAGTTTTTACTTGAAGTAAACCGCTTTCAGACCCATTCAGTTTTCCCTTGGAACAGTTATATCTTAATTGAGGGTAGATAAGTTACCTACCCTCAGCTTCTCTGTAAGCACCACAGAACTCAATATGTTATCACAAGGCACTCTTTCTATAGAGATTCATCTTTATTCCAAAAGAATTTAGGAGTTAGATAAATGCTCATCAAGAAACTATCAGCTCTTTGTCTGTGTTAGTACAGTAACAGAAAGTTGCTACTATCATATGGCCTTTATCAAATGATGAAATGTTCATGTGGTGTAACTAACACCTTTTTGAATAGTAGAACATAATTGCTATCTTCCTGCGTTTTGTTTCTTAAACAGATGGGCTTCAAGTACTTTAAAATGCTGAAATAAAATTTCATGTCCCACACATTGTGTATGTGAACATAAATGGTCAATTATTTGAGAATATTTTCAAATAGAGTTTAGATGTAGAATAAAAATAGTCATTTGGATTTTGTATTTTAGGATCTGATTTTGAACAGTTGCACATTCACGTGAGAAGTTGTCACTATTTTAGTTTAATTCACTTAAATAATGGGGTTTTTTGTGGCAGAGAATAAATTTCAGTCTATATTGTATCTATCCCCATGAGAAGAATAATTAAATGGCAATGGGATAAATTATTTTCCATGGCCTCAAAACTGCACTAATATCTGGGGAAAAAAAAGGTTGAGTTTGCCAAGACAGTGAGCTATAAACACATTTGTTGCTGTTCCTAGGGGGGAAGAAAGAGGCTTCAGTTTGGACTGAGATCAACTGTCAAAAGAGGGATGTTTAGGAAGATTTTTCATCAAATTAGGTGATTTGACACTCTTTGGTTTCAATGGCCTTTTGTTTCCTTCAACTGCTCTCTCACCTAAAAAAGTGTCAGGCTCATAAGGTCAAGAAGAGGATTAAGGGATTTTACAGATAATCAGAATTTGAATCAACAACTGAAATCTGAAGATAGTAGAGTTCAAACTGGAAAAACAACACCATATTTAATAGTGAGACAGTGAGGGTAATCATCATGGAACATGACAAATTCTTCAGCACCCACAGTTAGGATTGACGTCCTTCTAAAAGATGTACTCAAATGGAGCTCATAAAGTCAGACGTAGCAATCACTTTCAAGAATTCTATGTTAATATTATCTAAGAGGTCAAACAGACATTTAAAATATTTCTCTGACTTTTAATTGTGTGAATATTATTAATCTATA
Source organism: Platalea leucorodia (assembly GCF_965183815.1). Classification (NCBI taxonomy): domain Eukaryota; kingdom Metazoa; phylum Chordata; class Aves; order Pelecaniformes; family Threskiornithidae; genus Platalea; species Platalea leucorodia. The sequence continues at coordinate 41,719,983 of NC_138825.1, read as the reverse complement.
TATAGCGGAAAAATCCAATACATATAGTAGGATAATTATGAATGAGTAAAAGAAGAAATCAACTTTTACTGTAAAGAAACTTATTTTCTTTTTTATACTTGTCCTTAAAAACAAAATAAATTGGATAATTGTAATTAATTGTAGTTAATGTTGTAAAACAGGTATATGCTAAAAATCTCTATACAAACTGTAATTGCAATAAACATGCTTTAGAGGGTAAAAAGGAAAGTGTCTGTTAAGCTTGTTGAATCACCTATTTTAGAAAATATGTAGAGAATAGCAGAACTAATTTGAAACAAATTTATCAAAAGATATCAGTTCAAGCTATATTCTCACTGGAAAATGCTGAGGGACAGGTGAACTATTCAGGTGACGCAGGTCACAGAAGCCACCCTCTCTGAGCTGGAAGGCTCCTTAAAAAACCCTTTGGATCAAGCTTCAGGAAAAGGCAGCACCTATGTGACATTCTGCATCTGGAGGGTGTGATCAAAATGGGTCCATCAAAAAGTAGCTGCAGCCTTTAAGTGCTTTCACCGTGGTCACAGCTGGAAGCCGAGCTGTGGATTTGTAGGTCAAGCTTTTACGCTTATTGCTGATAACTATTAGAAGCTATGTGGAGTGCTGACAGATTCTTTTCAGGCACTGACCTAGATTTAGCCTGATTCAGTTCAAAGGCCTTTTTGCAGGGAGAAACCCTGTCCTTAAATTCTAATTTATGCAGCTCATTTAGTCTAGAAGACTTTACAGCCAGTAGAATAAGAAGACAATTCAAAGCATCAAGGGAATACACTAAATATGAGCATACCCCAGTTTCATCACCTCTGTATGACTGACTGCAACAACGATTATTCTATAGCATTATAAAATCATTATTCCTGTGAGCTATTCCCAAAGGACATCAATCAAAGTTTCAATCTCATTATAGACTTGAGAGCTTTTATCCTCTTTGACAAGTTCAAGTTCAGGATGATGACTTTGACCTTCTCAGAGCACCTCTAAATCCACAGAAATGGGGGTCTTCATCATATGCACTTATTTCTGTATATCCAGCAAAGAAGCTTACAGAAATTTTCTACTGTATTCACCATAAGCTTAGATTTCACTTTTCCATGGTACTCCTTATAAAATTCCTTTTCACATCTAGAATCTCAAAGAGAGGTACGGCGTTTAACACTTGTCTCATCTTAATAATTTTCTACTAGAAATCTACCAGTCCTTAAAATACCAATATCACATTCTAATGAGTACCTTTCTACTTAAATCCTTACACCTAAACAAAAAAACCCCGGTGTTTTTCTTACTAAAAAGGCTGTGCACAACCTTAGCTGACCTCAAAGATAAGAAAGATGTTCCCATCTACACAGGAAGTTTGTGACATTCTGTACATTGATATACCTTCAGCCTTAACCCTTCCCAAAATACAAGGGTTTTCTAGAACTCTTGAGATTGCTGATATCCATAGTGTTCTTACCTTTAAAATCTCTTAGTAGCTATCTAGCATGATACACCATCAGAAGCAAACACATATACTAATTTTCAAGACTTACAATGACTGAATCCATGCATTATTTTTTTTAAATCAGAATACTTTTACGTCTTCCTAAACTATCATAGTGCAGCGGGACAGCTTCCCACAACAACTGCTGAGTCCAAAATTTTTAAAAATCCTGTTCTTTCTGTAGTAACATTTCCTTTACAAAATGAAGCACTAATTTAGGTTGACAATCACACTATAAGGGCTTTTGTGCAAACCCTGTTGCATATCAATATATTAGGACTCAATTTTATAAAGATAGCGCTAAAAATTCCTTTTTGCACACTGAGTATATGCTATAGTATAACTTAGGAGTGAGAAAACTAGAATCAGTCCAAATTTCTATGCCAAGATGCATCTCATTTTTCAACATGGTACATTGGTCAACTCACTGCATACTTGTCAACTCATCTTCTCAGTGTCTTCACTAAGTGAGTGCACTCACTGCTGATCGACACAGGGCATTGCATCTTACACAAATTCATCTAGAATGTTCAATAGCTCTGTAAGCCATCAAAATGGCTTTCAAATGCCATTTCCAGAATCTTTTCAGGGATTTCTATGCTTGCTTTTTATTACCTCCAGGAATGAACATCTGAAATAGCAAGTACACAGAGGAAAATAAATCAGTTGATCTCTGGTTTTGGCTCTCTTGGAAGATACCCACATTAGAACTGGAAGATAGCTGAAACTATTGGAGTGGAGCAATCCTTAGATTTGGAACTTTTAATTTTTAAATATGCCTTTCAACCCCATTGCTATTTTTCATGCCTAAAATCATGTTCTTGTTCTTTCTTATTTTTGGCCATTGTCTTCCTAGGCATCTTGTATTCCATAAGTGCTTATTAATCAGCAGTGTATATCACTTAATTTCAAGCCAGTCTCTAACTACCTGAAATTCAGTTCAACCTTACAGCACATATGAACCACATCAGATGAAGCACCATTTTTTTCCTTTTCTACTCTATTTTTTGACGATTCTAAAGCTATACATGATCATATAATCTGTTTATTTTTTCCCTTTAACTGAACTTTAATTTACTAGTTTTCAGCATGGGGGGTGGAATATTTTTTGTATACATCCTAAAATGTTGCATTTATTTTTTTACTGGTAACATCACTGAAGGTTTTTTTTTTCCTTTTTAAGAAAAACATGATGAGCATCCAAAGACATGAAAGGAAACACATTGCAGTTCCTTCACTCTGGAACTGGAGTTAATTTTACCTATTTAAAGAGAAAACAGAATACCTAAAAAAATATCTAAGCCACTGCTCTGCTCTTTTCAAAGTAATTCATACCTGTAATAAAATCTATATTTTGGTATGTTAATCTTTAAACTATCCAGAGTTCCTGTTCCTTGTCACACTGCCAATTTATATAGTTTTTAAAGTTTTTTTTTAACCCAGCCCTTTCTAGTTATAAGTAATGTAAACAGCATTTACATGTTCAACCAACTTAATTAGTATGCAATACGTGCCTGCTTCTTCCGTCGTCACCACTGTATACAGTGAAAATGAGGGCAAAGGAATTCACTATGTGTGATTTGTAAATATCTAACTGAAATGCTACATCTAGTCTTCTTTGGTTTTCTTTTGTGGTCTGTAGTGAGCAAGAGGACAGTTCAAAGTGCCTAAAGTAGGCTTCTCCTTTGATTTGTCTAGTGAAGGTTAACTACTTAGGGAGCCTAAAGGTGAGATCTGTCTGACCAAAAGCAGATATGAAGAGCTGAGCTGGTCACTTGAGGCTTCTCTTCAAGGTCAGTGGGAGAAATAGGGAGTAAATCTTCTCTTTCTAAACTGCCTATCTATAACTGGCCTAATGAATCACTTTCTGTTTCTCCCATTGACCTTAAAGAGAAGCCTCAAGTGACTTGCTTAAGTGTATATGCCTTACAGCATATGTTGTAAATGTCTGAAGTTGGGTGAGATGAATTCCACACTAATCTCCTAATTTAGATTATAAAATTTAGCCAGCAACTTCATGCATAGCTCCAGGGTATCCAGTAATTAATCTTTTTTTTCAAGTGTTGAAAAATAGACTATTTTATTTGTTACCTGCCAGTCCTCAAAGCACAGTTCATCTTCAGTTTTCAGGCAGCAAAAGGAATTTAGCAGATGATACATTTCACCCCAAAACTCATCCCACCTACTCCCAGACCTATAGCTCCCACTCCATATCCACATCAGATAGTCATCCAGATTCATGTAGCTAAAGGTCTTTAACTATCAAAGAGCTGCAGTTTCTGTTTAATGCTTGCATAAGATTCATGGTCTACCTGACAACACAGGTGCATAGCTCTTGTTCAAAGGTTGCAGCCAGTCATCTTCATCTCACCACACCATCCAGAAACATTTTAATTCTGTCAAGCCTTGAGTTTGAATAGCTCAACCAGATAGTTTGGAAATGAGGCTCTCAAGCCAACAGCATATCCTTGTGTTATAAGAACCATCCTGGGACCAACACGGGAGACAACGAGCAGGGCTCAGTGGTGAAATTAACAGGAAGACAGAAACAAAACTAAGGATGAACCAGGTAGGAAAACAAAGATCAAGCTCAGTTAGGCCAGGCCTAAGGAACAAGAAAGAACAGTGGCATAGACAGGCTACAGCCTGAAGCCTGAAAGGCCAGTGATCTAGCAGCTTTTGACATATGCTCCAGATTCCTGAGATGCACCAAGGTCTGATGGCTGTGTAGTTCATTTGCAATGTCATGTGGCCAGAACCACCACCTCTTGTGAAGTCCCTATGATCACAGCCCTCAGCAGGAACATTAGCTCCTTCTGAACGGTTGGCTCTAGGATACTGGACAAATTTTTGGATGCAACAGTAAAATGTTAGTTCCTAAAAGGTGCATAAGTACTACGACTATACATTGCTTTGCCTGGAAACAAGGAAGATGCATGGAGACACTCAGCTGAGATGGCTGTCACAGAGAGTTGTTCACAATAGTTTATGAAATTGGATGATCGCACGTACACTAGTGGTGGCAAACAAAATAGGAACAGAAGCAGAGAGGAGTCTGAACTGGACATTAGGAGAGAATGTGTCATCCTTTCCTGGTAGGGTTCTGCCTCAGCTCAGAATCTGTAAATTTTGGCTTGAATCCCCTTCCGGTGCACAGCTGGGATAGCAGCATACTGAACAAAATGAAATCAAAGTTTGAATAAATGCAAATTATGTATTTTTCTCATACTCTTATAATAATAGACTTCTAACATTTTTCAAAGAATTTTGACAAATAAGAGATCACTGTTTATCAATACAACTTACAGTGGCTCCTGCTTGGCAATATATATCAACAATCTCTTCACTGATTTTTAATTTTTTTTCTTTTTTCAATTATTCATAATGCTCTACAAACTATAAGATTTTTTTTTGTTTATAGAACTACCTCTTAAAAAACAAGATGGGACTCTAAATATATACATATGACTCTTAAATGGTTAATGCTTCTACTAATAATGCAAGCTTTTTACCTGGTTAGAATTTTACATAAGCAAATGACACACAATTAGAATAATGCAAATTCCAAACAAACTTTTCATCTGTCTGAAGGAAACATGTTTCCCTCAGCAGCTGGCAGCATATGTGGAAGCAAGACACACTTGTGTGTCTGTGAAAGGGGAAAATGAAAATGTGAATTCTACTGCTGCTACTTAACTGCCATCATACCAGAGCTGTCCAGTCAGGGGGAGCACAATCCACATGTGTGAATCACAGTACCTTTTGGGGTTGTAAGTTCTACTGGTATTGGCAATGAAAACCCCAAGGAGCAGTGGCAGCAAACCACATCCACAGAGAAGCAGAAAGGGCTGCAAAACTGCAGCTACTCTGTATACAAAGCTCCCACCTAGTAATAACCCACATCTCATTGATGTGGGTGAGTCAAACTGTTTGTTTCTTTCACTGCATAAGAAGCATTCTGCCAGGATGATGTGAGAATCAGAGTCATTGTAAGTACCATAAGTTTTAAAACTGTTTATGACTGCAGTCATAACTGCAGCTGTTGCTCCGGACCACCTCCTTCAAGGAGCTAGAAGGGTTGCTTCTGCAATAATACAAGCAGCTCAGAAACTGCCTTGCTTGCTCAAGATGTAGGAAGAGGTTAAGGGTGATGCACATGCCACAGGGCTGTTGAGATACAATGTGCCTTAAGTAGCTGAAGGACTTGAGGTGCAGGACTCAGTTTGGGGAAGGAGAGCAGGGATGTACAGTAGGAGTAAAGAGAAATATCAGTGACTATGGGCTATGGACTGGAAACACTGCCCTTGAAGGAAAATGGTTAAGGAGATAGAAGAAAGCATGCTAGGATGGTGGATTAACAGGCAGAGTCTGCACCAAGGCTAGAGGATATATATATATATATATATGTATACATACACATATGTGTAAATTTTTTCTTCATTTTTGCTATGGAAAATAATTTTCTTTGACTAGATTTGCCAATAGTTCTTAGAACCATTCAGCAACAGGAATATACCCCTACTTACATGCAGGCTTATTTATCACACAAATTAAACATCGTATCACCACTCTCCTTTTAATTACTATCCCTATTGAAAGCTGCTGGCCTGATTTACAGAACAGTACAGCAAATGCAAGATTACACAGACTTCATTATGAGCTGTAAGCACCTATGAAAATGAGGCCAACTTTATTCTTGGGTATTGCACAACCCAGAGCTAATGAACCAGCCACGCTGCTGAACATCTCCTGTATAAAACATTCATGATGAAAACTACACATTGCAGTGTGGAGGCTGATATTTTGAGAGTTCGGGTTTTTTTAATCACCTACTTTTCCCTGAGCTTTGCAATATCAATGAGCATAGAAAGATGGCAAAAGACAATGACTTGATTTTTAGTGGCTGTAAGCACGAGCCTGTTTTATTTTAAATGGTCTTTAATGTATCAGTTTATTTTAATGCCAAAATATTGGCACAATTTGCTAAAACACAAATCATGAACACAGAAAAATTTCTAAATACAGACACACTAAACCAAAATATAAAATAAAATATGTTTTACAAGAAAGCTAGGTTCTTTCTGTTTTAAGGTTTTTACTTTGATTTTTGATGGTGAAAAAAATGTTTATGTATATTTTCCAAATTTCATAACTTCAGATGTCATAATGAAGTCTGCTCTGCTTACTTCTGAAGTCACGATGTGGCTTATATTGTGAACCTTGCCAACCTGCCATTTCATCCTGCTTAAATTCCTGTAGGGCTTGCGCAGCTTCAGCACAACTTTCTCAGACTCCAGCCATGCATGCATTTTCAAAAGTAACATCATAGAAGAGGTAGAGAAAATATCACTTTGCACAACGTTCAGCCCTAGTCTAAAATTTATGAATTCTTCTGAAGTTGGTGAAGTTTAGACTATACTCTGTCTAAGTTTGGCCCATCGTTTTTGTAGAAACAAAGGTGATTTGGGTAGCAAATGTGTCAGAAGTTATTCAGAGCTTATAGTTCTGCTTTAGTGTTTGGAAGTCTTATTGCTCATGTCATGCTTGTTGTTTGACATTGAGGAAGTACAAATTTAGAGTCAAAACTGCCAAATATTCTGTATTATAGTATTTGTAGAATAAGAATACTTTTTTCCAAAATCTAATCCAATGCTGCTTGCAGGATCCTTGAGAAGCGCACCAAGGGATTTATACATGCAGTTGCAGTTTATACATGCCCAGGAGGACTTAGTGCCGAGCAATGATTAGAGACTATTCCTGTAATCTAATGACCTCCCTGACACTGGCCATGAATGTATTAAAAGCGGCAATGTTAATTATGCGTAATGGACTGTACATCCTCTTCGCTAAATTCAAACCATTACAAAACACTGATATATTAAAAAGTGTTAGGAAGTAATTAATCCATAATTGCATGATGGAAAATAACTAATAGAAATGTGAAGGAAAGGATAACCTTACCAGAATAGTAATGCTTTGCTTTTTAAATATAATGTAGCAATTTAATCCACAGGACTAGAGCATCTTTGCTGGCATCGATGGGGATTTACAGTAGATTTCAATTAACAAGAGACCTTTTTTCTTGTTCAACACTGTCAATTAAAACATGAGAAATACAATTAAAAAAAAAAAAAAGTCTAAAACCACAGAGCTTCAGAGTTTAAATAAACTCCATCTCCTTCGGTCATATTGGTATCTTTACATGATGCAGTATTTTATGTAAATCAGGCTGTATTTGCATCCTCAAAAAAGCCAAAAATTAGACCAGGCTTTGAGCCTAATGGATTGCAATAAAAGATCTGATTATGTAAAGACTTGAGTATAATTCACAGAAGCCTGAGAAGGGGCACTCTATCCTCACCCAGCTGCCAAAACATAGAAACATGGTATAATCTAAATTGTGGTTCCTTTGTAGCATCTGTAGAAAAATATGCCTAGAATCTTTCTGTTTTAAAAAATTACCAAGACCTGTGTTTCTCTTTTGAGGAAACCTCAGTCTCTGCTTAACCTCAAAGTACTGGCATAATCCAACATGTGTCCTTCAACAAAAACGACCCAATTACATTAGGTATTTTTAAACTAAAGATTACCCTTACAGAAAAGATCAGGCTGAAATGTTTCAATTGCATCAATTATCTTAAGTAATTCATTAAAATGTCACAACACTGACAGATGATGCTTTACAGAGTCCATGTATATGTTATCTTGGTTGCTTTCGTGTTTATTTTGTATCACCCATAATCATTTTACCTCAGCAAAGATGCTTCTGTGTGTATGTAAGGAGAACAATGAAAAATTCATTGTTTCAGGGCATGTAAAATCTGAAGAACTTGTGTGCAGACCTGAAAACACTTTTTTTTCTCTTTTATTTTCATTTTTTATCAAAATAAAAATCTCCTAAACAAATCACTGAGAAGCCATGAACTATATGATAGTGTAATCTCTCACTCTGCTGTATATTTACCAATCTTCACAGAGAATGCGTTGTCACTGGTTATTCAGTGCTCCATTAATTTTTTCAGATCACAACTAAAGCTTGTTTGAGCTTTAGTTTGAGCTTTAGAGGATACAAGGAAAAAAGAGGCAGCTTGATTTCCTGGTCTCACCAAAAAATGAGACATTCATTCTTTAATTTAAATTTTCCGTTGCCTACAAACTGTAAAGAATAAAAAAGCTTTCTGGGTGATTACTACATCAAAACCATTCTTATTACACAGGTTAGAAGAAAGAACTTCAGTTAAACTAAATAGAAATCTTGTTTATTGATAGGGTCATAAGGTTAGCAGATAGAGGTATAGGCAAGATTTGCTGAAGACGTGTACTTTGACTAAAAGCAACGTTAATAAACTAAATCAATACAATATTAACACTGCATATGTTATGTAGATTGAAACCCAGTGATAGGTTTTGAAATGTAGTGCTAACTTAGATATAAAGATCATCAGGCACAATTCTCGTAGGCCCTACAAGAATCAAATCAGTTGATTTGATTTCAACTCCTTCCCAGAGGAATCAAATATTGGTCCAAGACTACTTCACATTTTTAGTATTGACATACATGTTTTCCAATGACAGGAAGATGAAGAAAGTGGTAAAAAATGAGGCCAGTCTTGCTAGTACAGTGACACTCATTTGGTTAACAGGGCACAGCCCTTACCTCCACATATAATATTGTATGTCTAAGACAAGGGTGAATGGAAATGCTTACTGGAGAGATACCTCGATCCTTGGAAGAAGTGACTGGAAAAGCCTCCTCTGATCAGTGGATGATCAGATAAACATGTGCTTGTAGTGTTTTACTCAGTAGTCAGAAGAACTACTACATGTACCAATAGTCTGTGAAAAAAAGAAAACACATAAGAGGGAAACATATAAGAATAGAGAGATTACATTGGTACAGCTGAGGTTAGAATACAGTTTCACAGAATCATAGAATCATAGGATAGTAGAATGGTTTGGTTTGGAAGGGACCTTTAAAAATCATCTAGTCCAACACCCCTCACAACCAGCAGGGACATCTTCAACTAGATCAGGTTGCTCAGAGCCCCGTCCAACCCGACCTTGAATGTTCCCAGGGATGGGGCATCTACCACCTCTCTGGGCAATTTGTTCCTGTATTTTACCACCTTCATTGTAAAAAATGTCTTCCTTATATCCAGTCTAAATGTACCCTCTTTCAGTTTAAAACTATTACCCCTTGTCCTATCGCTACAGGCCCTGCTAAAAAGTATGCCCCAATCTTTCTTATAGGCCCCTTTTAAGTACTGAAAGGCTGCAATAAGGTCTCCCCGCAGCCTGCTCTTCTCCAGGCTGAACAACCCCAACTCTTTCAGCCTTTCCTCATAGCAGAGGTGTTCCAGCCCTCTGATCATTTTTGTGGCCCTCCTCTGGACCCTCTCCAACAGATCCATGTCCTTCTTGTGCTGAGGACCCCAGAGCTGGACGCAGCACTCCAGGTGGGGTCTCGCCAGAGCAGAGTAGAGGGGCAGAATCACCTCCCTCAACCTGCTGGCCATGCTTCTTTTGATGCAGCCCAGGGTACGGTTGGCTCTCTGGGCTGTGAGCACACATTGTTGGCTCATGTCCAGCTTTCCATCCACCAGTACCGCCAAGTCCTTCTCTGAAGGGTTGCTCTCAATCTGTTCATCCCCCAGCCTGTATTGATACCAAGGGTTGCCCCGACCCAGGTGCAAGACCTTGCAGTGGACCTTTTTGAACCTCATGAGGTTCACATGGGCCCACTTCTCAAGCTTGTCCAGGTCCCTCTGGATGGCATCCTGTCCCTCGGGCATGTCAACCGCACCACTCAGCTTGGTGTCATCTGCAAATTTGCTGAGGGTGCACTCGATCCCACTGTCTATGTCATTGATGAAGATATTAAACAGTACTAACCCCAATACAGACCCCTGAGGGACACCACTCATCACTGATCTCCATCTCCAGAGTTTCCACCTCTTGTGTCCACATATGAAGAACTCTGGGGCATGGAAATAGGAGGGGGTCAGTGTCTCACAGTCTTTGGGATTAAATGTCATGGACGGCTCTTAGAAACTCCTTAAGTTCTGTCTTACAGCCAGTTGGGTTTGTTGTCACAATTGCAATTGGTAACTTGTTCTAAAACCCCACTTCTCTGATCCACAGGACAGGAAGGCCTACTACGGAAAAATGAAGAGATACTGAATGATTGTGAGGATTTGATCTTTTCAGCTTAATCAAAAGATGATATGATTATACAGTGCACAAGTATTTTTCTGAGGAATATTTTTGAAAACAACATCATTAGCCTAGTAGATGAAAGCATAAGAATATTCAAAGGCTGAAAGATAAAAAGTTAGACAACATCAAGCACAAAATGACTTATTTTCAATAGTCAAAATAAGTAATGCTTGGAGCACTTTAGCAAATATTTACTGTTTCCTCAGAAATCATGCTTCAGCGTTCACATTCAAGACGTATTATGTAGAAATTAGTATGTAGAATGTGGGGCTGTTGAAACACAGAAAACAGAAGAGAAACAAATGCCAAGGCATGCAAAGGCTCTGAGGCTGAATCAGAAGGCTGAGAGAGAGTTCAGAACAATCTTTACCCTGTGAGTTTGCATAGAATTTAGAAGATATGGGGAAGAAAAAACCCACTTAAGGAAATTCTTCGCTGTCTTCAGAGCAGAACATAATTCTGTGTATGGGAGATAAAGGGAAGGACCAAGAAAAAGCTAAGGAAAAGTGGAAAAATGCTAAGCTCACAACTGTGGTATTTCAGCGCAAATCAATGATGAATTCCTAATAATAAATGCAGCTTGAAGAGACAAAGATGTGATTGAGACTTTCAGCTTTCTAGACTTGCACTCTTTGTACTCAGCAAAAATAAAAGATAATTATTTAACGGGCATATTTTCAGAAGAACTGACATCAGTTTCAGACACTTTGCACCAAGGATGTAACTTGTGCTGCCCAGTCCTTAAAGATGTCTGTCAAAGCGTAATACCATTGTCCAGAAACAAGCCCACAGCTAACCAAAAACGTGTCTGCGTTCATGAGATTCAAACTCTACCAGGCAGCAAAATTAATCTGAGCAAAGAGTCTCTGATTTTCCCTGTTTTCACAACCCCTAGTAGAACAATTTTGCCGCTCAGATTTTATTATATCCTATCTATAATTCCTAAGCTGTATTTTCACAGTTATGTATATAAATATATAAATATTAAATTGTGAGCACCTATAAAACAATCTTATATTTATTGAATGATATAATAAAATTGGATACATTATTTGTTGGTTTCAAGGATTTTGCTTTTATTGTTACTATAAATTTATACCCCAAAATTATTTTCATTTGAAAATTCTTGGCATAACTTGAAACTGTGATAACCTATTTCATATCAGCATTTCTCATTTTTTTTAAATGCAGAAGTAATGGAAGTAACTGAAATTTCCACCCCTTTAACTTCTCTAACTCTCCTCCAAAGACAGACCAAAGACAGACTCATCCTAATGTGCGAGTCATATTTTAGGCAGTTCTCTGACTCCCCAGTGGGTCTTCACACTTCTAGAGAAGATGGGCAACATGACAGAGGGTTTTATTTCACTACAGAATGATGAGGAACACAATGACTTTACAAATTTATGATATATCTTCTGTGAAGAGAGACAACACTGTTGGAATCAGTGTCTTTAGACATATGATAAAATGAGTAGTATGTATAATTTTTTTTTTTTTTTTAATTAGACACTGCAAAGACATGGCCATACATAAAATAGATCTCTGTATTTGCAATATCTGCTTAGAAATATATGTGAAATAAGTAGCAAGTTCAGGGGTCTCAGATTGGCTTCAATAATTCATCCACAGTAATGAAATCCTAGAAATTTTACATCATCAGTGAACTACAAGAACAGAATTTTTATACCATCTTAGATAATACTATATCAAAGCATCTGTGCTGCAAAAAACAGCTGATGAAAAAAACTAGTAGAACCGAAGAGAGTGTCAGATGAGACTATCCATGCAACTTTTATCTCCGAAAGCAGAAGAGGCTCTTGCTTTACAATTACAGCAGGATGGAACTAGAAGAAACCACAGCATCTAATCAGAAATAGGTGCATTTTTTGCCATACATGATCTTTAACTCATTCAGATGGTACATATATCAATATTAGAAGTATTACGTAATCTAAATCATTAATTCTAGGCAATGGTAAGCAAGTCTATGCCTCTCAGAAAACCTAGGTCTATGTTATCTGTTGAAAGTGATATTTTGATTATACTGGCCAAGATTTGAAAAGTTGTTTTATTTAAGAATTCAAACAGATTCCAGGTTTCAGAAACCAATCAATCAACATCATTGGTTTATAGTCGTATTAAGTCATCTTAACCTGTCCAAATTGTTAGCATAAAGAACAAAACGGATCAGTGACCATTTGAGTTTGTTATCATTCAACTGTGCACTTCTTATAATCAGGAGAAAACTATTTTTGTTTTTATTACATTTCTGCTACTACAGTTAATGAATACAAGCAGCTATTAGTCTAATCATGCTCTAATTGTATATACGATACATGCCGTCATTCACAGAGTACCATATGGCAATTCTGCATCTAACTAACCTTTTGGACTCAAAGTGTACTAATTACACTTTGCTTTGTAAAGCAAAATGGTGCTTTGGTTGAATTCAAAACTGCCTGCTGGAAAACTGAGAAAGCTACTGCCAGTGGATCTAGAGTATTTAATTATATATGTGTGAGAAAAAGGAAAAAAGAAAGGAAAGAAGTCTGACCTAACTAGGAGGAACTTCTTATCACCTATGAAGAGTGATTGCCTATTCTGAATTTAATTCTCAGAGCTGAGTACTAAGGGAGATAAAAGGAGAAAAAAAAAAAGAACAAATAGCTCAAAAGCCAACACCAACAAACTGCTAAGTTTTAACTTGGACATAATCAGGTTTCCATAAACATGTGAAAGATTCAATGATCATATCAGTTGATTTTACTGCTGTCTCTAATACCTGGGAAAGATACTTTGATTAAGCTGATTTTGGCCTCTTTGTGAGAAATGTCTTGGGTGTTAAACAAGTATCAGTTCAGTAGTATTATTACTAGCAGCCCAAATGTACTACTGGTAATCATCAGCAGTTCAGAGATTAGAAAAGGCAATCTGAGCCTTGCATATGGCAAACACTGCGCTTTTGCTCAGACAGAAAGGCTGGATAGTGTTTACGAAAGGACTATTTGCCTCAGACAAACATTAGCAAACTGTTCATGTCATTCATCGAGAATGGGCCTTTTGATATTAGAAAACTCTTACAAGATAATGAAGATGATTAATAAAAGTTATGGCAAACTATTATGGTTTTGTGCCAACTCAATGCAGTCCTGTCAAAAGTCTTTTAACATAATATTGATCTCATATAAAGGACCATATTTCATAGACTGACAAAAAAGAGGCTTTTTGGTTCGCCAAAGCAAGCTGAACAGTTCAGGCAAAAATCTGAAATTCACTGATGCTGTTGAAATGACAGGTGTTAAAAAAATCTTGTAACTGACTTGACTTATCTATAAAATTAAAATAAAATTTATTTTAACATTATTTACAACAGTTACTGTGCTTTTTCATGATCAAAAAGCAACAAACATATTTGGTCAGTAAAAACTCTGACGTTAGATTAATGGAGATGAGAAACAGGAATGAACAAGTAAAATATGTATTCAGAAAGAACAGTTTTTCCTCTCTTATGTGCTGCTTCACATAAAAGCAGGCTTTGAAGTTTCCAGGTAGAGTACAGTCACATAGACACTTAGTCCTCAAAGCAAAAATAAATTAAAATTGCCAAATTATATACAGTTTCATAAAAAAGGTTTCACAACAACTCTGGAAAGTTGTCTCAATGTTAAATTTAGCTGGTATCATCAGCTATATGCAGAATTCTAAGTATTCAGGGTTTTGGCACATGTGAAATGAAATGGCAAAGGGAATTAAATAAAATATTAAACCACAGAAAATTAAAACAAAACAGTGAATGTTTCTGATTTCAGCCATAGAATTCTAACTAATATTTTAGCTAATTTCCAATAATTACTTCTGGTCTATGTAGCAGCTTCTTTTGTGAGTTCTATCCTGATATTGTAAATACATTCACTGGAAGAATTTATTTGTGCACACAATCTGTGCATTATGAAATCTGGAATGCTGGTTTGAAGAGCCAGAAACCCATTCAAATGATTTTAAAAATTAAAGTTTAATTCCATGCGGTATTTGTTTATACTGTAAACAGACTAAGATGTCCCTTCAGAATATCTCCTAAAAAAACACAGACAGAAGGTAGAGATGTTGACATTAATATGAAGACATTTTTGGATATGCTGTCTCATAAAACCATGAAAGCCAGGAGAAACACCATCAGAGCAAGGGATTCGAAGTCCTGCAAAAGTGATCTGAAAAGAGAATATAGACCATTAACTCTTTGGAATCTTTCCATATATAATTTTTATCCTAGCACTACATGAATTATTTCATTCTAGGCTGTGGCTTAATGTATGTTATAGATTAAGAGATCCTCCTTCACGCTTACAATATATATTCACAAGATGCACAAGAAAATAATAACAGCAGGATACATACAGGAATATCTGCTGCCACTGGCAAAGTTTTCTATCACGTATCAGACAGCTGCTCTTTTAGAGGTTTTGTGCCTCCTCGTCTCAATTACAAATGCTTGCTCTCTTCTCCCCATCTTCAATTGCCTATATCCCATTTTCACATTTGTTCTTGCACTGTGTAAATTCATTGGCATTTGTGAAGTCACTCAGCTTATACTGGGAGTGCTTACATTAGCATTTGAGTTTGGCTCAAGAGCGTGCTTTTGAAGTAAATCTGTTCACACTCATGCTTTATTTCACAACACAGAGCAGCTGTATTATATATGAGAGACTACTTGTACGAAACTGAATTGAAAGATGCCCTACAGGAGTGCACCTCCAGCACACTGGACATTGGGTCCTCAGCACCAACTGCTTCTCCCTACACACCCACTCCTATCGGATTGCACTAGTTGCTAATACCCACAGCTATATGCAAGCAGCAACAGTCCAAAAGTATCTCCTGCTTACTGAAATAATCTATTTCTCTCAGTTTTAAAACTCTTTGGACACATAGCTGAATCCTTTTGTAATAAAAGGCTGTGATAAAGGGTGCAGCCTCTTGACACAGGAGTCAGAGAGGAGGCAGTTTGGGAGCATGGTGTGAGATAGCAACAGATCTTTCATCCAGCTTAGGGTGCACATGGGGAGCAAAACATGCAAGATGTGCATTGTATCAGTGATGGGGAGGGGAGGGTGAATCCTATCAATACCTGGAAATACTTCTTCATGTCTCTCCTCTCCCTACACATACTTTACTTCACCATCATTTCACCTTATTTTTTAATAGTAGTCTTCAAAATAAACTGTTAGTAATAAAATTGGGGTGGAGATCTCCTATATCACCAACCAAAGCACAGTGTCTATGCTTGTTCTCAATACTGATTTGGAAGGGGGGTGGAGGATGGGAATCCTTCCCAATTGTAATTGACACGTTGAAATAAAGAGCATGAAGTGACCGTACGATTGATAATCCTGACTGAAGAGATTGTCATCAAATCATATATCTGGCTAGAAATAATCTAAGCCACTTCTTTTATGCTGCTAATTTCCTGTGCTGAACAGTGTTTCCCTTAGATTACACTGAGGTTGAGACTTCAGCATTATTTCTGAAGGCAGTGTGCTTATGCCGAGTCATCCATCCATCCTGATGCCCTCACCTTTCTTGGAGATTCTTTTTAGTAGAAGCTTCACTTTCATTTGCTTGAAGAGTCAGATGTGGGTTTGAACTAACTTCAAGGATGTTAGCAAATGCTGCAGAGTCAACTGGAGTGATTAGAGGCTGATTCTGAGGAGCAGCAGAGCTATCCAA
Source organism: Platalea leucorodia (assembly GCF_965183815.1). NCBI lineage: Eukaryota > Metazoa > Chordata > Aves > Pelecaniformes > Threskiornithidae > Platalea > Platalea leucorodia. The sequence continues at coordinate 41,703,542 of NC_138825.1, read as the reverse complement.
GTGGTGGAGATCTCCGGGCTGAATCAGAGAACTCCAGCTTGAGCTCATCTACAACCTGAATGTTTGATGCTTACAATTAAAGACATGTCTACCCTTGCTCTTTCAGTGGCCTCAACTCAGGTTTCAGACAATTCCTATCATACTGAGAGTAGGCCCTTGTATTGGGATACTGTCAGCATCAATGTAAAGCTGTGCCTAAGCTCATACATCAAGTACACCTTGAATTCAATTAGCAAAGTAAAGCTACTAAGAGAGGAAGAAAGCCATCAGAGTATGTATCAGGTACATCAGAGGTCTGGTTAGTACTGAGACCAAATGAGGCCAATAGCTAGTTACAGCTAACTAGCAACACTTTCACTTAGCCCACTTCAAGCCCAAGATACCTTTTTTAATTATTATTAAAAAATAACATAAGAGCTCCTCCTATCTTACTGCTCCTAAATGCACCACATTTCCTCCGTCCCCATGCTCCTGTGGACTAAATTTTCATCTTCCTCCAGCTGTCTACAACTCTCTTTGCAGAGGGACTCACCTGCCTCCTTTAAAACCTCATTCAATCCCATGAGCATGCCTTGCTATGACCTTTTATAGCTAGCTTCCACTTTGCTCCCAGCTTGATTAATTTTGTCTGGTTTTCCTCCTCCTGTGCTCTTATTAGCACGTACTTCTCTCTTATACAATCTATTTGGCCTTGTCCTCTATTTACCTATGTCTCTCTCTCCAGCTCTCTGCATCTTGCCTTCTGTTTACACTCTTTCAAAAGGAATAGGGCTCTCCTTCCTGTGTGCCAAACATTCTTCTTTCTTCCTTCTAATACAGCACTTTGAACGTCCTCTTTTGCTAAGCCTGACTATAATAGATTTCTCCAACAGTGTTCCTGACCTTTTGTTTTCCAAAGAGTTAGTCGGTAAAATTGCTTAGCACAGAACCCTCAAGGATGTCTGCAATGGTAAAATGAAAAGGATCAAACCTGAGTGCTTGACCCCTGACTGTGTATAATGCTTAGCTGTTCTTTCTCCCCCAGGCTTTGCCTGGACTGTTCAGACCAGTTTTCTCCAAAGCATCCCCACTTGATTTGGGGATAACTCATATCAGAGATCACACTGAAAAAGAGTGAGCATAGAACTGTATCAGTTTTGGCTCTCTCCAACCTATACAATTCTCCAACACCCTGTCCTCAGCAACCAGAGCACCTCAGGGTCTGTCATAAACAACATCTGTACCAGGTGATAAAAACAACATTTTGGTGGAACACAGAACATCCCTCACATTATTTCAAACACTTTGAACATAAAAGTAATTGTATTTTAAGGCTACAGGAATACCATGTAGGCCAAGTGCTAAATAGTTGCTATGGTCTAGAAAGAACCAGCCTGAAGCAATGTAGACATAGGCTCATCTACACAATTTGGATTTAGGGACAGGGATCTTTTCCTGTCCCTTTTTATTTCACTGTATAGATCTATTATTTACACACACACACACACCCCCCATGGAATGAACTAGGCACATATCACTCACAGTGCTTTACAGACATAATCTAGTCCACCGTGATGGCATCTTCTCCATCATCACAGTTGTGGCACCTCAAAGCTACAACTAATACTCAAGATAGACAGTTCCTTCTTTTATTCAGCACTTTTGCTATTAAGGTAGGCCATGGTGTATTCATACTCAAAGATGCATGCATAGCATGTGGGTGAAAGAAGGAGGGTGCTGAGTTTTCCAGCTGCCTAATTTCCAGTTAAGCTTCCTTCTGCTGCTAAAAAAAGTAATGGCTGGATGCTGCTGGTTCATCCCAGTGCCCACAAGATTCCTCTCTCCTGTTGTTGTTAGGTCATGGTCTTACACTAAGATCCACAGAATATTGCAGGACCTCCCAGTCTATTACAAACTGGATGCCAGATTGTATTCTAATAGTTTATTCATTGGCCAGATGGCAAATAAATCTTTAGAGGTTATATACAAGTACTACTGGAAGAAGAGAGACCAGATGGAATTGTCTTGCTGGCCTCCAATTGAATAGTCCTGGTTTATATGGTCATAACTAGATTAGGGGAAAAAAAGTCATCTCATTTTTACCAAAATCAGTGAAGGTCTCTCTGTCAGAAGAGCTTGTATGGTGGTCATAATTTGAATGGAGAAGAACTGTATTTTTTTAGACCAGCTGATACAGATGGAAAAAACAGAAAAGCATTTTTGCACAGATTTTTTTTCAGGTCAGAAAACAGAAACAACAAACTTCAAATAGCTTTTGAAAAATTGCTCTGAGTTTAATTTAATTACGTTCATCAGTCTGAAAAAAAAAGAGGTAGGAGTTAGTAGTCGTAAGATAGGGTGATATGTTAGCAAAGGAGGGAGGAGAGAAGTTCAATAGCTCCTGTGAGAATACAGAAAAAGAAGTAATTATCACCTATGGAGCAATGAGATATGAGTGATGTTTGGCACAAGGGAAATTCTAAAATGTTGATCTAAGTATATGATTATTTTGTGTCTAAAATTATGAACTTCAATTTTTAGGCTTGCTTTTTAATGATATTTTGAAAGTCTGCCTTGAGGTCAAAGATTTAACAGTTGTTTTCTGAATGCTTTGACACTGGTAACAGAGCTCCTCTAACATCTGTATTAATATGCCTTGCATTGAGTCTGCTTGAAGCTTCCAGTTAGGTGGAAGTTATGAATCTAAGAAGCTGTATGTACATTGTATATTCTGCTGGGTATGTGATAAATAAAGTTTATTGCACATTCAAAGGGTGATAAGACAAAATGTAAAGTAATAAAGAAATATTGAGAAAGGCAAAGAAAATGGGGAACAGCCTGTTCCTAGAGAACAGTGGCAAAGGGAAGAGAAACCTACATCTCTCCCATCAGAGAAGAAAAAAGAAACCAGCCAAAAAAAGGAAGTTAGACCAAGGGAAAAGATGAGATAGCCAAACTCTTGATCTATAAATGATCCTTGACTACTGTTAAAGATATTGTAATGGTAAGCTTGGGATATTGCAAACTGAAGAGCTACACTTAAGGAAAGAAATTCTCACGGGCACTCGTTAATTACTACCTTCCAACAAGCAGCAGAGGAGTGTGAAGCAGCATATGACTTGGAAAAGGTCACCCCATTGTCACATGAAGCCAATGAAAAAAACGGAGCAACTTCATTGTTTTATTGAGACTGGACAGTTTGTCAAAGTTTACTGAAAAGTTGTCCATTTGAAAGTGTATGTATGCAGCCCATGCAGACTAGTGGAAATGTACTGTAAAAAATAATTTTTCCTTCCTTAGTAGTGTATAAGATTACATTGAAAATCTGCATTAAGCACTCTATATTGCTCACTCATGTTTTTGTAGATCATTACTTGTTTACTTGCTTTTTTAATCCTTCATTCTAAGGCAGGTCACAGAGTGAGTACCTTATCATATCAGTAGTACAGGAATGTAATAACCTGGTGGGGAATGCATTTAAGTGGGGAAAAAAAAAAAAGACAAGTATTTAGTGGGCTTAGTTTGCAGCAGTATCTAGGGTTTAAGCTTTCTGAGAACATGGGGCCCCTTATACATAGGTAAGCAGGTCCTTCCTCTCTGTTTTCTCTCCTCACCAGAACTGAGGATTGATATAGCTTCTGTGGGTTTCCCTTCAAATATTGTTTACGAGGGAAGTTTGTGCTTTTGAGGCTAGAGATATAGAGAAGTATTGGCTACTTAGAGAGAATGTTCCAGAGGGTTATGAAAGCCCACTTGAACTGGATGCAATGTTGGATGTAAATGAGGGGAGAAGTGGACATTTGTTAATACTCCCAAGCAAAAGTACCCTGGATATCACAGAGTATGGGGAAACCCAGCTGCTGTACTGGTTTGATGAGTGCAAACTTGATCCCTGCTGTTCTTATTCCATGTGAAATTGTCGACAAGCAATTTTTATTCTTTCATTGAGTATGATACCGAATTCAGAGCAAAAAAATAAAAGAGACCGTGAGAGAGAGCGCGCGGCATTAGACTAATCAAAATAACGTCCTTATTATGATGAGCTTAATAAGCCAGAAACTCATCTTAATTAATTAGCTTTAAATCAGATTCTAAAAAAAGAATCTTGGTTTTAAGTGGGACCTCAGATTAACTAATTAGTTAATGTTTGCAAAGTGTGGTGAATATGTGGAAAGAGAGGGAGTTTGTTCTGTAGTGCAGGATCTGTACTTAGTCTGGAGTAGTGTGGTCTCAGCTGAGGCCCTGTTTGGAGTTTAGGTTTGCATGTAGGGGAAAATATCACCTGATGGTTGTAGCCAGGTATTGACAAAACATCTTGGTTCTGAGCTGATCTATGTTATTGATGTACTGTGAATGGGAGCAAGTCCATTTTGTTCCTCTAAAAACCAGGCATAGTCAAAACAGACTACTTTGGTAAGGCAGTAAGGTTCCATTAGTTGATGTGTGTGATGCTCTTGAAAGGCCATGGGATGGTATTAAGTGTGAACTGAATCTCTTTACATCAATTGTGATCAAATGCAGTCCTAAGGACTGTGCTGGTATGGGGAGAGAGAGTAACAAGAGTTCCCTGTGGCTTTCACAGTGCCATGTGCATGAATGAATACAGTTATGTCTTTGTTTTGTTGGCATACCAAACTGCTTTGATTTGTGGATGTACAACTGAGATTAAGTGATCACAGTACACAGGGAAGGATAGAAAAGATTAAAAGCAGAAGAGATTGAGGGGGCAGGTGTCAGTGAGAGCCAAGAAGCACAACAGATTGAAAAATGAAGGAAGGCATAAGGTGGGCTCTGTTATGGGAAAGGGCAAAGTGGAGGACAGGTACTTAGTATAATAATTAATATTCACTTCCTTGGCAAATGACAACGCATTCAAAGAAATTGTATTCTCTCTGACAACTACTCGGAACTAGACAGGGAGGGGAAAATTCATGGATATTTTACTGTTATGAAGTAATCTTGGAGCACTCATGAAGGACGGCAGAAAGAAAGAATTCTCTTCTTGATGCTACTGTATAGACCAAAAGCATTATAAAAAAGTAGCATGTTCACGTGCTACTAAATTGGCTCTTTCTCACATACAGATGAAAAGAAGATGACAATCACTGTATTTTGTACAAAAATTTGTGACTTCTTTTTCCCCTTTGATGATCTGCCTCTCTTTCTGTCCACTCCTAGACAACCAGCAAACCTGACTCACCACTGACTGTTTCAGGACTGACCATCCATGTGTCAGGATTCACAGTGACTGCCTCAGAGTTTGTGTCTCTGCCCAGTTGGGGACACCTCTTCCTCATTAGCTTTATCTATGAAGTTGGAAACTAGCTAGGTCTCAGGTTCCTTCTTCATGAAATTACCAAGCATAACATGAAATACTAGTATCAAAACAACATTCTGTGTTGTCCAACTGACAGTAGTTTGAATTCAAAGAATCCAAGCCACATCTCCTTTCCATATCCATTTACTCACTTCCTCGTATGCAGTATCATGCATTTCTCATCATGAACCTTATTTTTTACTATAAGTTTAATTTTTGTTATTGCTCAGTTTCATTAAAATGAAGAAAAATTTCATTTCCCCTCTACAAAATACTGTTCTACAATGTTCATTATTTTAAATTCTTACAATGTATTTCCTTTATGAATCATTTCCCCAGACTAAACAACTCCAAATTTTTATAAGTCCCAGTACAAAACCAAAACTTCTATTACATTTTGCCTATTTATGAAGACTTCATACAATATTCCAGATGACAGCACACAAAATTTATTAAGCACAATTTCTAATTAATTAATTAATTTCATGATTATTTCTGTTTCATTCTTAATATTTATCTTTGCCTCAGTAAGTGCTGCTGCATGCCACTAGAGGATTTCCTTCATTTGGAAACAATCATTCCTCTGTCTATACTTCAGCGTATTATCATTTAGAACTCAACAGTGCCTACAACAATGGATTTGTTAGCAATGAATTTCATCTTTTATCATATTGACAATTTATCTACCTTTTCTTCTCATCTGATCTTTAGACCTGACTAATCTAATTACTCTTTTGTCCTTCAAATCTGAGAACAACTTGACTCATCTGAGAAAACCAGGACCACTGAAATGGTAATGCACAATGAAGCTGGGTAACAGGGAAAACAAATTCAAGTGACTTCAGTCTCCTTTCCTTGAAATTCTGCCTTCTTACATTTTTGTTTTGTATTTTAGCTATGTTCTGGCATATACTCAAAAAGAAGATTATGCCATATTCAGAGAAAGTAGTAATTTAAAATTCATAATCATGATGATTCACACTAGAAACATCAGCCAACTAGAGTTACAAGAAAGTACAGCAACATTAGGGATCCTTACTCTTCTGTGACCTAAAAACGAAACGTGAAAATTGTAGTGGTTTGACGTAAGGGTGACATTAGAGTTTGACTGTCTCCTTGTGCAGATAGAGATGAGGCTGAGTACTTCTTTTGCCTGCCCAGTCTCCTGATTATGGTGAAGGTAAATCTGCAATGGGTACCCTGCAGAGTGAAGGGCTCAGACTATCCTAAAGGCCACACATCCCCAAGTCCCAAGTTCCACATGGCTGTCAGAGAGGTTCAAATACTCACATAAGGACAAAAGTCCATCCCCACAGTTCCCACCACAGATGCAGGAGAGGGACCGGCTTTATGGCCTCACTCCTACTACTCTTTTTCTCTTCTTCTAATCTGCACCCTTTCCTCCTAGAATAAGCTCCTCAATCCCTACCCATTTACTGCCAGTATCTCCATTTATTTCTTTGCCTCAACATTTTCACCCCTGCCTATACTCTCTTTTTTCTCAGTTCACCATGAAAATATTTGCATGCATCCTCTACTTATTTTTCTAAAAAATGCATACTTCCCTATCTTTCCTTTAAAGAATGTATCACACCTTTGTTGTTATGTGGCCCCCAGTAACACCTGGAAGATGCAAAGAAGCTGGCAAACACAAAGCCAAACATACTGCATATGAATGACAGATTCTTTCTTTTGGTTATCTTCTTTTCAACAATATTAGGCATTGTTTGGAACTGAGAGTAATATTACAAATTGAGAAAATACATTGATTTTTAAATTGGCAATGCCCCTTTAAGTAATTCCAGCTTTCCTTTAAAAGATAGTAAAAAATCTGATAAAATGCTGCTAGTGTGAGGTATGCTGTCAGGGGAGATGACAGTGATAAGTTTTGAAGAGAAAGCTCAGATAAAGAAGTCTGATGAAGTAGAGCACATTTTCTTTGTTTCTGCTTAATTTGATTCAGTAGGGGATATAAATATGACTCTTGGTATCTGCGTTCGAAGAAAAAGAGCATCGCAATCTCTTCTTCCACAAAATAAAACTGAGCTGAGCCAGTACTTTCAAACAGATCTGGAAGTTTTGGTAACTGCCTACTTTTTATCTGAGGTATGCTTGTCAATCCCACATTTAGATCAATTTCATCCCATTTTAGTTTAATGTGATTAGCAAGAAATGTTTTTTAGGAGAAGTCAGGTTCAAAGCAGTTTCTGCTTTTATCACAACTGGGCAGCTAGTCTCCTGGACATTTTGTCCACAATACAACCACACATAATTTTTTAAGTGCCTCATCAGGACAGTCCCAAGGATAGAACAACACGAGAACAGTAAGTCAATACACATGTTCAATGCTGTCAGATGCATAGTAAAGAAGACTTGTACAGGCTGGAGATTGTAGAACTATGTTTTTTCCTCTGACACAGAAATGTGGTGTTATCTCCTGTCTCCCATGATACGAGTTTGGTTTAGGGAGTGAAGAATTCATTCTCACTAGCTATTGTGTTGAGGCAAAGATTCTCAACAATTCTCAAGATGATGTCTGGGCAAGAGTAATAATGACGTGCGTTTCAGTCCAGCTGATGTAATTTAAAACACAGACTATAAGAGTTTTAGGGGATTAAAAAAAAAAGGAGCAGCAGTGAATGAAATTTTTAAAATCTACTGAAAATATCCACTGCAGCCTGAGGAATTTAAGAAAATTAGCTATCATTGCTTATTAGCAACATCACTAATTAACTATTGATTAAAATAATCTTTGTAGCCAGTAAAAACAATACACTTAGCAGACCTGTCAGATATTACAAATAAGAAAAAAGGAGCGGTGACTATCTAGACCACATAGTTCACAGACCATCCATAATCTGAAATTTTTTCACATATGCTATTTTTTTGTGGACATATGAATGAGTAGCCAAATGAAAAATACAAAACAGGCTAAATTCATCTTTAATTATATGTGGTCTGCAGGCTGGGGACTATCTCTATGCTTTTCATTGTTTGCTTCCTTTTGTTCTCTTTCTTCATTGTAAAGATTTTAGAGACTTCCTGAGCTAATGCCATGCCTGATTTTTCCAAAAGGCCTCTTTCACTTCTCAGCAGGAAGCTAACAGCTGACTATTGATATCCTGCTTCTTTAATTGTGTTATTTTCAGGGAATCACTGCTTTCAAAAACTACCAGCTTTGCGCTGAAGCTGTGCTTATCCATGGAAGACAGAAAACGCAGCAGTCACATAAAGTTCTCCTGTAAGTCCCACACTTCAGGGCTCGGTGCAGGAATGAGATGGCATTTTAAGCTCCGTACCTAAGTACTATTTGGTGCTTTGCTGAGGCTGCCAACAAGCTTGCCAATTAATGCTAGATGTGAGAGGATAATCTATCCTCTAGAAACTAGAAACAGACAGGCAAACATCATTTCATACAGTCCAATGTTGCCCTAGAAAACTATGCAGCTATGCTGATTGAATATTCCCATATCAACCCCACCTCTGAGGAAAGAAATTCTCTTCTCCTAGAAGAATGTCCTTGCAATGGCACAGAGCAAGTGCAAAAAATCCCCTGTACCACTTCTTTCACATATAGAAACAACTTACAGATGAAATAGAAATTGAGACTAACTTTCTTCAAATTCTCTCAGCCTGTTACTTAATCCCAGCTGAAAAGCCCTGAAGCTCCACTTTACCTGCTGGGATCCATCCTACTGGGAATCCATCTTCTGGAGTTGGCTGCAGCCTTCCAGTGGAATAGCCACTATAACAACTAAGCTTGTGAAGTTTCTTTGAGAAACCTCTTCAGATATGTGGACTGTGGGAACTCAGACTGGTCAGGGCAATGCTTGACAATACCACAGAGGGTCTCTGCTATAACTCATGCTGGCTTCACCCACAGGTTTGGAGAGAGAAACTGTCGAAGACTAGACTGTCGCTTTTTCTTGCTACTTATAGATCCTCAGACCCCCTGAAAAAAGACAAAGAAAGACGTGTGAAAGTGGTGGCCTTTTTCTACCCACAAAAGGGAGAATTATCCCAAGTGTCCTCTGGTTATACAGAAGCATCCATAGCAGATGAACAAAATAGTAGAAGGAATTTAAAAGCAGATACACAGAAGAAGGATTATGGCCTTCTTGATATCAATTGTCTCATGCTTAGAAAGTGGACCCTGAATAAGAAAGGGCTATGACTACGTCTGCTGATGAATACACACTTTTTTATTTCATTGCCTATGTCTTATACACCTATTTCTGTACTGTTAATTGCAGCATTGGGCTCTGAGGCAAGGTGAAACGAGGTCTCTTTACTAGGCTAAGTTTTGCTATAGCAGCTTCTAGTAGGAAAAAATAAGAGGCACAAAAGTTTGTTTCATTAATTATTGGACAAAAATCAATTTTAAAGTGAAATTAGTATAGCAATAACGCACATTGTGCCAGCTACAGAGCTTCATTTGCTAAGAGGCCTGATTCAGCCAAGTACAAATTCAGAGTGGCTTATCAGGCAGTCAGTGTTTAAAATACCAACTATTGTCATAGTACAGTTTGACATTGCTTCAGCTTACAAACCTCAGTTCCATGGGACCTTTCAGTATTGCTAATGAACTAAAATAAGGGAAGACACCATGTCTTTATGTCACAAAGGGAATCAAAGTGCAAAAGCAATGACAAATTATTAATATAATTCATAATCCTACATAGACAAAAAATATTTCTGGTAGAAGCTAACAGAATAAAAGAAGACCTAGAAATATTTTCCTGTTGATAGGACAGTTGTGAGAGGTCTTTTTCTCAGTGAACTTAATTTTTTCTACCAGAAATTCTTGTTCCACTATTATGTTTGGGAGTAAAACCTGAATGGAAATAGCTGCAGAAATCAGAATATATTAGCATATATATATTTTCAACAATAGGAAATGAACCAGTTTGCCACAACAGTTGCAACAGGTATACAACTTTGGGTATTTTTTGGAGTGTGACTTTATGAAACTTCCTTGCACTAAATTTAAGTGCCAAATGTCCATTTCCTAAGGCAATATGTATTTCATATCTTTAGTTGAAAGTTTTCTTGATGCTATTTTAAAAACTCTGATTTTGGTTTAATCTCTTCTTTTTTGTCTTTACTGGCTAGCCCTAACCAAACTTATTTCCGTCTCTTTTACACCTCTTCCCTTCAAGTGTTCTGTCATTCTGGTACCCTTTTCTCTACAAATACCTTCAGGTCTTTGAAAAGAAACCTTTTTTCAGCATCCTGGTCTCCATCTTTACAAATCTAAATAGTGGTATCCATATCTTGTTCCATTTCTTCTTCCTTATTCTTGGCAAATTTTCCAAACCTTCACTGCATTTGACTTCAGCCCTCTTGAAATTTGAGTTTCTATTCTTTATCTGAATGCTCCCCCTCTTTCTATTTTAGCTCAGTGTTGCAGAAAACAACTTTTGTTCCCCTGCAATAAAGCGTTGTATCAATAAAATCTGGAGCAATTAAAATATGTACACAGAAGGAACACGTATTTTTATTATAACTTAAAATTACATGAATTATAGAACTGCTGTGTTATTTTGTAAGAATTTTGTGTATTTCTCTGTCTAGCACAAGAATATGCAGAATCACAGATTCCTAGACACCTCTGCCAAAAGGGATAATGAGCCTCAGTAAAATTCAGACTCAACAGTATTTCTTATTTTGCCCACAACTCTTATCTCCTACAAGTGCATTCAAAATACTAAAGAATTATATATAGTTAAACTGGACATTAGGAAGCACTTCTTTACTGAGAGGGGGGTCAAATACAGGAACAGGCTTCCTAGAAAGGCAGTGGATGCCCCAAGCCTGTCAGTGTTTAAGAGGCATTTGGACAATGCCCTTAATAACATGCTTTAACTTTTGGTCAGCACTGAATTGCTCAGGCAGTTGGACTAGGTGATCGTTGTCGGTCCCTTCCAACTGAAATAGTCCTGTTCTAGTTGTTTTGATTTGATTCAATTCAATTCTATATATGTTAAAACAACAGTAGTCTGCTTCCCCACCCTTCTCAAATGGAAAAGGATGATGAAGATGAGTAAGCCCTCAAATGAACCCCAAGCTGATTCAGATGGGATGATGAGAAAATGGCTGAGTAAGTTCAAAAGCTTAGGACTCTGGAAGGAAAATGCAATTTCGTCAGTATCCTTAGTTCTATGTTAAGAAGATAACAGATGCTATGCTTACCCCAGCTTTTGCAGAATGACAGGAGGATGTACATTGTCTATTAAAGAGCCAAAATGTCATTTGCTAATATCTTATACTTGGAAATAAAACACCGGCAGGCACTGCAGATCTTAACAGCATAGAGGTTGGATCCACCCTACTTTAAATGTAGCTGTCTCTTATGTGTCCAGGCTAGTCTAGCTATCCAAGTTTCTTCAAAAGTGAATGAAGAGAGAGAAGCACCTTCAGCAAGTAATTTGTCTCCTTCTAAAATAACTGAGATAGATGTGATGAATCACTTTCTGGGGGAATTTTCTTCACTGATTTTAGAAGTCTGCTTGGGTAGTTTAAATTGCTTTAGATGGCAACAATAAGGCAAGATGAATCTTGTCTACCTGGCCTGTGCTTTTGGAAGATGTACTATTCAGTAAGTGGATATTACACCCTTTTGAGTGCACTGTGTCTACTTTGGGCTCCTCAACAACCCAGAAAGACACTGACAAACTAGAAAGAATCTAGTGGATTGCTACCATGGTGGCTAAGGGACTTAAGCACATGACAATATGACATATGGAAAGAAGCAAAGGGAATTGCATCTGTTCAGTCTGAAGAAGTGGAGGTTAAGGGGGGATCTAATTGTAATCTTCAATTACCAAGTGGATGGCTATGGAGAAAATGTATGGAAAAAGCCAGTATCTTCTTGAAAGTGCACAGTGAAAGGAGTAAAGGCAACACTCACAAGCTGCAGAAAGGGAAATTCCAAATAGAAGGAAAAAACCTCCCCACAAGGAGTGTGCTTAAACACTGGACCTGGCTGCCCAGAAAGGTTGTGGAATCCCTGTCAATGGACTCAAAACTCCTGTGCACAAGGCCCACAGCTGATCTGACTGAGCCATTAGCTGTGCTGTGAGCAGGAGGCTTATGATGCCCTCCAAAAGTCCCTTCCAAGAAAGTCTCTAAGTAGTATTTAGAATAACTTCATAGTAGCTGAATGTCATACTAAGTATAGGTGAAATGGCTGCATTAATGAAAAGCAAGGTCAAAAGGTACTACAAATGCATAGAGCTATGTAATCACAAACTCTCTGTCATTTCAGCATGAAAAATTAATTGAATTTACTTTGAAAAGTGGGTCAGAGACAAATTGCTTCATGAATAAGGCCCAATTTATTCTTTACCACATCAAAACCAGAAGCTCAGTTTATCTAAAAATATTTTGGGAAAAAAAAAAATTTGTGCAAACACCACAATGAATAAAGCTTGATGTTCTAGAAAACAAAGACATTCTCTGACATGTACTTATATATAAAAACATTTACTGAACTGATAAAATATTGATTCAGCCTATAACTTTGACAGTGCTCAGCTTCAAATGCTCTCCTTCAAAGATGTGAGGGCTATTGGGCAAGTCTAAAAAACCTGAAGGATGAAGACTTGATCAGCCATTAAGAAGAGATAGTGAATAGGCAAACAACTTGAAACTGAAAATTTTGTATTTGCTGTAATGCAATCACTGTTTACTAGAAGCATGCAAAACATTTCCAATAGTACTGTTCATTTGCATTACACTTATATATACTTACATTCACCATACATTTAAAAAGAAAACAAACATAGTCCATGTAATATTCAATAACAAGTGCACCAATGCCACCCTACTGAGAAAATCAGAAATGTAGTTTTACTCTGAAAATAAACACCATTCAAAACACTCATTTTCACAGGATAATACTCTCATTCAAGGGGTATTTAAATTAGATCATACTAATTTAAGAACGTTTTAGCACTGCTTACACTGAGGAGCTGCAATCAATATAACAACAATAATGAAAAATTAATTATCACTTAATGACCTGAACATACATAATTTGTCCAACCAAGATTTTAATAAAAATTAACAAGCATGAGCAATAGTATCAATAGGCTTAAATTTAATTCAATTTTTGCCTGCTAAACCATAGCATTTACTGCGGAATTGGCTCACTGAAGAAACACTATAGATAATCATGAGATATACATAGAGAGATAGATGTATACCAGTGTATATATATAGCATACATATACATATCATGAGAGATATATATACATGGCCTAACGATGTTTAAGGTATTTGTCTTATACAGTTGCTGTAGTGCAGCATCATTTAAGGTAACATGAGCATAATCACATAACCAACTTTTGTCACACAGAAATTTTTTTTAATATCCTATTCTGTGACTAAGCAAAATTCTGTGTTAGTCTGTTATACTATGGTCGCCACTGACTATTGTGGCAATAGAATCTGGTCCTATTAGTTTCCGAAAACTAGCTGAGTGGTATGGTCCTTGTTCTCTGGATCATCTGTGCGCTTCTCTCTAGGAACTCTAGAAACAGAAACACAGCATTGTACAGTGTTGCTGTGCCACTTTTGCCTGTGTCCCTTTTAAGATCATTTCACTGAGAACCTTACATTTTTCTGCAAAGCTCTTTGTATCTACTGTGCCACAGCTCCTATTCCTGACAAATCTTTTCTGCAACATTCATTAGCATTCAAAATAATCTTTCTACATCTTAGAGTTCCTGTTCCCTTCGCAATCACCATGTTTCATGCTAAAGAGAAAAACACATTAATTATTTATTCATTGATTTAATACAATGCTGAATAAAGAATAGCCAAATGGCCTCAACTTACACTTTGCACTACAGAAAACACTGAAAGAGGATTCATTTCAGTCGCTATGATTCTCCAATGTAAATTCTCCATAGGAGCTGCATTAAACATTTTATCTAACCCTTCTTTTGCAGCTAATTTTTCCACAGATTACTTTTTCTGAGATCAAGAAGAAAAGAGACGTACTTTAAGCAGGATGAAAAATGGGTTACTCTTACCCAAGACTTATCTTTTCTGTAGATTAAAGTCCTCTCTTATTAACCCAACAATACATTACAACAGCAGAAAACAACCCCTCAAAGATAGTCACAGAAACACTCAGAAGAGCTTTCATTGTTTGTATTGTTGATCAGTGACTTTCAAAAACACTAGATCAACCTCAAAAAGAAGTCTATTTTAAAGAGAGAGATTTACTTAAAACATTAACAGCAAGTGTGTAGGAACTTCCTGGTAAGTAGTTTTTCCTTCATATTACAAGAACAAATGACACACTTGTAACAGTGTAAGACTAGAAGTAAATCATAGATCATCATCTTTTAAATAGTTTGATGACATAGACATACTTTCAACCTTAAAGTATTTCAGATTTTTAATATTTAAAATGAGTTTTAAACTTAAAAAGAATAACATTTTGTACAGGAGGAATAAGAAAGTCCTCCCTAGACAACACAAAAGCACTCAAACAAAACCCGTAGTCAGCCTAGAGAGGGAAGCTGGGAAAAGCGGAAACAAGGGCACCATCCAAAAAGATTCCTGAAAAGTAGAAAAAATAATTTCTTTTTCATTCTGTGTGATGAACACACTTTTCACTGTAATTAATTAAGTCATATAAATGCCTTATGTCATAAGTCCCACAAACAGTTTTGGTCTTAAGAGAAGCAGATTATATTCCTGGGCCTTCCTGTTCTCAGCATCAATTAATTCTATACACTCTAAAGTTGTATTGCCCCATCTAACTTAATCAGCTGTAAGGACCAAGACTGCCAGCCTTAATCTATATAGCCTGGAAAATTTAAATGCCATGCATTAGAATTTGTAGATTATCTCTTTGGCAAGTAAAAGCTTACACACCTAAATATTAATGAGATTGTCACTAATCCACTTAATTAAAAAACTAAACAGCCTTTCAATGACTTTCAGCTTTCTGAGGATAAGAAATTGAACCAGAGTCAATATGATAATGTAAAACCTAATACTTGTTTCGAGCAGCTCATTTATTATAGTAAACGTATCATGATTGTTATTCCCAGTCCAGTGTGTTCTCCAAATGGCAGGATATATTTCATTCAAGTTGGCATTTACAGAAGAAATACCACATATTGTAGAGAAAAGGTTGGAGAAGGAGTAAGCATTTCAGTCAGTTGTTTTCCTGTGAGAAGCTTACTACTCTTGCCCCACTGTAAAAAATGTCAAAACTCACAGTAGACTTCAGCTATTATTTCTCTCACTTGCAGCCATTTGCAAAGTGAAAAAGGTAACGTAGCAACTATTTGTAATCATGTTTCTGAAAATATTTAGACAGATGGTATGGTGACAAGATGTTGGCAACTGCAGGATTGAAAGAATCGCTTTCAAAATCATCTTAGTCAGTCCACCCATTTACAACAGCAGCTTAGCACAAACAATATTGCACGTATGTATGAAAATTGCAGAAAAAATTTCATCTAAAGAAAATCTTCAGAAATTTCCCTTGCATAGTTAAGAGCAAACATTGTTAGGCAGCTAAATTAGTCAGTACAAGAATTAATGGATAGTTAAATTAGCAAAAGAATATCCATGAGATATCCATATTGTTCTAAAAATAGATTAATATTGCAACAGTGTATAATCCTTACATTCCAAAATCTAATATTTATGTACTATTTAGTAATCTTGAATTTCACGTCATTGTTATCCATTTCATAGACATTAAGAGATAACAGTCTATCCCAATCAAAATCTATGATAAAATTTCCCAAGGTTTTCAGAGAAGACAGGATTTCAATAACAAGTTTGGGAAAGGGTTACTGCTGGAAGTGTTTGCCATGGAGCCAAAACCACTAAAAAATATGAGATATTTTAAAAAGGTAGATTCTTAGGGAACAGAAAAGATGACCTGTAGAAAGCAAAGAGAACTGAGCTCAATCAAAGTTTCACTTCAAAACATTTGCAATACCCCTGTGACAGGAAGAAAATATCTGTAGTATAAATGGAAAATTTTCACTGAGGTACTAACATAATTCTAAATGTATTTCTTTTAAAAATTGTCTTTTATTTATTTTATAATGCCAGCATACTTATGCTGTTATATCAGCAATTCTATGCTCATGGTAATGAAAATATTCGAACTTAGTAACTCAAAAGTGATACATTTTTCATACATCTGAGTTCCACCACAGATGCTCACCAACTTGAACTGAAGTTTTGTGAATTGGAGGTATGTGGACAAATCAGTCATCCTATGTTTGTTCAGTCATATGGTTCAAAAGCTCTCTTTGTCCTAGTGAAAGATGTCTGGAATCTTATGAAATAACTATGCAACAACTACATCACTCAGCGTACCTCTGAGTTCATTGCAAAGACTGTAACTGAAGTCGAGTCCATAATAATTGTAAAAACATGAAACAGAACAGTAAATAATAGTTACTAAAGTAAGCATGGATATAGAAAATTTCTATTCAGAATATCATCTCATGTTTCATAACTCTATAGAACTTTATATTTGAAGTTTATTTTCTTCATGGTACTATTCAAATTACAAAAGTGTGTTTCTGACGCACTAATTCCAGAGAATAATATTTCTAGGATGGATGCCAGGAGCTTGATTTTGCCTGTGCAGTTTCAAAAAGAAACTGTATCAGGCAGATGATAGAATAATATCAAATAAATCTGCAGGTCAATGAGTACAAATTAAATGGATACTCTTGGAGACAGAAGATCTGTCCAGAGTGGCATGATTCAATTTGAAAGTGAAAACTCCTTGCTCCTTACCATGCATGTAGCTGTGCCGTCATCAGTTTCAGTGATAAGAAAATTACATTTCTGTATCTACTAATTCCTCCACTTCTTTTCGATGCTGCCAGAAAGTATTTTATACCTGCCGTGTAGGTGACAGTGCTTTGGTGACAGCAGCAGTAAGGAATTTAATGATGTAGACTCTGGTACAATAGGAATTTCACAACTGTTTTTCTTTAGACACACAAGCAAAACAAAAAGCTTCTAGACTGCACATGTATATTTGCAGGCATAGCGGCTCATCCATACAGCGTAGACACTACCATGAACAATTTCACATAGGGCTCATGAGCACAAACAAACATGTCCTCAAAGAGGGGGCAATCAAGGAAAAAGATTAATTGAAAACATATTGCATACTATTTGCAAATATACTTTGCACTTTAGAAGAGCATAAGCTAAAAAAGAAATCATTAACCATCTTCAATACGAATCTTAAAGATTTACTTCTGCTTTTTGAAGCTCTGACAATTCTTTTTCCTTCTGCACTTGTTTATACATTCCTAGTGAATTTATTCCAATTCTGAGTTCCCTAAAATCTTCTCAGCAGGCCCACAACACCATCTTCACCTAGCACACTTCAATTACGTAGAGCTCATCACTTTTTGTTGTGAATAGATATGCAGCATACTAAGTAGGGGAAGAAAAAGACTTCTCAACTCACTGTCTGCTCAGTTGGAAAATACTTTCTCAGTCTCAACTTTACACCAGGGAAGATCTGGCAGATACAGCAAAGGAGCCAGTTCAGTCTCACAAAACGGTTTGGTACAGAGTGCTGACTTACTAGCATCTAAAAGTAGAAAGTACAGTGCCAGCAGGGATGGAAAAGTAAACAGGTGTTGCCACTGCAGGAGAGAGTGATACGCAATGTTATTAGTATTCTTACTGCCTCCATTTCAGGCAGTATAAGCTGACTTATGAAATCCCATGGTAAGGAGGAAAATCAGCAAGTCGGGAAGCAGAAAGATCTGCTGCTCCCTCTTAAGTCTGAATATTAAGTTATATCCACTGTATCATTATTAGCAAAGCCAGTCAAGTGTCAAGGTCAGACAGGTGAAAGTGCCATGATATTAATTGCTGGAATGGAGCTTGGAAATCAAAGTGTCTGTGCACAAGGCCGGGCAATCTGTATTCTAATATTCCTCACTCATGAAAGCTTGATTTTGCATCTATTTTTGGGTGGTTTCTGTTATTTTGCCAAATAGTAAGTGATTAATTTTCCTTCTTAAATTCTAAATTAAATGTGCCTACTTGTTACCAAGTTGGGAACACCAAGTTGTGCAACAACAGAAGATAAAATAATTGCCTCAGCTGGCTACATTCTAGCATGATATAACTGAGTTTATTTCAAAGATGTGCCTATTTTCTTCCATTGATTAGATCAACAGATTGCCTATGATATTTTCCAGCTAAATTATTGCTTCCCAACATACATCATAAATGCAACTAAGAACTGCCTATTGTTCCAAAACTGTTGTAGGTTAGGGACTATCAGCACTTGCAGTGGTAGAAAATACAACGCTACTTTAAATTTGTGCACAGTTTCACATTCATTTATACATAGAGTAATTGATTATTATTTTCAGTTTGCCTGACTTTGTATCAGGTAAATCAGCATAGATTATTCTGATCCAAACACTTTCCTGTGATAGACAGTGCTTTTCTTTCTTTTAAGGACACTTCATTTTCTGTATCAGCCAGTAGCTAATCTATCCATTTAGAAACTTTGCCTAGGGAAAACAATTAAAACAAACTTAATAACTTTTCTATCAGTTTAAAGCCTTCTTTATTAAAGCTCTGACTGAGGCCTTGAGGTAAAACTCCAACAATAAAAAGTTGTATTAAGGTCAAAACTACACTGCTAGAAAGTTCTTTAAAGTAAATTCCCAGCATTAGGAAGAGGGGAGAAAGAAGGACAGGAAGAAAAAGTGAGAAGCCAGTATTCAGAAGACATCCAAAGACATAGACACCCTGACCTTGAACAAAGGAATTCCGCAACACATTATCAATGCAGAAATGAAAATACATAGTGCAACTGAGGTAACACAGTCCACTCATTTCCTCCTTCACTGTTTAGTTGAACATTATTCCACAAGTTCTGAAGAAGGAAACCTACGTAAACAGCATTCCTTGAAAAAGGACATGGGACATAATGTAGTTCAGAAACTGAACATATGTCAACAGCAATGTGATGCCATGAAAAAAAATATTGCGTACAATTATTACCAGTTATTGTCTATAACAGTCATAAATCACTTATTTCACTCTGCTCAAAGCAGAGCCCCGCCTGGATTATGAGGCTGACTGTTGAGCACTGTAATGCACAGAAGATGCAGAACAACTGAAAAGACTGCAGAGAAGAAAACATCATCTGGGATCTCAAAATGATCTACAAGCTATAGTAGAACAAAATGAGTCTGTTTGGTCTACGGAGAGAAAAAAGAGCAAATATAAATATATTTATCAAATACCTAGTATTTTAGAAAAGAAGGGAACAAACATTCTGCAAGTTTACCCTGACTGTGATTTACAGAAATAATAGGTTTAAATTACAGCAAGAAATATTAAGAATTGGTGTTAGAAAACACCTTCTAATAGGACAGCCAGGGTCTAAAGTATTGCCTGGTTGAGGAAACCCTATCATCTTGAAAATGGTTGTATAATCATTCAGGAATTATGTCAGGCTGGGGAGGATAAATGAGATAATATCTTGATAGTCTTCCAGCCTTATTTATATTATCCAATGAATATACATGTGCACATATGTACAGCTACATATTGCGTATTCACATTTTCATGAGAGGCCTTTCTTATTCGAAGAATAAACCAGTAAAAACACGAATACAGTGATAACTGTGCAAAACCCTGGAGTCTCAATTCCTGACTTTATCTGGTTAGTGCACTTCTTAAATTTTACAATCATGACATGAGATAGTCATTTCATAACTGCTTTTCAAAATATAGGTATAAAATTCCAATTATCTGCTTCATTGTTAACATTCCTGCCACAGTACATTTAACAACTGCAATACTAACATAAAACTAATCATGCTCACATGTGATGTGCTAGTCTAACTTTTTCCTAGTTTCACCGAGTGATATTATGTCATCAACATTTAGGTATGCTCCCTATTGACTTCAATCAGAAGTTCTGCTTGAAGTCTGATGACACAATATGGTCTACTGATACTAAATGGCATATGCATATATTTTAAGAAGGAAGATAAGCACAGAAAATAATCAAAATCATAAGTTTTGTCATGCTGCTTTATTTCAAAGTGGCTAAAACAGGAGAATCATATAAAATGTTTTAACTGGTGATAAAACAGGTTGCAGAACTGTGTAAAAAGGAGTATAGAATATAAATGGAACACTTCAGTCACACAAACATTAATTTTGAAAGAGATACTAGACTCCATCCACCCTCTAATAACCTTGGAAGACACTAATTATCATGTTGATGTCACAAACTGGGCAAAAACTTACTTGTTTCAGGACATTCACTTTTATGTAAACACACTATATTGTCCACAGTATATGATCCTCATAGGTTTGTACTCAAATTTTGCAAACTTTGCAAAACTCATTAGTTTGATCCTGTAGTCATAAAAGAGCCTATGACTGTTTAGGTTTTGACCCAAGATTGCCCATAATTGGCTTGAGTTCATCACAATATCTACTGAAGTTCCTGAGTTTTATTAACTTCAGATTAGTAGTTGGATCCTGTTTGACTGAAAAGTGGAGCCATGGCTGCGTGGTAAAATAAAAGGTCATCTCCAATTGCAAAATACAACACTGGCCAACAGTTGTCAGTTAATGGTATTTGTACCATCTGTCAAGAAAACAATAAAACAAGCTAGATCTGCTATTTGGCCTTGGGAAACAAACATGGTGTGTGCTGTGATCATCCATATCTATCACCCTATTTGGAGTATGCTGGCACTCCTATGTGGCCTGTGTGCCTGCCTTTCCTTTCTGTGGATATCAGGAGCAGAGAAGCTTGTGGGCACTGGGACTGTACCCCACTTTGTACTTAGATGTGGATGTTCAAAAGCACACTTGGGTACATTAATATCCAAGACATAGATGGAGCTACCAAATTGTGGATAAAATTTTGAAGGAAGTTAACAGTGAAAAATGTTGAAAGGTCAGTCTCTCACCATACCTAGACATTTTTACACTTCACAGGGCTTGAATTCTGTTGGTTTGTATCTTTCTTACATTTTTCATTTGCACCAGTGAAAAACCAAATGGAAATCTGCTTCAGACCTGCAACTGTAAAGAAGGCCATTCAACTTGTATAAAATTGTTAGTAAGAGGTGATATAACCGGAGTCTATAAGAATCTACACAGAGAATAAAACTTTAAAAACTAGAATACTCTAAAAGAGGGACAAAGGCAAAACAACAGCCAAAATCTACAAGCAAATAATTGAGAGATTCAGACTACCATTAAGATGCAAGGTTTTAACAGTGAGGGACTACTAAGCCATTGCCTCTGAAATCTCAGATAATCTAAAAGCTTCAGTGAGTGTAAAAATCAACCATTCTGTTTCAATAGTATTCAGCATTCAATTTGTCTTTATGTGGATTATAAATTAACCCACACAACTACTCACATCCTTTATGGAACAGGGCCCACACTCTCCCAAACTTACTTTTAAAGAAATCTTTTTCCAGGTAAGATATAGAAAAAGAATAAAGAAGTTGTATGTACCTTTAGACAGGGAAATCCCACTGACTAGGAAATTCAACCTGGAAGCACATCTACTTAAAAATCCTCTAACAACAAATTACCAACTTTGACCAATTATTGTTTTGAAGAATAAAAGGTAGACATTACTTTAAGCTTGAGTTATGGTGTTTATATTTATTGGCAAACACTGCCTTTCTGATAGCCGTTACTGTGATTTTTCAGTTCTCTGGCTGCTTTTTTTCCTATTAACCAAGCATTACTCAGCACAGACAAGCAACGTTTTTAAGAGCTGATTTATGCCTGTAAGTCTAGAGTCTTTGTACTAGGAATCTTCAAGGACAGCCAGGCCTAATTGAGCACAGGTGGAGCTACAAAATGAGTAATGTACCAACAGGGATGATAGCCCTGAAAAGTGCAACCTGACTGGTAATTAAATACAAGTGCGTGTCAGCTTTTTGCTGAGGGTTGTGAGGTATATAGTCACTGCTCTTGTTTTAGCTAGCTCGTTCCTGATATCACTCTGCTTTGCAGTACTGAAAGAGCAAGCACCCTGAAGTCACCTAATTGAGAAACTAGGTATCTTATATTGTTAACATGCATTTTCTGAAGCATGCAAACATCTTGTCTTTTAGAGGAGTACAGCTACACAGAACTGTCTCTGACAAGACCACACATGAGTACCTACTAAAAGAAATATATTTCCCTGATATGATTACATGATCTGATAGAAATTCACCCTACTTCCATAGTTTATTCTCAGTAAACCTTTGCAGACAGCATAAGCCAAATAGTGTGCATGTGAGAAAAGACTATTTATTTGTGTGGTATTTAAATATCTATAGGCATTAAACAATATAATGAGTGTTAGCAGAGACATATCAAAGATAAAATAAACACCTATTTTTTCAGTTTCGATTACACTAATCAGCAAAGCTATTTATTTCCCAAAGTGCCTAAATGTGTAAGGCAGAACTGAATTCAGTACATCGCTATGATTAATTGTGAAGATACTTCTCAAGCTGTATTTTGGCTGACCTTCACGATTTAATTGGCAGTGCTGTAGAACATCTAGTGTCAGACACAGAACTGGTTGAATAGTTGCTGCAAGTGTTGGATGAAATTTTCAAATGTATGTAATTAAGATGGGAATCAAACACTTGCATTCATATTTACTCACATACAGGACCACACCTCTGACATTTGGATCATATATTTCAGCTCCCAAACATGGATTTTGGTGCCTTCAGTTAGACATCAAGATATAAAAAGTAGTGCTAATATTTTCTTTCTGGATTTTTTATATTTTTCTTCTAGAATGTATTTTCTTTCATGTAATCAGATCTCTAGCTGACAAAGAAGTTGCAACAATTTGACTTACTGAGTTCCTATCAAGGATGTGGGTATTAATGTGCTCTCTAGCAAATGCTGGTACTCCTCATTATAATGCCATTATCATCTTAGAAAAGCTCATCTGGCTTTTCAGAGAAAAGATGACTGTTGTAATTGAATTTAATCCAAAGGTGCATATCTGTTTCATGACTTGAAATGAGAAGAGAGTGTAAATGTACCAAACCCCTCCAGACATAAAACAACCTAAATAAAGAGGTCAGTGAGAATTATGCATATTTACAATTTTATTTTGTCCTTTGTGCCTTTCATTTTTAGTAATAGCCATCCCAAAAGCTATAGAAAAATGTCAAGTAAAAAGTGCCATATTAAGTATCTGTAGCTTTTGCATCAACAAATCAACATTTATGACGTGAATTAGACACACTAAAACACTGATTCTAAGAACAATCTCTTTGCTCTTATTCTTCTCTAAGTCAAAAAAACTGAAACCTCTGTTAAAGTTCCTGAATCACCCTGAGGTTATTGTGAGGCCACAAATCTCTGAAGTGAAAATTTCTTCACTCCTTGAAGAACAGCTACCTGAAAAAAGCACTGTTCTGAAAATGACCTTCTGTCAAGGATATATTCAGAAAGATTTTCTTTCTGTAAGGTAATGGGCAGGAAGAATTAAAATCTTTTACTTTTCAAAAGCGATTATATATGGAGAGCTTTAGATGATCTATCACTTCAGAGAGTGAGACGCAATTCCAAATTCAAATTGCCCTTCCACAGCTTGAAAAAGATGGATTCTAAGACCATCTTCCTGTTCTGTTTCCACTCCTGCCCCAGTCTTATCTGGTTACCAGTGAGAGGAAGGGAGACTGGTAGTGTCAAACAAAGTCTCACCATCATTCACTAGACTGACAATTGAAGATGGACACATCATCATGACACATCCAATTGATGTGCTAGTGTATCTGTGCTTTGCTTACTCCTGAAATCACAGGGTATGACATTCTATCACAAATTCAGCCCTGCATATATTGCAATTAGGCAATGGCGACACATCTTTACACAAATAAGATTTCCAAGCCACTTCCTACTTGTGAAGAAGCAGCAGCTCATAATACTACATTTCATGGATTCTGAAGGGTTCAGATACGATGCTGGTATTCTTAGTGAAAATGGTGAGGGCAGAGACTAATAATTGCTAATAGGTTACTGCTCTATATGTTGATATATATATCTCATATATATATATCTCTCTGGGAAGACCTTATTGCAGCCTTTCAGCACTTAAAGGGGGTTTATAAGAAAGATGGGGACAGACTTTTTAGTAAGGCCTGTAGCAACAGGACAAGGAGTAATGGTTTTAAACTAAAAGAGGGTAGATTTAGACTAGATATAAGGAAGACATTTTTTATGATGAGGGTGGTGAAACACTGGAACACATTGCCCAGAGAGGTGCTGGATGCCCCATCCGTGGAGATATTCAGGTTTGGACGTGGCTCTGAGCAACTTGATCTGATTGAAGATGTCCCTGCTCATTGCAGAGGGGTTGGACCAGAGGACCTTTAAAAGTCCCTTCCATCCCAAACCATTCTATGATTCTATGTTTCTATGATTTATTTTAAATTTTAAAATACAAAGATTTTAACATTCAAAAATATATTTTAATTCTCTCTGTATGCTCATGAGATAGCAAGACACCTACAGATCATTGTAGTAATGATAAGACACTGCCTTATCATCAGTTCTTCTAACCTGACTTCCACTGGAAATCCAACACTGGCAAAGAAAAACACAGCCATCATTCAATTTTTTGTTGTCTAAACTATGGGGAAGAGAGCTTCTGCATCATGACTTACATCATTTGAAGACTCTTTTTCCTAATGATGGTCACAGTAAGTAAATACGGCAAAAAGAAATCCTCGATTCAAGATCTTTTCTATTAGATGGCTCTAAAGGTGGCTTGGTTTAGAATGAGTTCCAGTTTGGATGTAGATGAAGTATGTCATAATGGATTTTATGAAGATTATTAGACAAGATACTAAGAAATGAATTTCTTTTCTCCTACAGAAATCACAAGTGGGCTTATGCGTCAGTTAGGAATGCATGAGTCTATGATCATGAAACCTTGCTCTCTTGTTTGATTGGCAATGCATCTGGTTTACTTAAGATCTTCTGAAAAAGGCAGGAAACTCTTGCAAGTCATATTTGGTAGTGTAAAAAAACAATTTCCCCAATTCTCTCACAAAAAGTAGCATTCAATATAATGGTCCTTTAAGGCGATTAGGCAGTTGGAGCACATGACTTGTGAAAGGAGGCTGAGAGTTGAGTCCAGAAAAGACGAAGGGGAAGCTTCAATTGTTGTCTTTAAAGGTGTGTTGCAGGGAAGACAGAGCCAGTCTCTTCTCACTGGTACACACTAAAATATATATCTTACCTTTTCATGACATTTAAAGGATACAGCAAGAAGAGCTGGTTTGATTTTACCTGATCTTTTAGTAGACTGCAGTCAGAAGGTCCAGTCAAAACTTGCCTCATAAATAATATCTTTAGAAGAAAAGAATATATTTGTAAGGCCTAATTAACACCTGTCCCTTTTACTAGATTTCTAGAACATGGGGAGGTATTTTGTTAAGAAATATCACACAGAGCAAAGCACACTGAATGCACGATGAACACATTTTCTTCGTATATAACCAAGAGATGGAAGCCTTGATCTCCAAATAGAGCACAGTTCAGGCTTAACTACACAGCTAAAACTGCTGCTCCACGGCATACATACACACGTATTTATTCAAAGGGAAGATTTTGGTCTCCTTGAAAATCTTAACACTGAGGTTGCATGTGTCTAGACATGATTTTTTTTGTTGTTGTTTTTTCTTTTCACATATGCCTTGTTTCTCATTTCCAGAATGCCATGCTGTTTGGATAAGCAATGATAAGGAGGACAGCTAATAGCTGCGCAACTTACTGTGAATGAAGCAGCACCACAAGTAACTGACAGCAGGCACTAAGCTCAGATCAGCCACTTTGAAAAGGCTCACTAGAATATCTCCGAGTTAGACCCGAAAGGAACAGGAGAACAGCACTGAGGAAGTCAAAAGAAACACTGTTCCCAACACATTATCTGGCTTAGTAATCTTTAAGAGTATTAAAGCAGTACAGACTGACCACACTTTGTTGAATAGTCTGACAGTCCTCATGGCCAAGTTTGTTGATATGCTCTGCCTTTATTTTTTTTATTACATTATATTAGCTAGTTACCAAGTATATGCAAAGAAAAAAAGAGAGTAATCAAATTCATACTACTACTTGGATTGTACTTAAAGCAATTCCATATTCATTCTGTGGGTTGATTAGCTTTACCTCCTTAGTTAAGAGCTTTGCTAAAAATAGGAGTGGGAAGTAGCAGGAAAGTGATTCAGGAAAAAAAACAACCAACCCCCCCCAAAGCTTTACAATATCTGTTTTAGCTCAGATAAAAGGCTGAAAAAACCACCTATGTCCCATGATTCAGTGAATCCAGGTCTGCATAGTCCTTGTCCCCTCCTCTGTCATCTACCAATCCTTTCTGAATCTATCCAAGCCTCAGGATTTCTGTAAAAATTTCTTTGATTATGCTTCTTCCCTCCCCTTGCCACTGCACTGATGCTGCCTCTTTCATACTTCCTTGAGCATTATAGCTTCACTGTGTAATACTATCGTTAAAACTGAATTAGAAAAAACTCTATGGGCTATCTCGAACTGCTACAATAATTTCCATTTACCAGAAAAATTGTTAAACTTGGATATTGCATTATTTGTGTTTTCTCCCAGTCTGCTCTTTGTTAGTTTACATAAAAATGTGTGTTTGAACATTGCAGGTTACCTAAAGAAGTTTTAAGGAATGCAGGCCACCCATGTGTTAGGCTTTGAGAAATACCATCTGGAGGACTGGATTCTGAATGGGAGCTCCTCACCAGAAGCACTCTTTAGAAGCTCTGATGGCAGCTGCTTCTCACAGCTTTCCTCACACACTGTTTTTGCTGTTTCTGCGGCTATCCGTTCTCTGGGCTTTCTCCTTGTAAGAACCATGAAAGAATAGGGGAGCAACTCTGGTGGAGCCCTCTGGATTTGTCTGAGGTGACCATGGTGAGTCCTGATAAATCCAAACTAATTTGGTCTGAAAGCAATTTCTTCAGTTTTTGCTGCAAATACGGATTAATTTTGTCTTTCTCAGGTGAAGGTTCTGGCACACACACAGATGGACAGAAATACGTTCTGTAATATGCATTTTAGAGCAATTCTTTTATAGCTGATTCTCCTCATAATTATCAATGCTCCACAAGTCTCATGCCACTGCATAATTTAAAGGAAATCTCAGTGAATACTTTAAACAATCCAGGAGGGAGAGGACTTCCAAAAGCTGAGGTGTGGCATATCCAGTTATATATCAGCGTCTTTATTAGGCAACTGAGATGTCCGCATTCTGAACTGGCTGTAAATATTTCAGTATTCACTTCTGTTTCCACATAAGTAAGGAAAGCCACTGAAGAAATTAAGCAAAAAGAACTCCATTTGGGAAGCATAATCTAAGGAAAAATATGACATGCAAACATTTGATGTACACTTCTCAATGTGACTTTATAAAGTCAGTAAAAATTACTGTCATCATTTTATATCTGGAGAAATCGAAAGGGGCAAGTTAGCCTGCACATGGTCCATCTTTTCACACTCCTAGATCTGCTAGTTCAGGGGTTCTCATCCTTTTGGTAGCCAAGCCCCAGCTGAAAAAGCTGCCAGGTGAATCCAGGTCTGCCTAGTCCCTGAGCCCTCCTCTGACGTCTACCAATCCTTCCTGAGTCTATCCAAACCTCAGGATTTCTGTTATAATTTTCTTGACTATGCTTCTGCCCTCCTCTTGACACTGCATGGATGCTGCCTCTTCCTTCTCCTGCTCTTTGCTCTCAGTTGTGGCCACACTGGTGCTGAAACCACAATAATGAGCCCATTGAGATGCGTCTAATTGTGTCCAGGGTCATTTTGATACCTCTGCAGTGGAGCAGGGGAATAGTGCAGAGGCCCTGACACCAGCCCTGCACAGAGCCAGCACTGATCCATGCAGCTTGTTATTTGGAGTGCCTCAGGGGAAGGGCCTACTCAGCAGAAATCACTTTCCTAGATCACATCATCTTCTGTGGGCTTTCATGTTTATGCAAAGACCGTAACTGTGCAAGAAGCCGTGCAAAGTAGGTAGCAGGTCTTCCAGTAAAATATCTGCTACATGGGAAGACAATGACTTCTATCGAGTTGGTTCACTGGGGAAACAAAATTCATTAGTGATATCTAAAGACACTGGAATCTGATGAATGTATGCCACATCAAAATAGCATTGCGAGAGTATGAGCTTTTTAGTGGACTTCTAATACAGTTCAGCTTACAATATAATTATTTGCCTCTAAGAAGGATGTAGCTTTCCATACGATTTCAAGAATCTAACAATAAAACCGTGCAGAGAAAGAAATGTTTCCTTTTGCTGCTTGCATATTATAAAATGCTATTGTACAAAGAAGTACCTGACCTTGTCATGCAAATGAAAAATGTAATCAGCGCAACTGTAGAAATCTATGTAACTTTTAAAAACTAAATTGTGCAATTCAGACAAAATCAATAGCTTCCAGAATAGATGTTTTCAAGCTATTAAGTTATAGGTAATTAAAACTCCAGACTGCTAACAGCTACTCCCACAAGGTACCTCATATAAGACCATACACTGGGTTTATACAACAAACCTTCTGTTTTATCTACTTAGAAGCAAAAAATAGAAAACACCATATATTGTACATAACTCTGTATGATTGATATCAACTAATCCACCACTATAATACTCCAAAAGATGAAAAGGCAGTAGCAACTTTGTCATCCTTTCCACCCACCAGCCTGTTTCAGATGAGTGTTATCTGTCTTTTCAAGGTATCTGGAAACTAAACGAAAGTGAGCATGGAATAGATGTCTGATGGGTGACTTATCTGGCATTAATGCTTTTTACTTGGTGGGGAAAAACAAGCTAGTTTATGCTTAGCTCCAGGGCTCAACCGGAAACATAAAGATCAACTGAGTGGGATAATGAGTGCTACCTGCAGGAGACGATGGGGTAACTGTTAAGAGTTTGTGGACTCAGTCAGCAGAGAAGGGTGGAACAGTAAAACTGATGATTTTGTGGCAACAGTGGGAGGCCAGTCTGTTTTATTCAGAAGGCAAAATTGGGCTCACTGAGCCATTCACACTGAGAAAGGAGCACAGATGGCTTATTGACACATTTATCAGACACTCCAGTGACAGGGTAGCAACTTTTGTGCAACAATGAGATTTATGTTTCTGAAAAGCATTTCAGTAAGGATCTGTTTAATTTTTACCAAATTTGCCCACAAATGTATGCATACAAGTCTCACGTCCTTCAGTTAGCATGGCTGAAGGCAGATGAGGACCTCTAAGCCATACCCTGCTAAATACTGAAATATTAATTAAAAACTCTTATTGCTTCCCACCATCACTGTAAATCTCACTGGCATTACTGGGAGTTTTGTGAATAAAGGATAGAAGAAGAGTATTTGACAGGCAGAAATTCTTTCATTATTCCAGCTCTTTGCAATACACAACGAAGAACAGAATAAAGTGATAAGTGTCATCCCAATTTGGATGAACTAGTAAAGAAATGCTATTTTTGTCCCAAAAACAGGTAAGATAGTGCTGGATAAACTGATCAAAGGGTTTGCTAGAGCTTTGTATGATATAAGAGAAAGCACATTCTTTTTAAATAGTCACCATCATCGTCTGTACTTACATAGCAGCTTCTCATCGTCAATGCTGCAGATTCTTTACTTTGAAGCTTGAGCATACATTGAGAAAATGAAGGAAAATCAGCTTTCTAGAAGAGATCACCTCTGTGGTAAGTTGTGGTTTAAGTGAAACTAGTGATTATGCAAAGTGGTTTCTTTCTCATTCTTAGTCAAACTGCTAAAAAATTTTGCATTGCAATGTTGAAGAGAGTAGCACAACAGAAGACTGAAACAGGAGGAGAATAGCAAGGAGCTCTGCTGTACTGCAGCACCTCGCTGATCAGTTCATACGCAGTCTTCGTTCTGACAGAAAATTCCAATTCATCCTTTTGTTAATCCTGGTGATCTACAGAGATTTACAAAATAAAATGGCCTTTGGAGAGGAGATCTACTTCTTTTACTTTGCGAGCTGAAAGACTAATTTGCCAGATATTGATTTTTTCTTTTATTTCCAGATTCTTCAGAACTGATCATATTTTTACATGTTTACTCTGTATTTGAATATTCTTTCCATAGGAAATTGGTCACAAATATTCAACACTTGTAATATACTGCATAACTATTATATGTCAGTAGTTCCCTGTTTCTCAACTGAATGAATGTTTGAAGCAGTTAAAACATCAGCTTTTTCAAATTGAAAAATTCTGCAAATATTCCTCCATGTAGCATTAACATTCACTTTCTGTGAGTGTTTCTGTCAGCAAAACCCTATTCTTCAAATGCCAGTATAAACCAAATGCAATAAAGTGCAAGCTCAGCTTAAAGTAGCTTGCTGTAAACACTCTAATGAGATCTACAGAGTATGTAATTTAAAAAAATTTCAACTTTGCCTATTTGATATAGCTTCTGATACCAGCAGTGAGATATAAACATATATGCCAACAGAAGAACTTACTTCAGGATATGTAATACATGGAAACAATATTTTTTCAGTAAGAATAAGGAAGGAGATGTCAAATAGAAATAATGTATTTGCCCTTGCTGATCAAAGCAAGAGAATATGTATGATAAAACTGACTGTATATTAGAACAGCAAATACATGATGCAAGGAAAGTAGATTTCTCATTTTTAGAGTTTATTGCATCTAAAATACCAAAAATGTTTTGGTAAGTTGAAATAAAAGACATCCTTCTCAGGTAAAGTACTAGTCCTGTTCTACAGACTGAAGCCATAGCAATGATTATTTAAATGCTGTTCCCTAGATCAGATGGAACAACTAAGATCAGGACCAGAAGTCTCTTTCTTACACTCAAACGTGTATTTTCATTGTCTTAATTTGATTCACTGAAAATATCTTCCTCTTACACAAAAATAAAAATTTCTTTTTTTTTTTTGGTTAATCTGAATCCTACACAGGTAATTGCTTATTAAAAAAAAAAAAAAAAAAGTGTCTTTCATTGAGCATCTTTATAGGCCTTGTTCTTTCAGGAATAAAGTGCCAGTACTCTACCAGAAAGGATTCTGTCCAAAGAGAGGAAATAACCTGTTTCTAGCGTATGGGCCTATAGGACTCTTCAAGATAAAAAATGTTGCCAACATTCCATCTGTTTTAAGAAAGGCATCATGCTCTTTGTGAGCAGATGTACAGCAGCTAAAACACATATGATAAACCTTTGGGATACCACCAGTCCGTGGAAGACAAGAACCAATTCTAATTGGTTTTCAAGAGATATTTGCCAGGAGACTAGGTAAATCCAAGGATTAGTAATGGACATAGATCTCTTCTATGACACCACATCAAATGCAACTGAATTTGGCAGTTTTTATCAAAATTATGGTTGGGCAGTCTTAGACTTATTTCTGGCCCGCAGATATGGTAAAAGAATTCCTATCCAAGACAGGAATTGAATCTTCTCATCAAAGCCAGCCCAGCATATAAAGTCTGAAACAAGCATAGCTAATAAGATGTATTCTGTTCACTTGAATATGGATAAGGAGAATTATCATTACCCAGCAGTGACTATACCATTAAATTAAGTTTAATCATAACAATCTTGTTCTTCCATTCCTACAGACACCATGACAAAACATGGCTGATGAACAAAATATGGGGCATTTTCACATGGTCTAACACAAGCTGAGGCAATATATAGTATTCTGCTCCTTTTGCCTTTTCTTAGCTCACAATACGGTGGAGCGTATGGTGACATATGGTACCTTTGCGAAAAATTTGGGTCCACTTAAAAGCAGGAACCAAATGCTAAAAGAAAGAAAAAATGGCCTTGGAACTGGAGGGGACTGCCAAGTTCATACAGTCTGCTTTCACAGGCAATTACATCCTGCAATGTTTTTCATGAGGCAATGACATACCACTTTAAAGTAGTTAGGGCTTTCCACCACTACTCTAATTATTATTGGGAAGCTGTTTCCAACTCTGGCCACTCTGACTGTTACACTGGTGAAGTGTAGTCACGGCTATTTTATGTTTAGTTTTTCTAGTACTAAGAATGACTTGTAATTTCGATATCTCATTTTTCTCCCTGGAACCACACTTTGAAGAAATCCTCCCTATTTCCTCTGATATTATTGTAGACATTTTAAAGTAGCCATTTATGTTTTCTTAACAAAATATTTAGTGTTAGCTTATCACAGGAATGAATTTTCTGTGAACTTAAAGCTCTTGATATTAGTCTAACCCCCAAACATAAATTAGGATTTTATCCATTCATGTTAACCACGCTACCACTCTCCTCTGCAGGGCACTTCTCTCTCCAGACAAATTATATGTGCAGAGAGGATATTGGTCTATAAGCTAGAATCAGCATCTGTCTGTTCCTGGGTATTTTAGTTAATAAGACACACCAATTTGCAGGCTTTTTAAGACTAACTTATTAGTTACTTTATTTCAAAAGCACGTGTTTATACTAACCTAAAGCCACACTGATCCACTCTCTATTGCTCTCCCAATCCAAGACAGTTCTACGGTGATGCAGAGCTGTCATAACTGTTATTGTAACATCACATTCTATATACAGGTCACATTCAAGTAAAAAAGGCTAAACCAGCCCATATTAAAATAGATAAGTGCTCAAGTGTGCCAAAGGCAAAGACCAGGCCCTCTGTTTCTGACAATATGCAGTTAATGAGAAGCTTTTTCTTCACTCCTTTACTCCAAGCAGAAGTCATACCATAGAATGGCTTATCAGCTACCTAACTGAATCTTTCTATTGACTGGATGCCTGTTTATATAAATTCTTTGCCTTTTCTGAAATTCACTCTTTACATGTGAAATTCTGGCTGTGAGAAGATATAGCACATAGATCTGGACCTACATACCACAGGTAAGCCTTGTTTGTAGAACTGTATAAGACTTACATAGTACCTAAGACTTGCCATCGTTTTTCATGCAGAGTGAATCCTAAGGAAAAAATCATCTCCTCTCCAGTGCTTGCAGAGAGGAAGGGAACAATTTTTTGAAAGCATATGACATCTACACAAAAGGCTCCAGTTTCAGTTTGGGGCCTCTTGACACACAACATGAGTATTAACTGTTAATCATGATAGTTAAAATATTGTTAGTGACTTAGAATAACATCAGTCAGTCATGTTACTTTCAAATCCAAAATAATTTTATTTTCTAGCAGTTTTCAACCACTGAATCAAGCTGCATACCTAGATCCAAGGAAGTACTGTATAAACAGGATTTGCTATAACAGGGTAACATTCAAATAGCCCTACAATACACACTGTTTGACTGGAGATATAATTTTTCTGAGTTAACAAGGCAAGTAGCACATTCATAATGTAAATGTTTTTTAGCAAAAATCTAGTACAGTTTAAAAGAGATACAGCTTACGGAATGTGCCCAGCTTATGCAATATAGTCCAATGATACTGTCTATGTACTGTTCAGTTATAAACAGAGTTTATAATTCTTTATTAAATAACATCCAAGAAGCAATGAAACATTTCTGAAAGACTTCTCGTATTAAAGGCCCATAGCTGTTGGTTTTATTATTTTTATTAATACTTCTCAAGCAAATTCTGCTGTATTCTATAGTAATTCCTGGAAAAAATCTCATTTAAAATATCACTTTTATACAAACTAGCAGTTTATTACATCACTGAAGTTGCAATATAGGAAAATATAAGTTTCCTTATACCTAATACTCTGCGAAAGTTCAGCTCAAATTAACGGCAGCTCTCTTTAAGAGAAAAAGAGAATATTAATCCAAAAGTGCAGTTTGTTGTGGTTTAACCTGGCAGGCAGCTAGACACCACACAGCCCTTCACTCACTCCCCCTCAGTGGGATGGGGGAGAGAATCGGAAAAAAGGTAAAACTCGTGGGTTAAGATAAAGACAATTTAATAGGACAGCAGAGGAAGAGGAAATAATAATAATAATGATAGAAGAATATACAAAACAAGTGATGCACAATGCAATTGCTCACCAGCCTCTGAAGGATGCTCAGCCCGTCCCTGAGCAGCAATTGCTGGCCCCTGGCCAACTCCCCTCATTTTTTTTTTTTTTCAGCATAAATTCATAAGGTGTGGAATATCCCTTTGGTCAGTTTGGGTCAGCTCTCAAGCTTCTTGTGCACCTCCAGCCTCCTCACTGTGCGGGGCAGTATGAGAAGCTGAAAAGTCCTTGACTTAGTGTAAGCACTGCTCAGCAACAACTAAAACATCAGGGTGTTACCAACATTATTCTCATACTAAATCCAAAACACAGCACTATACCAGGTTCTAGGAAGAAAATTAACTCTATCCCAGTTGAAATCAGGACAAGTTGTATAAGGGACACAGGAACAAGAGAAAAATGAGGGAAGGCAGACATAGACGACATATAAATGAGCCCTAAATGTTCTTGACCTGACATTTAGCCTGATACTTTTCAGCCCCTGGTAAATATTTATTGGAAGAGTTATGAACATAGGTAAAACATTCTGAATAAAAGCTTTACAATCTATCAACCTTCTTAACTCCTGTATTCCACTAATAAGTCATTCTGAGCTCTTTACTGTATCTGGTACAGCATTTCCAGTCCACCCACTGTGGAATGAACGTGACTGGAACAGTACCAGTGGGGATGCAGAGGAACTCCCATGTACCCCCGTTAGTTCTACCCAAGGTCTTTCAATCTTCTGTGTTTAAGAACAGAAGAAGTGCTTTTGGCAGCACTTTTCTTGCACAACAGCTACCCTGTCACTGGGCCAACAGAACATCCACATTGCTGGTATTCATATCAGGCAGAACTCAGAACATCCGGAGCATCTGACCTCCCAGACTTCCCCATAACATTACTGCGCATGTGTAGGAGAAAACACTGTATTGATGCTGTCATTACCAGTGGTATTTTTAAGGCTTTTTAAGTCTCTGTAATTTATTTGTGTACATGTTAATAAAGAGATGATTGGGCAATTTTTATATTCATTGCACAGAAGCAGAGGTTGTCTGTTTCCATAAAACCTTAAGGTCAACTAAGGAACAAGCCTGCCTGCAGGATACAGTATTGGGCCTGAGATATAGAATCAGGGAATGAAGTTGTTTTTTCAGTTGTCAGTCAGAGGTAGCCCTAATAAAAACAATGGTTTCACAATTTAGGAAGTTTCTGTGAGAACAGAATCTAACTTGGTGGTGCCTGAACACCACAAGCCTTTGTGCTTTCTTACATCAACTCAGCTGCTAGATTATCAAATATAACATGACCTTTTTTAGCCATCAAGAGTAAGTAAAGCATCAGCAATGTGTTACGTTCAGATATTCAATGAAATCTCCTATGCTCTGTAGGTATGTTTACAGAGTTATTTCTAAATTAGTATACCAGGTGGCAGGAACAAAGATGATATTCACCCTTGCTGCAGCTGCTTGCTCATCCATCTGCACTCTCAGTTCTTATACACAGTACCCTTGCAGAGACTTACAGTCTTTGATCATGAGGACATGGTTTTGTCTTTCAGGATGTCCATCTCCCCAGAACACCTAGTCTGAGATGTATAAAACCACATGATATGCTGCTTCCCAGCAAATTACATAAAATTATATAAATCACAGGGAAAAACAGATTCTGATACCCTGTCAAATATGAAGAATCACACAACACCAAGGACAGAAAGACCCATAAAAGCATAGTAGCACAGTTCAGAGGTAGAGGCAATGTGCACCAATGTCAGATGCTCCATTGGAAGGTCAGATCTGACAGGAATCAATCTGGCATTGGTGGCTGTCTTTAACCAGCTTGATCTAGGTTGGATGAAATAGTCAGGGGGCAGCTTAGAGAGAAAGATTTATTTATTAAAATTGTCCTACTTGGTAGGAGCTACCCAGGCTGCTATTTGTCCAAAGTTTCTTCTTAAGGAAGGTCCGAGCAACTTTATGAGAAAGAATTCTGGCAATTTGTTTCTGATTTCTATGATGGACTATTTTTTTAATAAAAGAAAGGTCATGTTTTTGTTTATCTTTATTCTGTTGTTCTGATGAGTATGACACTAAAGTCAATGAAACCACTTTCTTTCTCAAAGGGCTTTAATGGTTTTGAGAGGATCTTTGGGGATATCTGTCAAACTCCTTAACAGTGTGTACACAATCATGTTTTTCATCATCAGTTTTGCCCAGCTATGTACTTAACCACATCTTCATGTGGTTCACTGCTTATTTACATCCATGAACATGAGAAAGATATTATCCACAATTAGCATATAAATATCTTGTGGCGTTTGCTCTAATCGCCTAAACTTTTGGTTTTCTAAATTTCTCTCTTGGGGTTTACTTGAGTGAATAACAAAGGAGTAGGCTGCTTCTGCCTATGGGGCAGCTTTTATACTGACTAAAGCCCTAGTAGCTTTCTGCTTCTAGTTTAGAGCAGCTGTGGGACAGCGACAGACTATGACATCATCCCATTGAAAGATCAATGGAGCCATAGCAGTTCAGTCTCAAAATATTTCCAGTGATAAGCTTATGGAAAGGATTACTGTAAGAAATAGCTACTCTACCTTGTTCCTGTGTGGAAAGTTCCCAAAGGCAAAATTCACCATTTTGAGAAGTACAGCTGCTTTGGCAATGATTTGCACTACCAGAAATGCACAGGGAAAGAATCACAGAATAGAAAATGGCCTGCTTCTGTCCATACTTTTAAAGTGAGAGATATTCCTGCCATTTACCCAAGATGTTTTATCGCATTTTCTTAACTGGGAGACAGATTCTTTATATCCTAAACTGAAAATTGTTACCTTTCATATAAATACCTTCCATTTTAGTGTCACTAGTTTTGTTCATACACTGAAAGAAACAAGCAACCAGCAGAAATTCCTGGGCAATCCTGCTGACTGCTGTAGTGAAAACAACATACCCTCTCATATTCAGATTGACTACATCTTTCATGATAACAGCTACTTAAACATCTAGGGATTTATTAATGCTTTACTCTTTGAAGGTACCTGCAGTACATTGGTTTTTAAGATATTTGTAAAAAGCTTCAAAGACAGCTTAAATGTTTCCTTCTAAGTTCCTAAGTGCCTTAATGTATGTACAAATCCTTCTCTCTAAGATGGTTATGCAGATCAGAAACCTGTCCCAATTAAATATGGAAAAAGCATTCAAAGCTCAGGTACAGTTCTAGGTGTTGGAAAGAGAAGAAAATACAGCTAAGACATTCAGTTGTTTGCTTCAGTGAAATCAGGAGGCTGAGGAACTGTGGTCACCTAACAACAGCTCCAGATTAATGGATCCTCCACTTGATATGGTCACGAAGGAAACATTGGTTGTTTTTTCCTCTCGTTTCATTCATGTATCATGATTTTCATTCTCTCATTTGTTTTAACTAAAGGCTAAAACAAAGGATTTCTCAAGAGGTGGAACAAGGCAATCTGCTAAGTGTAAACTATTATTTTTAAGGTCTTTTTCTCTCTTCAGAACAAATTGCCATAATAGATTAACACCATAACCTTCAATTGGAGCTTCTAGCATTCTAATGAAATTACAGCTGTAGGCAAATAAATATCTCCTAAGTGACCTAAATAGCTTTTTCCCTTGTGTATGCTGTGTCAGTTTATTCTGTGACACAGAGCAAGAGCACATTTAATATGAAAGCAGTTATTTCTTCCCCTGAGCAGAGCTCCTATTATTTTATGGTTCGCTTGTTCCAAGTTGCCTTCCTTATTCCTTATATTGCTTATACTATGTGTCTATCCCCTTGCAACAAACTTGCAACACAAGTAAAACCTGGAAGTTAGGATCCAAATGTTCAAAAAATAGTAATGAGATGTTCAGCACCACAGTTATGGAATATCCAGCTTAAGACTCTAATAGACTGAAAGCCCATGGATTTTGACTGGACTTACAGATTTCAATGTCTCTGGAGAATTAGGGCGAAGGTATCTTGAGCCAAGTATACAAAAATTTAGACACCTCAGATCTGTGACCCAAAAGAAAGTGATAAGGTACAACAAGATTTTTAGAGAGCACCTATATTACTATTGAATGATGAAACAAACGATCCATATTTATACTAGGTGTAGTTCTATTGAATTCACATGCCACTTAGAAAACCAAAATTTAAGTATTGGAGCTTTTGCAACATGTGATGACTGTGAGCTATTCACTGAAGACATGAGCTAAGTGTAATAAGACTTCTCTCTAAACGAAGCGAATGTTTTAAAATGTAACATACCAAAACCAGGGTCTTTATAATGGAAATACTGACAAATTATCATAACAAAATAGGATGTTACCACAGAGAAAAGGAAAAGAAATGCTAAAGAAAAGACTTAATAATCTAAAGAATGGCTGAATTATTTGCTCCACTTGTGTATTAAGGAAGTGGAGCATCTATACAGACGTAAGTACTTTGCAGGAAGAACTACTTCAGGCAGGAATTTCCCAGAGGAAGCAGTGTGATCATGAATAAACAGTTTCCAAACTTTTCCTTCTTTTTGAGTTTGAAATAAATGTTCATTTTCTCTAAAAGCTACTGAATGACTATACGAAGATAAAGTTGTGAGGACCAGACATTCAGACATAGACTTTTTCATGATTTCACAGGTTCATACAAGGTTACCTCATTTACCTCATTTCTTCCTTACTTAATGAACATTAAAAATAAGGTGTACTTGGGATCCTAAAGGCCAAGTATTCTTATTGATATTGATTTTAATGTAGGTATTCAGATTCAAAGTGACATAATGAAAGAATCAACTTTTTTGTGTGTGTTTTTTCCATCATGTACCTGAAAGGAGGTTGTAGAGAGGTGGGGGTTGGTCTCTTCTCCCTAGTAACAAGTGATAGGACAAGAGGAAACGGCCTCAAGCTGCGCCAGGGGAAGTTTAGGTTGGGTATTAGGAAAAACTTCTTCACCGAAAGGGCAGTCAGGCATTGGAACAGGCTGCCCAGGGAAGCAGTTGAATCCCCATCCCTGGAGGTATTTAAAAGATCTGTGGATGTGGTGCTTAGGGACATGGTTTAGTGGTGGACTTGGCAGTGCTAGGTTAACGGTTGGACTCGATGATCTTAAGGGTCTTTTCTAACCTTAACGATTCTATGATTCTGTGTAAGCTTCAGTATAATTAGATAGGTGCCATAGCAATTCCTCTATTAAAATGGATTTCTTTTTTTACTTAAAGGAAGAATAGATCATCCTTTTGGTGTGAAGAATTTATTGTATCCTTTTCCAACTGACACCACAAATCTATGAATAGAAACATAATTTCTCAGGGATCTTCAAGTATGTCTGCTACAGTTTCTGAGGCAGAATTATTATAACAAGTAAATTCTTGAAGCATATCCTCAGCATAAATCTGTAAAGATGTTAACAATTTTTTCTCATTATTTTTCATATTGCATGAAATTTCTGATTGCTCAAAATTAATGCTATTTTCCATGACATAGATTAAGGTAACATTGCCCAATAGGACTTAGCTCCTTTTGTCCTCTATAAACACAATGGTAAAATCCTAGTCTTGAAGTTAATGGAATTTTTGCTTATTTAAGGAAAGAAGAGGCTGACTGATAAATTCCCACTTCCGGTGATACAGAAGACATAGCTTGCCTTCTTGTCAACAAAAGTTTGTCAACACTTAAAAAAAATTCTTAGCTGTCAAAGCTCTCGGCCTCTGCTAAAATATGAAATGCACATCCTCTGCTTGGTTCATCATCACAGATTACACAGATCTCTCATATATAGAAAGAAAGGTCTCAATGTTATTGTTTCTTTCTCCTCAATATTAAAATTATAGAAACCTCCAAGAACTAAAAAGCAGGTAAATGTGAAATCCTGTCCAACTTCCAAATTTCTGTCCTATGCTGCTATGAAGTCATTCCCAGTAAGGGAGTAGCCACGGCTTAGATACTCGTGCTGAAAGAGTTACTCAGTCATTTTACTGACCAACATCTACAGGCGCATAGAGCACATTTATTTATGTGAGTACAAGCCTGCTCATTTTTATTCAACTGTAGAATACAGGAAAACAAAAGTCCTGATTTTAAATTCCAGTTCCTGGAGAAGTGTTGCATAGGAACTACAGATGATTTAATTAAGCACATGGGTTTGGCAGATTTTCCTTTGGAGATAACTGAGATGAGTTAATTATGCAGAATGTACCACTGTTGCAGACTAAAAAATATCAGGTGGAACACCTTTATTAGCTGGTTGCTGGTTTGATGCATCCTCCTGTAAGTTAAAGAGTATTTATTTTCCACATAAACCAGTAGCCAATTTTACCTAAATGTGTTTTTTCTATGTGACATTAGAAAGCATTGCCTGTCTCGATGCAATGGCTGGCATCAGGTAGGAGAGTCCTTCTAATATTGTTTGTGTGCAGCTTCTGTGACTGGAGGCTAGATGATTTCAGTGTGCAATCTTCATTTTTGTAATTTGTCACCTTGGGAGTTCGATCTTTGAAGCTAATGCAAGGTTCATATTTTCAGCCAAATCTTTGTCTCAAATGTGCCATGCCAACATTTTTCTTATAGATTTATAAAAGCTATTTCCTTTTAATTTGTGTAGTAGTAGAAATCATAAATCCCAAAGTCAGTCATGTCATTATGGTAGGTACTTTAGACAGTAACTGCCCAGGGAGCTCAGACTTTTAGGATTTGATTCTGCCATTTTCTGTTTAAACAGACACAGTATTTTGCAAGAAGATTCCTCTTTACAAAGCACCAATCAAGAAGCCAAATAATTTTCCTTTATGATTTGAACAATAATAGAGCATTGCTTGTTGTCCAGTGAAGTCTTGAACCTACAGACCAATAGAAACCTTCAGAAAGCAGTTGCAACGTTTTACTATGCCTCAAAATATTATGGTACATTTGAGTCTGCAGGCAACAGGCTTCACTGCTGACAGTACACAGCTGGTATTCAAAGCTGTGCTGAGATTACAGTATCTGCAGTAAATACATCAGAGGTTTTAAGATACTAATTGGATCTGCTGCAATTTGGAAATTCCTATATGACTGGGAAGATGCAACGAATCGTGCTCAGCCTTCTCTCCTGTTAGCACTCAGTAGGAATGTTTATGACAGCAGCTAGAAGTAAAATCATGAAGGACATGCCATGGTCCTATCCCTGGATGATATATGTGTATACATACTGGGAAATGTAATACAGTACTGTGTTTATCACCTCCTACGGCTTTGCACAGGCCCTTGTCACTTACAAAGGTAATAAAAATTGATGTGCGTATTTAAATAAGGCCTCCTGCAAGTTTTCAGTCACATAAAAAAAGGTGCAATTAGGCAACTAGATTTACATAATGCTCAGTATATATGCTGAGGTGATTTTAGCACAGAATTTTCAATGAAATGTCTAAGAGTTCATTTTCCTTTTGTTGTTGTTTTATTGAGCTGAAGATTCAGTATATTTTTATTTGTGTTGTAATGGAAACCTTACCTGCTAAACAGTGAGTACTGTCTTGATCATAGTTTTTAATCTGAAGGTTAAAAGCCTGCTGCCAGTAGTTCTAGCTTGCATTAATTAGGTTTACTGCCTTTCACTGATCCCAGAGAAGTGAAGATCAGTATTCAACTTATAGACAAGCCTACTGTTTTCCACAGGCTTTGTTTCTTCCTATACTTGGAAGCTTTGTTCTTATAACACAACTGTTTTTGGAATCAAGCCTATAAGAACATAGAAGGATTTTTCTTGTGATGACTGCTTACTCTAAGCCAGGCTCTTGAGCTGGCAGAAGACAGGATGCTTATTGTATTTTTTTTTTTTCCCAATGAATTTTCTTCAGGACTTCAGGCAATATAAAAAAGGGCGAGCGAGAGAACAGTGAGAGAACCGTGTACTGGGAAAGCAATAGAGTAAGTAGGGCCTATAGGCAGAATTTGAGCCTCCTAATTGAAGATACTTGTCCATTTACGACTACAATTGCTGCAGACTCCTTATACAATCAAAGTATTCTTCATTATCTTAACTATCCTCTGGAGATGTCTCCCTCTACTGACTAGAGTTCATGCTGATTACACTCCTAAGTCTGGCGCCTGTGTTACACACCTAAGGATGGGCTTGGATGTATTCCATCTAAGAAATATTTGCCATGCTGGGAGGATCATTACTGGACAGAAAGACTGGGACTGGCATGAGGTGCCTGACAAGTGAAAATTGTATTCTCCAAGCCGCTGGAATATTGTGGTTGGAGCAGCAAATTTGGGCTCAAAAATTAGGAAGGAAATAAGCTAAAAGACATCAAATCTGAAGAAATTATGGGAAGCGCAACTGCAGTACATTAACTATATGAAACCAAGATTTCTAATTCTGACCGGCAAAGATCTGTTAGATACCATGCTAAAGCACATGTCATATACCGCTTTCTGGTCTACATGAAAGACGACACCCACCTGCTGCTCTTAATACTTCATTAACTAAGGTAGCAACTGTCAGCCTGAAAAGGTTTCAGCCCTGCTGATGGTAGTTGTTAAAATGATGCTGTGTCCAACAACTCAGCTCAGTTTTGCATGCTCATTTGTTTAGCCTGGAAATTACACATCTGAAAGCTGACATTAAAACAACAAGATTAAGATTGAAAAGTGCAGTTCTCTGGGAGACTAATGCCAGAACTACACAGAAGTTTCCTGCTGACCAATTCAGCCAGGATAGTAGTCCAACTGGGCACATGCAAGAACAAAACTACAGCTTCCTGGTGAAGATTCAGGTGCCTGTTGCCTAAACATTAGGAGGTTCCATAAACATTAGATAGGGTTTTTGTGAAGCACCTTGCTAGAGTAAGGAGCCTAATTTAGGTGCTCATGTCCATCTGTACGGCTGGGTCTCTGATTCTTCGAACAGGTGGTTTTAAAGGGTGGTGAAATGGACAGAAGCAGTTTCTATATGATCTTTTCTGGAAGCGCAGTATATGCTCTCTTCCAGTAGAGGGTCATACTTACGCTCCATTAGCAGATTATCAATTGCTTGGAGAAAACATGAGGATAAGGACTATCTTGGTTATCTACCAAGGGCAGATGTGCTACTAAGCAACTTCATGTATCCATACTAGAATTGTTTCTGTGCTTTCCCTTCCTATGAGGTACACATGAAAGCATAAATAAAATTAGGAGTTAGAGATTTACCCCCTAATCTGCAAACAAGAACTGCATACATTTATTAACTGGCAAAGACAATGACAAGAACTTTGTACATATGGGATATTCCCTTTCATCTTTATTTTAAGTGCAGTTGTGTAACAGTAGCATCAATAGGCCCAGATTATATTAGGCTCCATGCCTCAGACTGTACAAGCCACCAACTGCTCCAGCAGAACTGTGGAAAAACCTTCTGAGAAAACAGGACCTTGACAGTAAATATCAAGTAACCAGATACTACAATCTCTCCTAGGTACCAATTCAGGAATATCACATCAGCTACTGCTGTCGGTTGGGTACCTTTAGACTCCATATCTTGCTACTTGTTAGTTTTTGTGAGTGATTAACCTATAAATCCTAATGAGCTGTAGTTCATTTTCTACCAACGTAAAATGGAAAAATCACATTCATTTTTCACGAGAGATACATTCTGCAAGTTCTGCTGGAGAATAATTTCATTGAATTTTGTTTCTGCAGTTGCTAACTTAAATAAGATCTATATATGTAGACGACCTTTTAAAATTGCATTGTCAAGAAATGTGTAAGTCAAATTAGAAATGGTTCAACTTTTCTAAAAATTCAAGATCTTT
Source organism: Platalea leucorodia (assembly GCF_965183815.1). Taxonomy (NCBI): domain Eukaryota; kingdom Metazoa; phylum Chordata; class Aves; order Pelecaniformes; family Threskiornithidae; genus Platalea; species Platalea leucorodia. The sequence goes on along the minus strand of NC_138825.1, from coordinate 41,659,473 downwards.
CGCATAAATGATTTAACAACTATTTAATACTCTGCCTCAAATTTCAACTATAGATGAATGTATCATTTATATGTGAGAAAGAGAGAGAGAGTAGCTAAAAAACTTTTCAAAATTTAGAGCATTTATTTTGCATTATTTGCCCAGGTTTCTTTAGCAAAGGTATGCCTTTACTGCTCAAAAACAATGGCGGTAGACAAGAAGGTTGGCAAGCTCCCAGTCTGAGTTGACAAATATTTTTCAAGAGGATAGATGAGGAGCAGGAGGACTCTTAAAACTGCTATTCAAATTCAATTCATTCAGCCTAATGGAAGAAACTCAAGCTAAGGTATGAGCTTCCAGTCATCATGCATACAAAACTCCAATTACGTTCCCACTTGCTCTTGTGCTAGGAGTTTTCTTTAGAAATGAGTAAGCAGAGGACACAAATGAATAAGCAGAAGACATAGCTGAAATCATAGCCTTGATTTGATTGTTTTTACATAACAGCAACTTCTAATATGGTGCATATTTTATTTTAAAATGAAAAAAAAGAAAAAAATTGCCAGGTGCAGAAAGGGTGAGAAAAGAGGGACAAGCCACAGGACTGCCGTGTCAAATTTCTGAATCTGGGGAGCTAAGGCTATTTTCTTTTTTTCTCCTCGATTTATCCTCCATCTTAGAATTGCTAATAGTTTTCCTAAGCTCACAATGAATGAGACACACATTCTTAGCACCATAACTTACAGTTGTAGGTGCTGAAACCCGTACGGTCTAAATTATGCTTTCTTTGCCACTCCATTGTCCTCATGAGATGTTCACACAAACAGCTTTGCATAGTAGCGATTGCAAAGTATAAAACTGAGGGATACAGAGCTGTTATTGAAGACATAGCTTCAAAGAAGTGCCCTTCTCTACAGGTGACAGCATTTGAAATAAAAAAAATCATCTGCAAAAATGGTTTTGACAGAAAACAAACTATTTAAGTAAAAAGATAAAAGTGGGGATTTCATCCCCTAACATGTTTTGGTATGGAATCAATGAGAAATTCCATCCTCATCCACCATATCAGTAATCATTACGTGAACTTTTCTTTTACTGTCAGACAGAAATAAAGAGAAAAATGCAGATAACTATTTGTTATCAAAAGTAATTCTCTGAAAACCTTGTTTTTTAAATCACAGTGGGTTATTAGTAGCTACTTACTTCTAGTTAGTCTCCAATACTAAAGTAATAGCATGAGAAGTGCAGTAACAATTATCCATTATATTTAATAAGGCCATGATTCTGCCAACCTCACACGTGTTGAGAAATACCTTGCTGTGTATACTGCCCTAGTAATAGGAAGAGGTCATCTTACAGATTAAGGTATTATTCAAAGTGAGTGAAATTCTTGAATCATTCCCTAAATAAACAGAACAACTCAACTCTATAAATAATAGAAGCCATGACAGATTTTTCATCTTACTAATAAATAAAGAGTTTGGCTGTTCAGACCAAAAAGTTTACTATTCCTACCAGAATTCACTTACTGATAGGAACCCACAAATTCTTGCAGATTTACAAACAACAAAGCATTTTCACCCACTTACAGTGACATGTGGCATTACGCCAGGAATACTTTGGAAGTTCTCTGTCTTCTAGTTTTTCTTTGGTTTTGTGTTTGGGTTTTTTTTTTTTTCCTTTATGACAATCTCCCTCAAGCACACTTTAATTAGTAATTTTTCATCTTGACTATTCCCCATTGAAAGCAGGACAAATGCTGCCTTTCTTCTCTGACTTGCTGTGTCTACAGTTTGGGGCAGGGAAGGAGAGACCTTCCTGAAGGACAGATGAGTACCTATTCTCATATTTGGAAAATTTTTTGCTTACTATTACCATTCTGTTGATGACTGTGGAGAGAGACTTTTCAGATATTCTGAAGACTGGCATTCATCCTCCTTACAACATCAATGCAAATCTATCCTGTTCTAACAGGAGCTGCATGAATATTTTAATTTTTTTTTTTTTTACTGCAGAAGAGGCATTCAAAGAATATTTAACAAAAGCACACAATTACCATGCACTAAATACTGGTTGCATCTTAAACTAAAACTATAGCTTAATACTGCTTACAGTCCTCATTGTTGAAAATAAACTTCATTAGTAAGGGAAAGCAGACAGATTTTGGTTTAGACCTTACAGAAAAATTGTTGCTTATCTGCTCCAAGGTTTTCCCAGAAAAGCATATTCTAGATGATGGATTTATCAATTTTTCTCCAGTTGGTTATCATTTAAATATGAAATTGAATTGTATATTTTGACATGATACAAAAAAATAACGTAAATTCAACATTATGTAATACTTTTTGAGTTTCTGTATATATAATTCTATTGGACAACACAGTCAATCAACTTGTAAAAAAGTTGGATGCTTTGGGACAATGAATTAAGACTGCACATTTGCCTTTCTAGAGTCTTGCTGTGATTATATATCTAGCTGTCATCAAGTTGCACTTGCAGAGATGTTCTTTCCTTTGTGGAGGGATAGACTGGATGATCTAATAGGTCATTTTCTATTCCTAATTTCTATGGCTCAATGAACAATAAATAATATTACTGTGTATGTGTAATGTCTTGTTCCCGCAATAAAATATTGCCCACAAGACACAAACATTACTGAGATTGTGATATAATGCCTCAGGTGTCCAGACATAAGATCAATATATCAAACACAGTATAATTTTTCTATAGTCAGCCATATTTAACACTGCTGTTGCTCAACAAATCAATTTGGTTTTCCCCACGAATTAAAAAAAAGGACACACAAGAGTTATAAATCCTACAATGAGAATCCTATAAACTAAGATGCCTTGTTTTCTGTTTTGCTTCAGAGAGCATGTTACAGATAAGCATCTGCAACAATATCTGTTCTATACCAAATAAAATAATTTGGTCCTAGCATGTATACAGTGTTAAGGACAAAATATATATTCACAGCTGCCCAGAATGCAACTAAAATTTTCTCTCTTATGTTCCATAGTTGCAGTCTGAGTTTGGATAGGTGCCTGGAGAAACTAAATGTTTTCCCTGGTGCTGATAAGCTGCAGCAGAAGCAAAGAATAAAAATGATGTATTTGAGAACAGCAGAGTCTCCGATTAGATGGCTACATTGGTCAGATATGTCTTTATGAGGATACTGGGGTTTTGTTTTCACATACTGTACTTAAACAGCCCCTCAGATAAATCAGAAATGTAATATGCGGAGTGTTTTTCTATAATAGAGAACAAGAAGAACAATAATCCCTGCAGTTCATACTGTTTAGCAGTTAAATCAAGTCTCTGAATTCTGCTGGACATGAGGCAAATAAAATATTATCTCTATTTTTAAAGTTATAGCAAATATAAGAGGTTATATGGTTTCCACTATTACCACAGTCACCAAAGCCTTTGTAATAATTCCTGGATGAAGTCCAAGGAAAATCTATACTATGTCTTCCACCTCACTGTACTAGAATAAAATGTAGAGCTAGCATCCTATCAATCAGCCATGTAATCAAAAGGAAGTACTGTACTAGAAGCTCTTTATAGCTTCATGTCCAAGAAGAAAAGTGAATTAGGTTCCAGCTCTCCAAAGGGTCAAGATTCCCAGAAAAAAGCATCTTCATTTTTTATGAAATATACAACAGCAAAAGCTTCAAACCATACAATGCAATATACTAATATTGCCAGTAAAATGTCAAGATTCCTTCATGCCACAGCTGAGAGAAAACAGCTACTTCCAGAGCTGGACAAGCAATTTTCAAACAATATCATTAGAAAATGTTACTTTTTCCTATTTAAGATTTCCTGTAATGAAGCTATTTCAGCCAACTGATTTATTTGTTTTTGCAAATGAATTTCAGCGTATGGGTTGCAATACACAGGGTGTTCTGCATATTCCCATAAATGTGTGGCATTTGAAAATCAAGGTATATAATTATCTGACTAAATTACATGATGTTTGCATATTTTGAATAGAAATTTGCTTCATCATCCTTCCCCAAGCAAAATCTAAATCAAAGAAGTTTCATTTACTGATTAACCAAATATCAAACAATGAGCTGAAACAGGAAAAAAAAAAAAAAAAAAAATCTCATGAATTTGCAGTAAACATAATGAAAAAGAGATAAAAATTTTAAGTAGAATTTTTTAACAATTTACCCAATTATTAACTCACCTCTAATAATTTCCCAAACCAAATAGAATGAAATACTGTTTCAAATGGCATAACTGTTGGTGAATGTTACCTTTTTTCATCTGCTGAACATTGCATTTTAGTCTCCTTCCTGTTATGTCTATGGCCCACAACATTTGTACACACTATAGGTTTCTAAAATAATGAGATGAAGGTTTCTCTGCCCTATATCCTCCAGATGAAGTTTTTCTGAATGCCAAAAATATTCTCTCCCTTTGAGCAATGACATAAAAACATGGCCATACGTAGTAACTGCACCAAACCAGAGCTCAGAACCTCATTCTCAGCTCTGCTATGGACTTCAACTTGAGAGCACACCAGCTTAGATCTGCACACTGCAGTTTCCCCACCTCTAGAATGGAGTAGTATCATGGCCTCCCTTTTAGTTTGCATGATTTATTTAGACTCTAAGCACTTCCACGCAGGGAATTTTTTTAATATACATGTCCATGCTAGTTTAATGGAGACTCAGATAGATTTGTAGCTTCTGAGTACTACTGTATTTAAAAAATTATTGGATTCAGTCTTCCTTAAGACTCACCTGGGCTTGGACTTTGTCAGCCATAAACCATGGAAATCTAGCACAATCCTGCTTTCTAAGTTGTGTAGCTTACCTATGCCAAAATTCAATACACTCCCTACATAGCCTAAAAGTTCCATCAACAAATTAGTTGATCAGAAGTTCATTTGCTCAGTGGATATAACTGCTTATCTCCCATTTGAAACTCCACCAAAATCCTAATATAACTACTAATAAAATGGAAAAGGCTAAAAAAGTCTATATGAATAGAAATACTGAATTATCCTTATACAAGCAGGATAAATTTGTGAGTTGAGGATAGCAAAAATGTAGTTATATCTCCTACTTTTACTTATACTGATTTTAAATTTCATTGGCTGGTTATTTCAAAATTAATAACAATCCTATTCAGAAAATGAATAAAGCTTATGCCAGATTTCAAAACGAGTCCACCACTAATAATTAACACTGATGGCTTTGGTGAATCAAGCCAGACAGCTCCATTCTTAAGCATGTCCTTGTCTTCAAGCCAAGGGATTTTCCCTCAAATTTTTGTAGGAGTCCATGAACTGAAGTTAATCTTATAGCACCTGTTCCAGTATTTTGTTCTGAGCTGTAATGATGCTAATATTCTTCAGTGACAGTATACTGACCGTCAATATTATATAATATATATTTTATAGTATTCCCAGTCTTCATGAGCCAAACATATCAGGCTGAATGAGGTTTGCCAGAAAATCAAGGGACATGCATGGCAACACAAACCTCACATGGAAAGAATTATGGTGGGAAAGCGGAGGAAAGGACAGTTTTCACAACAAAGAGAACTTGGGGAAGCTTATAAAAAACATCTACAACCAACAGGTGAGTCAAACATATAAAATGGAAGTCATTCTTGGACATGACTGTCAAATGTAACAACTGAAATGCTCTTATTTTCTCTTTAAACTTTATCTGGGCATTTGACGAAATTTGGTCAAATTAACAGTAACACCTGAGGTAACTGTCAATATAACTGTGTGAAAATATTAATAGCAAACAGGAATACGGCAAATGGGTTCATAAAACCCTGCATTGTACAGCTCAATGTATAACTGGCACTGCACTTTTGACAAAAAAAAAAAAAAACAAAAACAAAAAACTGACTCTTTCTGGAGGGACTCCTTGTCAAAGATGCTGACTGGAAAATCCTGAGCACCATTCATAGTAGTTGTACTGCTTACCCCTTCCAGCCAAACATACTAAGCCAACATGGTAACTTTGCAAAAATAAGTATTTGCTCCTACAGATGACCAAAAGGTTCACATCCATATTCAAAACACACTGTCACAAGCAAAATAACTTATATTAGGTTCCCTTCAAAGGCAAGACACTTCCATTTCAGTCTTGCCTTGGCCTATAGTATTGATTTCTTTATTTCCTTTCCAAAACTTCTGTGGAGGTTGTGGTAAGAAAAACAAAAAATGAAGAAGAGTGATTAAATTCTTGGAAACAGTAACTCTAGAAGAAAAGCAGAACAAGGAACATGATGTTTGGTCTGGTTTCATGGCAGATTCATCTGCTGACAGGAAGAGAAACTCAGAAGAAAGAAAAGAGGGAGGGGGAAAGAGGGATACCACTCCATACGACTTCTGTTAATGTACATATTTAGGGTGTATTCCAATCCTGTGTGTCATGCAACATGACTAGCAGCTCCTTGGTAAGGAAAATTTACACACTGCAGCGTTGCGGTAGGGCTTTGTACTTTTTTGTGAGGGAATTCTGTGGTGGGTGTGTTAAGTTTTCCCCCAGAGATACCACTTGCTGTTTCTTTGCTTTAGAGAAGACAATATCAAAGTAACATCTTTACACCTGAGGCAGAAGTTAATGAGATTTTTTATAATCTCAGTTCCCAGGAGGGATTTCATTCCACAGTCACAGGCCAGCTCCTGCTTGAATTCTGGCTCCCAAAGAGGCAATTTTTTACACCTGCAGCTCTACCCTTGCTACAAGGATAGTCAAGGATACATAGACAGAAAGAAATTATCACTGGCAGTTGCTATCCCAAAGTCAGGTACTAATTTGAAGATAAGAGTGAGAGAGTTTAATTTGAAATTCCACGGGAAGCCAGAGATGAGAGAAACTCATTACTGTTGTAATGTGCTTTCAGAAATAAGCAGACTTCACCCACTGTTAGAGGCCTGGCTTCAGAACCAGAATACAAGTCAGTGGTAGGAACCACTGGAAAGCAGCAGAGCACAAGGAGCCAAAGGCTCACACCACAAGCCTTAGCCAACAGGCAGGAGAGAACTGATCAATGGCTGCATGTATCAGTTGTTGATCAAGAGCAACCTGCAAAGGAGCATGACCACTCCAAATGGCCCCACACGCAATTGTGCCTCTGTAACAGAGTTCGTATCAAGAAGGAACCCCTAAGTCCTCTTTAAACACGGGCTGATTTGTAGGTGTGTGCCTTCAAACAACGATGACCATGATGCGGCTTTAGATTTTTCAGTATTTCATCCTACTATTCTTCACCAAGAAACAGATCTTTTTGAGTACATGCTCCATGGCTACCCCTCTTTGCAGAATGAGTCAGAGGACTTTGCTACACACTCCTAGACTCCTTGAATTTCTCTCAAATGTGAGAACAGTATTTCATGGTCAGTGCTGAATGTGCAGTGGTCCTCAGGATTTATGAGTGTGAATATCTGCCTACAGAGTATTGAAAGGAAGAAATAATTAATCAGTGCCACTAACTTCCACATCCTGGCTTGTATCCAAATTCCTCACACAAGTTTATGAGAGTTCAGCCCAGGACCTGAGCAGAAACACAATCAATATATTAAAATAGAAAAAGAAATAGCCACTGCTGTAATTCTGATTGAAGGTAAGTATTTTGTAATATAGTATCCACAGTACCTCTCTGATAAAAGAAAATAAAAAAAAAAAAAGAAGACTCGGAAGTATCATAAAGCCCTTGGCCAAGATAATGCTTGACTTCAGACTGGGGAAAACCTCATGCTAAAAGTCTCCACAGGCTTAAAAGTTTTATTGTAAATATCCTCTATATCTCACAGAATAAGTGATTTTCTCAGTATCCCAGAAATATTAGTGTTACATCCAATCACAGATCACTGCTTTATTCTGTTTATTGTCAACATTTGCCTGCCCACGATGATGTTAAGAGAGCAGAATACATTGTCATACTTGTTATTTCAAATTCTATTAGGACAGAAACACGTTACAGCAAAGCCAGAAAGTTACTTGTTTTTCTATTTCTATTTATATAAACCTCTTCCTGTCTGGGATTTATGTTAACCTGTTTCTTACATTTTCCTGAAACAGACAAAATATCAGTCATGAAAAATGAGCACCTGTCATGAAAGCAGGTTAAGACAAGCCATACTTTAGAGGACTAGCAGATAATAGCCATCATAAATTAAACTAGGTAAGGAAAACTTTGTTTTGTTTGTTTATACTGTACATAGAGACATACAGCTAAAGGATCTGTGCTGAAAAATACATTTTTAAAAAATAGATTGCCTCCCCTTTTTAAAAGGTCATCTATGGGAACTAATGTCCACTAGGGCAAAGAACTCAAACAAAGAGATGTTCTAAGGAGCTGCTTTGCAGATTATTTTTTTACCTACTGGAATTAGCATAACACTGTGATAGAAAAGCTGAATCCTGCTGCTGAGATAAAATGAAATTGTCTAGCTGTCTCAAGGGAGGAGATTTGTTCTTTGAAATCAAACTAACAATGGTAGTAGCTACCCATTATTCCAAACATAATAAAATGATTATGCAACTACTTTACTGAGGATTTCAGTCAGCCACTCGTGGTCCTTCAATATCCCACAAAAATTATTAGCAGATGCATGGCTGCTAACTCTGGGGATTTGCACCGCATTAACTAGTCCAGATTAAGTTCTGTGGAGAATATGAATAGAATCTGTACATAAAAACGACAGAATTTCTAACTCTGTAGGTAAAGCTGTCAATTATCCTTAACTGATTTAGAAAATCATGAAACAGTGGGATGGCAGGTAGGTGACTTGAGCTCCAGATGTCCTATTAGATATGAATTCTGTGAGGTGCCTGCTGGTAGCTCCAAGTTCCGGAACCTCTTTAACAAGCTGGCTCTCAGTCCCTTTGAAAACAGAGTTGAAATATTGCCAAAAATTAAGCTATTAAATGCAAACTTTTATTTAAATAAACTGGTCTGGTTTTCACATGCTCCAGTAGAAAAACAATGAAAAATTCCTGGCAAATCCAAAAAGCAAGAAAAGAAGAAAACATGTTATTACAATTCACCGTTTATCTTCATAGTCTGATGTAGACAAGTCTGTAATATTTTTCTCGGATTACTCTTTTTCAGGCATTGAAGCCTCATGTGAATAATTGTGTAACTTCATAACTATAATAAGATCTTTCCTAAGAGAAACAAACATATGAGAAACTATCTCACACACTGAAAACTGATCACTCTAATCCAGTGATCAAGAAGATGCTCAATGCATATAGCTAAAGTTACAACCCTCCAGTGTAAAATTCATCCAAGATTAATTCCAAAGGCTTATGCATTCTTATTTGCCAAGAGCTAGGTGGGTATTTAATTCTGGAACAGTTATTAGTGAAAAAGGAATTAAGGCTGTTGTAAAATTAGTATAGTTATACGAGAAGACTGTTTCATCTTCTTCATAATTTTCCAGATTAATTCACATTGAGAACTGAGTCCTTATACTAAATGCCCTTATTAATCATAGAAGGTTTTTTATCCCTTATCAGACATCTCTCAATTTTTCTGTATTTAAAAGCATCACTCAGGCTTCAGTCACTTTAGCTTTCTCAGAACATTAGATCTTATCAGAAGCAGGATTACTGCCCTACCCTGAGAGCAAACCAGCCTATGTTCAAAAAAAACCCTAGTTCCAAGAAACTTTTTTTTCCTCTTTTTTATTTTGTCCATATAGAAAACAGTAAAAATTAAAACTCTGGCAAAATATTGATGTCAGGAGAGACCTTAAAAGTGAAATCAGTATTTCTGAATTTATTATCTCACTCAAATGTCTCTATAGCAACTGTCGATGATGGAAATAATGGAGGTTAAAATGTCACATTTTTCCACTCTAAGTAGGTTCTCTGGAGTTCAGGGTGAAAAGGAAGTTGCTTTACAGCCAGAAATGCTCACATGCATTATTTTGTTCTATTCAACAACCTGTGAATAATTAAAAATGGCAGGACTTCAACCAGAGCTGCACTCAGTCTTACCAGCCTGATATCTACCCCCACAATGTTGAAAGCATGATTAAGATGAGTGCAATAAAACTGGACTTCATATGTAGTTATTTCACAGAACTCTTAAGACAGTCTTAGCAAACCTAGATAGTAAAGGTGCTATTTCTAGAGCCAAATCCTGGCTATCTTATGCATGACTTCAGTGGCCTATTCAGTGTCACTGAATCACAACAGCAATCAGAAATCTTCATACAAATACAATGAAATGCAATGACATGTTGTCATCACTGGCTTTTGACGTTATTTAATATATCATCAATAGTCTTCCCATTTGCTATACAAACCAAAAAGAACTGATATTGACTTTTCACTCACATTAGTAATATTAAATATCATGTAAACTAAGAATTGGGTCATTTCTCCCAAAGGTTATCTGTTGTTTTTAACTGTATGAGTTGGTCAAATGAAAGGTATTATTCCAATTAATATATACATGCAATCCTTTCCTACGTATATTCCAAATAAACAGTTACAACAATATTACTAAAATAAATATTTATAGCACTACTACAAATATTTGCTACTAAATTTTGTAGCTACTGTACTCATAGGATGTATTTACTCCTCAGGCCAGAGGCCTTCACGAAAATAAATTTTGGGTATCTCTTTTACAAACTTGCAAAATTCAGAGATGTTCATACATTTTGCAACTGAACTGTTTTGCATACATTTTGCAACTGAACTTAACAGTTGTTGAGATGTAACCTGCCCTTATCGGTAAAGACAAGGAGTAATTTCACTAACTGCAGTTATCTGCAGAACATTAAATTACTTCTTGTTCAGTGCACAAAGAATCATATGGTCACAGGTGGAGAAGGAAGAAGGTAGGGAAAAAGTGTTCATTTCTGATCAGGGAGTTAGGGCCTTTCTGGGGAGCAGGCCAAGAGTGGGATAGGGCCACGAATCAAAGATGAAATGGGAAGAGTTTAACATTGCTTGTTTGAATTTGCAGTCCTCCGAAAGAAACACACGCTCCAACCTGAGTGAGACCTAACTGAGCCAGTAAGCTGCATGAAGCAGCAGGGTTCCCAGAGAATGGATGCAAAGGCCTGCCTTGCCAATGAGAGTGGCTGCAGACACCACACCAGGAATGCACGAGAAGTGTCAAGAGTGAATTTCACACAAAATGTAACAGATGTGCATTTTCACGAGCCAATGCTGACACGTCTATTCTTTCCCAGACAAATTATAACTTACTTAGGAGTAAATTACAAGCATTTTGAAAACAGGGACTAATGACAGAATAGGAGAATATTTGCAATTAAAGAACCCATTCTCCATTTGCACATAGGCTTTATAAATCACATTTCCACAGCATAAAAGCATTAATCTTCCTGAAGAAGTGAAATTTCATTTTATACCCAAGAGATCTTAAAGAATAATTACACGAAGAACCAAATGGAAGTCCACACATATGCATGGTGTCACTCTTCCCGAGTTGGTAAAACTGCTTTGACCTGAAATGCTTCTTACCATATTCAAGATTCTGACACACAGGTTTATCCGTAAAAGAGGCATTTTGTATATATCCACAAAGTCAGTGGACAACAAGTGCGTTAACTGGTCTATAAGTCTTTCAGATTGTAATTGAACTGTCTAGTGTAATGGATGAAGCATAGAATAATGTGCATTCAGTTTGCGTTTGTTTATTCAGCCTGTCAGCCTGGTTTTGGTTCACTTAATGTTAAAGAATTGTTTACAGGCAGATTTCTCTATTAATGTTCACATAGTTTCTTTCAAGTTTAACTTTCAAATATGCTTAGCACTCCTTCAGGCACAAGACCTATTACAGTGCTAGACTAATAATTGAAGTGTTTTTCTTTCTGTCATTGTTCTATCTAAATAAATAACTACAATAATTTTAGAATCCCACGTATTAGATTAATCAGTCTTATATACATGACTGTTTTCTCCCCAAAGTAGCTTAGTGTCTTCACTAAGTTTAAGCGTGAAACATCAGCCAACTGCTACTAAAATTTGCTTTGAACAACAATCTTACCAAGTTTTTCAATATCTGAGAAAAAGAGGGAAAACTGGGGTTTTTTTCACTCCAAAGCATTCACTCAAAATACTTTTCCATGCAATGAATGTTAGTCCACTGTGTGATTTATTCCACATAAATACATACCAAATTCAATCATAAGTAAATATTTTTAAACAAATATTTTGCAATTAAACATATGCACACACATGTATGTTTACTAAAGATATTTTGGGAGTCTCAATTTGCTGTATGTAAACAGAAATTCCACTGAAACTGAAATATATGGCCATTTTATCCTTTGAACACAAACCAAATCTCACCATAGTCAAAAGGAAGCTTCTGTGGGCTTTCAATCATTCTCCTGAACTTTAACTGAGTTTGTAGAGATTCATTTGAGGCTTACAGAGATAGAAATATATCACTCCTGCACTAAAATGCATATGTCCCTAGAGCAATACAAATTTTCTGCACATTCACAGTTCTGGTCTGCCAGACAAATATTATATTGTCTGGCAGTTTTTATGTACAGAAATAAAAGAGTGGAGACAGTTTTATTGCATGAACAACCTTATTGAGAAGCCTAAGAATGGATCAAGTTTGTTCCCCTCTCTGTAAATACTGCCATAACTGAACATCCAGCAGCTCCATACTTGCAAGCATTCAATTAAGGATTCCGCTTTGTACCAATTTAAAAAGCACATATCTAAGGGAAAAAAAAAAACCACAGAATATCCTTTGCTTAAAAAACTTAGGTTATTGCTTATTTATTGATTTTGACAAGCTTTAGTTGATAAAAATGAATGAAAAAATGTTTGTATGTGTCTACCTGGCTATGTATCTATCTATATTCATATCTATAAATTTCTTCTAGCTTACACTTTAAATCAATGTCTGACACTTCTAAACAGGAGGTTTAGATTCCCAGTCTTCATTATTTCTAATGAAATAAGGCATCTGGATGATTAGGTCATACTCTTATCTCTACAGAAACAATCATGTGCTTCTTCCTAACAGCATAGATTATAAAGTCAATGAATTAAGTGTTTCCTTTGAATTTCTGAAGAAATTTGCCCTCTGTGGACTCCTATATCACAAGTCCTGTCAATTAGGACAGTAGCCAGGAATGCTTGGAGTTTAACAAATTGTATGTGAGGTTCAGGTTATTCAGTCTTCTGTAAATATATGATGAAAGGAAGGCAGTTTCTAACAATAGTTCATCTTTCACCCTCCCTAAGCAGAGCTGCAGAATTTCAGACTTTTCTCTCCATTCATGGACAAGTATAAAAGAAGAAAGTTCAGCCCTGACACAGATGTGTCATTAGATCAAAATTCCACAAGAAAGATCTTCCAGAGTGAATGAGCTGGTTCTGAGGTGGCCAAGTAAATCCATAGTTCACATGATTGCTACAGGTGGAGAAGGCAGTTTAACATGGAGGAGGCTGCGTGCCAACTTCACAGCCAATTACAATGTACTTATCTCCCAGGAAAGGTCAGGGTGCATTCTAAAATCATCCAACAAATAGGTATGAGACACCGCCCCCTTTATCCTGGGACAGAAACGATCTTATATTTGATAAGTCCCTTTGGTCAGAAGAAGTTGGCAGAATACATGGCTATCTTAGACCATGCACTGAGTTTGGTCCTTTATAGGAAGAGTGCCCGTGGTTCATGATGATTGAGGAGCACAACTTGGAACTTGTCAGCTCCAGGGAAAACACAGAAGGAAAATAAGAAATAAAAAAAGAAAAAAAAACAAGAACAACTGCCTCCTAAAAGAAACATAAGTGTAAAACTTCCTTAAATAAGAAAGAAGAGGACAAAAGCTGTATAAGACTAGGCCATTGCCTGTGAAAACCACAGAGGAAATATTCAAAATTATCCAGAAGACTGAAAGGAGCTGGAAGCTTTGGAGCTGCACCCTGACATTTTATACCATGCATACTTCACAGGAAGGAAGCAAAATACAAATATGTGCCCATAGGCACTACAAAAGCTAGAAATTGAGATGAATGCTTGTATACTACTCTATATTGTATACTACTTGTATGCTACTAACGAGATAAATGCAAACATGGAGTATCACTTGAAGAAAAAAATGTTCATACCTGATGAGGATATTGAGAAAATAACTGGACTGGAAAATGTACATCTACTTTTAAAACATCTATGATTGATTGACAGGTCATGTTGAAAGCTGGATGAAAAATTCCACAAACGTTTCATGTTAATGATTTGTTATGTGACGCTTACCACTGACTACATGGAAGCAGCAGGATTAGCAACTCATCATGGTGCTAAGTACATTGTACTGCTAGAGATGACACCTCTGTGTAACACAATGACCCAATTCCTGGTTTTACAAGAACAGAAAATATTACTCAATACAATTCACAAAAGGAAGTGTAAAATGAAGAAGGGCAATAGGCCCAGAAAGGAATCTGAATGTGCCAGTGGGAATAGGCTCAAGATTCTGCAACTGGAGTTGTTAAAAAGTTGGGGACCAACAGGTATGTGCGTTATTCTTAACTAAATACACAGTGTCCTTGGTCCTACAATTGGACTCTGACAAAAATAATTAAGCAGCGATTTCTGCTGTGACTATAGCTGCCAACACATCTGGTCCCTGCCACATATTCCAAAGCAGGTTGTGGTTGAATCTGTACAACCCCCTCTTAGTACTCTTAGTAACATGGCCTGGATAACAACGGCTGGAAAGGTAAGAGCGTGAGTGTAAACAGTGTGTGTGACTATAATACCCAAATGTGTGTGTTCTCAGATGAGGTTTGCCCCAAAACTCATATTAGTAATGAGGAAATTCACAATTAAAGTTTGCTTAAAACAAGCACCAACCAGATTAAACAGAAATTGGGGGATTACCAGGATACTTTTAAGAAAAGGAGGAGTCAGACTGAAAAGAATTACAAAAGAAGCATGAGTATTTGTAACAGTGGGGAGAGACACATGTGAACAAAGCAGTAGTCAAAACTTGGTTTTGTGTCAGAAGTCATCACACCTGCATTGCATTCTCCATGTAGGCCTGACAAAATCCAATCATTCCCATTAGCTGCTGTGAGCAGCCTGCACTCAGATAATGGACAGACAATACAGGGTGCAACTAGTAGAGACACACATCAGGTGTGCATATGTGTATCTGCAGTGTGCCCTTTGACCAGTGTGTGTGTGTTAGGGGATTGTAGGAAGTGGCACAGGTTCACATAAAGTTGGAGTACCCACATCTCCAACAGGAGGTGTGTGTAAATAGGGGAACCTGCACTGCAGTGTGGCTAGGTTCACGTCATGGTGAATTGTGGCAGGGATTAGAACTTTCCAGGATTCAATATAGAAGAGTGTTTAGAAAATTGTACCTGTATTTAAATACTCTGTTAGTATTTAGTATTGTGGTTTATCTATTGCATTACTGATACTGATCCTGAAGATATAGTTCACCGATTGTTCATTAATTATGTGCTGCTAATAAATCAATAAACTGCTTCAGTCCTTATTTAAGACACGTGAGTCAAGCAGTTTTTCACTGCAACAAAATTTAGGTGCTATTACTATCATTCTGACTTCATAGCATTTCTGATATAAATGATTGCAAAGTGCAGAACAGAGACTCAAGCCAAACGTTTTGGTGCAGCAGCAGAATCTTGTTCCAGACTTGCTGGTGTCTTATGAGTCCTGAATGACAAAGAACATAAGAGATTTTAAAGAACTGTTTTCATTCCAGAGAAATGGGGAAAGCAACTAAATCTTTACAAGTTGAAAAGTTCAGTAAAAGTAAAAAGCTGGAAAAACCTCCTACTGTTAACATGTGATGATATCTGAACCTGATATACCATCTTTAGTTATAAATGGCAAAGTACTTCACAGAGCCCGTTGATTTCACAATTTCTTTTAAGCATGGAACACAACATAAATTTGGGATTGTTTCAGTCTGCTATAAAACATACTAATGCAACATCTAGCAGAAAATTTGTCATTATTTCTTGTTCTCTGTTCCAAAAACAAGACCAGGAGATACATGAATTCAGGAAATCAAGTGAACTGATTAATCAAGTCAGTCATTCTGCTCATTGTTACAGAAGTGGAATAAATATGTTGCACTAGTACTTCCCTTGATGCTCATATCTGCAGCAGCACACAATTGCTATTTTTATGATTAGATAAGTACGTTTTCTAAGAGCCAGTGGAAGTGTCAGAATGCAAGAAGTACACTGACAGTTTCAAGGTTTAGTAGATCTCTAATCAGTTATTAATGAATTGTATACTGGAATATTAATAAGTGTACTATGTTTTAGACATTTATGGAACTCCTCATCCCCTTCTTGTGTGGACACATAGAAATAATTTTAATTGATAGTTTAAACTCTGCTACTAACTGACTTGATGGAACCTGATGAAAACTTTTGTGATTAACTTTATATGGAAGCCACAGTAACTGAGCTGTGCTGAGCTGTTCATTCAGACCTAGATGAATATCATAAACTTAATGCATACTTGGGCAAAAACATTATAAACAAAACATATGGCTCAGGCAAAAAAATTTAGGCCCCCACTAGAAATTTTGCTGGTGACTGAATTAAAAGGAGGACAGTATTCTATCTGTGGCTAATGCATTACTTGATACAACTCTACAAAGTAGTTAAGCGTAATAGAAAGGTTTCTTGGAACAGAGTGTGTATGTGCGTAACAGTTCCTTATCATGAAAGAGAGCGGACATAAAAGCATAAAAGAACAATTAGGAATAGAAAGATGTTCAATTAAATAAGACTGATTAAATGGTTGTAAAACATTTACATCATGACTAACTTAAATGTGAGGCTTCATATAAAGCTATTTAAATCAGTGCGAAGATTCCTCTCAACTTCCATGAGCTCTGAATCAAGAGCTTGTGCAGCTTACAGAATGTTTTCTACAACCTTGCTGCTATGAAACACACAAAAAAGGCAACCATAATCCACAAACCTTTTTACTTCTTATCATAACATGAAACAGTGATTTTCTGCTGCACCAACCTTTGGCTTATTCCATCTGTTTCATGACACCTGCAAATATGGAACCAGCACAGGAAGAAAGGCTTGCTCAGTCACCAAAATGAACCTAAATTCAGTGTGAAATAGCAAGACAAGAAGAAATATATGAAAGAGTTGTGCAAGAATAAAAATGATTAGCATACAGCCTTGATCCAAAATAGTCCTGGACAGCAAGGGAAGTTCCAGAACACCTGACACTACCTGCTGATTGTGACATCTTCACCAAGGGAAAAACTGACAAAACTCAGAGCCTGCTGATCCTTGTACCCTTTGTACTGTCAATCACTTATATAAATGTTCCATCATGCCCTACTTTTACAGAACTACATTCAAAAATAAGCATGATGTCATTGTTTTGTTTGTTTGTTGTATTTTGAGGGTTAAATAACAAAATACCGCTTCAGAGTAGTAAAGTCAAATATACTATTTTCTAACCAAAGTGATACTGAAAGTGCCATAATAGAAAAAATCATCTTATGATCACAGTATCATATGATGTGCATTGCAAAAACCCCATTGTTTTGAAAAGGATTTGGAGATGACCAATTCTAAAAGGCAGAACTGGAACTTAAAGAGAACAAGTACATGCTGTCAGGTACATGCAACATTGGCAAGGAGCATCTTGTTTATATTCTTCCCTTATAACTCTTATATTGACTTCTAGTGATGTGTCTAGAGCTATTTGCCTAAGAGATGCTCTGGGATCATTAGGATAGAACAGTATAATCAGATGAACAGTAGTGACAAATTGTTGGCGTTGCCGTGAAAATCGTTGTTAAAATGTGTTTCCTCACACTTGTCATTGCAGGAGTCTGCAGGAATCAGCAAGAGTAGACTTTTCCTGAAAATTTTTAGTGTGGAACACCAGACAGAAGGAGAAAGGCATGTACTATGTATTCTTGCATAATTTAGCAAAAGACTATTTGTTATAAAGAGTAAGATGGAAAGAGAAGGAGTGAGAATGACTGCAAATCCCATCCCACCGTTGAGTATAGGCATGAGCAGGCTGGAGTTCATATGACAAAACTGAATAGAAAAAAGGACTGGTTTTGTACATCACATCATCCACTTTTTATTTTTCTGAGTGTTAGGAAATCACCACCTGTTCTGTCAAAGACAGCAAGGTATTATCTAGAATTGGAAACAGACACTGAAATAATGCATAACTTGGGAGAAATATTGCTCCATTATCATGACACTTCTTACTCTCACATTCCCACAGAAAGAAGCTCGTAGAGTAGTTTAATAAGATGCTTTCAGAGCAGCAGGTAGTTCTCTGTCAAATAAATATAGAGGTTGTATATTTTGAACACTTTCCCCCGTTTCTCTTTCCTTTCAGGAGAGTACTGGTTCTTTTGACTCCATTCTTAGAATATTCACGTCAGAGGCACCTGACCTTTTCTCAAGGTGAAGCAACCCAGTTCTCCCTCTTGCTGCTGTCCCAGGGGAATAAATGAGGTCAGCATCTCACTGGAAATGGGATTGAGACTTTGCAGAATATTTCCTCTGTTTAACAGACATTACAGAAAATTATTATACAGAAAGGATAGATAAGACATGACTCCTTTTGCTGTCGATTTCTCTTAGTCTCTCATTGCAAACAAACAATTATTTTTACAAATAAATTCCTGAGTTGCAATTTGTTGTCCTGATCCTACAGACATTTCAGATGTCTGAAATGAATTTTCACCTGATGTCGTCTGACAAGGCTAGTGAGACTATCCATAGGGATAAGAAGCTGCCCTTAACAATTCATCTACAAGTCTTGAATCTGTATTTCGAAACAGATGAAACCATCAGAAAAAAAAATATAGTACTAAAGATTTGCTCCATTTGCTGCCTATCTTTCAACAACAGCATGGTAAATCATGCTAAGCACCTTAAAATTCTACTGATAGAGAGGGGAACTCCAAATGAAAATCTGTGAATGCTTGGTTAAAAATTAGGGATGGTGTTGGAAGAGGATAATCCATAGGTAAGAACCTGCAAAATCTAGTTTAAAAAAAAAAAAAAAAATACTGAAAATCACAACAAGCTGACCATCAGAGGGTTTACGATCAAACTTGCATATCACGCATCTGCAAATCTTTTTTTTTTTTTTTTCTTATTCACACTGCAGGCTGATTAGCTGAGCAGCAGAGATGGACACTTACTGCTTGTATGCCTTCCTTACCAATCTTAATTCTCCTCTATTTCTTGATGAGAAAAAAATAATCATACTGAAGTATTCAGCCATTTTCATTGATTTTGCTTCTTGATTGCAAGATATGTTGCTGAAGAAAAATTCTGAGCATCTATGTCAAGGTCACCCAAAAAATCAGGTCAAGAAATGTATAAGCAGGGCTTGGGATGCTGTAAATTTTCACAAGAAAAATGCACCTTCAACTATGTCTTGTTTAATGTTATGGTTTGTAATAGAATGTATCATTGAGCATTATTACTTCAAAGCACAGTGCTTCTAATGAACCTTTTTATTCTTTCAGAGGATGAGGTGTTTTCTCAATAATAAATGAAATGTTCCTGACAGATGTGTGTGCTAATTATAACAGATTCCTTTAAACCAGACAGCCGTCGTCAACAACAGAGGCTTCACCTGACTGAGCAAGCAATCTGCAAGTGTGCAGAATGAATCACAACAAACAGAAAAGAAATAATGGTGGACAGTAGATGCTGGAATATTGGTCCCATCAGCATGGCTACTTAGATGACATTAATGCTCTTAGCAAAACAACAGACAAAGTTTATTAGAGGTATCTGTTTATGACATCTGGAACAGATCCATCCTTCAGATCTTACAACAAATTTAGGATCTATTCATATCAGAATATAAAAGAAGAGATAAAGTACAGGCATACAAAAACTATAGTACAGAAAGAGGTCAGTCTTGGACAAGGAAGTTTGCTGTTAAGATAGCAATGTTAAAGGGACAATAAAATAAAACTTCATAATGTATCACCTGGCAAAATGAGGTGACAGCAACATATATATTCAAAAGACAGCAAGATTAACAGATACAGTCAGCAAAGAAGAATAAAGGGAAAGGTCAGAACAAAAGAAGATTTTAAGTCAGGCAAGTCTACAAGAGTGACTCATCGCAGATTCTACTGTTTTTAAAATTAGGATTGAAACATCTAGTACCCAGCTGCCAGCATCACATTGCCCTCTGCTGCAGGGGCCACAGGGCAGGGCCATGATCCACAGCAGCCTCTGTGCAGCTGGCTGGAGCCCTAGTGGTGGAGTGTAAAGCAGGTGGAAAGTCTGAGGGATCTCCACAAAATCACCAAGCTCACAGACTGTGTGCTATGAGCCACAAATGTGAAATCTAGCACTTGTTTCATTAACACAGGACCTTGCTGATGTTCCCAGAAAAGAAAAAGTTCCATGAACAGCCTCTTAGTTTTTCCTGGGAGAGCAGAGCACCCTTGTCTTAAGTCCTCGCCCTAGCCAGTTAGTAGATTCAAACTGACCAGAGTGGAAAGATGTCAGCTTCATCTCATATTACAGAGAAACATTCAGATGCATTTCCACACAGTTGTCCTTAAAGCTCTTTCACCTACAAAAGCTACATTTGGTGCAACTCACCCTTGGGTTCCACCAGAGAGATCACAACCAAGCCAGATTTTCTTACAGGTAATAAAAGACATCATTGCACCATGCTACACATATATTTCTTTGTCCAATATGTCGCTATCTGTACTACCAACTGCATCTGTTAGATTTGTTAGTACCATAATATTAGCTGCTGGCAGTCAGAGAGTGGGTTGAAACACCACCCTCTCCTTCCGGTTACTGAGAAGGGAAGTAAGCTATTATACAGCACAGGGACTCTCTATCTGTCGCAGACAAACATGTTCTCTAAGAATAAAACTTCAAGAAGAAATCTAAAAGTAGCACAGGGAAAGATGATTAAAAGATGGCAAAGAAGAAATTAGTTAGGAAGCAAAAGCAGGGAAGAGAGGAAACAAGTTAGTGATATGAGTACCAAATTCTAAAAGGAGATGTGTTTGGAAAACAGAAATGACTGTGGCTAAGTCCATCCATCATCCACAGTGTTCTCCAGTTATCCCTGCCATTGCTTCATGCCCTCCCAGACCTAGTTTCCAGTATTTACAGATGGAAATGCTAAATAACAAATATAAATGCTGTTCACACATTTGTAGTGAGAAATGACTCTAATATTGCCCAGGTCATGATAAAAGAAGGGACCAGCATGCCTATGAATATGATTCTGAGGAAATAAGGTTTCAGTGTGCCATATGCTTCAACTCTGGACTATACTTCATGCAGTAGTGACCAAAAAATATAGATTTTTTACAATCTGTAAGATACATATTTTTCGGAATTGCTCAGATAACAGCAGAAAAAATCCACTGTTCTCAGCACTGGGCTGGTTTTGCAAAAAGTGTCCCCACAGGGTTTGAATAGCAAGTTCATTGTAGCTGAACACAGTTCCACAGCTGGAAGAAGAGAGGCCTATCTGTCTTCCTGCTCTCCTCCGGGTACATGGTTATTTGTAGGCATATTAATTTAATGAATAAACAAAATATTGCTGAAGAAAACCTAGAGAGAGGGCCAGGGAGAGGAAAGGAGGGGGACAGAGAGAGCAGCATTGTCACAGAGATATGCTGGAAGTCATGATCATATTTTTTAGCTTCGTATTCCTAACATTCATATGGGATATCTATAATATTGATTCGACTCCTTCACCTGCCTGATTCAGAAAGCTATGAGATGAAGGAATGTGCCTGAAATAAATAGAGGTGAAACTTTAATATGAGTTTTTCTCCCTCTCACAAACACATACACACACAACTAAAATCCACACTAAATATTTTACATAATCACTTATTCCAGGGCAAAATAAATATTACCAGATGTACATGCATCAGACTTGTTTTCAAATAAATGACTACTTATAGTGCAGTTTTTATTCCAATGCGAACCAAAAAAGCTATTGAAAACCTCAATATTTTTTTACACAATAAAGCCAGGATCTTTTAATCTCAAGAGAGCAAGTAAATCATTGAAAAGGAGTAAAAATTATGACAGAGATAAAAGGGAAAGTTTGTGTGAGCTGTCTTTATATCAGTACCAGATTTATACTAAGATTTTTTTAAAGAACAGCTAAATAAAGCAAGGCAATCTCAAAAAATGACAGTAGAAAAGAAACAATCAGAATACAATGAGGCACAAAATGCCGTTTGTTATATACCAAACAGTGGAATCTATTTGCCAACAACACAGCCCTGTAGCCATCAATTACCTGCCAAAATTTCAAGCTGGATTCACTGAAGAATCAAAAAAAAACCCCCAATCCCTGTGTCTTTTGAGGGTTTTGAGCCTTGCCTCTCTCACCTTCTACAGGGACCAAACTATTATCCAAAACCAGAGCATTCTGACCATATTCTAGATTTTAAGTCTGTAAGACAATGGTCCTCAAAATACTCTCTGAATCTTCCTAATGGAAGTCCCAGTCTAGTTAGGCAAAAGAATCCAGCATTTGGAGCCCATTTGTAGTCACTGTCGTGAATTATCATACTAGAAAGAAATACAGTCTATGATAATACATAACATAATAAATGAGTTATTACAATTGTTGTGGGGTGACAAAGTACTTTAATGAAGTATTTTCAAAGAGAAAAGATAAATATGCTAATCAAAATGACTCAAAAATGTTGAGAGATCAGAATATATTATGTGATATGATTTGTGGTCCTTCGGCTGGGGCTGCACGGCTAGAAGGCGCGTCCCCTGGGTGGTGGATAGGGGATCCCTCTCTGGAGGGTGCACCGGATAAAATTGAAGAAGGTGCCGCGAACCAACGCAGCCTAAGGGAAGGCCACCCTAACAGAAAAACCACTGGCCCTCCAAGTCATGGGGGTTGGGCAGGAGGCCAACTACCTCCTCCCAGAAAAAAAAATAAAAAGTTGCAGAAACGACGAGCATCAAAACAGGGTGAAGCGGGGATCGCCAGTAATGGCAACATGACGACGATGGGTCAAAGCCTTCAGGAAGCTCAGCGTCCGATTAACGAAGTGAGGAGGAGGAGATGGAACTGGATCGGTCATGTCCTGAGCACGCAGCCGCAGACCGAGCGAAGTGGAAGAACGATGTTCGCGCCTTGTGTGCCTCCTGGCACTGAGAGAATTCAGATCAGATTCAGATCAGATGATTTGTGGTACCACAATAAAAAGGATGGCATGTATTAGATATCCCAGAATAAAGCATTACAGCAAGTCTGAGGGGACTGAAAGAGAAAAGTTTAATAAAATAGAACTATTGTATTCTGTATTGATGGACAACACAAGGGAACAGGAAAAGAAATCACTAGCTTATCAGGAAAAATCTTCAGCTTACTCCAAACGTTAAAGTTTTTGTCCTCCATTTTCATATGAAAACTCGACTTCTGTGAAAGTTATATGCTATATTATGACCAATTTTTGTTAAAGTTGTGTATCATCTCGGCCACTTTACTAAGGAGTAATGTAAATGCTGGCCAAACTCATTCTGGGCACTTGTTCTACTGGAAACAGTGAAGCTGCTTCCCTTTTCACAGTACTTTATCCAATCTAAACAGAATGAGAAGAATGACAGTATATCAAAAAGAAAATGTAACGTTATATTTAAGGGCAAGTAGTTACTTGAGCAATTGAACCTAGAATTGCAGAATTCTGATGTATTTCTCTTTCACAGTTGCATTCTCTGCTGTTTAGAAAAGTGTGAGATCCAGCTGAAACTTTCCTTGTAGTAGGGAAGTTCACAAATCTCTTCCCATGTACAGGATTTGTTATAAAGGTTAGCCCAGGTTAGCAACTCATGCTGTAGTTTTTCCTACCTTGAATGCACTTACTGACTTCCACTATCCAGCCACCTATTCTAATAAAGTGCTAACAAAATGAAGTCTCATAAAAAGAAACTACCACTGTTAAATTTGGTATAAATTGTCCAGTAATTTCAGAAGATCTAAGATGAGGACTGAAAGACTGACAAATAGAAAGCATGATATTTATATCTTGTTACTTTTTGAAACTACTTTCAAAAAAGGACCCCAAAAAATAATTTTTTAAAAAAGGCATTCCCATGTAAGCATATCCGAGAAAAAAGCGTGTTTCATGATTTTGCTATGACTGTGTTCTGATGTTAATTAAAACAGTACAACTGCTCCTTGCTCCTGATAATCAGACTGTTTCTAGTTGTGCCCTTCATATATCCAGGTCACACAGGTCAGTCTATCCAGACTAAGACAGAATCGTGTTTGTTGCATGGTTTTCATATAAAGCAATATTGGGGGATTAGCTTAATATGTCACCGTTAGTTAGAAAGAATGTCAGTAGGTCTGTATTTCCACATCCGTTTTACTAAGGTCTATTACAGCAGCAATAGAAACTTTCAAGTAATATAAATTGCTGAGACGGGATGAAAAATTCCAATTGCAACTGACAAAAGCTCCCTCTTCATCTTCTAATGGCATGGCAGTACCATTAGTTTGTTTCTGTAACAATGAAACTTAGAGAATAAAACCTTCAAGGCTGTCTGTGAAACCCTCACTGAGATAAAGCAGATCAGTGCACCTGAAATTCATTGGGCTGACCAGTGCAGAAGGACATCTCTGTGCATACAGGCAGTTTAGAGGCTGTGAATACTACACCACACAGCTGGACCAAATTACTATTAATTGTCTTCTGGTAGCAGACTAATGTGCTCTGTGAGGTCCTTCTGCAAGCCACTTCCTTTTTCTAGTGAGTAATGCCTTCAAAAAGTGGATTTCACCCCTTTGTTGTTGTTTGTAAAATGGTATATTTTATCCATCCATGAAAAGCGTAAAATATTTTTTAGAAATTTCCCACATGTGCTGTATAGTACTGTATGGTATATAAAGACATTTTTCTTAAACACTTCCTGTGACCCTTCAGAATTAGTTTACAGACCTCTACAAGCCCATAAAATCTACTTGTCTGAAACATTGTGGACATTTTCAGATAACGCATGTGACAAAAGGGCTAACTGCTGAGCCTACGCTGCCAG
The DNA here is from genome assembly GCF_965183815.1 of Platalea leucorodia. Lineage (NCBI taxonomy): Eukaryota > Metazoa > Chordata > Aves > Pelecaniformes > Threskiornithidae > Platalea > Platalea leucorodia. The sequence goes on along the minus strand of NC_138825.1, from coordinate 41,634,436 downwards.
ATAACAAACCTGAGAAGGGACATAAGCAGGGTGCCCTAAGGAGAAGATGAATAAACAATTATTCTTATGTTTGGCACGTGAAGGGGAACATCTGGACCTCAGAAGGTCATGTGTTAACAACCAGACTGCACAGTCAGCACAACAGGATGCCTAAGAATACTTCAAAGGAACTGAATGTGATTGGAGAGGGCTAAAGTGTATCTGTGTACAACTGGATAATTACGATTAGTATCTTATTTCAAGCTGTATATAAACTCCTAGAAAATCCCTATGGATACTTTCCTTCCCTTATGGTGGTGGCAGGGGGTATCTCATGATCATGAAATAAGCCTTTCATAATTCTACCCTTGTGTCCCTTCCCTCCTTGGTCGACAAACATCCCAAATCACTTTTGCGACAAAATATCAAACAATTTTTTAAAAGCCTACATTCTGTAACTTCTCTTCAGGCTGCAGTGACTATTGTAGCTCCAAGTGTAAGCAGTAATCCCCATTTGCAAGTAGATGGCACATTATCACAGCATATTTATAAACAAGATATATACTTGAAACGTATGTCTCAGTCACACAGTAAGAAGCCTGAGATCATTCTTTACTGCAAATTAACTATAGCTCAGTTTTACATAGTTCAAAGATGAGATACATTTTAACAGCGCTAGCAGTTATTAGTAGAGTAGTTATGCTTAGTATACTTAGTATACTAAGTACTATTGCACATTTGTTGCTGAGAATTTTACAAATCACACAATCTGAACGCTGAGCTGAAAGCAAAGGGACCCTGCCTCCTTTTACACTGTAAAGTAAAATCAGGATTAACTTCATTAAAAACAGAACTTCAGGAACGCATAATCAAAGAGCTTACTCCCTATCACACTGTTTAACTCATACAAAAGCTAGAAGATTTCAAAATACTGTCACTGCATCTCAGTAACATCCATTACATTTCAGCTACACGAACTTAAAACATTGGGATTTTTTCTAACTAGACACCAATCAATATGTACAAGAACAATTGCAAAGGTTGTTTCATCAATTATTTGAAACAGAGGAAAGGAACTGGAAGGAGAAAATACATTAAAAATACCAAGAACCAGTCTCATTAATAAAGCGGAATCACCATAGATGTCAAAAATGCCAGTACATTTGCTGGAAATGGAAACCAAAGGAAAACTTTGGTGCAATAGTGAATGTTTCCACCTTTACAGATGCTTTCCTACAGCTTTCCTGAGTGGGAATATCTGTCAGTATGATATCTTTTTAACTTTGACTTAAACTGATTCTTGTAGATTTAGTTTTCTCTGACATTCCATTAGCTAATCACATAAAGACAAAAGTCTCTCCATCATAGTTAAAGATCTGTAATTATCTCACATCTTTTTCTCTACCCCTCCTAAAAAAGGTTTTTATAACCCACTCAAAGTAAGCAGGATTAGTCTGTCATTTGGCAGCCATAATGAACACAGTCCCAGTGGTCTAGTTTGGGCTAACTCCTATTTCAACTTTTCCCTTTAATGAGGGCTTTCAATATAATATTATTGAAGGTGTAGGAAATCATTTTGTTGTCGGACACTAATCAGGCCATTAAAAAACATTCACTGTACACCATATTTTTTGATAACTCCAAGATGGTGTGCATTAAAAATGAAAATATCTGTGCCACAGACCACATAAGAGTGTCACTGGATAAGTAACCTCTTGGTTTTTTACTGTATTTTAAACATTCTTCTGGTTCTAGGATATGCTATACTAAAATAAATTCCAGATCTAAAATTATATACATAGACTTCTATGATCCCATGAAAACACTGTACAATCAATATACCAGAAACATCTAATTAAGACAGAAAGTATTAAGACAATTCCCTAGCTTGATGTAGAACACTTCACAGTCACTGTACTGAAGGCAAGCCCATTATTCAGTTCATGGTTTCCTGCATTCCACATAGTTTGTTTCCACATGATACTTTTTATGACCTAGTAGTTCAATATTTAATTATATTCTTCATGTAGACAGGTGGTATTATGACACCATAACCTTTTTTATGATGGTTTTCAAAATGATTAATTAGGGATGGATGTTGCAAGATATTTCATAACCTCAGCCCTCTCTGAAGTTAATGGAAATAAGGAGTCTAGCATCTTGCAGGAAGGAGCCCAAAGCAATTATTTCTTTGCTAAATGAAGTAGTCAAAAAGACAATGAAGAGCAGAGTAGAAGTAACAGACATTGACACTGGCTGCAAGAGAATAACCTTCATTTTACTATTCCTACTCAGCTCCTGGACTTTGAAGAGCTCATATTTGGCTAACAAGAAGAAAGAGCCAAGCCGGTAAGCATAAATAAAAATATATATACACATAAGGTAAGTAGTATAAACTGGGTATAAGTTTGCAAGTGTGCTTTCTTCCTCCTTAGTTTATAATTTCCTTTTGCGGTTATATACGTCACAAAATCAAAAAGGATTATGATGATGATGATGATTATTTTCCACTATGAAAATCATTCTCCCTAGCTGAAATGTACGTTTATGTTCTGCTTAATCTCTTTAACTTCCAGCTATTTGCTCTGACGTGGCTTTGGGTCACCTCCTTTGCACCTGTTACTTTATCTCTGCACAAGTTCTCGCCCAGAGCAACTTAGACAAATTTCAGTCTTTCTTTTGATAAACTAGGCAGACAAAGCTCCAAATTGCCCATTGTGAAACACTTTATATCATCCTAAGAGCACGTCAGATTTATTTCTGCATTCACTACAGTTTTTAAAAAATCCATATTAAAATTTGGAAATGAGAACCAGATGAAGTTTTCTATTACCAAAGCCATATACAGAAATAACATCACTTCCCTCCTTTTATTTTCTCTACCTCTGTGTTCTATTAGGTCTTTTTGCCACTAGAGCATATGGGAGAGCTCAGAGAGTTGTTTGTTCCTTTTGAGTTCATAGATCCTTTCAGAGTCACAATGTCCCTGTGCTTCATGCTTAGACAGATACTATAGCATTTCATAATACAAACCCAAGTCTCTTTGAGTAGGATCTGGTTGAAAAGCTCCAGACTGGTGTTTGTAACAAGAAATAGAGTATAATAGAAGAAGTCATATAGATAATTGCCTCTTCTCTCTGTCATTACTGTTTTCTTGTGCCTTCTTTGCTCCTATTAAAGATGGCTGCACTGAAAAGGAGTGGATACAACCAGGATGTTGACAAAGAAGGGATGCATAGCTTTTCTCTTGCCCCATGTGATGAAGAACACATGCAGTTCCAGATGGTGCTAACAGCAAACATCATTGAGTTATAGCTTTCTAACTCCCCCTGCCCATTCCAATAAATATGTCACTACTTTCACAGCTGGTACACCAGCATTTGTGTGATATTGTAAGACGGAGTGAACATCACAAATAAGATGTCATTATCCTCACCTAGACATTTGTACAGAATTACTGTGACAGTAAAGACCATATCTTTCTATTGCGCCAAAACGATTTCTTTTAACCTAACTCACTTGTGATGAATGTATATGTATTCTAGAATAGGGTAGTTCAGCAGTTTCCCTTGGGCTTTTGTTTTATTGCCTAACTGTTCTTGAAAGTTTAATACACAAATGAGCATCCCAATGCAGTTATTCTGCCTATGAAAGAAGATAGCATCGTAAGGCAGAAATTTGCTATTTCCACTTGGAAATTTAACTATAAAATTCTTCCAGTAAATCAGTTTTATTATAAAGGAAAATGACACACTACTGGTTTACTGCCAACAGCATTGATGATTAAAAAGGCTATTCTGCCTGTTTCTACCTTATTCTGTAGAACAGAGAACTGTAGCTCCTTCATACATCAGTTTAGTCTATCTTTAAAAGGATGACACTGATGTTTACCACCTTTGTTCTTTCAGATCCGTTACTGAAAACACATTTGTAAGAACCTGAAGCATTGCTACATCCCAATGGGATTCTGGCTGTTGCACAATGAAACTCCATCTATCATTTCAGAAATCACCCTGGCTTGGACAAAAAGATTCCTGCTTCAAAAGTGGCACTAAAAAATCGGCCAAAGCTGAAAACAGGATTTACCAAATTTATAGCCAGGGTTTGGTAAAGTACTTCAGAATCTGCTTACTTTTAGAGAATGTTTCGATGATGTGCTTAAGTGCCTAATGAATCAGGACCAATGTTAAGATATATTCCCAAGGATAAGGGAAAAGAGACAAAGAGAATTTTTACACGCGTCTTGTGATTTCTGCTTTTTTTTCTATTGACACACAGTGAAGCATCCTTACTACTTGGTTGAAGTATGTGTTTGTTTGCCCTCTGTCATCTCTTCCAATGTTTAATGTTAAATAGGTTCTGAGCAAAATCTCCTGACTTAATTTGAAATGGTAGACAAGTCATAGCCCCTTCATTTAGGAGATTATGAGTGTTTGGGGAAGGGCAGTTGGACAAGGTCAGTTTTAGTAGAGCTGGGAATAGAGCCCAGATTCTCATCATGACAGGCAAATGTTTTATTCTATCCATTTTTCCCACCTAGCTCCCAGGATGAACATCTCAGAATTCTGTGTTTGGGATGGATAAAATGGAGCTTTTCCTATGAATTCACTTCAAAAAGGCAATAAAACAGGAAACAAAGAAATGCACGGAGTGGTCCAGATTCCTGATAGTATTGGGTGGTTAACATGGAATCGAAAACAAGAGAAGTGCCAAAATACTCCTAAACATATGGTTTCAGAGAGATTTAGACTACAACTCACTAACAGCTTGAGAATTTTAACACTCTTGTTTTTACCCTATATCATTTTCTCTACCAGAAAGAAAAAAAGCAGAATCCAAAAATCCTGGTCTAGCTTAGAAAGAATATATGCAACCCAGGAGTCCAATTACTGTGATTATCTCCAGTGATCTGTAAGCAGTCAGAACTGGAGCATTTGACTTCTATTAACTCATGGAATGACTGTACAAAACAGAAGTTTGAGTTGAAATTCTGAAAACCCCAAATACAGATTTTATAATTGGGCTCATAAACTTGCAATTTAGGAAATTAAAATTTCTGGAAGACAAACCAAGTTTAAAAACAATCAAACCAAGTAATATAAAATTAAGCAATCAAAATATAACAAATCCCAAATTTTCTTATGCAAAGAAATATACCGTATTGAACGCTCTAACTGCAAATACAGTTGGGAATAGCTAACCTGAGATCCTTTTCAGTCTTACATCTTAAGAAAGGACAATCTTGTGACTAAGGCACTAGCCAGAAAACTATGTTTTATCCTAAACTTTCTATATAACATTGCTCAAGTCAGAACACAAAGGACCTTATTTTCAAAACTTCTGAAAACTTAAAGCTATAGAAAGAGGAGCAGGAGGTGCTCTAAAGTTTCTCAAGTTGCATAAGCACAGGCAAAACTTAGCAATTTTCTGTCTCTGCTTTAAGTCCTTATCTGTACCGCAGAAATAATAACTCATTGTTTCAGAGAAGTGTTGTAAAGCATAAATATTTGTTTGATACTTCACTGTGATTAATTCAGATTGAAAATGCTGTTCTTTTTAGCAGTGATAAACCTGTATGTGATCAAAAGCAAATTTTAAATCAGTTATTGCTCAGTTGGAAAGAAAATCCAAAGCAAAACCCATCCAGATGAGAGGCTAGGTGTCCTGACACGACCTTATAAGCAGTGAGATGCCAAGACCCTCCCAGAGGACACAGAACTCAGTAAGAACAAGCCTTGACCTGTGTAAATTAACTGGTAACTTAAGCACTCAAAGCAACAGGCCCAAGCACATACCTAAGAGAATCACTTGCTCTAAATTGACTTTTTTTCTTTGAGCCTCTGTGCCAAAGCAAACAAACTATTAAGATTGCTACCTTAATTTCCCCATTGAGAGTTAAATTAGTAAATATTTCCTAAAGGAAAATTTATGCTGGCATGTTTCTCAGTGATATAAAGTGAGTGTGACTGTTTCTACACTGGACTCTTCTACCTATCATAAGTGAGGGGGTATTAGGGTAATACTGCTGTAACTTGGTAATACTGAGGGTGTTTGTATTCTGCAACAGCCTCCAAGTGGTTAGAGTAGGCATTTGATAATTGCTTGGGAGGAAGGAAAAATAAACTCCATATTTTCTGCTTTTGCTACCTACTATTGTCTGTACTACTTCTTTAGCTTTAGCATACTAATCCATTATACTTAGATACCTACATTTAAATTACAATTTTATATGTATTTAAACATCTACACAGAATTAATCACAGAATAAGGTAATTTTCTATTAGTTTGAAGCTGGTTGAAATATTCCTTATAATATAGATTTGTACTTCTGAAATAACACAGTTACTGTCAAACCACATGACCACAAAAAGCATCCTGACACAAAACTCTTTTAGCCCATAACATGAGAGAGAATGGAAGGTGCCCAGCACCTTGCCTGATTGAGGAGGAAGCAAGTCCACCCCTCCCTATGGCTTAAAGCTGACAAAACAGCAGTAAGACACAAGACCTTTCTAGAAGCTCTTTAATCTGACAACTGAAATCAGTCTCCCATGTTGTTTCCTGCAAAAATGGCCAGTTTTTACTTTTACATCATCACTTTAAAAAAATAAAGAGCTAAAAACAAATTCTCAGGTTCAAAATTTCCACTGAAAATTGAAATATTCTGCCAGGTGTCTTTTGTATTTGGTAAACAGATGACACGTCACCTATAATTACACTAGTAGAATATTAGCTAATAAAGAATGCAATAAATATATTTCTGTAAAAAGGTGTGAACCATGGAGATAGGTACAAAATAAAAGGTGTACTCTATGCAGTAGTATGCACAGTCTTACTATAAATCTGGAGAAAATAATTAATAGAGATGTGATTAGCTAAAGGAACTGTCTTGTCTTTGCTCATGAAAGCAACTAAATACTAGAACAGTAACTGAACAGAAAAGCTAGAAAGAACAAAAATGTTTCATCAGTTCAAATCAGCTCTTACTATAATGTAATACATTTCACACCTTTAATGAAAAACTTTATGTCAAAGAGCATTGCCTACCTCTGGCAATCTGCATGTAAGCAGCAGTGAAAGAAGCGGTAAGTAAGTGACTGTGTGCCTCAGTACTACAGCCAACAGGCCACAGGTGCACCGCAGCCCCTCTGTGATGCTCTTCTGCCTATCACGAGTCTGCACCTCCAGCTCTCCCTACTGGTTTGAGATTGGTTGCCACATAAAGGTCACAGCTGTTTACACTGTGCACACGTACAGAAAGTGACCTTATAGGAAACCTATGTTATAGAGTCTCTTGCAGACCCGATATTATATTTAGTATCAATAATGCCTCTGCATCCATGGCTCAAAGCAATATTCTGACATATACCGCTATTTCACAAAATTAGGGACTGGACAGTCTTTAAAAATACTCTGTATGAAAAGTATGAGTTTACGACCTTTTAAATTTTTCTCTTTTAACCTCTTGAAAGAGAAGGTCTGATTTTTTTTCCCCAGTTTTTGCCTCTTGGATTTTCTGTTAGAACGCCGATTCTTTTATCTCTTTGGTTTTCTTTTTGTGTCCTACCACTATAATTTCCCCAGAGGGCTTAATCTATGACTCCAGAAGCAAGGTGGTCCATACTCTCATTTTACAGAGGAAAATAGGAGCAGAGGTCTCAGATCACACAGCAGACCAGTGGTAGAGCTAGAAATAGAATCCACATTTCCCAAGCCACAGACTGCTACTTCATATGGAATTTTAAAATACGACACAGTGCGCAAATGCTTACAAGCACAACTACAATGAAAATAATTTGAGACCCTAACACTCAAAGGGAAGGAAAAAACCATGCAGCAAGAGTCCTCAGACAAGGCAAGATGGCAAATTAGACACAAGCAGGCAAGAATATATGAGACACAGATTGTCTCTGATTTCATACTGAAACCAATCTCAGTAAGAAGGCCCTTGTCTTTTGTTATTATGGATCTTTTGCAACTGCAGATAGAAAAATGAGAGTAGGTTGGGAATAGCAAAGATCATGACATTTGTTTTAACAGAAGGAATTCAGCAACACACAGCTGAAATGATTACTAATCTCAAATCTGGCTATGAGGAAATACTGAAACAACTAATTTACATTAAACAAATAATTAAAAGCAAGCATAATGACTATTTATAAAAATTATGATAAACATGCTATGAAAGAGGGAAATTATCAGTGTGGTACAAAGAAGAACGTGTCTAGGAGTAAAAGGATTAAATAAGAAAAAGGCTGTTCAAGTATTCATGTCAGAAACAGATTTCTGATGTTCAGACCTCTTAGGCAGTGTAAGTCTCCCAAAGGAAGGAGTAGAGTTTCACTGCATGAGTCTTTTAGCTGGAATACTGAATTAATTTTAAAATGGTCTTTCAAAATAACCTAGTAGATATACTCTATTTTTGCTGCCTCCTTAGTGTAATGAATGCTCCAGTAGAATTTATTTCTTCTTGCAGAATACATCCTGCAGATACAGCAATGACATTTTTTCTCTTCACTGATTAAGGGTATTAAATTACTTACAGATCTGAAGTGCACAATCTTTTACAGTGAAAGACAGCAAAATCATAGTGAATGGGAAATAAAAACAAACTTGTCATACTAGGATTTTCTACCTTAGGCACAGCCTCTTGGTATGGCTCTTTCTAGAAGCTAAGGTGCCACGGGATATAGTAGGATTTCCTTGTTGTAACACCACTAGCTTTTGGCAATGAAGAGTTGCAAATATGACAGATCTTTCTCAGCAGCTACCCTATGGCTTCTGGCTTCACTAAGAAGACTCACTGTTGCCAGCTGGGCTTTTAGCACAAAAGCACTAAGTGCACACCAGTTGAATGCTTGGCTCTGTATTTCTGGTTCTAATCTGTAAGTGGATGGTACAGTTCTTCAAAAAATAAACAACAAATACAAGATAAATTATATTATCTTTAGTGTGTATTTCAGGTGCTCAAATATTTAAAATAATTTATGGCTCCATTTTGTTAATAATCACTTAATAAATACGTTCATGTGTGGGTTTCTAGCTTACCAGTCTTTCTGTGGACCAGCTACGCAGCTTGCATGTTATCACAAGGGATAATAAAACAACTCTGCTTGAAACACTGGCTTAGGGCAACTTTAAGCTCTGGAGATACAGTTATACTATTGAGACTCAGCTGAGACACTAGGGAGGAATACTTAGTGAATAATGTGCACAATGCAAGCACCTGTAACGGAATCAGTGGAGCAAGATGAGGAAGCTATATAGCCTCTTCCTGGGTAGCACATTGTGTTCCCTATTTAACTGCAACCTTATGTTATTCTTTCCTGCCATTTCATTACCATTCTATACCAAATCTATTTCTCTTTGTGAAAACAAATTACACCACAGTTTTAACAAGGAATCCGGTGGATTTTGACATGACACCAAATTTTCCAGTGTGAAACCTCAGCTTGGATTAGTGAATTAGCTATATGCTTGAATTATTTTTCTATTCAGTGAGGCTGAGCGTTCATAAAATGCCTCCACAAAGTAAGAAAAACTCCCATTTCCTTACAGCATGAGGAGTCACTGTGGGCCATCTTTTCTAGTCTTACCCAGTCCATTTCAGAGAATAGTATTACCTCAATTAAATGGAGAGATTTAGGGTTCTATTTACTTCATTTCTTTGAACAGCAAATAGACTTTCACTGCTATGGTAGCTGCACTTTTATGACCCCTGTGTAGTGTGAACATTCATATCCCATGTCATTCACCTTTGGCTACCCAGGCACAGACAGCCCCAAATCAATCTAAAACTCCTTTGGAAAGCTTTCCAGTGAATTTCATTCTCATCATTAAATTAAAGGACAAATTTGTGCCCTTATACTCATTAGTGAAAGATTAATAACAACTTCACTCCAGGATTACAGATTAATTTTAATATTATGATCTATTTAAAATTTTCCCTTAATTGCCACATATTTAATACATCTGTTGAAAGAAACAATCATTAGAATAATTATTTTGGGTATTCCATTACTCATAAATTTTATTATTCAAGAGTCAGGAGTACAGAAGGTTAATTAACTAAAATGCCCCTTTTACAAAACTATTTCCAACTCATGGGCAGCTACCCAGAATGGAAATATTTATTGTAAGTTTTCATTTAATTATATAATACAGGAAAGACAGATATGGATGGCAGCTTGCCACGGAAGACCATTATTCCATTACTTGTTTAGTTAACACACTTAAAGAGAATTATCAGTTTAACTTGAGGTACATGCATAGCTTCACATTACTGCCTGATGGTGTTCCAAACCCTGGATACCTATGTCAGTCATCCTAAGTACTTCTACACATGGCATTCTGTTATTTCTGTCGCATCTTGCATTAAGCTCATCTTAAGCAGAACTCCAAGAGTTTGATTTTACTTGCAGGTATTCATGGAAAAATCTAATGATTAATCAACCCTTTTTTCCATAGTAGTTTTTCTTACCTGTAGCAAGAACACCTATGCTTCTCTAGCTATTACTATTACCTATTCTTATTTCCAGCTGTTTTCTGTTCTGGCTGCTATCAGGAAATAAACTCAGCCAGAACGGCTAAGGGGATTAGTCACGAGATATGGAGGTTTTTAGCAGGATGCGACAGGGTTCTGCCTGTTCAATGACCTACAGAAAATAAGTTTCTCTCAGTTCAGGCTCCAGTGGACAAGCATTCTCACTGCAAAAAACAATGTTACAATTCTTTTTGATTTGCCTCCTTACTTGTAGGTTTCAGAGAGCATCAGTTTCAGAAGGACAAAGGCACCAAGCTAACTTCCCCAACTCCCTGAAGATCTAAGACATGAGAAATTGTTAGTGCAACTTTAAAGAAAGCTTGCAATACATTTGCCTCAACTCTTCTTTTTTGTTACTGTACCCATAAGTACTAATTTTGTCATTCATTTCTTAAGAACGCAGAATATAGTTTTCAAAATATGTTAAGTATTGGCATGAACACTGTGTACAAGAAGTGACTATAAACCTGGCTGATAATCCATACAATAAGCTGTTTAATCCTTCTACAGATCAAAATGTAGATTTACACATGTAACAGTGACTCTAAATGGTGATAAGCAGGCAGCCTCCTCCCAGACTCTCATTCAAAACAAATCTTTCTTGGGTTTTTTTTTCTTTCTTTTCTTTTCAAGTTAGTTATCCAAGTCAAGATATTCATGGGGAAGCAGTACAATTTTTAGCATATGAGCAGTTTACTCAGTGATATACACATTTCAATCCTGGTACAGAGAAGCAAATAAGTTCTTTGCTGTGACTCAGGGTTTATATGAAGGGGTAAATAGCGTCTCTGTGACAAATCAGAAAGGGGACAATAGTTGTCAAGGCAATCATTTATATTCTGCTGTGAACAAATTCAGAGCCAACCACTGTTTATTAAAAGCTGAAAGTGTGCAATCCATCCCTGCTTGCTCTGATGCTTGCCAAAGCTGCCAGGGGTTAATATGTTATTTTTGGAGACAAGATGTTTCTCTTCCATTTGAAAGAGTTTTTCTATCAGATATTTAGTAGCAGAAAGAGACAAGAAATAACTTTAAGGAACATTTCTAGAATATGAGGCAGAGTATTCCTAGGCTCTTTAGGGAAAGAATTCTTCTACTTCTCAGTGTCTGTTCTTCCTACAGACTAACCCACATCAAATAGAATCAAGTGAGGTGGGCAATCACCAAGAATGAGCCACCTAGTTACAGGGTCCAGTCCTGAATCACTGCTAAAAAGCATGGAATGGTGTCTGGAGATAGTAACCTCTCATTTCCCACTGCAATTTTAAGTCATTTTTCATTTAAAACAAGCAACGATGGGAAAACCATGATTTTCTGGAATCAAGTCATTTTTTGAATGTTAGCTGAAACCAAGCATACTCTAACAGCTCTAAGAGACAGAAGAGAGGTCACATTTGTGACCTGCAATCAGATGGATAAAATGAGTGGTGAAGCAAGGCTGGGCCATATGACTGCACAGGATGCTAGCTGCAGTATCTCATGTCGCTTCCCAAATAGATTAAACAATGTGCTTGCAAGCTTTTAAAATGTGTCTGCGAAGTGATACAGTTTTAGGTGAATGCAGTAAGTGGTTAAAGAAGTAGGCAATGCCAATTTTACTCTTTAAGTAAAGGGTTAGGGGAGGAAATGGAACCAGGGAGTTATTGGACCTGTTAAAAGACAAGGATGATGTATTGACATGTTAAAATTGCTCCTCACTAAGCTAATGATCAGTTCATGGTTGCCTGATGCTCTTTTCAGTTTTATTGCTGTTGTTAAATCTACTAGTTATGGTTTGGGTTGTTGGTTGGTGGGAATTATTTTCACACAAATTAGGTACACGCTTTCGTTTGCAGTGACTGTCCTTCAATTGCATCACTAAGTAGTGTGTTTAACATATCACAGACGTCTCAAATTCTTTTTAATTCACATAGCAGGAGTCCACCCACGTGCTGGATCACAGGACAGGACAGCAGGATTCTTCCCTCCCTCTGGAAACTTGTCCCACCGCTACAATATTCCTTAATAAGTACATTTGGTATTCCTTAATAAGACCATTTTTCCTACTCTGAGTGACATATTAATACACAACAGATTTGACATTTTGATTACTTTCCCCTGACCATTTTTTCTCAGTATGGTAGCTTGTACTACCTTAACAATATTTGTTTTTCAGCTGCCTCAAACAAGTCCCAGACTCTTGAATATGTTCTGCAGGGACCTTCCCAATAGGCTTTCCATGTAGAAACCTGCTGTTGAACAAGACACATTTTACAAGGACTGAGAGAAGGGCAGCACTGAAAGAGGAATTCCCAGGCAAAATGACTGTACATAACCATCTTGGCTGCCAAGCTGTAATCTATGGCCTGCAACTGTTTTCTCATTGATTAGATGCATATACAAAATTGCTACTTAAGTATATTGTTACATCATCACTACTAGGAGAAATAGTGGCACCAGAAGAAAAAGAAAGCCTTTAAAATTATTGACATTTTAAAAGCTGGTAAGTTTTCCACAGAGGAATGACTTCTGTGTTCACAGAACAAGTTATGTTACTTAAAGAGGCTGACATCCACTGGAGCCCTGTGTTCAACCAGTGACAGTAGTTTTTAAAACTTTCTCTTGAATATACACTCTAAGATAGGTAAAAGGATCAAAATATATAGTTGTAGATACAGTGTGCACTGTGTTATCAATATGATGAAGGTAAACATTCATTGTTCTCTATTTTTTCAGAGGACCCAACACTTTAAAGCACTTTTGTTATTTCAAGTGAAAAGCAGAAAAAATTTAATTTCTCATTTTGAAACTGTGCATGCATTCAACACATTTGCCATATCTTCTAAGGATAAAAATTTCCACTACAGTTTTCAGCTGTTCAAAACTGTGTTCTAGATCTCAAAAGTACAGGTTAATGCATGGTCATAGTCTAGTCACAGAGTTCGTGTTCTCCTGACCAAAATTCCTCGTTCTAGGGTGCTTCTTTTTTTCAATAAATATGTACTTCCGCTTTGTTTCTGACTATGTGGCAAGTTTCTAGTTTTGAAGTTCTGTGGTTTGAGCTTGGAGGCTGTGGGGTTTTTTTGTATTATTTTGTTTTGGTTTTGTCCCAGATGGCCTCTTTTCAGTTATGGTATGGAGATTTCAGTTCATACACATTTTGTGCAGCTATAGCTTCAGGATAGACAGTACAACACTGTAACATTACTATTAAGTATTACCAATTGCAAAGTATTAACTACAACTAGTATATTTAAAATGAAATCAAGCTGAGAAAAACAACAGTTTATTTAGTACTTAGTGAGCTGAACAGTTGAAGCTACCATAAAAAATAGCACTTCTTTTGTTTATAAAAGTACAAAAGATCATGTGTCCTTAAAACCTATTACATTTTTATGCCTGTTGAAAATACGCACTGTCAGATGTGTAGAAAAACTGTCCTACAAACTTTGAAGCATAGGGGAACTGTGCAACAGTATGAGTAACTAATGTAGTGAAGTATCCACGTGAGACTAGGAAACCTTTCTCTTTGGCAGGAACCGAAATAACTATAATTCTTTGTCATCAGCTTTGAATGGTATTAAAATCTGTAAACAAAGACTCCCTCCAAACACTAAATAAGCTGAATCAAACTGTAACACATTTTAAGAAGTGAAAGAAACTATGTTCAGGTGAAAAACAGGTCAACAAGATTGCCCACAGAACCAGCTCACAGCAGGATCCTCAGACTGGGTACAGCTGCCCTCAGGTTTGACTGATCCAGTCCTAGCTTATACTTCCCCTCTTTGCAATACGTCCCTCACATATGTTCCCCAACAGCCTCACCTTTGTTCCACAGCAATCTCAGTCTTCCCATCCTTCCATCTACAAAGCTGTGGAAACAATTTGCTGCTCATTTTACCCATTCTGCTTGTGTTCCCCTGTGCCTTTTAGTCTAAGCAGATGGCATCTCCTTCAAGACAGGAACCCTAACCTACTCCCTGCTTTGCAAAATACTCAGGTACTGGGGGTATTTGAGTGGAGGAGGAAGGAGCCCTAACACAGCTTTGGTTTCTCAAGGGAAGATGCGGTGAGTACTCCTGCCTCATGTTCTGGCCACATAGCTGCTGCAGTCCTTCCATTTATATTAGGGCTGTATCCCCATTGAATGTCTAATACCACACAGGCACATTCCTGATCAGCCCTTAAATACTACGGTAAAAAGCACAGTTATAAATATGCTTCCATATAAAATGATACTTCGACTTCATGTTGTAAAATTACAGCACAAGTAAAAGGAAACAAAATTACTGAAGCACATATAGAAAATGTTTCTTTCCGACTGATGGATTTCCTTGGGCTGCCATAAATACTGAGTTGACTGAAGTTCAGGTAAAGTATTGAATTTTTAAAATTGAAGCCAAGGAACATCATCAGACTCATCATCAAGTGCGCCAGCACTTGCTTTCGTTCAGAAATCCCAGAATGCTCAGCACTTGCATGAGATAGGCCTTGATAATAAAATATTTTGCAAAGGGGCCAAACTCAAATGAAAGTTTATTGGAACAAGACTGGTGCTCTTATAATGTCTCACGGAAGAATACTTCCTTACTCTGTGGTGCCCTCCAGTTCACAGCTTCCAGCAAACTCTGTCATTAAACTTCAGCCAGATAGTCTGCTGTAGTCTGGGAAAACAATCCCGCCCACAACAGCTTTCATGCCTTCTAGCTTCTTCCAATGTTCAGCTTTCCTCCCCTTGCCAACCATAGGGGAGGGCAAAGCCTCTCCAATTACATCCAAGCTTTTCTGGCAGTAAGTTCCAGTCTACCCCTCACATTCCTTCACAGGCTTTTTGCATACTGTGATGGTTCTGTACACGTACCTACCCAATGAGTCCTCAAGGAATACTTACAGAGTAGATAAATAGTACTACCAACCCTGTTAATGGCTGGAAAAAACTGGGACAAAGAGGTTCTGAGTTCACAGTGACTCAGTGCCAAAATTAAAACTACCCTTTCTCTCAATGTCCTCTTTCCTCCAGATTACACTAACTAGAACTAATGGCAAAGGAGGTTCTAATAAAGGAGGTTCAAAAACTACCCTGCACTTAAGAATAACACATAAATTTCACCACATCTCAGAAGAATTACGCCATTCTGAATTTGGCTGTATTCTGCACAGCTTTAGATTCCAAATTTTTATTTAAGTGAAAATAGCTACTTTAAAATATTTTCAAGCATTTGTAACAAAATGGTTTGACACAATTAAAAATCTTTATTCCTAGTGTAAAAAAATTTAAATATTCTTGCAATATCTTCCAGCACAGTAAATCTTTGAGGCTATTTTACAAATGTCTTGAATTACTTCACATTCCAGAAGATACTGTAATATTTAAAACCCAATACAATGGTATGCAATACCACTAGGGAAAAACCAAGACTAGAATAGGGTAGAATGGCAGAACAGGATTCTGGTTCCAAAGCCAAGCTCTAGAATACAGCAGCATCTGTCCACTGACTCAAAACCGGCAGGTGCTTCTTCTGTGCCTACTTCTGAGCTAAACTCCTCCAAAGGCCCATTATTTAAGTAATGCTCATAGTTCACTATACAGCTTTGTAAGAATAAAAATCAGTGTGTGGCAGCTTGGAAGAATAAGCTGGCCTAGATCGCAGGCTTTTTACAGCACAATGTTAAACCTACGTCCAGAACCAGCACCTGATTTCAGACACCACTTAAACAGAGGTCCAGCACATTTTATAAGAAATTTAATCAGTTTGTCACCAGACAGAATCTGCTCTTTCATGCACTGCAGGACTGATTCACAAGTGCTGGAGTTGGCTAGAATTTAGAAGGTATAAAATGGTAAATCATTTAAAACAAGAATGGTAAAAAGATACCTAAAAGAGAAAAAAAGCTGTTTCACTTCCAGCTGTGCAACATCACACACTGATTTGGGACATGTGGGTTCTCAGTAAGTAGATCCAATCAGCTGGAAGAATTCCAGGAAAGAATCCTGGAATTGAATTCCAAACTGGAAGAAATGAGAGAGAAAGCATCCAAGATTTATCTCCATCTCTCACTCCTATTTTATCATTCAATTAAAAGACTTTTGAATAAAACATTATGTGTATGAGACCATACAAATTTCTGGAACTTTCTTAACTTCAGAAGGAACAGGTATTTCTAGAAAAGGTGAAATTTTGTTTTAGCATTTAGGCAAAAAGTTCAGGGCCAATCTGAGAATTGGCTATAGCTATGGGATGATGACTGGTTACAGGTCATGATACACATCTTTTTACTGACTCCCCTGTTCTAAAGAACCTGAGGGGCTGCTGACTGCTACCACTTAATATCCATTCATCCCCTTTAAAACCATTCATACTCCCTGAGGGAACTCACTGTCTGGAGAACTGATTTGTCATAGTAAGGAGTAAAGACCTGAGTCCACTCCACGGAGAAATCTGAGGATCTTTCTATGTCAAGCTTCTTAGCAGTAATATTTGATACCATTTGTTGCAAAAATCTTATGTTGGCCCTAATTACAATGTGACCCCTGATGCATCTAATTCTGCTGAGATAACAATCTTCTTCTGACAGAAAAGTTCTCTGGGGCTTTCTGAAGACGCAGCAAACTGCTTTAAAAAAGAAGCACATATCTATTGAATCACTTAATGGTCTAAAGAGTGCAATGAAATACTAGCTTTACTATCTAAAGGCAGCAAAGGAAACAAATTATTTAAATGCAAGCCACACAGATGGCCTTGATGCTGCAATCAGGCAGAACATAAAATCACTGATGAAATGCGGAGGTAGGTATTGCATTCAAGGGTGGTGCCTCTTCAGAATGGGTTATTGTTACTGTAACTTTTTAATAACTAAAAATATATCTTAGGCTATAGGAGGAATAAGGCTTTGATCCATTGTACAACATGCTGGTTTTAATAACAACAGAGACTGAAAATTCACTACTAATAATCCACCCATCTTCTGCCCTCCAAACATAGATGCTCTATTTGTTATAAAAGATTCTTAATAAATTATCTTTGCAGACTTTTTTCTAATACTTAATCAGTTTATATTAAAAACTATTTAACAATACTTTACTAGAACCTAATAAAAGGCACTACATATTAAGCATATGATAGTATCATAAGTTAATAACTTGTTTCAGAAGCCAGCAAACAATGAATTCTTCAAATTTAACCTTTAAAAGCTGTTTCAACAGGGTTTGTCTTATTACTTACTGGCCAAACCCCAAAATCTTCATAGGGAAATACAAGAATTCTTTGGCTTAAACACTTCAAGTACAATTGCAACTCTCTCTCTTTACTTGCACATCCTCACAGGTGCTATTCTGCTAACTAACTGTTGCACTGTAAACAATGCATCTATACAGCCATACATGTTCAAACTAGCCTATTTTTTATTTAAATTCAGAGATGGGGTCAACTAGGGACTAAAGACATCAACAAACTGAGTCAAAATTGGACTGTAAAGCTGAGAGTCTACCGTAACATCTGTTAGAGAAAATTAAACACAGAAAAGTGAAAAGGCATAAAATAATTTAGATGAATGCTGCTGCCAAAAAAATAACTGACGTTATTGAAGACAGGGGTCTTTCCTCATAATTTCACCTGGTCTTAGTGAGAAGTTTATCTAACAGTTCCTAGAGCAAACATACAGTAAAATTTAATCCTTCTGCAGAAAGCTCATAAAGGTCTATGACAACTCAGCCTCAAAGGCTGTACCCCATCAAGATTATTTTATCACTTAAGAATAACTTGAGACAAGATCCTATTAAGGAGAGGCTATCTAGTTAGAAGCAACATCAACAAAATCTCAAAAACCATGCCAACTACGAGATTAAAGTTTGAAGGTGACATCCCCATACATAGATCTTTTCAAATTATAGTTCATCCACAGATCATAGAAAGAGCATAGATGCATAGATTTCAGAACCATCCTGAATAGGCTGAAAATTGCCACAAACCCTTAGATGTTTAAAGCAGGAAAAAAGAGGGACAGTGATGAAAATCGAGAATACACTTTCAATGTGCTTACTTTGTTTTTCACCAGACAACAGAAAAAATGTTGGAAATACCAGTAACGCAGATGGTTTTGGCTAATAAAAAGTGATTGGCTTGTAGCTGCTTTGGTCAGGTGATATTGGTTTTGCTCGCTCAAGTTTTATTTATTACATGTAGTAGAAGTTGTGTGTAGTACTGCCAACCCTATTCTTGCACAGAAGATAACATAGTTGTGAGAAAATATTTTAAAATAAAGAGCAGATTTTTTTAAATTATTTTAAGCCTGTCCCTCTTTTGCTAAAATTTACTGCTATTTGAGTATATTTAACTCATTTCAATCTGAACTGGTGTTAAGTGGCCTCTCTATAGCAAAGAGGACAATTGTACAGCATGTTTTCATGTTCCTGTCTCTTCATGGTTACTAACACTGTTTTGCTTCTTCATAACTTAACATATTTGACTTCATGGAATTCAGTCCCATTCCATAGTTAAAGAACTTCCTTTTAAATTTGCCTTCTGAATCAGCTTGGCTCCTGCAGCAAGGAAGACATGAATTCAGCAACAACCTACTTCAGCAAAGCTTTTTTGTGCATGAAATGGTTTTGACTTTGCATCAAAGATAATTTTGCTTTGTGATATTTTGCACTCAGAAATATTCAGATGGTATTCATGGAAATACTAATAAACTGCTTAATAAAGAGCCATCTGAGGTTTTGATTGAGATGGGTCATGACATGTCAATTTAATTTCATAAAAGGAATTTAACTGCATAACTTTCTATTATTTCTGCGGTCTTCTGTGTCCCACTTCTCCGTTCTGGGAGTTGTCTCTTTTTATTCTCATTGCTATTTAATATATGCCATCACTCCATGATGTTGGAAACAATGAGGTGCAGTTGCAGACTGAAAGCCAGCCTGAGTGGAAGGGGGTGTAAAATGTTCTAAGAAACACCTGGACTCACTGCAGGAAGAGTCTATTTCAAGAACATGTAGAAGCAATGCTAGAAAATTAAGCTAACCCTAATATTCACCAGGAAAATAATGCACCCAGCATACCAACGTCCCACAATAAACCAATATTTTAACATGAATCTCCAGATACTTTTAGTAAAGCTCTGATAATAACTCACTCTAGAGATATACTCAGAAATACAGCAATATAATTTGACACTGAAAGGCGATAATATACAAACTGCATCAAAAGCTTTCAAATACCAGAGTAGGCCAGCAGAGATAAGCAAATGGATGAGGCACAGGAGCTAATACACATTCCTACCTCTGTCTTCTTAAAGTCTGTACCTAAGATATATTCAAGAGAACTCAACTGTAGGAGCCTAAATTTTTTATAAAATACAATGGAAAGAGTTAAGTACCTGGAAAGAGTGATTCAGTTACTAAGTTGGAATCTTAGAGCTAAACAGTGCAAATTACAGAACATTAAAACTGGTAAGAAAAGAGTCTCCTTACATATAGAGGCTGTATGGAGAAAGCAGGTCAATCACTTGACAGAGCTGCCATTTATTTTCTTGCCTTTGAGCAGAACTTCATTTCGATGTTGAGACGGTCAGTCTGCAGAAATGCCGCAGACAGCACAGCTGAGAGAAAGGCAGCAGGGTGAGAGGAAAAACCAGAGATTCCATCTGGATTATAGCTGCCTGCTTCAGAATTCAGCTCTATCAATCAGCGCTGCAAAGGATCTGTCAGGTGGAAACGAAGAGTAAATCCACAAGGGAAAATGTCAGGAAAAATCTGATTTTGATTAAAAACTCCTCACATAAAGCAACACCAGAGGCTCAGAGCAGAACACTGAAACTGAACTCTGAATTTCCTAGCTGACTCTCTCTTTTGTTCTTTTTCCACATTCTCTTTTTATACATTCTATATAAAATGGTTACGTATATGCAATATATATTGCATTGTCACTTTTAGAATAATTTTTTCAACGAACCGCAAGTTAAACATCAGTTGCTTTCACATGGTTTAAATTTCAGATTGTTCATGAATCATAGAAACCCTAGATCTTTTACAACTTCATTCAATTTTGAACAGGGATAAGGAAAGTGTGTTTCTAAAATAACACAAAGCATAGAACTACAGCTCTCATATTCAATTCCAGTGTGATGTTCAACATATACTCACTATTCTTTCAAGATCAATGCATTTCTCATCCTTTTTTTTCTGAATTATTCTGTAATATTTACAGGCTGAAAATGTTGGCAGATATTTACCAGTAAAAATGTTTTATATCAATTTAAATGAAGATTTGAGTATGGATAGGTCAGGTAGAGTTAATAAAAATAATCGACTCGAAACACACTCATTTGTTTTCAATTATGTCATCTTGACTTTCAACAGCAGAATAAAGATGCACACAGTTAACTATGTTGAATTCCCCAAAAGGAGACAAAGAGGGTGAAAGGGAGAGAAGATTCATAGAATCATATAATAGTTTGAGTTGGAAGGGACTATTAAACGTCATCTAGTCCAACACCCCTGCAATGAGCAAGGACATCTTCAACTAGATGAGGGTGCTCAGAGCCCCGTCCAACCTGACCTTGAATGTTCCCAGGGATGGGGCATCTACCACCTCTCTGGGCAACCTGTTCCAGTGTTTCACCACCTTCATCATAAAAAATGTCTTCCTTATATCTAGTCTGAATCTACCCGCTTTTAGTTTAAAACCATTACCCCTTGTCCTGCTGCAACAAGTCCTGCTAAATGTTTGTCCCCATCTTTCCTATAAGCCCCCTTTAACTCTGTCCCAGCTAAAACCAGGACAATACTGAAAGGCTGCAATAAGGTCTCCCTGCATGTCAACCGCATGTCAACCGCACCACTCATGAAACATAATTACTTTCATGTATCTACATTTCCACTCACAGGAGTGAGAACGGTTACCATGATGAGTCCTGAGTGAGAACAGGCCTAGCTAAGAGCAGCCCTCAAGGATTAATTATTTGTCAAGCTTAGAGTTTATCTTTGCAGAGTTCCAGAGACTTTTTAAAGCAGTGATGGAAAAAGACACAAAATGGCTATGTACATCTCTGGTCCATGAGAAGATCTTTAGTTTACAGTGGTTTTATGTGATCCTGATGCTTGGCCAAAAGACAAATGTTATGGTTATTTGGAAACTGTACATTGTGAATCATATCTTACATTTAAAAACTTGGTCGGGGTGTTGGAGGCAGAGAGACATTTAATTGTAAATGATTTCATTGTACTTGCTGTAGGCCCTGTATCCAGAAGTGGATCACATCCTAAGTTGGGCTGCAGAATATTCTTCCATCAACATTATTCTCATACTAAATCCAAAACACAGCACTCTACTAGCTACTAGGAAGAAAATTTACTCTCTCCCAGCCAAAACCAGGACATCAGGTCATCATAACTGGATCTACTGCTGTACAGTATTTTACTTAACATTTAAGAAATAAACTCAGTACACTGTTATCCCAGACCCTGGAATTTAATGTTTTAACTAATACAGCTCAGCTTATTAAGAAATGACACACGAGTCTTTTTGCTCTCTGCAAATATATTTGAAAATGTAAAAGAATAAATCCAGAACACATCCCCTATTCATATAACTGGGATTAGTTTTTACAATGGGTCAGAAAAGTTACAAGAAAAGTATTAAACAGAAATTTGAGATTAAGAAATGAAGAAAAGGAAAAGTGACAAGAATGTTAAGACCTTAATGTGCAAATAATATAATGCTGAATTGGCCGATGAAGCAAACAGTATTTCAGGATGTTTAAAAACCACTTGTCATATAAAAGTAAATGCTAGAAGAAAAAAAGAAAGCTAACATAATTGAAGCATTTCAGGTTGTATGCATTCGGAAGCAGACTTAGAGACTTAAAAGTTTAGCTTAACGTAACAGCTAAATTAACTTGGTCCAAGAAAATAAACAGCCAGCAAAATAATGAGTTATTTCAGGGACGACAGGCAGGTCCTGCTTGATGAAAGGCAGGTCCTGCTTGACTAACCTGATCTCCTATGACAAGGTGACCCACTTAGCGGATGAGGAAAAGGCTGTGGATGTTGTCTGCCTAGACTTTAGTAAAGCCTTTGACACCGTTTCCTACAGCATTCTCCTGGAGAAGGTGGCTGCTCATGGCTTGGATGGGCGCACTCTTCGCTGGGTAAAAAAGTGGCTGGATGGCCATGCCCAAAGAGTGGTGGTGAATGGAGTTAAATCCAGTTGGCGGCCGGTCACAAGTGGTGTTCCCCAAGGCTCAGTACTGGGGGGAGTCCTGTTTAATACCTTTATCAATGATCTGGATGAGGGGATCGAGTGCACCCTCAGTAAGTTTGCAGACGACACCAAGTTGGGCAGGAATGTTGATCTGCCTGAAGGTAGGAATGGTCTACAGAGGGATCTGGACAGGCTGGATGGATGGGCTGAGGCCAACTGCATGAGGTTCAACAAGGCTCAGTGCCAGGTCCTGCACTTGGGTCACAACAACCCCATGCAACGCTACAGGTGTGGGGAAGAGTGGCTGGAAAGCTGCTTGGTGGAAAAGGACCTGGGGGTGTTGGTTGACAGCCAGATGAATACGAGCCAGCAGTGTGCCCAGGTGGCCAAGAGGGACAATAACATCCTGGCTTGTATCAGGAACAGTGTGGCCAGCAGGACCAGGGAGGTGATCGTGTCCCTGTACTCAGCACTGGTGAGGCCGCACCTCGAGTACTGTGTTCAGTTTTGGGCCCCTCACTACAAGAAAGACACTGAGGTGCTGGAGCGTGTCCAAAGAAGGCCAACGAAGCAGGTGAAGCGTCTGGAGCACAAGTCTTATGAGGAGTAGCGCTAGGTTAATGGTCTTAAGGGTCTTTTCCAACCTAAATGATTCTATGATTCTGACTGTCTGCTGGTTTAGTTGCATGAGCTAACTCATCACAAGGTCAGGCAAGAGCCAGTATAAGTACCAAAGAAATTGCAAGTGCAGACAGATGGGAGTGACAGAGGAGGTGTAGGACTATCTTAGCAGCAAAGACCAACTTTGTCATGATATCAAGCAGTGCCCCTTGGGCACCAAGAGTACTGATATAGAAGTGCATCATTAGAAAGTCCAGTTTAAACATATTTGCAAGTTGTCTGTTGTCTGTGCTTGTATTGTTAATTTGTCTTAAATGACAGGAACTTGCAAGTATCTCCTTGAGTGTTTTATCACCATCAGACAAGTAGTTCACCTTTCATAATCACGAGCCTCTGTAATGACTGGTGAAACACTGGAATGGTGAGAAGCTGCAGTACATGCACTTGCACCATTCTCAGCAGGAAATTAGAAAGTTATTAGAAAAGTGAACAGCAGACGTTTCCCATTGTAGCCTGGCATTACTTGCACTATGTTTAACCTTCTAAAAATTCAGCATTCAATTCTGATTACTGGGGACATTAAAGATAAAATATGCATTCAGCTTTTTGGAAGCATCTTTGTTAGCTGAATGGGCATCAACAAAGATGTTACAGGCAACATGGAAAAATCACATTCTGAGAGTCACAAAGATTGTGCCATATCTGGTGATTCTGACTTCAACAGATTAAGATACTGTGTTAATTCTCTTGAAAACACTTGGATATCTCACTCATTTATTTTGAAGTTTAATCATCAAAATATGCATTAAAATATAGTGATTTTTCTACTTTGGGTTTTTTTTTTGAGGATAAGAAAGTAGTCCTAAGAGTAGGAAACATCTACAATGATACAAAATTATTTTAAATACCTGATTATATGTTTACAAGATAATTCTAGTATGTCTGCATGTAACTTTATTATAGAAATTATGGAATGTATGGTTTGTCAAATTAAATACAGATCTTTCCTGATCCTTCTGATCCCACTGAGACTAAGATTTCCAAATATAAGTCTGAAGTGGAAGATATGCCATTGGACATTCATTTCACAGGACCAGAGCAGAGCTAGCCTGAATAAACCCTGAAAGACACTGTGAATATCAAGTACTCAGCATCAACCATTTCACTCTACAGATCTACTCCTACTGCACAACAGTACTTGCTTATGAAGACATAGCTGGAAACTCAACTTATATGTATGTCTCCTATAAGAGAAAGGACAAAAACTTCCCATGTTGCCCAATTACTTGACCGGTTCCAGAAGATAAAATGAGAGTTCTGGTAGAGAACAGCATCAAACACTCTAAATTCACCAGAATATGGATGTACTACCCTTTTTTATTGACAGGAAAAAATAATCTTCCAGAGTAACAACTGTCTCAACATTGAGGCGAGCAGTTTGGTTAGGAGAGATACTGGATTCTTACAGCACCCAGGTAATAAGAATTTTTTTCTTGTTTCTCTGTTAATTTGATTTGAAAAGGAAAGCTGGCCACTAGAAATCATGTATAACTGTTGTTATACATTCAGTATGAAAACAGTAATATGTATTAACATAGCATGGGGGTAGGTCCAGCAAAAGCAGTTACAAGCTGTATGGAGAAGTTGTGTGACTGCCCCTTTGTCATGCCTACATGCACCATTCTGGGGTGCTACTGAGAGAGGGGACAGCGGATTTCAGGTCTTTTATTACTCATCTGTCCTATTAGCAATGAATGTGCCCCTGAAGGAGATTTCTGGGGATACAGGCTCATGGTATCATTTTAGGAAAACATAAATCAGATCTGCCATTTTGGAAACTGTCAATAGCACTTATACTATTGCATAGAACCTTAAGGCATCACTGGTATACATTATTTGCTATTTTAAAAGTATTAAGTTATTTCCATTTCCCATATACTGTTTAAAAACCTGTAGATTATAACTTCAGCAGCTTCACAATAGCTAAGTGAAAAAGTGAATGAGTGGTGATCTGCGCTGAGGAGAAGAGAAAAATCTGTCTTAGGACATGCAGCTCTCTTTGGCGTTTAGAATAGCTTTCATCTGTGACTGCAAATTCACTTGGATTCCTAAGCAGTTGACCTTTCTTTCTTCTGCAGTCTCACTAAATTGATTTTACATACACCACCTTTTTTAATGAGTTAGTCAACCATTTTGCTCAAAGCAGTGAAGCTCTACCTATCACGTCGATTGTTCTTTGCCAAAGTCCTTTCAAAAATAAAATAGAATCAGAGAGAAGACAACATGTTCCATATCCCATCTTTCCACTTCCACATATCCCTAAGGCAATGAGAGAACACTTACAATGCAATAGCTCTGTATGTAACTGTGGCAGTGATTACACACCTCACAATAGTTCACACACAAACTTGGGTAAGACATTACAGTATATGTTAGAGGGAAATAAAGTCAATTAAGATACAGGTTCTTAAACAATTCTAACTGGTGATCCTGAGCACCCTTTTTGGTTGTAGAATAAATGATACGTTCAGATATCTCAAGCATGATTGTAAAGCTGTTGCTACACGGACAGATACAGCTTGAAAAAACCTAGTGAAACAGGATTAAATCTTCAGGAAGAAAAATAGTTTCCAAAACAATCTTCCTTAAATTAGGTAGTCTACAGCAAAAACCAAGGAACTTTACTTCTTTTATAAAAGATTGTGCAGTGTTCAGATTTTTGCTTTGTCAAGCAATGGTTGCTGCAACAATACTTGGGCTTCCTGTTTAGAGGATGCCAGATCCAACCCTGCAGCTGGTACCTAGTAGTGCACCAACACAGCAGCAAGGCAGAGGACTACGGTGTGAGTTCTGAGTCCCAAAACATTCTATCAATCAGTTCACTGGGTCTGATTTAGTGCAGGGGGGTCAAAATAGTCATTTGGGGAATCTTAATAAGGCCAAATTGTATCTTGCACATTTGTGCAAGCAAGCAAGTGCTATTGTGTCACCCAAAACGGCGAGAGGAAAAGAAGGCAGAGAAAGAGCAGCAGACGACAACTATACACCTTTGAACAGTTACAGCTAAGAAGTACTATCATATCTGGGTACAAGGAAAATCAAATAAGTTCTAAATGCAATTAAATATTCCCCTACATCTCAAATTTATCTGTGGCATGCTGCAGACTTTTGGGTATTGTTTAGTGTCTGCACCAGCTCAGGCATAAAGAGCTGCAGCTGACAATAGTAGAATACTGATCTCTCAGCAGTCATTACAGAAGGAGGAAATAGCTCCTTTAAGAATAACCTTTTTACCCTGAAAATGTGTCCAATGACACCATGTTAGGCACAGCCATACTTCCACAGGGTATGCCATATGTCTACCAGAGTAACCTGCAGCACAATCACTTCTATTTGGTCTCTTAAAAAATTCCACCTATTAAGCTGCACTGCTTTTGCACAGCTGTTTGGCTGCTGTCTCATGCTGAGAAACATTCTCCAAACACACTAGTGCTGCATTGGCACATTACACAAATAAGGCTCCACCCATCTATAGATACAACAGTGCTGTGCCTAGCTCATTTCACATAAATTACATCATTTGCCATCTGTAATCTCTCTGCTATTTTGCACTGAATATAGTCTAAGCATGAATTTACCAGCAAGGAGAGGCGCTTGTTTCAGTCTCATAAGCTGTGCCGAGTACAGCACATGCTCCTGTATTATGAGACCTGTTTGAAACACTACAGCTGCACAATACCTCTGTTGTTTCCTCCTCCCTAGATTATGGATGAAACCCCCATTTAGTCATATACTTTATGCTTCAGACAGACTGTGGCTCAATTGCTTAAATATAAAATAAACAGTATTATATCCTCCAGGTTCATGGTAGCTGAGATATAATTCACATTCTCTTTAATGTGACATGTACCATACATGCATGCTCTGACATTATAGCTTCTGTAGTGCCACACCCAAATCCTAGCGACTCACAAAGCATTCTTCTCAGACAGAGGACTTTGTTTCACATATCCTGCTCTCTCCTGTTGTAATATACTACCAGATCTTATATGCGGTTTCTTATAGATGGTTGTGCTTGAAAAGTTTATTTATTTGTCTTCTTTTCTTCGCTTTTGGGAATAAAAATTTACAATAGATTGTGCAACAGCAGATAGCAGGAAAGATTATTTTTTTCCATGTGAAAAGTAAGCAAATGAGAATTATAACTTTTTCTAGTACCATAAAAAGAAAAAAAAAATCTAAGAAATCTGAATGCAAAGACAGTGGTCCCGAAGAGAAAAGATTGTGTGCATACATTTATATTTCTTCTTTTGTTGTGCATTACAAGAAGTGAAAAGAGCTGCACATGGAATAAAGCCGATGCCATACATTTATTATCATTAAAACTGACATAAACACTAAACTCCATGTCTATTACAGAGAAAAAGCCTATTAAATTGGCGTTTTTTCCATGTTAGATGGCTCATAAGATAAATTGATATCAAAAACGTGTAAGTACAGGCATTTATAACTACTTATTGGAGTCTCAAAAATTTCTATCTATCACCATCTGTCTTCGTTCCATAGGTACAAAGATATTAATAAATGATTCATCTAATTAAAAGCATGAAAAGATATTTTTAAGCATGCTTATTTTAAGAAAGGAGCTTGCAGAACTAAAATTGCATACATTCAGAATAGAGAAATAAATTCTCAGAGATCCTATAAGTCAGATTTTGTCAGTCTGACTGCTCTGTGACTTGTGCGACTTTAAGCAAAGAATGGCTCTGGTTTTCCAAAAATGTTTGTTTTCATATGGTAATAATTATACTACTATTTATTATAATTACAGCTACTTGCTCAATATGAAGGTTTCACAGGTATAAATTGTATAAATTGTTTAGATCTAGCATGCCACAGAAATTTTAATACCAGTACATTTTAGAACTAAGTTTTACTAATATGGAGAGAGGAATTAATTTCTTGTTTAAGGAATATATGATGAACTTCACTGAACTCTACTTCAGCATTCAGTCTTATACTGTAAAACTAAAACAGCTTTATGAAGCACCACAGGGAACACTGTAGCTCACTTCAGACATAATGGACTCCACTAAGAGTTGTAGTAATTTTTCCTTAGTTTCCAAACAAGCCAGCTATCTGACTGCTTTTCTGTAAAAGTTAGGAAAATGTTGTCCTCACTGGCCATGGAGAATTTTGCTTCCTCATCAGTTGCGCCACTCTCTTTTTTCAATAAAAAGCTGAAAAATGGTTGACAAAACCCAGTAGCTTGCTCAACTAAGGACAAGGTTAACAATCTCAGGGAGATCAAAGACAAGGGAAAACCATGTTAATATTGCTATATAATTTGTTTTTAAAGTTAGATGAAGAAAAGCACTCCTCCCTGTTAGGAGTTTTCCATTCCAAAGACCTTTCTGTTACAGTTAAGAAAAAATTCCATTAGAAGTGGTATATTTGTATCATCTTCTGTATCATCTTCAACAAATGAACAAAAGTACCCTAAAATACACTGACTGGGCAAAAATAATAAATTCCAAATAAACCATTTCAAACAAAGTTTTTGCTCAACAGTTGTCAAGAGTTTGCAGAAATCTCCAATACTAACATGCCTATTAACATGCCTATCAGAGAGTGTAACAATAGGTAGATTTTTTCAGTTCTAATAAAGACATATGGAGAAAGAACTTAATAAAGCCAGGTCTATACATTTTGTTATTAGTTTGATTATTTCTGTAGTTATGCTTGTTAACAGAGATATAGAAGCATAGACCTTAGCAAGGATGCAGGCCTCCTGTGTAAAAATGCTTATATTAGTGCAGAAAAATGCTTTTTATAAGGAAAAAGCACTAGCAGTATAAGCACTCAGTTCTGACAACACTGTGACCATAGTGGGGAGGAACACATAGGGAAAGGAAGTGCATTTTCTTGTCTTGCATTAAGCATGTGATATCAACTCCAATGGAATAACTTGTGTCTGAAGGCAAAGCCTTACATTTCTTGTGAATAGAAGATCCATCTTTCCTCCTCTCATTGAGCCATCAGGTCTCTCCCTCCTGCCTTTTACATTGTTGAGCTAGGAAAAGGATTCAGAAACTTAAGAACAGGAGATCCAGGATAACTGAGGCCTATTCTTCTAACTCTCTGTCTGCCTTCTAGCAAACTAATCCAATATGCCTCATTTTTTTATTTAATCTCTGATTAGAATCCTCTCCTTTCATACCAAACACAAATTATTGAGGCTTGTGATAGCTGGTAAGACTACCTTGAATTCAACACTTTTGCGTCAAGACTCTACTCACTACAGAACTAAAATCCTTACTGGTGACAGAGGCAGGAGGAGAACTCAGCAGTCGTCATCTCAATCTTCCTGTATCAAACAGCCACCTTACTTAATATATGTTCTCACCAGGGAATAAATATTTAGGATACAGATGAGCAAAGTACTGAAAACACATGCTTAATTTGAGGTACGTCTTGGTATCACCAACTCACATGCTTAACAACAAACATTTGTTACAGCACATATTGAAGAGTTTCGCCTACAGAGGTCTTCCACAGAAAAAAAGACATAAAACCCCTCACTCGCTGAGCCAGGGAAGGAGGGCCCAAGCTAGGCTGCAAAACTGCATGCTCTTGAGAAACAAGTGGAATCAAATGATTCTTTAAATGATGATCTCATTCAATATTCCTAGTTTCCAGATTTTTTTAATGGTGAAAAATCAATGTTCTGATTGATTTTCTAATCATCTTTCATTTTCATCTGTAGGCAAATGGCATTAATATTGAACTGCTCTGTAGAAAGGCTTTGATCTATTAGTGTGCTACATTGTTGTACAATTAGAGGCTTCTTCACTCTCCCCTTAATTTCATAACCTATTATATTCCGGACAGTTAAAAATGTCTAGTTTTCCAGAGATGCAATTAACTTTTTCTTTCAAATGAGGGTCACGCACATTTCATACTTGTATCATACCAATCATGTAATTTTTATTTATTTTTATATTGCTATCTAATTGCTTTTAAGAAGTTGGAGCAAGTTCAGAGCTGAGTCTAAAGGAAACAAGATCACTATCAATGACCTCTTTTTCTGACCTCTCTATTTTTTTCTTCCATGTACTCCCTGGACTAAATTAGCCTTTGCTGTAACAACATGGAAATAAAACAGGATTGTAGCTGGATGAAATTGGCAGACACAGTGTTTAAGTCTTTCACCCCATGAGCACTAGACGCGAGTAAAGATATAGCAAAAGGGAAGTATCCATAACTACTCTCTCTCAAATAGGTTTGTGCTGCATTTGTCCCCAGTGTAACTCAAGCAACCTCACAGCGGTCTAAATTATGCTGAACAGTGTCCTGAAAGCAACCTGAGCAGTGAGATACCTTTTTTTACTGTGCCATAAAAGCAGGGTGGAGAGAAATAAATTCAAAAGCATTAAGCAGCCTAGGGATTCTCTACGCTGAAGGGATGTCTTACTGACCCGCTACTTTTAAATATTCTATTAGAAAAATTGGCACAAATTTGGAGGCTTAATGACTCACTTGAAACTATTTATTGATAAGCAATGTGCATGCCTCTTAGCTCTCTGAGCATTGTACTGCAGTTCTCATACAGTACTCTTTAAACTGCACTTTATTAGCACCTCATTAGAATCTTATTAAGCTCTTAAAAAATATGTAAGAAACCAAATAGCTCTTTTTTTCATTCTTTGAAACCATACTTGCATGACTGTGAGGAAAAGGAGAGAAAAGCAAAATAGTAAAAGCACTAACTCAGCCTTATGCCAAGCATCCCATCTCAGGCAGTATATGTCAGAGCAAGGCTGGTTATGTGACTGATTGCTTTAAAAACTGTGAGGTACCAGCCACGTGCAGACGCTGCTGATACTGTCCCAAATTAATATGATGTGGCATTATTTTTGTGGAGATTGTTCTCTTGTGGCAAGATAAAGTGTGCCAAAGTAATGAAACCATTAATGCACACACCAATACTCTATGTTCTCAACAAAAGAAGAAATTAAAAAAAATTTAAAAGAATGAATGAAAGATCAGCATAAAAAAAGAGGACAGCTTTACCGTGTTTTGCATTGAGGTTATCAATGGATTTTTCTCTTCAGGTATGTTTATATAGATTCTTATGAAGCACGCTATCACTGCAAAATTAAATCTTTGACAATACATTTATATTTTTTTAATTTACTGAGTCTTCTCAGCAGCAGAATATAGCGTCACTTCTCACCATTTAGTACCCTTCCTTTTACACAAATAAAGGGCTCTTGGGAATCACAGAGGTGCTTGAAATGCTTTATTTTTGATGGATCTTTATGTACAGATGGATATTATAAAACACTGCTTCAACTAAAGGCTAACTTATTGATGTCAGTATTTGATATTTGATTTTTTTTTCTGAAATATGGTGCTGAATCTAGCTTTAGTCTAGTCCTTCATGAAATGAGATTTATAGAACACATTGGTGGTTTTTCCCTCCCAGGTAACTTTTAAACCCATGGGCTAAATTTTCAACATAAAGGTAGGGTTTTTAGAAGGAAAGGTCTGACAAATTCTAGAAAAATGAGTAACTGGTTGAAAGAAAAATAACTGATTAGAAAGCAATTTTCTGAATGAAAGATGGGGATAAATCAGCTTTTTTTCAACTCCTTGGAAGCAGAAAGCTGCTCTCTCAGTGCCTGTATGATAGTTGACTTTTAGGCACGTATTGAATTTTGACAGAGTTCCTGTACCTGCTCTTTTTGCCTAGTGAAGAAGTATGCACACAAAAGAAGGTAGGAGTATTGGTACAACCTGGCATTATTGCAGGTGTTAGGGGGAGAAAGTTATAGAGGATATGAATGAGACAGAAATCATGATTTGCTAATGCCATCACTTATCTACCTATTGTAAGTCTAAGATGGCAAAGTTTATTTACACTAGCACAAAGAATGTATTAGTGCTCAATTCACTAGAATGCCTAACTGTATCCATATGGTTTGATCAGAAGCAGTGGCACAAAACAAACCTTGGTTTATTTTTTAATGGACCTGTTGCATCATGGATTAAGTTGGAGAAAAATTAAATGCATGGCCAATATTGTTCAACATCACCATGGACTACTAGTACTGTTTTCTTTGTTTTCAAGACAGATTCTAGTATTTTCAAATGACTAATTTCTTTTCTTGTCTGAGTTTCTTGGCCACCCAAATTCAAAGACCTGAAAGGGAATCTCAACTGCATGAGATTCAACAAGGCTCAGTGCCGAGTCCTGCACTTGGATCACAACAACCCCACGCAATGCTACAGGCTTGGCGAAGAGTGACTGCAAAGCTGCCTGGCGGAAAAGGACCTGGGGCTGTTGGTTGAGAGCTGCCTGAACATGAGCCAGCAGTGTGCTCAGGTGGCCAAGAGGGCCAATGGCATCCTGGCTTGTATCAGGACTACTGTGGCCAGCAGGACCAGGGAGGTGATCGTGTCCCTGTACTCAGCACTGGTGAGGCCCCACCTCAAATACTGTGTTCAGTTTTGGGCCCCTCACTACAAGAAGGACATCGAGGTGCTGGAGCGTGCCCAAAAGAGGGCAACAAAGCTGGTGAAGGGTCTGGAGCACAAGTCTTATGAGGAGCAGCTGAGGGAGCTGGGGTTGTTTAGTCTGGAGAAGAGGAGGATCAGGAGAGACCTTATTGCTCTCTACAACTACCTGAAAGGAGGCTGTAGCGAGGTGGGGGTCGGTCTCTTCTCCCTAGTAACGAGTGATAGGACAAGAGGAAACGGTATCAAGCTGCGCCAGGGGAAGTTTAGGTTGGATATTAGGAAAAACTTCTTCACTGAAAGGGCAGTCAGGCATTGGAACAGGCTGCCCAGGGAAGTGGTTGAGTCTCCATCCCGGGAGGTATTTAAAAGACGGGTAGACGTGGTGCTCGAGGACATGGTTTAGTGGTGGACTTGGCAGTGCTAGGCTAACGGTTGGACTCGATGATCTTAGGGGTCTTTTCCAACCTTAACGATTCTATGATTCTATGATTAGATATTAAGGGACTGTCTAGCTGTCTAAGCATCAAGCTTATTTATAGAGGATCAAGTTAGGCACCTAAATGTTGAACATACAAAGCACGGGAAATTACTCCTCCTCTCATTTTCTCCTCAGGCAAAAGATCTTATTAATCATTTCCCAGTTAATCTTGTCTTCTGTCCTCTCCCCTTCAGTCTGCTGCTTTTGTATTTTTCACCCATTCTTGGTTATGTTACTCCTTAGACCACCTGTTAACAGTTGGAATAGCCTCCCAGGAAACATGCAACATCCCACTCATATTCCTCCTTCAATATCTCTTAACAAAGCATATATATTTCAAATGATCCCAGTTCTAAAGTCCACGTACGATACAGAAGGTTTCGCTTTTCTTGCAGGTATGTACAGTTCTCATATCAGAAGTGGTACAAGCGATTATGAAGTCTTCTTGGGAACGAGGGAAGGGAGTTTAGTTTAAGGCATTACAGGGAGAACAGTTGCTCCAACAGTGAATGAAACCCCACAGTTAATGTAAGGGGGTCTAGATGAAACAAGAGCAATAGCAACGATTATCCAAGCTAAAATAGAGAAGAGTGTTAATGCTGGGCAGAAGTCATTCTCATTCCTCACATGCTGAGCACAAGGTGATGCGGGACATCAGGCATACAGAAAAACAAAAAAGACAGAAAATAGAACGACAGACAATAGACGGCAGAAATAGGTGAAGCGGCAAAAGAAGAGAAATGAGAGAGGAAAGATAATAGAAAAGCAGATAAAAGCTGAGAGATTATTTCACACATCAAAATAACTGCTCATGACAGGTAAATTTATTTGCATTTGGTGGAGTATCTGCTATCCAAGTATCTGATACTCAGATAGTATCCTTCCAGTAATCTGGCACTGTGCCCCATCTGGAGAACCAGAGCACCTCCTGTAGCCTGACTCTGCTGAAAGCCACAGCTACAGTCTGTCACAAATAGAGCTTCCTATCAGATTAAGCTCAAAGACTGCACCATTCAATTCCCTCCTTTTTCCCTAATGCATTTTTATTGCCATTAAAAAAAGTCTAGATGTGCAGCCGGGAAGGGAGCCACACCCTTCTTCAACCGATATTCCAATTATCCATGCCCATGGAGTATGCCTCTTTCAAATAATAAAAACAGTCCTTAAGAGTAATGCTATATAAAAGCATTTAACATAAAAGTACAGTGCAGATAACGAAAAGAAAAACTCCTCTGTGATGCCCTGCACTTTCTGATGGTGACTAGCCCGAAGGGTCAATGGGTAAATAAAAATCTATTCCCATTCAGTTCTTAACCTGGCTCTATCAAACACCAGCATAGTTTATTGTTTAGCCCACCTAGGAGAAAAAGGTCTTAAGAGAACATAAAAACAGTCCCACTTCTTAAATGATTCATTATTAATATTTTTAAAGGAGTTGGGAAAAAATACTGTAATGATTTCTCTTCTACATTCAGGTCCTCTTTCTGTAACAAACATGAACATGCATTTATGCCAGAAAGTGACCTCTGACTGGTAAATTCTTGAAGAACGAGTTCCCTTCAAATTTTAGCCAGCTTAATTTACCAATATAGTTAAATATGTTATGTAGGACAACGGTTACTTGTAGTGCCTTTCTTCACCTGACTCTGCTCACGTTTTTCTTTCCCATTCTTCTTTCTTCTTTTTAGAAAAAAGAAATGGAAAGCGGCCCTTCAGTGAATGCTTCTGGTTTTTTTAGATCAGTCCTCTGCTTGTACCAGCAAAAATAATGAGTGAATAAAAAAATGGCTTTTGTACACTCAGTGAACCATAACTCTATATATCATATTTTATGCCTGGTATAAACACACATTATTTTCTGTTCCCATCCTGCCAAGTGCAAATGTTTCAAATGATCAGGTCAAAGTCTGCATTTTCATAACAATCCTGTC
Source organism: Platalea leucorodia (assembly GCF_965183815.1). Taxonomy (NCBI): domain Eukaryota; kingdom Metazoa; phylum Chordata; class Aves; order Pelecaniformes; family Threskiornithidae; genus Platalea; species Platalea leucorodia. The sequence goes on along the minus strand of NC_138825.1, from coordinate 41,599,180 downwards.
TAAACTTACCATTTTGCTTCTAAACTCATGTAGTTGTTTGATTTTGTACTTTGTGCACAATCTGGATGCAAAAATGCTTTAATACTCAGAGGTACACACTTACCAGCCATTTTTATGCTCTGTTCAGGTTCTGGGGATACTGTATGTATGGATACCTTGATGTATGAGATAATAATTCTATTTAAATCAGCTTTAGGTTTGCTTTTGCTTTTTAAGAAACTTTCCTGTCACAAAAATGTAATTGGCAGGCATGCCTTTTTACATGTTAGCATTGAATAACAGGTGAGGTCTTACATCAGAATCTACTTACATATTCCAATACTCTTGACAGTCTTTCTATTCATCCAAAGGCTGTAGATTGGCTTTATGGTTACTGTTGTTTCGTTTCATGTGCTAAGGACATTGTTATGCTATTCTAGAGAAAGAAGATTTAATTTTAAAAAGTTTGCAATGATTTATTTAAAATATACTGACATGCTGCTTTCCCAAATCAATTTGTGTCGTATGTATTAGTCTCTCATATTTTTAACCAAGATTTGTCAATATTTTCAATGTGTACTTTCCCTCCCGCACACAGTTCACTGGAAGCCAAAATAAAACTGAACTGAGTTTTCACCTTTATGAACATTTGTGTATCCAGCCACAAAACCTCCCCTGTGGACTGGGCAGGTATCAACACACCATTTACATTTACAGTTATCATCTATAAGGCTTCTACTGAAGCAGATGATATTTAGTAGGAAGTACAAAGGCAACTGCATCCTCCACAGAACACAGCCCACTTTGCACAGTCTCTCATGCAGTAGGAGCAGAGGTCAGGTAGCTGCACAGCCCTCCTGTCCACTGCTGCATTCAGATCACACCTGCATCTTGCCCTGCTCCTTGCAATGGCTCCTATGTGTCTTAACAGTGAAAGAAGGCGAAATCCTCCTTAGGTTGCCTATTTACCTCACGCCCTGTTTGTGCTAGAGGAAACACTTCTGTAGAGTCAGTCGTCTCTCTAGCACCCATTTCCTCCATCCTTTAACCCCAAACAAACAAACAGCACGAGTGAGTGACTGACTAGAAAGCGAAGGACGAACACAAAAGAGAAAGCAGGGCGGCGGCCCCATCGCCCTCCCCTCAGCGCGAGTGGAGTGGCGTGGAGGGAGGACTCCGGGTCCGGAGGGCTGACGGCCGTTAGCCGTTAGCCGTTGGCCGTTAACGGTTGGCAGTTGGCGGTTGGCCGCCAGCCGTTGGCCGCGGGGCGCGAGGGGGTCGGGGAGGTGCGAGCAGGGGCCGCCTCGCGCTGGAGGCGTGGCAGCGTCAGGCGCCGCGTCCTTCAGCCGAGCTGCAGGAAGGGGAGGCCGCGGCCGCCCGGCAGCGCCGCGCCTCGCCTCGCCCCGCCGGTTTTGCGTTGAAATGTGGCGGCGAGGCGCCTTAGAGGTCTGCCGTCATGGGCTTTTATCTACCGTGGGGGCCCGTAGTCCCAGGTTAATGCCGAGTCTGCGTAAGAGGATTTAAAATGATCAGCTTCCCGTGGTGAAGGGCCCCGAGAGAAAGACTGAATAAGAAGTCAATTACAGGACAGTAAAGTATAAATAATACACAAAAATAAATTTTCTGACTAGATCCCTCTGCCTTGCAACTTTCTGTGCTAGTTCATAAGTCCAAAGGAGCGGTATCTGAACCGCTCTACGGTACAGATCACCTCGAAGCTGGGATTTTTTTGCCGTTTCAGGTTTGTGCAGCTGAGGGAAGCCAGCCTCACCAGCAAGGTCCACAAAAAAGGCGTTAGGACCTACGCCCTTTTCTCTGTGAACGTGGCAGTGAATCCACGCTCCTAGTTGTGAACCTGCCTGTGCCTGGAGCTGGAGGTGATGGAGGGTAAAGCTGTACCTCAGAGATCTGCAGATCCCATATGATAGTAGTCACTTGCCTCAGAAGGTTGTTGTCAGGTTATGTTCATTAATTTTTGTATGAGTCACACTGTTACTAAATTGATAAAGCTACATAAGAGCCTACCAGTGAACAAAAATAAATAGGAACATTTCTTCTCCCTAACTCACCATCTGCTACAAGCTTGTGATACCTTCAAATTAGTTCAGGTAGTTAAGGCATATTTCTGTAGACTAGCCTCACTGTTTCCATGAATTTTCCTCAGACAGTACCAGCAATTAACATTTCATTAATACAGTCCTGGGGAACCATCCTGTATTTGGTCCAGTTAACTACTTCTGTGTGGTTTTCTAATTGTATTCAAAAAAATCAGAAATTCAACAGCTCCATGGACTTGCTAACAAAAATTACTTAGATTTGAGTACTACTAGTAGGTATTTTCTGAGTTAGTACTTGGCGTGAGTGGCATAACTACATAAAGTCAGACCAAAACCAGGACTAACTCCAGCAGAGACCAAGAGCAGGTGTTTCAGGAGCAGGAGAACAAGGCAAGCCAATATGCTACTTCTCAACAGTGATTCTCCACCCTCCAGACACTTTCAGCTCAGGGACTACATTTATGTTTCTAGTAACAATTAATAGATTTTTCATCCATGAACTTGACTAATCGTCCTATAAATCCATATAGACTTTTACTACCTAAATAACCTCTAACTCAACAGCTCAGATACCCACTGCACAAGAAGTCACCTTTTGTGTTTGGAAACAGATTCCTATACATTTCTTTTCATGCCCTTAGTTTTTGTACACAAGTGACATGTACTTATATAACATTTCCATGCTGCTCATGATTTTACTTCAGTTGTATTATTTAGTCATTTCCAATATGTAGCTCTTCCATATGTTGTTCTTTCTTGTTGCCCTTCTTCAGATCTCTGCTATTGTATCCTTTCTGAGATGGGAGAAAGAGGGGAATGTCTTACAGGATTAGAGATGCAAGCATACCATGGACCTACACAATGTCAGAGACACATTACTAAAAATTCCTAGTGTTTGATTTGCTCTTTTGATTGATAGGAGTGCTCATCAGGCAATTTTAGAAATAGCAGTGAAAATGATGGTGCCATATTCTCTTACTTCTAAAGGGCTGATTTGGGTTTTCCATTCCAAATGCAGTAACACCCCATCACTGAGGTGCTTCATCCAGGCCAACTCTTCTTCCTGACACAACAGGGATATGCAGTGTCCTAACTGATACTGGTTTCTTAACTAAGCTATTCTATTTCTAGTTACAGGAAAAATTGTGCCATGTGTGTATTTCATGTAAGAAATGAGACTTCACTTATGCAACAGCAAATACTGGACTTATACTTGGAGTCTGTGTAATTTTTTTATAACTGCATAAACCCACTATCAGTAGAGTAGAAAAATGAAAGCAAAACTTTTACAGATCTTCATTTTATTTAAACGCAAATAAAGCACGCCTGGCCTAGATTCCCTAAGTTTGTCAAGCTGGAGCACGTGTGAGAAACTTTACAAGAGATAAGGCTCAACAATTGTGTAGTCTAGTGTTTGGGAAATACACTCTTGAGGCGTTGACCAATAGAGCCTAAATAAAACAAATTACAAACTGCAAAAGAAAGATGAATTCCCAGGTGTCTGTAACCTGCATTTTGTTGATTAGATTTATTCTGACATAAGTAAACAAGTTGCATCACTTTTCTGTAATATTAACCAAGATTTTAAATTGGTTTTATTTAAATATTTAATCAGTTGGACATAAGTAGATTTGCTGAGGATTATGTGAGTTTGCATGAATCAAATACTTAGTATTTTCACATTTGAGCTTTTATTCCTTCTTCCTTTGCAATAAATTCATAATACATTTGGCCCAGACCTATCTACTTTATTGCACCTTTTTCATTACAGTCTTTTCAGCTGTCACGTTCCTTGTTCTCATGAGTTTCCACATGGGCAGTCCATTTTGTGACAGCTTCCCTTTTTAGCAGAGTCAGTTACAGTAAATGATAAGCTAATCTTTTTGAATTATAGTCACTTTAAGCCAAATGTTTTCTTCCAATTCTATTATATCAGCAGTGAATTTGGACCCAAAAAATTTGCAGTATTTGGGTAGACAGAATGAAGCAGATACTTAGGTTTGACTAGGTGCTGAAACAAATCCACAAATTGTTATGTGCTGCTCCGTTCTTAAGAAGTTATTGCTTGCCGTGTAGTTTTCCTGCATATATAAAACTTTTGCATATTTAAAAAAAAAAAAACAAAACAAGAAAAAAACTATATAAAATATTTAATACTATTACAAAAATGGATGTTTTTTCACTTTTTAGAAATACTATGCAGTGAAAAAGACAGTTGAATAGTTGAACCAAGATTGCTATTGCTTTATGGATTCCCATATTAAATAAATGATGAAGGATGTAATTCAGTGTTTTCTGATTTTTATGTCTGGGTTTATTGCAGTAGAACCCAACACAGTTTGTCCAACCTTTACAGTACTGTCACCCATATTCATAACTTTAATTGCTGGATTATGTGAGATCCACCGTCTAGGATGCTAGCTGGTAATGGCTTTGGCATGCAGTTTAAAATCAGCAATTGCACTGGTGCCAATTGCTGGATTATGGCTCAGGTGGTGCCAAGGTTCAAAAGTACACAGGACTGGGAGTTTGAATTATTGGTGGCCTTCAAGAGCAGGAGGAAGAATGATGTGACCTGAACAAATAGCTTCTGATTAGCTGCAGGCTGTTACAGTTCACTGCATGTTGGCTAAATCCACACCTAGGCATAGGACTGCAACTAATAATATTAGGGTTAACACAAGGATTTAAAACAGAACAGGACGAGGAGCTTGCTTTAGTTCTGGTTCCTGAAAGGCCTACAATAGCAGGATAGTGTCTGTTAGCAAATGATTTAGGGTTAGTTCCCAAATAGTTAGAAAGTTCTCAGTGGGCAATGTTACGATTTGAATTTGGATCCGGCAACAGAAAAAGGCTAACTCGAGGAATGGTACTAGCATCATCATATGCTAGCAGCAGTAACTCATAGCTAGCCTTCACTTCCTGGGATGCCCTGAAAAAACAAGGCGTTTAGTCCTTTTTGCTACACCTAACCCCGTCTGCAGTCATCGTCCTAAGGGCTCAGATGAACATGGCAACCTGTATGGCCAAATAACTTGTTGCTATTTCTGAAGTACTGCTGAGCTGCCATTCAAGTCGAGTTTAGAGTAGACTTGGGATTAGTAGAAAGATGATAAAGATTCTGTTTATGATTAGGTGAACAAAGACAACAAAGATGAGGTCTGATACCCACTTGGGCAACTTTTTATGGATATTTCTGAAGCAGATGCGGGGTACCAGGCTACAGCTTGGTGATAGGATAGCAGCTAGAATTTGAGTAACAGGCAGTGAAGGGCAAAACTGCTGTTGATTCTTGCAGTATTTGTGAGACAAACTGTAGACTGCAGAAGTACAGATGTGGCTCATGATTTGTTGAAGTTAGGACTGGGTTCATTTAGGCCTTAGTTTTCGTGGATGCACATACTCATGAACCCATTGAGAGGACCAACACTACAACCTACTCGCCCTCATCGCAGCACTTGGGTGTTTTGCAGAATCCATCAGAAGAGCAATCCTTTTAGTCCCTGTTGTTGTGAATACCAACTCAAACCCTACACTGCAGCTAAGTCTATATGCTGATCCGGTAATATATATTCACTCTGCAACTAAACATAAAACCCGTTGGCTGTGTTTTACTAATCCTTATCCTATTGATGGGTATTTTGCATGACCTGTCAATCAACCTAAAACTTCATTCCTTCCTACTTCCGTCCATAACTGAACTCTAACATGAGACCCAAATCTAAACATACATTTGGTTTGTACCTTACCATGCTCTTGGTATTGAATTTACCCAGTCTGTCACTGATCCTAAACTTAGCCTCCTAGGTTACAGCAGTTAGAGCACCATTCCTCATTGTTTTCCTATGTGTCTTGCAGGATTTAGTGACTAGCCTTAACCTTATCCTCAGAACTAATCAGGAAGCAATTGTTTTGCTGGCTTCAGCATCTTTGTGTCTTGCAGTATTCAGTCATAATCATAAATTCTTCAGTGCCCACTGTTCTAAACCCCAACCCTTATGCTTGAACATAACGTACTATTTAGTATACCCGTCCTGTGTAAACACAGAATTACTGCTGCTGGAGAACTACCATCCTTTCAAACAACATTTAACCTTTAATTCCTTTTTCAGATCATGCCATAAGAAGTATGTGCTCTTTAAGTTGTCTGACAGCCAAAATTCAGGGTAGAACAAAATGCTGTCTTCAGACTTAAATGCTGTCATCCTGAATACTACAGCACCTAACTAGGATATATTTATACTGTGCACAGGGCAGTTCAAGGCAGTATCATGTAGAAATACTAGCTCTGGGTGAACTGATATTTGCAGTCTCAGAGCCTGAAACTTCAGGCTGTGAAAAAGTTATTTCTGCATTATTTGGGTACCTAAATCATAGAATCATAGAATGCTTTGGGATGGAAGGGACGTTTAAAGGTCATCTAGTCCAACCCCCCTGCAAAGGGCAAGGACATCTTCAAAGAAAAGAAACCAGTGCACATCTTTCTTTACTAACAGCATTGATATTGCTAGTTCTCCAAATATTGGTAGATTTTTGATGAAATCCACTATGCAGAATGGGTTAAACAGGTCAATTGGCTCTCATAACAGTCCCCAAAAGAGAAAGAGTATATAATATATCTTCACGCTATATATAGGTAATACAGAATATCATGAAACTGAGTGATGAGTTCAGTCACAGACAGCATCCAGTTCACAGCTAGGTTTTTCATTAAGCGCAAGCAGTGGATTTATGTAAGTTATCCTGGAAAATTCTAGTAAGAGTGGGGAGGAGGAGGGGTATGGTTTGGGATCCAAAGTGAATTACAAGTCTCACTGAGGCCAGTGGATGCCATGAGCGCTTTCTGGCTCAGCTGGAGCAACCCAGTCCCGTTCTGTAGGAAGAACAACAAATGGGAGCTACCACCCACATACACAGGGCTGCATAACCAGTGCAGAGAAAGACCACCTCTGTCAGTAGTGGGTGTAGTGATTGCAAATGCAAGGGTTCTGGGTCACTGGTTGTAGCTGTGCGGCTTGAAGGAGAAAGCCAGCAGCAGCAATTGCAATCAGACTAATTGAGAGCATAGTCACAACTTGTAGAGGGCAGCGTACGAGAGATGTAAGGATTTTGAAATAAAGCAGTTGCCCACTGTGTTTAAAGAAACATGACTTTATGCAGGTAAACAAGATTAGACCAGAGACTATGCCAGACTTTAGAGTCTGCCTTTTAATTCTAGCGGAACAACTGAAGTCAATAGGTTTGAATCATATGCTAAAAGCAGGTACCATATGCAAGTATTTTCCTGATTTATGATCTCTACTTTTTAAATGAGAAGCCAAATTAGTCAAAGCACTGAAAGAACTGAAGAAAAAAAGAAAATCAGTGACTGCCTGCATGCCTCCATTTCTTGTCCATCAATAGCAGCTCTGAAACTTGTGGTCTAGATACTATAAACATTATTCTCCAGCTTAGGTTTATGCACATTAGTCATACTGAAGGCAATGGAATTTTGTTTGAGTAGTTCCTGTACTGTTTAAGAGACCAGTGTGTAAAAATGACTGCAATACCAAAGTCAGGGAAAGCCATTTATTGTCATACTTCTCTTTCTTCCCCCACAAAGAAAAGAAAAATACATAAGGCAGATTAGAATTTTCCTCAGGAAAACAGGCTTTTCAGTCTTAGCTATGAATTAGTTGAAATAATTACGGCAGACATTGAAAAGCAAAAGATATTATTGTGCTCCTCATGTCAGGTTAAAAATAACTAGTATAAGCCTTGAATGAGCACAAATGCATTTCTCTCAGTAATGGTTTTCCAGAAGATTAACACAGAGACTTTGATTCTACAAGGGCCTGTATTTTTTTCATTTATGAGAACAAGCAGTTGAAGTAAATCTACTGAAATGAGATGCAATGTTTGCTTAGAACTTTGCCTTGTTTGATAGGAGACTTGATATAATGATCACAGAGAGTGATAAATCAAAGGAATGTGAAGATATATTTTAACTGGATACATAGCAAAAGGAACAGCATTTTGAAATAAAGAGATCTTGGGTTTCCTATCAGTGACTGATGTTATGTGAGTAATAAATATAAAAATGGTTTATCAGCACCAGACAGTAAAAATCTGTCCGTTATATCTTAATGTCTTGCAAAGGAACAAGCAACTTATTAGATCTCTTTATACTGTTCTTCCATCAGCAGAATAAGTGACTTAAATTTGGGTTCTGTTATTTCAGAACTGAAAGGATGAAGAATCAGTCTGTCTAGCTTTAGAATATTGTATTTGACAAAAAAATATTCAGATGTGCATACTGGTAGAGGTTAATATAAGTCACACTGTTTATGAATCTAGAAGATTGTCTTCAAAAATTGCGATTAGTCAAAACATGTTCCATTAAACTGATAATGAAGGTGTCACAACTAATCATATACGGAATAAAACCACTTTACAGGGCAACACAAAACAATAACATCCTAAGCAACCAGGATTCTGCTGGTTAATTCGGATATGAGACTTAAAAAAGATCCTGATCCTACTGAAAATTTCTAGTCCATTTCCACTATTAAGTTGAAAGAAAAAATAATGGATATGCTGTCTCTGCTGGGCAAATGGAATTCTGTAAAACTCCTGCCTTTGATACAAAGAAACATCCACTGAGATCACGGTGACAACAATCTCTTCGCAGTTTTTGACCTCTGTTGAGAGGCATACGGATCCAGAAGATAGAGAACAAAACAGGGACATTGGAAAATTGAATTCTGTTCCAAGCTCTCACATAAATCTTCTGGATGACTTTGGATAACTCGCACCAAATGCCTTTCATTCCCTTAGGAACATTTTGCCTGTTGTATGTAGTTAGATAGCAGTCCCTGCGAGACAAAGGCTTTTATTGTGTGTTTGTACAGCACACGGCGCAACAATGTCAGGGCTTAAATTAAAGTCTCTAGGTACCATAAATAAACATACGGATGTTCAGCAAAAATAAGATAAACAACAAATGAGATTGTACCTGACAGTATAATCAAACAAAGAAAATGGACTGTTTGGGTTTCATACTATCCAGGTGTTAAAGGTAAGACTGAGTAGAGGTACATAGCATAGTTTTGATTCTTGCAAAATGAAGCTAGAGGGCAAGTTTAGGACTTCTATAAGACAAGTTCTGCCTTGCAAAACATAATTGAATCTGTTGTAGCAATTACTCTTAAATGGAGAGTCACAATTTTCCCTTTGATAATTATGTTACAAGGTTTGAAAGAGATTTGAATAACAATGCACCTAATTGTCCTTTCACACAAGTGAAAGTTCCCAGTAAAGCTGATTGATAGAGTTATATGAGTGAAAGCTGAAAACTCAGGCCACGTGAGACATGGCAGATCCAGCAGTTAGTTATTAGCTGCTACTCCTCCTCTTAGACTTGCCTGGTTTATTACAATATGCTTTTAAAAACAATGGGGAGATCACTTCTCACACAGCAGAAGTATAGGCTTTAACTTTTTTGAAGACAGCTTCATTGCATCAGAGGAGTAAAATTTTTAGTCTTGTTTTTCATCATTGTTAGTTGAGCTCTCAGATGTCCTGGGCTCTAGTTAGCAAGTGCTTGGAGATAAGAATCTGACCTTGTTTTTTTTTCCCTGGGAGGGAAGCATATGCAATGAACAGCAGACCTGAGGAGTTTGTGGTAAGCTGTGTTGCTGAAGAGAAATAGTGCACCATGCTGCACAGATGGATTTTCCTGAGTACTTAAGGTTTCTCGCTCATTTATAATGTCCTGTTACACCTTAGAAGGTGTAACGAAGGCATGAATAACTGAAGCCAGGTTATTACTTCAGAGTAAGGGAAGTCTCCTAGCCCACAAGAATTCCCAGGAAGTGTCACTCGCCACTGCTTAGGGTTCTGGGTGCTTGCAGGGACTCTCCTAAGTCAAAGGCAAATTGTTCAAGTGTGGGTGTAAACCTTTAACCAAAGCAGACTACCTTGTGGCTTCTCCAAAATGGATTCCTGCAAGCTTCATTGTCACCTCTCTTTTGCTCAGATTTGCAATAAGGTATTTATCCTATAAAGACAGACCTTTTTCAAGCACAGAGCCATCCTAGTAATGGCAGTGTGTGTATGTGTGGTTTAAAACAGGAGGCGTAGCAGGGAAACATTTGCTTGTTGATGATGTTCAATATCATGTCACCTATTTCATTTACTGGAAGCATGTAGATGTTGCCTAGGACCAGGGGACAAGTGATCATTGTGAGATTTCGTAACAAAAATGTCTGTGAGTAAAGAACCAGTTTCTCATTACTATTCTTCAGATGTGTCCATCCAGAAAAGATTAAAATAATTTGCGGGCACCATATATTTTAGTTATTGCTATTACTAGGTATGTCCAAATCACTTACACTTATATTTAAGTATATAATATATATTATATACTTAAATTGGAGCTTATATACTTATATTGGAACTATATACTTATATTGGAACTAGATGATCTTTAAGGTCTCTTCCAACCCAAACCATTCTGTGATTCTGTGAGGAAAGACTGAGAGAGCTGGGACTGTTCAACCTGGAGAAGAGAAGGTTTGGGGGGGAGCTCATCAATGTGTACAAATATGTGAAGGGAGACTGTAAAGAAGATGGAGCCAGACTCATCTCAGTGGTGTCCAGTGACAGGATCAGAGGCAATGGGCACAAACTGAAACATAGGAAGTTTTGTTTAAACATCAGGAAACGCTTCTTTACTGTGCAGGGGACTGAGCGCTGGCACAGGGTGCCCCAAGAGGTTGTGGAGTCGCCCTCCTTGGAGATATTCAAAAGCCGTCTGGACGTGGCCCTGGGCAGCCTGCTCTAGGTGGTCCTGCTTGAGCATGAGGGCTGGACGAGATGACCTTCAGAGGTCCCTTCCAACCTCAGCCATTCTGTGATTCTATGATTCTATGAGTGCTCTGAATCATTAATGCTGATGTTTGGTAACTCTTGAAACACTGGCAAAATTCTAGATAATGGAAGAAAATTTATGCTATGACAATACTAAAAACACCTATTAGAGACTATCAGTCTGACATCAGTCTTGGCCAAGAGACTAGAATGGCTGGAAAGGACTCTATTAGTGAGGAATTAAAGATGCCAGTGTAATTAAAGCTAAGCAGCATGGGTACTAACAATGGAAGTTTTCACTAACTTGATTGTTTAATGGCATTACAATTTGGGGTGCAAATACACCCCCCCAAAAAAAGAAAATGTTGATTTAGTAAATTGCTTTGTGACTTTTTTATAAAAAAAAACCTTTGACAAAATAAAAATTACATGTATAGAATCTTCACATTTAAGCCAGAATACAGCAGTTACATTTATAATTGATTCCTTCAGGTTTTCATCCCTCACTCTGAAGTGTAAAGTCTGAACCTAGAAGAAGGTGTAAAATCATTAAGATTTACAAGTGAGATTAGAGAGCCAGAAAGTAATTAAAAGGAGAGATTACTGAGAAAAATCAAACCAGGTTACTGGGTAAACTGTCCATAAGTGGGGAAAAAAAAGTAAGTAACCAAATAAACAGTCCATACTCACCAAGAGAATATGGAATGTTTTACTTCTGGGACAGGAGACTATATGCTATGTCTTAAAAAGACTATATGTCCTGCACTGTATGGTCAGATGAATATGAGCACGCTCCTTGTGAAGCTGTGACCAAGAGCAATAAGGAAATGATGCATATACAGCTTGGAACTCAAGACTGCATAGGTTAAAACATTACTACTTTTTGTATCCATGCTAATGCCACTGGAGTCGTGTGTCCAGTTCTAATGGCTACGCCTCAAGAAGAGTAGGAAATAAAATACAGAAGATTTAGAGAAAATAAATCCCAAGGGTAACTAAGATGTGGAAAATGTTCCTTACAATGGAGGACTTTCAACTGCTTCTAAAAAACAGACTAGCATCTAAAATGATCATAAATCTCTCTGCACTATATGGTGGTGAAAATGTCATATCTGTCAGATAAGTCTCTTCAATCCAGTAAAGTCTAGTTGAATGCTGGAACACGCTTAAGTATAGCATCAACTACATTTAATTAGGTTTTATGTTTCTCTAGTTCTCCAGCCCACCCTTTCAAGAAAAAACCTGCTAGAGATCATCTTAAGACCTCCCAGTGGCTGATGACTCATGCAGTAAGAGAACTTTGTGCAGCAGAAACATAATATATGCAGATAGCTTTTTCAGTTACCTCAGAGAGCCCCTTCGGCTCATTTTACTAATTCAATGCACATATTTGAAACTATATGCTTTGAATTATAACTTTTTTCCCTTCAGACTGAAAATATTACTAATTATACAATGGAAGTCCTGACATTTAGCCTCTCTAAATTGTTCATAACTTTAAACTTCACCAACCTTTCATGAATTTGTCTAAAACTGCTGCTCATCCCTGTTTTTCTGTGTTTCTTTTTCAATTGCTGTAGCAATGCTCAGGTCATGACTTCAGGCAGGAAATATCCATGAGGATTTGCTGAATGCTAATAAGATGATCACACAGACAGTAAATTTCTTTAGTAATACAGATAATAAGGAATGGTATCGCAGCAGAACCATTCTAGTTTATGTCTTTTGTAATGTTCCTTGAAGCATCAGGCATTCAAACTGTAAATGACACAAGCAAACAGTAACAAGTTCTTTTGTGTAGAAAGCAGTAAACAGCCCCACTAACAATACTGTTGTAATCCAGCAATATACTTTTGAAGTTAACAAAAGAAGCAATCACTGAGATTAAGCGATTAGCCAAAATCTCTATATGATAAGAAAAGATGAGTGAAGTAACTATCACTTTAATTTAGATCTGTGCAGCTAAATCCACCTAATATCAAGAGCCTCGGTAAGAATCAGGTTCCTGATATAGCCTTTGGCTATGTATCTGAGTGAAGGCAGAGAGAAAGTTAAAAGGTCAACACTGTATCTCAAAAACGCAATGTAAACGCGGTCATCATTTAATGAAGCCCAGTAAGGTCTTTTAAAGCCAATGATTTAGCCAAGGCATTCTGAAACTGTAACCCCACAAAAGACATAATCTAAGTGTTTGAATCCATAGTCACTAAACAAAAAGCTCTAGTTCCAAACTTCAGCCTCCCTTGACTAATGTTTTTTAACAGAACCAGACACTGTTGCGACAGTTCCTCCAAATACTTGCCATTTTGTCAGCTCATTTGCTTCCTTCAGCATCAGTCATACGTGGCTGGTTCTGACAGATAGGCTTGTGATAAATGCACAAACTCAATTCATCATCAGGGAAGTGGTTGAGTCACCATCCCTGGAGGTATTTGAAAGACGGGTAGATGTGGCGCTTAAGGACATGGTTTAGTGGTGGACTTGGCAGTGTTAGGTTTACGGTTGGACTCAATGATCTTAAGGGTCTTTTCCAACCTAAATAATTCTGTGATTCTATGATCTTAAATCAGCTGTACTTATCTACCCCAATGCAAAGTGAAGTAGATGATAATGTTCTAATTGAATAGCACTTTTTAAACTTGCCTACCATAGATATAAATGAGAATGTAGGCTTATGTAAATTATTGTAGCTTTATTGGTAAAATCAAGTTACTTTAGAGAATGAATTAGTATGGATTCTTATTTAAAATATGTTTGTTTGCTACCATATCATACAGAGAAATGTGTCATTTGCATGTGTCTCAAGCTGTTAATGCATCTGATTTTTTCTTAGCACTGCAGTATATCAGAGACAACTTCTAAGTTTGTAAACACCAACAAATTAATGTCAGTCCCTCATGTGGGATTCGATTGCATTTTCAGATTAGCCATGAGTTGCATCTATTTGCCATACAGATATTAAAACATTGTTTAGAAACAGTCTCTTGGAAGGGAAATGTATTTATCACTTTCCATAGGATGACAGCCATTGATCTCAGACTTGTTTTCTGTCACATTCTTTGAATTTAAACCAGTGATGTCTGGAACTAAGTTGTCTTTGCATATACTGACAGCAGAAAAATGCCAGCCTGCATCTAAGTGGTACTAAATTCTGCTAATGGTATGACCATTTGCAATCGTTGTTTAAAAACTATGCACCCATTCAATGTTTTATAGCAAACCATGCCATGGTTTGTAGCTTTTCATAACGGCTTAGGAACCTTTCTTCTGCAGCAATGAAAAACACCACCAACCTTATCACTGTCACTTGGTTCAGCAGCTTCTCTGTAATTAGCCATGACTAGGCCCTTCCTCAGACTTCTCAGCTGGGTCCCACCTAAAGCTTTAATAGGTCTTGTTTCATAATATCTCTAAGACAAAGTCTTTCCTCTTCTGCACCACCCACCCAGGGCTTCTTCATCTTCTGTTTTACCCACTGCAGCCTCCTCTTTTATGGCTTTCACAAATGCATTTTACTCCACTCTTGTGCGTACAAAATGCTGAGGGAAGCTCGGTTCCCTGTCTCCCTGCTGCTTCCTCCCCCTTCACCAGACCAAAGAACTCCATTTCCCTTTTGAGTAGCAGAAGGATGAATCTCCATGTTGCTCATTTTCACCACTGAAACATAGACCTCTTCCAATAACGCCAGTCCATCTGTTAAATTTTCATACAAGCAGCTGAAAACTTTCTACCTTGCCCCAACAGTATGTGTGTAAAGAGGTCTTCAAACATAGGTGTCAGAGCCTTGTGAACATCTCCCCTCTGGGAGGTCTGGCTCCCAGGGCTAAGGGCCAGTTTAGAGCTGGTGCAGCTGAGCGCAGCCCCCTTCCTCTGGTATCCTTGGAGGAAGGCTCCCGGGCAACACTTTGGGGGCCCAGGCCCCCTTCACTTGATTTGAAGCTGAGGCTCTACCAATGTGTCACCTGAGCTACTTATTGCTCCTGCTGCATCACAGCCATATATGTGGCTGGCCATGAATCCTGTTGTTCTGGCCTCTGTCCCATGGACTGATGTCCTGGCCTGGCTTCAGCCTGACCCTGTCACCATCCTGCGCCTGTGTCTGACCCTGGTTGCCTTCACTAGGCCTGATCCTGGCCCCCACCTGTGAGCTGATGGCCCATCCTGGCCTCGTCCCTTTCCCAGGGGGGTGCCCGATGCCTATGGCTGGGGCTGCCCCTGCCTGCCCCCCGGCCTGCCCCACTCTCTGGCTGGGGCGGTGGGACAGGCCCTGGCTGGTGATGCCCTGCCCTGCCAGCCCAGGAAGGCCCCTGCGGCTCCTGGTTCCTGGGCTGCCAGGGAGCAGCCGTCCCACACTGCCTGGACAATAGACAAAACTACCTGGTTACCTGCCTTCAAAGCCCTCCCTGTGAATCTGATCTGTGGTGAAGATAAAAGCTAAATCAAAGTCTGGTTTTGTTTAGTTTGGCTTAGTATATTCGTAGTGCTTCTTGTGGACCAGTACACAGTTACGTGTTGTCACTCTCACTTTTACTTCATGTTCTTAGCTGTTTGTACAGAGCCATGTAAAAGAAGATGTTCATTCATGGCATATTCAGTCATTTGGAAATATTTTCGGCATTAGAAAAGTCAGTAGCTTGGAAACCCAGTGTTAATCACTCTTATCTGGAAACCTCGGGATGAAGTGCTGAATTATTTCACTCTAAATTAAGTCAGTCCTCTAAAATGATTTCTTTTATTTTAGTCTCTCTACAAGCTGTATGGTTTTGAAAAACCAAACAGAAAATAGAAGGAAGTTGAATATTCTGCATTTTGAAGTCTTGTTATGATTTGGCAATATTTAATGTTTCCCATGTGGAACTAGAAGCCAGTTTTTAAATCTTGGTTGGCTGTACAGTGAACAAGAGTCCTTCAGTATGGGGAAGACAATTTAACTCTACAGTCTGGAGTATTTGGTATCTCTGAAAATTAAATATTTTCTCTGCATATACTTCCTATAAAATGAGGTCAAATTCTAATATCACTTTTGAAGTGTAAGTCAGAGTAACTTCATTGACTTCAGACTGGAGACCTGGAGAATTCTAGTACTTACATAATTTCATGTTTTCTACTGTCATCAAGATGGCAGCCTTCCCAAAATTTGTACGGATGACAAAATTATATTCCCAGTTACTTGCCCCCAGATGATATTGATTAGTTTAATAGCTTTTGGCACTCTGCCCAGAATTGTCTTTAATAAATAATTTTCCTACTCTCTAAAGATTTTTTTCTGTGTTAAATTTACATAGTTTTTATAACAAGTCTCTTTGATTAAAAGCACTATTAAGTACGGTTAAGAATGAATGGAACCAAATTTGAGCAATTCATCATTTTCAATTCCACAAGCCAATATTGGTAAGTATAGAATAGCTCCGGCTGTCCTTCACTGAGATATGGGTAATTTTTCAAAGCGTAATGCCTGTCCAACCTGGAAAACAGCCACAGGATATCTTATAAAAATTCCATTCACCAGCATTGTTGCAGCTATGATGCTCAATAAGACTCTGCAGAGGTTGTTGACTGGTCTCTGTAGAGTTTACAGTTCTTCCAGACTGTAAGTGAAAAGTTTACTATGGCCTCCTCTAAATGACCTTGTTAGAATTGCATTCTTTTCACTAGAAGTTGCTGGATTTTCTTTCTCCAGGCAGGTATTCCTAAACTCAGACACAAAATGGCACCTCATGCTTTAGGGATGAGGGTCTGCATACTCAGGTGTGTGATCTGCAGACTCGGAGGAGGCAAATTGCTCTTCTTTCATCCTCGCTGTTTTGTCTAATGTAACTAAGGCATGTTCACCTATTTCCATTCTGTGTTTGCGGGTGTTCTCTGAATGGTGTTAGGATTCAAAACTAAAGGATTTCTGAGATGGACAGACTGACAGACAGACAATGATGTCTGTGGTGGGTTGACCCCAGCTGGCAGGTAAGCCCCCACCCAGTCACTTGCTCACTTCCCCAGCAGTGTGGGGGAGACAATCAGAAGGGCAAAAGTGAGGAAAAAACCTCGTAGGTCAAAATAAAGACAGTTTAATAAGTGAAGGGGGGAAAAAAAAGAAAAACCCCAAGTGATACAAAAGCAATCACTCGCCGCCAGCAGACCAATGCCCAGGCCGTCAGCAAGCAACAGCTATTTTGGAACAACTCCCCACTGTTTTACTGCTGAGCATAATCTTATATGGTCTGGAACATCCCTTTGGGCAGCTGGGGTCAGCTGTCCCGGGGCTGTGTCCCCTCCCAACCTCTTCTTCACCCCCAGCCTGCTCACTGGGATGGCAGAGTGAGAAACAGAGAAAGCCTTGGGGTTGCACAGCAATAGCTAAAACATTGTTTTGGTCAACCATCTAAAACACAGCACCAAATGGGATGCTGTGAAGAAAGTCTCCCAGCCAAACCCAGTACAGTGCATTTCAAGAAATGGGCGTGTGTACTCTTTCCTGAACAACCCCTAGGGCAGAAGTTATTTTAGTCCACTGTCAATATTGTGGAGCTTGTTTGGCTTGGTATTTCCCTGGCCAGAACCAGGTGTCTTTTGGTGATACTGTGCTTAAGCACAGTCTTAAAATTTCAGTTTGTGGGAGTAATCATTCAGACAGATAAAAGAGGATTCTTTCGTATTACAGAATAGAAAGAAAATGGACGCACAGGTCATTAAAGTACTTTGCAAAACAGAGCTGAAAAATAAGGTAATTACTGCTCCCTGTCCTGTCAATCTGTCTGTTCACTGAAGAACTGCAGCATAGTGGAATCACACTCATTTGCAGAAACAACTTGGCTAAGAGTAGCTCCTTCTTCCAAGAAAGTACATGTGCAGGCTATCTTCTATACTCTTAAATAAAACAAAGCCAGTGATGGTTCACTGGCCTCGAAGCCTAGGCTACATCCCCACTGACTAGCACCTGACCCACGTTCTCCTCTGGATTCTACGTGGAGTTTGATTTTCAGTTGTCAGAGGCTGTGCCGCCATACCTCAGAGAGGTGTTTTTGTGGGGTGAGACAATATGTGTCTCTTCTTGCCTCTCTGAGTGTGACACGAGGGCAGGTAGGAGCACCTGGGCATACAAAGCTTGCTGGACAGTGCTGAAGGATAGTGAAGGGCCGAAGGAAGTACGCCTAGTGCAGTGTTGTTCACACAACGTATTGGAAATGGTCTCTGGCACGTGCTTTTCCCTGGACTGACTGTTCCAGGGCATCGTCTCAGAGGGTGCTAGTTGGCAGAGACCAAAACGGTGTCAGGAGCTAAGCAGCGTGAAGGATTAATGATACCTTACTCAATCTCATGTCTTAACCCAGATCTATTTCACAACATAGACAGAGCCACAGGGTCTGAAAAAGGCCTTTTGCACCACAACACACAAATAAAGAAGGCCATGGTCTTATGGATGAGGGCTTCTATTGCCGTCTCAGATACAGCTTCCCCAGACCGCTATAGTTGCATGGCTAACCAACCATTGGCAAGCAACTGTTTTGTTGCTAGTGATGAAGGGTTATATTGCTGTTGCCAACTGGCAACTCTGATTTTAAGAATGTACCTGAAATTAAGTATGGTTTCCAATTAAAGTACATTTCCAACTGTAGCATAGGAACTCAGCTGCGTATAGTTTGTGCTCAGACAAAAGCCAAGAGGCATGTTAACCAAGGGGAATACTGTGTGGTGGATTTGGGAAACCACATGAATGTCACTGCAAAGCACTGACAAGTTGCAGCACAGGATTCTCAGAATATCCAGTATTCATATTCTTTGACTTTGCCAGTGATGAAGCAATCATGCTTTTGACCACCTTTGTTTTGGGACTCTCTGTCTTTTCTCTCCCAGTTGATGGCAAAACCCTGCGTGCAAACCATGTGACTGCAAAGAAATTCAACAATGGAACACCTATTTGAGAGGCTGAAGGAAAAGTGGCACTTGATTCAGAAGCACAAAATGCAAATATTGCAGACATTGCACAGAACTGCAAGTTCACACCAAGATACCATGACTACAAAACCAAAGAGAAGTATTCTGCGTGCTAAAGTTCGCTGTTGTTGGACTCTTTCACCAGTTCACACAAGTGCCCTCTCCCAAGCAACATGGAGCTAGGGTCAAGGAATATGAAGATGCTCTACAAGTTAACATCTATGCCATATGTGGTGGTAGTGATGAGTAATCGATTGCCAATGCTTATACTGTTTTATGGATTGTGAAATACCTTGGGACATGTTTTAATTATATGTTACAGGGTATTGAAATGCCTGTTGTGCTTATTTTTTTAGACTCCTGGTGTGAATGGACTGCCAATATGCAAGGGTTACAGTATGCCAAATTAACTTTATAGATTGTGTTGGTAAAGGTCAATTCATTTAGCAAATAAAATACCAGTTAGTTGTATCTCGGTGCTGGCTCATTAGGGACATGGGGTGCCATTTAATTGGTTCATGTAAATTGCTTGAGCTTTTGTGTGCGTCTGTGCACATTTTAATAAAAACTTTTTGCAGATCAGTGGCTTCCTCTTTCTTGCATTTAAAGCGCTGAAAATGTGTGCTTGAACATGGTAACTTAGAAAAATACTGACGACAAGTAAATGTACTTCAATCACTAAACGAGGTTCAACTCGTAATTCAAAAATGGATGGGAAGGCATCCTTGGTAGGAAGAGGGAAGGATTTCCTGGTAGATCAATACTGAATTCAGTAGAAAGGGAAATTTTGTGTTTTGCCATGTGCATTTGGCTTAATTATTCTGCATCTCTTTCCCAACACTGGATTTTCAGCATCGCCCACCCCAAGGTGGTCACTCCCCACATAAGAAGAAACCGGAAAAAGCACAATCCAAGCACTAAATGTAGTACTGCTTCATAAGTGTAACAGCCTTAATGCAT
Organism: Platalea leucorodia; assembly: GCF_965183815.1. Taxonomy (NCBI): domain Eukaryota; kingdom Metazoa; phylum Chordata; class Aves; order Pelecaniformes; family Threskiornithidae; genus Platalea; species Platalea leucorodia. The sequence continues at coordinate 41,579,405 of NC_138825.1, read as the reverse complement.
CATAGGCCAGCTGGGAGTTGTTGCCCAAGATCAGATGCTGGGAGCACTGTCAATCACATCTTCAAATTGCACAAATAGGAGGCTTTGCTGGACTGCTGGTTAGTGTCTTTTGTCTTTCATGATTGTTCATTTGGCACTGCTACCCAGACCTATGAATGCCCAGCTTAGTGAGATTGCATTATGAAGATCAATTGTCCTGTTACTGAAGCCAAAATTCTGGTGGTTGGCCTATTCTCTTCATCTGTTCACCAAAATACAAGTATCCCTCTCTGTGCCATTATCTGCATAGGAAGACATCCTTAGCTTGCTATAACAGGTGTTAGCTGGCCATTGGGAATCAGCAGGTCTCTGCTAGTACTGTGTAGGAAAAATGAGGGCTTTAATGCTGAATAAGGCTTTCTAAAATGCCATCCATCTTACAGTAAGTAGATGGTCAGAAGACACAGAAGCAAGGAGCTGTATGGATAACAGGGGCTGGGGTCATCTGTACTCGACTTGCACCACTATAAAGCTACTGTGGGCAGGAGCAGAATCAGTATAGGTATTGCTTAGTATCTCATGCCGTTGAGAGGGCCTCAAATCAGAGTTGATCCTCAGTTGCACTGCTTCCAATTTGGCGTGGCATTGCAACTGTTTTAATACCCCACAGACAGAAAGGGGCTGACTAATTCAAGAACCTTCTTTTATTAATGACCTAGATATTTAATCAGCAGCTGTTTACTTCATCCACCCTTCAGGTATTTAAAGATATTCTGCTTGCTTTTCTTTGAAGTTCCTTGTTTACCTCTTGTTGAGTGTGTGATGAGTTTTGACATACTGTGCTAATTTAATTTTGTTTTTTCAAGTCTATGGCATGAGAACAGATCTTAAAGCTGTTTTTCGTTGCATTTTTATATTCTCATAGCTGAGAGGTAATCAGATAGATTCTTCCAGAAGCTCTGGAGGTTGTAGTACTGTCAGTAGAAAGAAGATGGAGCGCTGCTGCGTCCCAGAGTGTGCAGAGTCCACGCATGGGCTACACCATGACAGTCTATAAATAGGAGCTGCATGAGGCAGCATGATAATCCCTCCACCTCGCTCTCCTGATGTGAATTGCCTTGTTAGGACCTTGAAACATAGTCATGATGTCACCAAATAGCACTGCACGTATACCAAGACATCTTAATAAAGCTTACACTAAGCTAGTCACTGGGGGCAAGAAGGCCTTCAGCTGATGCTTTACCTGCATTTATTTGGTGAGGAGTAATGAATTATTGCTGCTATGAAGCATGAATATTTTATGGATGGTGATATTTGTTAATAAATGACTGAAAGATTTGGGGTAGCAAGGGGAGAGTTAATGCCAGGCTCTGTAGTGTTGAAACACAGATCAGGTATTTCTTGACGTAAATAGATAGGATAACACTAACTTTCCCTGGTGGAATGAATCTTACTGACAGTACAATTCTTCTGCTGGTATTCATTATGCTCTGGGACGAAAACGTAACTATTTTGGGTTTTGAAAAACTTGCTATCTGAAAAACAGGTATTTTGCTCGTTATAACAAATTACCGGTTATGTAGATGAGTGACAGATTTTAATAGTGCTGACATCTGGAGTATGTTAATTAGACATATATCAGCAGTACCCTTATAACAGGCGTGCAACATTTGTTTGCTTCTGTCTTGCATGGCAGTGGAATACGCTTGAACACAGAAATATTTTTCAATTTTAGAAGAATGCATTCAAGCATTAACCTTCAGGGTATCGGCCATTATCTGTGATTAATGACCAACTGGTAATAAACAGCTCAAAGCAAAGATAAAATTAATGTTGTAGCCAAACATCAGCAGATAAAATTTGGCTGAGCAGCTGTGTTTCTAAATCAACGGTCACCTAAAATGTCACATAATCCATGTCATATTATGAAATAGATGTTTTACTCGAAAGAGGATCGACTGATAAGTATGCTATATTGTTAAACTGGAGCTGGGCTTCACCTATGGGGACTTTTTTCTTACGCTGACAAGTAGCTGGCCTGCTGGTGAACCTATGCTGAAGTGTTTTCTTTTTTCTGTGGATGACAGTTCAGACACTGGGCATTCCTGAAAGACAGAAAGAAACCTAGGTTGCAAAGCCCTCGTTTTACCTTATTTGCTTATATGACAGATAAATGGGATAAGTGTGTTGATACAGAATACTGCCCTGTTTTTCCTAAGAAAACAGGGAGCAGGAAAGTAAATTTCACATGATTTCACTGTTATAGTTTCCCCAAGAAGCAGACTAGAGGGAAAGAGGCTGATGCAGCTGAAGAACATGCAAGATTTCTGAAATCCTGCATTTGACAGGAAAGCTACTAAGCTGGGCTGCTGCCTAGAAATGAGTTCCAGCAGCACCTTGCTACAAGCTGCTGCCTAAGCCACACAGTGCTTGTGTGAGTTATTCACACGGAAGAGTATGAGAAAAGGCGTTACACACAGTAAGTTTGACATTCAGAATAAGAAGCCCTTTGCCCTCCAGTTTGGACCTTCTTGAAGGTATTTGGGTTACAGTTTCAGAACTATTTCTACAAGCGCAGAGATGGCAAATGTTTTCCTCATAATAAAATAGGTGTGGTCCATACCAGTAGCGTCATTCCACGGGCTGCAAATTAAATAAGGCATGTTGTCAACAAAGCCTACATCGAAGTACGACACATAGTGTGAAATACATTGCTGTGGCTGTGTTACCTAAAACAGGAATGTCTATACCAGTGAAGCACTTCCTCATGGGTAGGTAAACTCTGTATGCTACTATTCAGCAAAGTTAATTTGTATGGCTTGAACTACAAATCAATAATTTTTCCATTAACTTTGCAGTAATGAAAGGTACTGGAGTGAAACTATTGATATATGCAATATCTAATTCCCAAATAATAGTTTTGGAAAGGATTTGGTCTGACATTATTTATCATCTATGAAAAAGGTTTAAGTTTCCAATATTTTAAGTTACAAAACAAAACAAGTCCCTTAACCTTTAGTGCGTATTCAGCCATACTAGTTTCTGTACTGGCACCGAGGCTTTTCTTCACTATGCTTCTCATCTGCCTTGGTGTTCTCTTTATCTTTTCTGATTTTTCTTTACTGGAGGAGGTGTAAATTTTGTTATGTGTAGACCAGAGTAAAATACCTATTATCTACAAGTAATCAGAGCAAAGCTGTAACCGTGCCATTTCTCAGATTCCTGAAAAGAGATTGGATTAATGTCTCTTAGAAGAGATCGAAGACCTGATCCTGGATTCCTTGTCCAAATCTTCCACTGACTTCAGTGAGAGTTTGAGGGCTATAAGAAAAAATGGAAGAACAGCCCTGAAAAGACAGATTATCTCCATGTTGTCAGGGTTCCTAGTGGTTTATTCATCAAAGACTTTCCTTTTCTTTCTGGCTGCTAGTTTTGTTCCACCAAACTGAACAAGAAGTCTCACTTATCCAAGACATACAAGTTTTTCACCCCATGTAGAAGCAGCCTGTAAAACACAAACCAACAAATCTTAATGCCTTCCCATGCTCAGGTACAGATTACAAGGAAGACTCAGCTTTGGTTTCTGTTCCACAGGACAAAGGATAAACTCTCCATTGATCCAAAAAAGGGATATTGACACATCCCTCTGTTTACCCCAACCTACGGCACATGGTCACATCTCTCTGTTTTGACTTTTCTCCTGAGTATATCAACTGAGAGAATCACCCTCAGCAAGATACCGCCCACCTTAAAAAATCGCTGGTAAAAAAACACTACCAATGGTGGCTGTCCCTACAGCTTTCCTCTGCCTCAAGAACTGGGACAGTCCTTTAATTCCTACCCAAAGGTCACAGCAGAACTGTTAGCTCATTCCCAAAGGTGAAAAATTCAAGATTTTCCTAGACACAGTAAAATCTAATCATATTTCGGAATTTGAATTGAACCCTAAGAGAAGAATCAATCCAATTACAAAGATGCACCACTAATTTTCAAATTGCACCAATTGTAAAGGTCTTTTACCAAAACCGACTTCTGTAATGTGAAAGAAAAAAAAAAAAAACAAACAAAGAAAAAACGGTTGTTGAATTAATAGCCTGTTCCCTGGATTTTAACTGAATCTGAATTTCCATTTAATATATGCTTTTATAAATGGCCAGTCCCACATCTCAGGACAAAAATACTTAATGCATAACAATGCATAATACACAAAGGAAAAAAAATAATGGGGGAATAGAAAGCCAGTTAATTCATCTAAGTTCAGGATCAGTTTTACTGCACAGCAGAATTCAAAATGAACCTGATGTGCTGATTCTCCCGTGGATTTCCTGCTTCATTCCAGAACCGCCTTACCAAGGTGGAAAATGATTACTATACTTCAGTAAGCTTCCAAACCTGCCTGGCTTTCTCCAGTGAGTTGAGAAGAGTTAGGGTAAATTGAATGCTTATGCAATTAATTCAAGAAATGCAGCACCTTCTTCACAGCTAGACCTCAGTCCTGTGTTTTTACTATTTATTAGCCCTCTGCCTTCTTTTGAGAGTATGGAACTTGAAATTACTTCTGAGAATGAAAGCTCACAGCAGTCTCAAATCCCAAACCCGAGCATTTTCTCAGCATACGAATACCAGTCTCGTGGGGTAAACCACAGCAGAAAACAGGTAAAGAGAAAACTAATCATGAGCAAAAGACAGCGTGCAAGGTAATCTCTGCTTGGATCTTCCTCAAGAAGGCATAAACTTGTTGGAAAAGAAGGTGACTCCACTGGAAATTGTTGGAAAAAGAGGTGCTTCTTACAAATGAGAAAACAAATCCCTGAGATGTGCTGCTAGTCACAGCGCATTGCAGAAATTCATGTTCAAGTTACCCATTCCACTAAGCTGCAGTGGGCTTCTCAAAGTTAGCAATGGTTTCTTCATAAAGAACGAAGCGGGGGCAGGGGGAAAGGGCAGTAATTAAGGATATGAGGCACTTATTTGTGGCTTAAAATAAAGACAACATGCAATACAGTGTGCTGGGCTCTGATTCATTGCCCTTTTTCAAATTTCAGGAACAGAGATCTAAAATAACATCTGAGAGCACCTTATTGAGATACTGGAGGGAGCCTACACCTCTCTATCTGCAAACTAATATAAAAATCCTTGTTATCTGTCCTCCACAGGCCACTTATTTTAGTCATTTACAAGTAGAGTTCCTAAGGTCCTTTGCATGTTCTTTTTAATATGAGGTCCTAGATAACAAAAGCTGCTTCAAGGAGGCACTGATGTCTACAGCCTGACCTGACCTTCACCTGCTTCAGGTACAAAGCAGACCAGTACGTACAGATGGTAGTCAGACAGACATCTTGATTTTTTTCTCTCCCCATCCCTATCTTGGATACCAGTACCTAAACATCAAGGATCTGTATCTAATGTAACTGTATTACTTACACACAGAGCAACAGACTCAGAAAAAGCATCCATACAACTGTAGTCCTATATATCATACTGGGACTTGTACACACCGGTGTGTGTAAACACACACACACGCACACACAGAGCAATTACATCCATAATTACTAGCTGTTTCCCGTCTATAACTTGCTGCTTGTCCATGCAGTTGCTGTAGCTGTGAGCAACACCACAGTGATGGTTCTGAAACTTTAGACCAATGTGCCATCTAGTGACAACGCAGATGATCCCGAAAACCAAACTCAGATCCTTTCTCCCATTTTGTCTGAAGCAGACATCACGGACTCTTGCCACATGAGCCCGCTTCAGTTTGGAAGAGATTTGTGTTTTCAGGTTTTTACGTTGTGCTGCAGGAGAAGCTTTGGAGTCTGTAACCACGAGTTTCCATCCAAACCCGCGTGTTTGTTTCGAGGCAATGCTTAGCCTGCAATGAACAACTTTGTAGCTGCTTTCTCCAGCATCTCAAGTTGTGTTTACTACCCACATTCTTAGAAAGTCCTCCCTTATGGTGGTCCGAGAACCTCCCAGGTATTCAAGACGCTATACTGGACATTAATAGTCCTTTCCTCTTTTTCTCTTTTTCCTGTCTGCAGTTAGAGCAGCTTGATTAGTTTATAATGAGGTTCATTTATATTTGAAAATGTCCAATTGCCAGGAAATTGGCACAGGAAAAGCAGATGAGGGAAGAAAGTTTAACATTTTATTCTGAAAATGCCCTTAATTTAAATATTAGCAAGAGGTGATCATTCAGCAGAGCAATATCATCATCTGCATTACAACCATGCCTGAAAGACAGTGAAAAGATGCAAGGAAGCTGACAGAAGGCCTTGTGTTTTTATGACTTACATGGGGCTTTGTTTTAAATAAAACATTTCTTAAAATAGTTATATATGGGTTCTATGTATGTTAAACATATATACATATCTGTCTATCTATCTGTCTGCCTATGTTAAAAAATAGACACCTGTCAAATTGATGTCTAAATAAAGATGAATTGCTCCCAAGAATTCTTGAGTGGAGGTTTCTACTGGTGATCACAAGAGAGGCAGAAAACAGGAGTACAAGGTACATACCTGTTCAAGACAGCTGACACGGGTCAGAACTGGGATGATGAAACACGGGAACCATCTACCAAGAGAGGACTTGGCTAAAAGTCATTCATAAGATATACACCTAAGCATGAATAAAGGTCAAGAAAAGGAATCGGCTGTTCTCAATCCAGATAAAAAATTAACAGAGAAAATTGTACAGTCAGCTCTGGTAATAGAAGTGGCAACTATCACAGTAATGCAGTTGTCATTCCTGGTGCTGTTTTGTCTAAAGAATAAATTCATTCATCTAGGCTAATGTCAAAGTCACATTCTAGAGACAAGTTATGTACAGCAGTGACCATTATAACTGTTTCTACTGGCATAATTTTTTTAAAGTGGCTAGTGAGTTTACTTACCTCTAATTTTGGCATCCCAAGACTCCAGTTTACAGGATGTGCTGCACAGGTGATACCTGAATGTACCTTAGCCTTGTCATTTTTGAAAATTTCACCATAGAACTATACAGCTACGTTGTTTTTTTTTTTTTTAATTAGACCCAGCAATTATTCCTGTTCCCACTAAGCCTTGGTTATGGATTTCAGAAGTCAAAATTAGGTCAGGGGCAAATCCTAAACAGCTCCCAGGCTAAGATTGTTGATTCCAGAGGGTAGTATACTGATCAGCTCCATTTAATATGCCAGTTTTCCCCACAACCAAAATTTAGCTTTGAATACGCTAAGCAATCCCATCTTTGTAAATACATTGTCCTTTTTGTCATGTATCCAGTATGACCAGCAAGAGAATTTACAAATCCCCAAGTCTTTCTAAAAAACCAATATATGTAGCTTGTAAAAATGGACCCGATGAATTGATGCGTGCCTATGACAAACTTCATGGGCCAGACTAGCCTGGTTTGTCTGCTGCCTTTTGCTATCCTTTCTCAGTCAGTACTATGAAACTTTAAAAAAAAAGGTGCAGGGTGCTGTTTGGGATAACAGGCGATGCCAGTTCCAAGTCTGCAGTTAGACAAGCAGTAGATCAGATGCAAAACTGCTCTCTCACGAGCTTTCATGGGTACAACATTCCTAAAAAAAGACTGTTTCATCTTCTGAGATGAAGTTTCTACACAGAGGATGTTTAGCAGTGAAGATACAGAAATCTATCTATAGTCTACAGAGGCACAGTGTTCCCTTCCCAAGGATGACCTGGAGCACTAAAAGGGCACTGTATTGACTCAGTCTCTAGTCTGAATACTTCAGTCTCTAGTCTGCATACTTTAGTCACAGGATATGCAGCTTTGCAGATAGGCCCACAGAAATCATAGAATCATAGAATTGTTTAGGTTGGAAAAGACCTTTAAGATCATCAAGTTCAACCACTAACCTAACACTGCCAAGTCCACCACTAAACCATGTCCCTAAGCACCACATCTACCCGTCTTTTAAATACCTCCAGGGATGGGGACTCAACCACTTCCCTGGGCAGCCTGTTCCAATGCCTGACTGCCCTTTCAGTGAAGAAATTTTTCCTAATATCCAAACTAGACTTCCCCTGGCGCAGCTTGAGACCGTTTCCTCTTGTCCTATCACTTGTTACTAGGGAGAAGAGACCGACCCCCACCTCGCTACAACCTCCTTTCAGGTAGTTGTAGAGAGCAATAAGGTCTCCCCTCAGCCTCCTCCAGACTAAACAACCCCAGCTCCCTCAGCTGCTCCTCATAAGACTTGTGCTCCAGACCCTTCACCAGCTTCGTTGCCCTTCTTTGGACACACTCCAGCACCTCCATGTCCTTCTTGTAGTGAGGGGCCCAAAACTGAACACAGTATTTGAGGTGCGGCCTCACCAGTGCCGAGTACAGGGGCACGATCACCTCCCTGGTCCTGCTGGCCACACTATTCCTGATACAAGCCAAGATGCTATTGGCCTCCTTGGCCACCTGGGCACACTGCTGGCTCATGTTCACTTCTTCCAGAGCCATGAGGAGAAAAATAGGCAGAAACGGTCATGATAGCACTCTCTTTATCAAGTATGTGGTACGCCATTACTTCTTGTAGGGCTGTGAAACTTCAGGTCAGCATGAAATCCTCTCTCCCTGCTCTGTGATGGTCTAGAGCTAGCAGGCAGCCAGAGCTCATGATCTCAACCAGGTCTTTCGCTGGGACTCAAACCCAATGGTGGACCAGTCCCCTCCTCTCACTTTCTTCCCTGAAGTTTCTTCCCTCGAGGACTGATAGGATGGGACTGAGTGATAACAGCAAGTTATTAAACATGATTCAAGCAGCATGCAGATGGTATACCTCATCATAGTTGGTATCTCTCCTGGAAAGGATGTAGGCCTGTGAAAATTTACAGCTGCAGGGGAATTTCAGACATTACTATAGTAAATAGCAGATATAACAGTGAAAGAGCTATACAGTGTGCCATGCATCTGTATGCAGATGGACAATAGTGAAGGTCAGATTTCCTTTTATTGCATATTATCTTTGTTTGCCCTTTGGAAACACCTTTTTCAATAGCATACGTTCAGGTAGTAACGCCACTATTTTTTGTTAATATAATTGTAAAATCTGCATTCCCAGTAAAGCTGTGGCTCTGTTTGTAGTTCTTCAGTTTACAATGCTCCATGAGCTGAAGTAATGCTCTCCAAGAAGCATCCCGAGACACCGAGGGCATCCTGAATCAGACTTGAGGAGGTTGGTCAGATCCCACTCAGGTTGCCCCCATGATTTCTCTTACACAAAACTATGAAACTACCAATGCTGTACAGAAGGAAGAGCAGAGCTCCCGCTGAGTTCAGCTGGAGTCTAATGGAGGAGTTTGGAGTCATTTGCATGTCTGATGGGTTTCGGGTAGTTCCCTGGTAGCACAGAGAAGGGTAATAATAATAATGGCTACAGACTGAGCCAGGACAAGTGCATCGGTAAGGATGAGGGAAAGTCACACATTGGAGGTCCCTAGCTTCACTAAATCACACAGGATTGGAGTATGCCTGCAGGGTATTTTACATTATTTGTTACTCTGACAGGCAGCAATCCGCAGAGTGACTCCAGGCAGCAGGCGGACATGGGAAACCTGGAGAATTATCATCTTGCTGCCTTTTGCTATCCTTTCTCAGTCAGTACTATGAAACTTTAAAAAAAAAGGTGCAGGGTGCTGTTTGGGATAACAGGCGATGCCAGTTCCAAGTCTGCAGTTAGACAAGCAGTAGATCAGATGCAAAACTGCTCTCTCACGAGCTTTCATGGGTACAACATTCCTAAAAAAAGACTGTTTCATCTTCTGAGATGAAGTTTCTACACAGAGGATGTTTAGCAGTGAAGATACAGAAATCTATCTATAGTCTACAGAGGCACAGTGTTCCCTTCCCAAGGATGACCTGGAGCACTAAAAGGGCACTGTATTGACTCAGTCTCTAGTCTGAATACTTCAGTCTCTAGTCTGCATACTTTAGTCACAGGATATGCAGCTTTGCAGATAGGCCCACAGAAATCATAGAATCATAGAATTGTTTAGGTTGGAAAAGACCTTTAAGATCATCAAGTTCAACCACTAACCTAACACTGCCAAGTCCACCACTAAACCATGTCCCTAAGCACCACATCTACCCGTCTTTTAAATACCTCCAGGGATGGGGACTCAACCACTTCCCTGGGCAGCCTGTTCCAATGCCTGACTGCCCTTTCAGTGAAGAAATTTTTCCTAATATCCAAACTAGACTTCCCCTGGCGCAGCTTGAGACCGTTTCCTCTTGTCCTATCACTTGTTACTAGGGAGAAAAGACCGACCCCCACCTCGCTACAACCTCCTTTCAGGTAGTTGTAGAGAGCAATAAGGTCTCCCCTCAGCCTCCTCCAGACTAAACAACCCCAGCTCCCTCAGCTGCTCCTCATAAGACTTGTGCTCCAGACCCTTCACCAGCTTCGTTGCCCTTCTTTGGACACACTCCAGCACCTCCATGTCCTTCTTGTAGTGAGGGGCCCAAAACTGAACACAGTATTTGAGGTGCGGCCTCACCAGTGCCGAGTACAGGGGCACGATCACCTCCCTGGTCCTGCTGGCCACACTATTCCTGATACAAGCCAAGATGCTATTGGCCTCCTTGGCCACCTGGGCACACTGCTGGCTCATGTTCACTTCTTCCAGAGCCATGAGGAGAAAAATAGGCAGAAACGGTCATGATAGCACTCTCTTTATCAAGTATGTGGTACGCCATTACTTCTTGTAGGGCTGTGAAACTTCAGGTCAGCATGAAATCCTCTCTCCCTGCTCTGTGATGGTCTAGAGCTAGCAGGCAGCCAGAGCTCATGATCTCAACCAGGTCTTTCGCTGGGACTCAAACCCAATGGTGGACCAGTCCCCTCCTCTCACTTTCTTCCCTGAAGTTTCTTCCCTCGAGGACTGATAGGATGGGACTGAGTGATAACAGCAAGTTATTAAACATGATTCAAGCAGCATGCAGATGGTATACCTCATCATAGTTGGTATCTCTCCTGGAAAGGATGTAGGCCTGTGAAAATTTACAGCTGCAGGGGAATTTCAGACATTACTATAGTAAATAGCAGATATAACAGTGAAAGAGCTATACAGTGTGCCATGCATCTGTATGCAGATGGACAATAGTGAAGGTCAGATTTCCTTTTATTGCATATTATCTTTGTTTGCCCTTTGGAAACACCTTTTTCAATAGCATACGTTCAGGTAGTAACGCCACTATTTTTTGTTAATATAATTGTAAAATCTGCATTCCCAGTAAAGCTGTGGCTCTGTTTGTAGTTCTTCAGTTTACAATGCTCCATGAGCTGAAGTAATGCTCTCCAAGAAGCATCCCGAGACACCGAGGGCATCCTGAATCAGACTTGAGGAGGTTGGTCAGATCCCACTCAGGTTGCCCCCATGATTTCTCTTACACAAAACTATGAAACTACCAATGCTGTACAGAAGGAAGAGCAGAGCTCCCGCTGAGTTCAGCTGGAGTCTAATGGAGGAGTTTGGAGTCATTTGCATGTCTGATGGGTTTCGGGTAGTTCCCTGGTAGCACAGAGAAGGGTAATAATAATAATGGCTACAGACTGAGCCAGGACAAGTGCATCGGTAAGGATGAGGGAAAGTCACACATTGGAGGTCCCTAGCTTCACTAAATCACACAGGATTGGAGTATGCCTGCAGGGTATTTTACATTATTTGTTACTCTGACAGGCAGCAATCCGCAGAGTGACTCCAGGCAGCAGGCGGACATGGGAAACCTGGAGAATTATCATCTTGCTGCCTTTTGCTATCCTTTCTCAGTCAGTACTATGAAACTTTAAAAAAAAAGGTGCAGGGTGCTGTTTGGGATAACAGGCGATGCCAGTTCCAAGTCTGCAGTTAGACAAGCAGTAGATCAGATGCAAAACTGCTCTCTCACGAGCTTTCATGGGTACAACATTCCTAAAAAAAGACTGTTTCATCTTCTGAGATGAAGTTTCTACACAGAGGATGTTTAGCAGTGAAGATACAGAAATCTATCTATAGTCTACAGAGGCACAGTGTTCCCTTCCCAAGGATGACCTGGAGCACTAAAAGGGCACTGTATTGACTCAGTCTCTAGTCTGAATACTTCAGTCTCTAGTCTGCATACTTTAGTCACAGGATATGCAGCTTTGCAGATAGGCCCACAGAAATCATAGAATCATAGAATTGTTTAGGTTGGAAAAGACCTTTAAGATCATCAAGTTCAACCACTAACCTAACACTGCCAAGTCCACCACTAAACCATGTCCCTAAGCACCACATCTACCCGTCTTTTAAATACCTCCAGGGATGGGGACTCAACCACTTCCCTGGGCAGCCTGTTCCAATGCCTGACTGCCCTTTCAGTGAAGAAATTTTTCCTAATATCCAAACTAGACTTCCCCTGGCGCAGCTTGAGACCGTTTCCTCTTGTCCTATCACTTGTTACTAGGGAGAAGAGACCGACCCCCACCTCGCTACAACCTCCTTTCAGGTAGTTGTAGAGAGCAATAAGGTCTCCCCTCAGCCTCCTCCAGACTAAACAACCCCAGCTCCCTCAGCTGCTCCTCATAAGACTTGTGCTCCAGACCCTTCACCAGCTTCGTTGCCCTTCTTTGGACACACTCCAGCACCTCCATGTCCTTCTTGTAGTGAGGGGCCCAAAACTGAACACAGTATTTGAGGTGCGGCCTCACCAGTGCCGAGTACAGGGGCACGATCACCTCCCTGGTCCTGCTGGCCACACTATTCCTGATACAAGCCAAGATGCTATTGGCCTCCTTGGCCACCTGGGCACACTGCTGGCTCATGTTCACTTCTTCCAGAGCCATGAGGAGAAAAATAGGCAGAAACGGTCATGATAGCACTCTCTTTATCAAGTATGTGGTACGCCATTACTTCTTGTAGGGCTGTGAAACTTCAGGTCAGCATGAAATCCTCTCTCCCTGCTCTGTGATGGTCTAGAGCTAGCAGGCAGCCAGAGCTCATGATCTCAACCAGGTCTTTCGCTGGGACTCAAACCCAATGGTGGACCAGTCCCCTCCTCTCACTTTCTTCCCTGAAGTTTCTTCCCTCGAGGACTGATAGGATGGGACTGAGTGATAACAGCAAGTTATTAAACATGATTCAAGCAGCATGCAGATGGTATACCTCATCATAGTTGGTATCTCTCCTGGAAAGGATGTAGGCCTGTGAAAATTTACAGCTGCAGGGGAATTTCAGACATTACTATAGTAAATAGCAGATATAACAGTGAAAGAGCTATACAGTGTGCCATGCATCTGTATGCAGATGGACAATAGTGAAGGTCAGATTTCCTTTTATTGCATATTATCTTTGTTTGCCCTTTGGAAACACCTTTTTCAATAGCATACGTTCAGGTAGTAACGCCACTATTTTTTGTTAATATAATTGTAAAATCTGCATTCCCAGTAAAGCTGTGGCTCTGTTTGTAGTTCTTCAGTTTACAATGCTCCATGAGCTGAAGTAATGCTCTCCAAGAAGCATCCCGAGACACCGAGGGCATCCTGAATCAGACTTGAGGAGGTTGGTCAGATCCCACTCAGGTTGCCCCCATGATTTCTCTTACACAAAACTATGAAACTACCAATGCTGTACAGAAGGAAGAGCAGAGCTCCCGCTGAGTTCAGCTGGAGTCTAATGGAGGAGTTTGGAGTCATTTGCATGTCTGATGGGTTTCGGGTAGTTCCCTGGTAGCACAGAGAAGGGTAATAATAATAATGGCTACAGACTGAGCCAGGACAAGTGCATCGGTAAGGATGAGGGAAAGTCACACATTGGAGGTCCCTAGCTTCACTAAATCACACAGGATTGGAGTATGCCTGCAGGGTATTTTACATTATTTGTTACTCTGACAGGCAGCAATCCGCAGAGTGACTCCAGGCAGCAGGCGGACATGGGAAACCTGGAGAATTATCATCTTGCTGCCTTTTGCTATCCTTTCTCAGTCAGTACTATGAAACTTTAAAAAAAAAGGTGCAGGGTGCTGTTTGGGATAACAGGCGATGCCAGTTCCAAGTCTGCAGTTAGACAAGCAGTAGATCAGATGCAAAACTGCTCTCTCACGAGCTTTCATGGGTACAACATTCCTAAAAAAAGACTGTTTCATCTTCTGAGATGAAGTTTCTACACAGAGGATGTTTAGCAGTGAAGATACAGAAATCTATCTATAGTCTACAGAGGCACAGTGTTCCCTTCCCAAGGATGACCTGGAGCACTAAAAGGGCACTGTATTGACTCAGTCTCTAGTCTGAATACTTCAGTCTCTAGTCTGCATACTTTAGTCACAGGATATGCAGCTTTGCAGATAGGCCCACAGAAATCATAGAATCATAGAATTGTTTAGGTTGGAAAAGACCTTTAAGATCATCAAGTTCAACCACTAACCTAACACTGCCAAGTCCACCACTAAACCATGTCCCTAAGCACCACATCTACCCGTCTTTTAAATACCTCCAGGGATGGGGACTCAACCACTTCCCTGGGCAGCCTGTTCCAATGCCTGACTGCCCTTTCAGTGAAGAAATTTTTCCTAATATCCAAACTAGACTTCCCCTGGCGCAGCTTGAGGCCGTTTCCTCTTGTCCTATCACTTGTTACTAGGGAGAAAAGACCGACCCCCACCTCGCTACAACCTCCTTTCAGGTAGTTGTAGAGAGCAATAAGGTCTCCCCTCAGCCTCCTCCAGACTAAACAACCCCAGCTCCCTCAGCTGCTCCTCATAAGACTTGTGCTCCAGACCCTTCACCAGCTTCGTTGCCCTTCTTTGGACACACTCCAGCACCTCCATGTCCTTCTTGTAGTGAGGGGCCCAAAACTGAACACAGTATTTGAGGTGCGGCCTCACCAGTGCCGAGTACAGGGGCACGATCACCTCCCTGGTCCTGCTGGCCACACTATTCCTGATACAAGCCAAGATGCTATTGGCCTCCTTGGCCACCTGGGCACACTGCTGGCTCATGTTCACTTCTTCCAGAGCCATGAGGAGAAAAATAGGCAGAAACGGTCATGATAGCACTCTCTTTATCAAGTATGTGGTACGCCATTACTTCTTGTAGGGCTGTGAAACTTCAGGTCAGCATGAAATCCTCTCTCCCTGCTCTGTGATGGTCTAGAGCTAGCAGGCAGCCAGAGCTCATGATCTCAACCAGGTCTTTCGCTGGGACTCAAACCCAATGGTGGACCAGTCCCCTCCTCTCACTTTCTTCCCTGAAGTTTCTTCCCTCGAGGACTGATAGGATGGGACTGAGTGATAACAGCAAGTTATTAAACATGATTCAAGCAGCATGCAGATGGTATACCTCATCATAGTTGGTATCTCTCCTGGAAAGGATGTAGGCCTGTGAAAATTTACAGCTGCAGGGGAATTTCAGACATTACTATAGTAAATAGCAGATATAACAGTGAAAGAGCTATACAGTGTGCCATGCATCTGTATGCAGATGGACAATAGTGAAGGTCAGATTTCCTTTTATTGCATATTATCTTTGTTTGCCCTTTGGAAACACCTTTTTCAATAGCATACGTTCAGGTAGTAACGCCACTATTTTTTGTTAATATAATTGTAAAATCTGCATTCCCAGTAAAGCTGTGGCTCTGTTTGTAGTTCTTCAGTTTACAATGCTCCATGAGCTGAAGTAATGCTCTCCAAGAAGCATCCCGAGACACCGAGGGCATCCTGAATCAGACTTGAGGAGGTTGGTCAGATCCCACTCAGGTTGCCCCCATGATTTCTCTTACACAAAACTATGAAACTACCAATGCTGTACAGAAGGAAGAGCAGAGCTCCCGCTGAGTTCAGCTGGAGTCTAATGGAGGAGTTTGGAGTCATTTGCATGTCTGATGGGTTTCGGGTAGTTCCCTGGTAGCACAGAGAAGGGTAATAATAATAATGGCTACAGACTGAGCCAGGACAAGTGCATCGGTAAGGATGAGGGAAAGTCACACATTGGAGGTCCCTAGCTTCACTAAATCACACAGGATTGGAGTATGCCTGCAGGGTATTTTACATTATTTGTTACTCTGACAGGCAGCAATCCGCAGAGTGACTCCAGGCAGCAGGCGGACATGGGAAACCTGGAGAATTATCATCTTGCTGTTTCTCTCTCTGCCCACAGTGGCTAGTGAAGGGAGCTGAGCAGGGCAGGTGGAGAAGGGCTTGTACACCAGCTGTGGGGAAGAAGCAGCTCCAGCCCCACACCATCCATTTCACTCTGCTTTTACTTTCCTTCTTCTACCGCTATGCTCTCCTCCTCCTGTACGTCCTACATTAAGTAGGAATGGCAGTGGAAGGAGCTTTCCACATTGTATATGGCAGTGCTGCTTCTCCTCCAGTCCTCTGCCTACGTTCATATAGCAGCTACAAGCCCAAATGATGTTTCTGTCCCTTTCCCCCATGACTGCTGCAGGTAGGACATCATCCTACCAGAGCCTCAAGTGGCTGAAGGAGGCAACACTTGAGTTTTACTGCACATTGCTACACGAACAGCAGCTTCAATGGCTTTTAAATCCAAGACCTGTTTTTAAGAATTGTGATGTCTATTTGAGTCAAGCCAGGCAATTTTATGGCTTCTAAAAGCCTAGAACAATCCAGCTACCAATTGCAAAACTGGGCTGAGTCACTCACTATTATCAGGTTTGATATTTATAAATAATTCTGTGTGGATGTATATAGGACAAAGCACAGTTCAGCCGTCTGCCACACAGCTGGATGGCTTGTGTCACACACCACTGGCTGATTTGAAGGTTGACAGGTGTAGCTTTCCTGAAAGAAAGAAAGAGAGAGACAGGGAGAAGGGAACAAGTATTACTGCAGAGGCATAAAATCTCCACAGTCTTTTCTAGTTCATGTTTGCTCTTCTATTTCCCCCAACAATGTAACAATGTCCTATTTCAGCACCTCTCCGGTGCTCATTCAGCGGCAGAGCTGGTGTGCCTAATGCGCGTAAGACTTGCGTGCTGGCTTTTATGAGGTCTTTGGTGAGAAACAAGAGCCTGTGCCAGTGAGATGGACATAGTGGAGGGGACAGAGACCTGCCAGCTACCACCACGGCCTGCTGACTCCCTCATTTTAGTTACAACGAACGTTTGAGCTTTGAATATGTTTGCGTTGCAAAGAAAGTAAGTGTAGAAACACTTCCATCAATATACATGCATTAAAGAATCTGGTCTGACCTGTTTATTCTTTCCCAGGACAATTGCACGTTAGTTTGCCATCTGGTGATGTGTAGAAGGTGAGCAGAAGAGTTACTTGTGTGGAGTTGAGACAGGAAAGTTTTTAGAAGAACGAGCTGCTGAACAGCGGTAGTAGATGTCACAGGGAACAGAAAACCTGAGCATCTGCTCTTCTTTTCTAAGGCCTCCCCTCTTGCTGGGCTGGGAATGATCGAGAAGCAAGATACAGCCAAGTATCTGTGCCAGGAATCACAACAGCAATTGTCTCAAAGTCCATACACCGTAAATAGCCAGGATAACCTTACAAATATTTAGAAAAAGCTCAGTATGAATGTGGGCTGACAGAGGGAAGATTTTGAGTTGATAGAGTGTAGTGCAGGCACTCAGTCTAGAATAATCGACCTGATTTTCAGCAGTTCTAATTACCCATATTCCTTGTAATGGAGTGAGTGTCAGTGAAGGGTAAACAGCTGAAATGGGGTAGTGTGAACCCTTGATTTAAGTACTAGAAGGTAAATCAATATAATGTAAATCTTTCTAATCACTTTGTACTTCAGCTTTGTTTCTCAGCATACTCTCCAGAGATAAGCGGGAGTTAAAGGGAAACAAACAATGAAGAAAGGAAACTGAAAAATTGCACGTTCTTTGCATCTGAGAAATCTAAAATGGTGATTTCATATCATATCTGAAATCATGATTTTAGACATGATTTCACATGTTTTCTCTTAACCACCTATGCCATATTCCAAATGTCTATAGAATAAAAATCTAAAACTTTAAATCCCTAACTCAGAAGTGCGGTGAACTCATTTCATCTCTGGATGCCAGTCACATGTGAAATGAGTTTGATATGTTCAGTTTCTTCTCACAGCTAGCAGAAGTCTTGGTTCCTTCCTTAGCACCAGAAATATATATGTATATATGGTTTGCAATCCTAGCTCACATTACAAATTATCATCAAAGTTCATTGGCAAAGCCGCAGGGAGTTGCTTGCAAGAAACTGCTTGCAAAATGTTATCTTGTTTTAAGTAAGTGTTTCACTACAAATTCCTCCTATTAATGAAAAAAATTCACAAAGCTAAGGCAAATAGCTATACATAACATAAAAAAGAAACAGGATGAAAGATGAGAGAGGTTCCCCATTCCTCAAGAGATTGATTCTGATTTGCACAAATCTGAAGAAACTGGCAGAAGTTCACAGTGTATATGGGAAGCAGGACTGAATAAAAAGCAAAGTAAATGAATGGGTTTTTTTCAGTTTACCTTGCATGCCCAAAGGAATACCATAGCCATTTTTTATGTCAGCCATTTACATAGCCTGACCATTAATTACCTTTGTCGGAATTGCTGTATTTGTTTGTGCAGCTGAGACAGGAGAATTGAAATTTAGCAGGAGCTATTGCCTATTGCACTGCGAATCAGCAGGTGGTTTTAATGCCATTTGAGAAAAGCCATGTTGCAGTTTGAACTTTAATTTGATATCATTAACTGTACTCCATGACTAATGCTGAAATCCTAAGGGCTGTTTCTCATGGCCTCAAGCTTAATCCCCTAATGATCAACTATCATGTTATCCTCTCTGTCTGTAGTTTCTCAAATGTGCATTGGAAACGTAAATGTTACAAAGGCAGATTTAATCCTTCTGTTGTATGATGGAAAATGTCTAAGGAGTTAGTTACAACCAAAAAAAACCCTGTAGCTTTCTTACAAAGCACTTTTTGTCAGATTCTTTTCTCCAAGCTCAGTAAAGTGTCATGAGATAGATGAGAATAAGGTACCCTGTAGGTAATGAGAACACCACACCCACAATTAGATAGCGAACTTACTTGTGTCACGTTGTTCTGAAGTGTAAATGTGAATAGCAGGAATTAAAGGCCACTGATACCAAGATTATAATGTTTCATATCAAATAGGAGATAGATGTAATTGTCTTGGTTTCATTTCTCTGACAGCAAAGGAGCCCCTTCTGGGTGAAGGAAAACCAGACTAGGAGACTGACCCAGTGCGCTCATCTTCCCGTATAAAACGATATCCCTTATTCTCAGACCATCGGGACCAGGCAGTCCTGCTGAACAAGCCACAACGTATCTAGGACCATCCTAGGTGTGCTGAAATGTGAAAGAATTACCAGGGCTTAAGGTTCAGTTGGGCCTAAAAAGAAAAAAGGTGGGTAGAGGCAGAGCAAGAAAAACAGCAGGAAAAGCTGGTGCCTCTTTCAGTCTCAAGATTGGAGACTTTGTTTGTTTTGCATTTTTTACCTTTTCATTTCATGGACAGTAAGTATCCTGCTGCCTGCAGCAGGCTTCTTTCAAGACCTTCAAACTGAAATTCCTCCCTCCTCCACCTCTCCAAAGTGCACAAAAGCAGGGCAACCTGTAGCGCTGGGAGTCTTCTTATGTGACCTGGCTGGTGATGGCCAACCTTCCTCCCGGCCAAGGCAAAGCCTGGCTTTTGCTACAGCTGTTCTTCCCTGAGAGAGCCGGACTTGTTTTAGTCCTTACTAGCAGGTTGTTTATAGGAGCTGGCTCTCCATAGCTGCACTGAAATCAAGAAGAGTTGTTGTTGTTTTTCAGCCCCCATAAGCATCTGGCCGTAGCAATAATAATGTCACTATTTAAGTGCTTAATGCACAATCTCTTCATGCGTTCCACTGCTGAGATTACACAGCACAAATTGGTTATTTGTAGCAGTTTATTAAAGCTATCTCAAGCTAATTTAAATTAATTCTGCTTGGTCATTTCTCATCTAATAGCTGTTGTTCATCACTGCTCAGGTAACTCACACTCCTGGAAAGAGTCAACTATGGTAGCCCACCCTTTTCTTTTAAATAATTTTTGAAAGCTCAGTTATAGGTCATTGATTACTGCGTCCAGCTCTGGAGCCCTCAGCACAGGAAGGACAGGGACCTGTTGGAGCGGGTCCAGAGGAGGGCCACAAAAACGATCAGAGGGCTGGAACGCCTCTCCTGTGAGGAAAGGCTGAGAGAGCTGGGGTTGTTCAGCCTGGAGAGGAGAAGGCTGCGGGGAGACCTTATTGTGCCCTTTCAGTACTTAAAGGGGGCCTATAAGAAAGATGAGGACAAACTTTTTAGCAGGGCCTGTAGCAATAGGACAAGAGGACAAGGGGTAATGGTTTTAAACTAAAAGCGGGTAGATTCAGACTAGATATAAGGAAGACATTTTTTATGATGAAGGTGGTGAAACACTGGAACAGGTTGCCCAGAGAGGTGGTAGATGCCCCATGCCTGGGAACATTCAAGGTCAGGCTGGATGGGGCTCTGAGCACCCTCATCTAGTTGAAGATGTCCCTGCTCATTGCACGGGGGTTGGACTAGATGACATTTAGTAGTCCCTTCCAACCCAAACTATTCTGTGATTCTGTGATACACCTTTTGATGTAAATAATAACACATGTTGCTGAGAGCATGATAAATCTGGAAACCAAGATAAGTACCAAATGGCATTTTGCAGCAAAGGGCTAGCTTCTCAACATGAGCACTTAATTACATTGCTCAGCACAGCTGACAAGTATTAATTCTTATTGATGTTCCCCTGGAAAACATTATAGAGAATTAGGGAATAAGTACAGGCACAAAAATATCAAGCTGAAATATTGCTTTTGCTGCTTGTGTGGTGTCAGCGGGATGGAGTCTCTGTGACTGTACCTGTGTAATGGATACAGTGTCATGGCTTAACCCCAGCTGGCAACTAAGCACCACACACCCGCTTGCTCACTCCCCCCTGCTGGGATGGGGAGAGAATTGGAAGATTAAAAGTGATAAAACTTGTGAGTTGAGATAAAGACAGCTTAATAGGTAAAGCAAAAGCCACGCACACAAGCAAAGTAAAACAAGGAATTCATTCACTACTTCCCATCGGCGATCAGGTGTTCAGCCATCTCCAGGAAAGCAGGGCTCCATCACACGTAACGGTTACTTGGGAAGACAAACGCCATCACTCCAAACATTATAACTCCCTTCCTTCTTCTTCCCCCAGCGTTATATGCTGAGCATGACATCATATGGTGTGCAATAGCCCTTTGGCCAGCTGGGGTCAGCTGTCCTGGCTGTGCCCCCTCCCAACGTCTTGTGGACCCCCAGCCTCCTCGCTGGTGGGGTGGGGTGACAGGCAGAAAAGGCCTTGACTCTGGGTAAGCACTGCTCAGCAGTAATGAAAACTTCTCTATATTATCAAGACTGTTTTCAGCACAAATCCAAAACATACAGATTCTTTTCTCCAAGCTCAGTAAAGTGTCATGAGATAGATGAGACAAAGAATATTTGACTCAGATTGAGATGCAGTGAACTTACAGGATTCATTGTACAGGATACAGGAATTCTTGGCTTGTTAAACAATCCCAAAGTGCTAAGTACTCTTGACAAGAGGAGCCACTTTTCTGACTCCACAGAAAGGCTTTAGGGACCCCCATGCAGCTGGCAGACACATCCAGAATTTGAGGACTGCAGAATTAAGTTGCATCCATCTCTGTTCTGTGGGTAAGAATTGATTTATCTTGGATTCTGCTTTTAGAAAGAGCTCTTTAAAAACCCAGATGGAAATATGTGATCCTGTTTTGTTCTTCAGAAAGCTGCTTGATAATAAAAGGAAAATAAATGACTAATCTGTGTTATGCTAAGCTATGGTTTAAAACAACACAAAGAAAATCAGTCAAGGGGAGTTCTCTTGAGTCCTTAAGAAAGGTTTTGCTTTTAGTCATAAGTTGCTCCCATTACAAAACACAAGAATTATTAATTATTGTAGACCTAGATAAAAATACAATATGTTAAGATACAGATACAGCTATCATCAGTGACAATCTGGTCAAACTCCTTTAACTTCAGTGTAACAGAGGTCGGAGGTTTTGCTGGCGTACCGTGCAATGCAGCCCTTTATTGTGCATTCACCCTGCACTTATTGTGCTTCATCACTAGAGCAGCTGCTTGCTGCTCCTGCCGACTGAATACCTGCCTCTTGACAGTATCTCCTCTACAGAGAAACTGTTCGTGTCCACAGCTTAAATAGCTTCTGGTGCTCCACTCCACCCATCAAGCACATTGCTGTCCTTCTTTCCTGCCTTTATGTGTAGTGCTGTATCATCAGCGTGTGCTCACTTCTTCGCAACGGGTGATCCAAAATTGTTACGGTGTTCTGAAAAAAAGAGTGCAGAGCACGGGAAGTTTGTGAGGGTACCAAAAGGCCCATAAAGTGGCCTTCAAATAGCTCTTGAGATGGTGACACTCCTTTGAAAGCAGGGATATTCAGGACTGGAATGTCACAGTTAACTGGGCATGAGTAATATTTTGAATAATCCTAGGATGGGGAAGCACCAGAGGAATCAGTCTGATCCAGATTTGTGTAGCCATGGAAAACTTTTTTATTTGCTCAATTATAATGTTAATATTGGGGATTTGCTAGCCAGATTATCAGCTTTCTTCTGACTTGAATTCTCTGCAAAGCACATTAGGATTTTTTTTCACCATGCATAACTAACTTTGTTAAAAATAGGGAAAAAGATCAGAACAAGCAGCCCGGAGAGGAAGGGAAGAGAAACTGTAAAATAAAAAACTCTCCCTTGCTCACCAGAACGTAAGAGTAATAAATCCCTATAATCCAGTTTTCTGGTGGGGAAAAAAAAGAGGCCGCTTATTTCTGCTGTCTTCAGTCTTGCTGGCCAGGCCAAGGGCAGCCAAACGGGCGAGGAGGTGATGAGCAGCCATCGATCACACAAGCACTTCTGGAAACACATCACTGTTGAGGTGGTCCAGTGGCTTTCACTGCACTGCTTCAGTGGTGGCGGCTCTTCAAAACTCTTCCTATATGTTGTTGTTCATCTTCACAAAGGCAGCTGGAGCATGAGGAGGATACTCCATAGAGCTATGGTAGGAGCTTTAATCCCTCAGAGTGCTGAGGCATCTATGTAAAGGCGCCAACTGGTCAGGCAATCTCTGACCTGCATTTGTAACAGCTCGTACATGCGTCTTTCTGCGTGGTAAAAGTTGGAAACTGTTCATTCATACATCACTGACTTTCCTTCTGAATGTCTGTCAGCAGGCAAATAAAAAGTCCTTACAAAAAAATAAGTAATGGCCAAAGTTATTCTCCTTGTTACGCATGTGTAGGTCATGTGCTCACATGGAGGGGATAAAAACATTCCAGTTATTCAAGTTCCCAACAAGTCAAAAATAAATGTAGAAATGTTAAGCTAGTAAATGTATAAGTTTAGCCAGAATGATTCAAATCATAGCTGTGACATGAGAACTTCACTTTTTTTTTTTTTTTAAAAAAAAGAGAAACTTTGATATGCAGAAGGATTTTAAATTTGGGGAATAAAATTATTTTTGCCTGGACCACGTATAAAGAGGAATTTCCATGCAGGGAATACTCAAGATACCTTTCCATTAATTTTTCTCCCATTTCTTAACATAATTAAATCCTGCCTTCTTGTTAGCACTCTACCAGCTCAGTTAAGACTTCTTGCCCCAAGTTCAAGGTCCAGCTTTCTGATTTTTAACATCTCAACTTCCCAGTCATTTTTCCTGTTTGACCCCAAGCAATACCATCTTGCTTCTCCTTTTGGCAGCATTATTTGTACATCTGGGCAAAAAACTCCTGTGTTTGAGCCAATCCCCTGCTTTTCTTCATTCTGTGGATCCTGTTCACTTGTCAAATGCCTTTTATTTTTTAACACTCCAGATTTAGCAACACCACCTGACTGGTTCTGGTATCTCAGTGTAGCAATAGCCCTTTACTCCCCTCTTTGATGTTTTTTGAACCAGTTCAAGGGATTTCATAAAGCCTCTGGGGAATTTTCTTTAGTTGCTTCAAGCAACCCCATGTAAGAACCACCGTTTCACAGATCTGTTGTTTAACTGAACATCTGCCCTTGTTTTTGCATTACCAAAAGTTTCACTCATTCTAGGAAACAGATGTAAGCATTTACTCAAGCTTTCAAAAGTGTTCAAAATGTAATGAAGAAGATCAGCACCTTCTTTTTATCCTGTAAACTAGACGTAGAGGAAGTCTTGCTTTCCAGAGCCCTTACTGGCATTTCCCTCTTCTGTGTCTGCTGGAAGGGCTGGAAGGGTTGTCCCCTTCCCAGGAGTGACACAGCCCACAGCTGCTCTGGCTGCCTCCGCCGTCCCCGTGACCAGGGTCTGCTGAACTGCAGAAACTGCTCTGCCAACCGCTAGCTCCTGCGGTCCTCGCCGTCCTGAGTTAGAAAAGTAACGAGTTAGAAGAGCGCAGCATGCCCTCTTACCTGAGTCCCCCTGGGTGAGGAGAGAGCCTCCTCTGGATAGCCTGATTTTCCATCCAGGCAATCAACTTCCACAGAAATCTCCAACGCTTCGAGTTTCTTTGCAGCGTGACCTACTAGTTATTGAAATCCAGACTGGGAAAGTTATAGGTGGTTTTGCGGGTTTACCTGAAAATTTGATAAAGGTTGGTTCAATCAAAGCTTTATTTTCCTCAGTTCTATCTGGGAAACTTAAATCCTTTCAAAAAATGTTTTCTGGGAAGTTTCTCTTCCCCCGCCTCCCCATTTTATTTACTTGAGTAACTTCTAGGCCTGATGGTAATGCACTTTGAAAACCTTTGATTCCTGTGCGACCATACATGATTTGTTGTAGCTTGGTTCAGCAGGAGTACCGGGTCCCAATTTATTTCCTTAGAAGCTCTGCTGCTAAGAACAGCAGCACCACTTTGTCTTTATTATCCACTTGCTGGACTTCAGCGCACTGGTTTCTATCATAGAGAAAATCAGTGAGACAAATTTAGTATATTCCTTGGCGAAATTGCCTTACAGGAGAGCCAGAGTGCAGGCACAGCCAGAGCCAGGAGGGGCCAGGGAGAACTTGACTCTCTTAAAATGATCACTGTCTCTCCTGCCTCTGGTTTCTCCTTTGATAGCGATGCCAAAAGAACTTGTACAGAATGTGAGATTGTCCGCTTAGCTCTGTCTTCTGGACCCTTGAGTAAAATGCAAGCTTGATCTACAAGCCTTTCTGGTTTGTTATTAACTTTGTATAATTCAGTGGTAGCTGTGACAAAGCAATTAGGAAATGTGATCATTTTTCAAAGCAAGGCAGATTTAATGGGCCATGTGGCCTTCCTCAAGATAACAACTTTAACACTTGAATCCTTGGTAAAATGGCAGCTTAACTGGAAAATTTAAAAGGCTTCAGATTTTTTTTTTGTTCCAGATGTAA
Organism: Platalea leucorodia; assembly: GCF_965183815.1. Taxonomy (NCBI): domain Eukaryota; kingdom Metazoa; phylum Chordata; class Aves; order Pelecaniformes; family Threskiornithidae; genus Platalea; species Platalea leucorodia. Next base: position 41,554,061 of record NC_138825.1, on the reverse strand, counting down.
TCATGTGCTCAACAAGGTACATCACCATATTTTTCTTTTTTCTTGAAAAGTTGATAGGCAGGTGAATGGCCTTAGATCTTTTCTGAACTCTATATACTCTAAATACCAATATTATTGTTTTGTAGTCACGATCCTGTGGACATTTAACATACATGAACAATACACACGCGATCAGTAACTGGGGCTCTAGACCAGAGGGTTTCTACAGAACCCTCCAGAAAGCCCTGGGGCCTACAGCTGCATACCGTCCTACAGGGAAACTGCTTTGTGACTGTGTGGAGGTACGAAATATCATCCTCCATATGTTGCTGATAATTTTTGGACACTTGAACAAAATTCTGTTGCTTAGGTGCCTTTCACTCTGGGCTTCTGCACACATTTAGAAATGGAAACTAAAATGGCTACATCAGTGCTTCTGCAGTGCTGCAAAACTAGTTAATAGTATTTTGCTGGCAGCGAATCTAAAGCCCCAAGTATCAGTGGCTGAAAACGCCTATTGATATGGTCTCTGTTAGTCCATTAAATCTTAAGATAAAAAAAATTGGACACTTCTAAATATATGCACATAAATCAAGATAATTTGCATGGAGAATAAGAGCACTTCAAGCACAGGCAGACCATATTAATCCATTAATTATTAAACTGATACACATCACTGCTTTCAGTGCTGTCTAATGGACAGAAAGAGGGATAAACCTGAAAAAGAAATTTCCAGGAGACCTGTGAAAATGTTGAGCTATGCACAGCGCTGAGGATTACGCCTGGGCCAACTCCATGTTTCGCAGAAAGAAGAAACTATCGCCAAAGGCCAAGTCAGCCTCCTGTTCCAGCCGACCACGGGGGAGGCTGCCAAGACCAACTAGCTAACGCAGCTCGCTGGGAGAGATACCTGCATCTCAGCAGCTCCAAATATGCCAGCGAGGAGCACTGTTAGAAACCCAGACAGGGGAAAGAGAGGGAGAAGTGAGCAAAATTGATCTGGCTGGAAAGACCCAGGTCATGGGCTCTGTCACATCCACTCGGGAGTCAGGAATAACTTTGATATTAAAAAATGGGCACTGTCGGACCCAATGGTGCATTATTACTACCATCAGGCTCTATGGTGTCATTTACTGAGATTTCAGTCGTGGCAAAGCCTTAGCTCAGCACTTTCTAGAGAGCAAATACAATAAGATTTTTCTTCGTCTGTTTTCCCATCTGTAAGACCAGGATGAAGCTATTTCCTCACAGAAATTTTGTAACGGAATAAATGTTTGTGAAGTGCTTGAAAGATTTCAGAAGGAAAGCACCACTGGCGGGTAAAATCTTGTAACTGTTTCTTTGGCTTCAGTACTGCAGTGCAAGCCAACAAGCAATATTGATGTCTGTAAAATTATCCAGGCCAGTCCTCAGTGCTGCCGTCCGGGAGGCTCCAGAAATTGGCAAGACCGGTTCCTGCATCTGCAGTGATTCTCCAAAGCTCATTTAGCTTCAAGCTTTTCACTGGCTCTCCCTGGAGAAAATCCTTAATTAGAAATTTCCTTCAGCTATGCTTTTTAATCATACCTATTGCTTTATAGATTTTTTTTCTACTATCCTATGCTTTCCATTTTTTGGCTCACTGCATTTTAAGCAGTAAGACAAGTTCCAGCATGTCTCCTCGTCCGGAGGAATTTAAATATCAATTAAAAGAAACCATTGATGTCAGCCAGGATGAATTTCTTCCTACTGATTTTTAAAATCGTTGCTTTTGCAATGTCAGGTTAACGCTTACAATCAACTCATTTACAAATGCTTTAAAAAATGCCTGTGCTGGGGTGGGGGGGCAGCTTTTCTGAATTTTACAAAACCGCGTATAAGCAAACCCCAAAATGCAGTGATCTGGTTTTGCGCGCGGTTAAGCGAGGGTGTAACTTCAGTTACATGAACCTTGCCGTTGACTTCAGGGAGGCCAGCTCTGCTAACTCGTAATAGACTGCTGGAGCATTAGGGCACAAATGCGTGATTTTATTGAACCCTTTTCTCCCAGTTGCATAAAATCCACATATTTTCCAAATAAAATCACTTCATCTTTAAAAGGGAAATGACGGCTTTCTGTGGTAATGTCACTTTGAACTCTGAAAAATACTTAAATAGGCCAAAGTTAGAAATTTAGATACTCAAAGAGCTTGGAGGCCTAAAAACACATTCTCCAAAACTCCAAGCGGCAAATGCTGCTTACACCAAGGAGCAAACCCTGCTCAAGTAGGTGGAAGCATAGCACCTCTCCCAAGTTCCGTATGCCCGGTGCTAATGTCAGCACTGAGATAAGCCACTAAGCTGTGTTTTCAAATTCGTATTTGAACTTCTGCTGCCCTTGGAATAACAACTTCAGTGAAGCTACAGATGTGATTTTCCATAAAACCCAGCATTTTTAAATGTGCAAAGGTGTTGGAGAGGAGCTATCTTTAGAAAATCAACTCCAGAAATCACTAAAGCAAAATTTTACCTCAGATTTGCAATTGCGAAGAAAGCAACTTGTAAGGTGTTAAGAACATTGCATGAGTTGCGTGAAAAAAAGTTGCGTTCTGTAAATGACCATTTTATCAGCCGTCCATCGTACTGACAGCGGCAATGACATGAGGAGCTTGGTTTGCATACAGCCTTGCATGTTTGGAAACAAAGAAAGAAGGAACGGGCTTGTGCGGCGAATTTTTGATAGCACTTGAGTTCCCAAGTGTGCAGGTAATAAGACCACAGTATTACACACCTGCACCTTTAGTCAGTTAAATAAATTTTATCTGTGAGGTGCAAAAATGATTTTAGGAAAACAGCGTAACATAAACTGCACCGGAGGATATGAATTTGTTTGGGGGTTTTTATTCCTCTGTACGGAAAGAGCTTTCTGTTGTTTCCCTCATTTTATTTGAGAAACTCCAGCTACTCTGCAGAGAGAAGAATGATGTGATGACTAACACCCCTGATAACTCCGAAGGGTTTCTAGCTGTCATCCTCTGCCAAGGGGGTTTGCACCTGAGGCACATCTTGGATGAGAAAGCGCGTATCCCTGCACAGCTTCTGACCAGCTCTGAAAGCACCATTCTCGCGGCCGAATCCTTACGTGCCACCTGCATCTCCCAGCTCTCCTTTGCCCTTAAGTCGCCTCGAACTAACTGCAGCGCGCAGGGCACGTCCCGCCCTGCCCCGGGACCCGGTATGGCCTCCCCACCCCCACTCACTTCTGTTCTCCTGTCATACGATTTCTTTCTAGAGCTTTTACAAAAGTTTGCTTAGCTTTTTGCACTTTATGGAGGCTCCTAATCCAATAATGTCTGTTGAGAGCATGGTATTTTGCCTGCTCATTTATTAATCGGTTGTCATACTGGGAAATACCATTTATGTAATTTTCTCCAATACCTTTATTGAGGCATTCCATTTCTTAATACTTTTTAAATCTCCCGAATTATCTGCAGTCATCTCTCATCTCTCAACAAAATCAGTCCCTGATAACCGGGACCACAACTCACATCCACGTCTGTATTACTTCTTCAGTGATTTTTTCTTAACTTAATAAATAACACTACCTCACAGGTGATGCTGTGAATGAAATGTGAAGTCACCCGTTAACTTTTTAGGAGTTTATATAAAATCCTTGTTCTTTGTGCCCAGCTTCATACAGGTTCACGTGTACATGAATAGACATACAGAACTTAGAAACCTCATGTTGCACATTTTTTAAAAAACCTTATTATTAATTCAGCTTTTTCTGTTAAGACCACAGTTTGCTTGAACGATAAGTCATGCTACTGCTAAACTGTTATTTTTTAATATAACATAAAGACCTCTAGAGTCCTGATAGTGCTTTTAGCTACTCCATAGGAGCAGAAAGCCTTATAAATTATAAACATGTGTATTAATTTTTAAATCAGTCTAAAAATGCTAGCCCTAAGGAACTGATGGACTAGAGCAACAGAACTTAGCAAGGACAGAGGTTAATTGGTAAGAGAAAGTGTAGGGTTTATCCCTGAAATGAACAAATCTCTATCCCCTCACTCCCCCCCTAAGGCCCTAGGGCTTCAATAAGTTTTGCAAGTATAACTTCTGAAAATGTTGCCCTGTGTTCCCATCAGGATATTCAGTAACTACAAACTCCTATTTTAACGGGAGCTTTAACAGCCTCCCCAAAGAGGGCATTTTGTAATACCCTGTCATTTTAAGAGCTCTCCTCCGATGTGAGGTAAGAATGTTAGCATCTTACAAAACAGTAACTGCTCCTGAGACAAAGCACTGGGTTTATTTTTTCACTATTATCCCTGGTCTTGTTGGAACAGGTCAAGATCAAGATCTTTGACAGCAGGCTTCCAGTTATCTTATCCTGCTTTAAAGTATTTCCAGGGCTGCATAATCCCACTTGTTTGCTACCTACATCTTTTCCTCCAGAAACACATGAATAGTGAGAAAAGAACCTGAAAAGGGAACGCCTTGCTCCCCAGCCCCTTCTCTGCCGGCTGTCACTTGCAGGAGCAGCACTGGCTAAGGCTTACCAAGTTGAAACCAAAAATTGGTTTTACAAGATTACTGAGCTAGTGCAGCTGGAAATGCTGTTCTTTCTTTAGCATTCGGCAACTGTCCTTGAGCAATATTGCCAAGACCGATACTGTCAGACGTATTTAGTATCCAGCAAGCATGGCTTGCATGGCAAGTATCCGGCAAGCATGGCTTACCAGGACTGTAACCCCGTCAGCATTTACAGATGCGCTCTACTTGAAGTGGAAGATGATATTCTTGCGCTTTTAAATTCTGGTTATTCATCGAGATGAAGCTAAGCGACTCGTATGGTGAGCGGCTAAGTTTCTTCCTTGTAATTCTCTTCAGATAGGAAAGACTTGGTGGTATAAAATCTCCTTGGCACACAGTCAGTGGCCTCCTCTTACTGTAGATGCTGTTTCGCAGAATGCTTCATGCGTTCCTGCATACCCTTTCTTTTCGTGGCTGCGTGTCAAAGCAGTAACTGTAGATCTTTTCTATGCTCGAAATCTTTCCTGTTAAAATGACAAAGGCCTTCCAACAGGCATTGACTGAAATTCAGTGTTTGTATGAAGCAGCATTCTCCTCTCAGACTGAAGTACCAGTTGCTTTTGGTATAACGTACACGCTGTAGTGAAACACCATCTTGCTGTTATCAGGTCAGGCACGCAACTTACGCTCTCAGCTTTCAGTGCGTCTCAGCCCCGCCTGCTGATGTCCAAAGGAAGCAGGGGACTGATGCCATCTGGCTGGGTTTCCTAAGCACTTCTGAAAAACATCTCTGCGTAACCTTGGCTCAAAGTATAGTGGATAGATGAAAATATTACATGGGAAGAAATAACAAAATGCTACATACACCATCACAGATAAACAGGGCTCTGTGCATGGGAATATTAACCCAGAACTGCCTGCCCCTTACTTCTGCAAAGACAGAGGGATGCTGGCAACAGGGGAGGTAACAACAGCAGCCAATGATGTGGGGCAATATGAAAAAGTCCTGAGCACCTGGAAAGCCCTTCCAACTTTTCCAAGTCTTTGAATGTACCAAACTGGCATCCTGGAACATCAGGAAAAGTCTCCCGCCCTTCTAGAGCGGAGTGCTACTGAGTGTTCCCGTGGGCCACTGGTGCAGCCTTAGTGCCACCAGGCTGGGGATAGAAAGGAAAAATAGGGGCACAGAAGCAAGATGGGAGCTGGCTGCTAAGTCACAGCAAAGCTCAGCAACACCGAAACGGGAAGGAATTATTGGAGCTTTATACTAAACTCACAGTTTTGTTCTTGCATGAAGCTAGCTACAGAAGAGGAAATTTAGTATGGAGTCGAAGCTGGGACCGAAGGAAAAAAGGCACCAGTCTGGAGCCAAATCAGAACGTTCAATAAAGTCTTCCAATATGTGAAGCAGAAGGAAAGCAGTCTGAAAAGCATCTCCTGTTGCACCTGGCAGGTGCATTAGAACTCATTTACTTTCATTCTACAAAGGGAAACACAGTCACTGTTTGGTGACTGGCACACTGGATTATTTTTGCCTCTAGCTTTGCGTGCAAAAATCAATTCAAGCGTGGAAATGAACCCGAGTACGGGAAAGTGAGCCAATACTGTCAGCACAGAATAATGATGCAGCAGTGGCAATAATGTAACTTTTTCCGAAGAAAAGAAGTTTATGAAAAAATGTCATTTCCTATAGCAGTGAAGGTACGTTAGACTGGAGGAAGACTGTGGGAACTTCCCAGCTCTCAATTACATATTCACACACTTGTAAAGTTCCAGAAACACTTTATTTAAAAACGGAGTTGTAAATGCATATAACAAAATAACATACATAATAAATGTAACAAAAATAAATAAGGAGAACATGTTCATACAAAATAAGAACATAGTAATGCAAAATGCTTATTACAGAACGTAAAGGTATAAACGCCTGAAGGAACACAAACAGAATCTCGCATGAAGAGCCGGCACCTTTAATCCCCCCTAGCCATTTCCTACTTTCCACTCGAGTCCGCGGAAAAATTATGTTCCCAAGCATTAAACAAAAGAAGGAATTATGGTGATGGTTTGGTACACTTGTTTTTCAACAACACCTAGCTCTAGTCTCGATTTATTTTTGCCCTTCTGCACCTTCTAAAACTTTTCTTGTAGCCTCTGTAAACTAGTGTAGTTCAGGCTTCCACAGTTAGCTGGAGCAGAGCATATTGAGTCATACATGAAGGCTGTTTGCTTTTAATTTTTTAAAGAAAATATGAAATCCATTATACAACAGATTAGTGGTTTTGTTTTTACATCTCTACAAAAAAAGTTTTTGCATTTTTATTAACTGGTCCAACTTTTACTGACTTCTGAAAGCCTGTACAATTTAAAAGTGTACAGAAAGTAGGTTTTTTTAAACAAATGTCATATAGGATTATTGCTGAAATATTAAAGACCATTTCATAAAAGCTGCAAAACTGTATCTTTAACCTTAATATATAGAGACTGATGCAAACATAGGAAAATTCCAGTCTATTAGTTACATTTAACAGAAATAACATTCCTCCAAATTACAGTGTTCTGGAAATACAAAGTAATTTACTTTTATTTTTATTATTATTTCCAAATGTTAAGTTACTGGGACAACTTATAAGGAAAATAGGCTTATATAGGAAACTTTAAATAGACTTGCTTTTCAGTGGTAAAGCAAAATGTCTATGTTAGCAGTCGTCTTCCAGAATCCTTTTAAATATGTAAGACAGAGACAGCTTTACTAGCAAGACTACAGGAAAATATACAGAAGCAAATAAAATCATTTGCTTGGGAGTGCATCTATCGATCAAGCAAATTATGACAACTCTATTTCCAAGTCCCCTAAAGAAAATTTTACATCTCATGATCATTCCAAGGAACAGTAATTTCTTCTGTAAGCTTATGTTGCATTTAAATTGGTGAGAGCCCATTTGCCTCAATATGCTTTAAAATGTCCCATGTTGCTGTATGTTTAAATTTGTTTCCTAGTTTCAACAAACATTTGGACAGAAATGAGATATGAAATACTTCTACTTTCATTAACATCAAAAAGACATTTGAAGAAGATCAAAAAGTGCCAAATAGTCCTTTCGGAAAGTGGATTAAAACACTGCAATGATAATACAAGTAGAGTATTATCAGTTTTCTATGTACACCAAAACACTGCTTGCTGTTTAATGATATCGATATGTTCACCTATCACTCCCAGCAAATCTTAGTGCAAACATAATATGTGAACTTCGTAAACCCCAAGACAATTTACGCAGCAACAAGGTTATATAAATCACAGAACTGTTTTGAGATTTTCAGTACACAAGAATGAATGCTTTCTGAAATCTGTCTTACCTGTTGCAGTAATGTGTCATTGTAGTCAGAGATAATGTTTCCTATACAAATCATCTAATTCAGAATCAAATGCAACTGTTCAACAGTTCTGTACAAACTTTAGTGGAGGAAGTCCATTCATTAGAGCAGCTTGGCAAAGAGATTTGGGGTTTCAGTAACATTAAATGTTAGACTGCTTGCATGGCTTTTAAAAAGAAATAAATCTATTAAGGGAAAACTGCTGATATAATAATTCTTTTGCAAAGCACACAACCACAAAGGGCAAACCTGCCACAATCTGCTTTCCTACACTGGTATCTATGCATATCTTTATGATTTGAAAAGGATTTGTGTGACAATCAAAGCATCACAGTTAAAGAAAAGTGGTTTAATAAAACAACTGCTGTTTGACCAAGCCTTTTTTTTTTTTTTTAAATTATAAAACCAATATTATAATTTTTCCTTTATTCCTAAACATTCCACATGAAAGGTTTTTGTATCAACACTGAGATGTCACTCACGCAGGGTGGCATCTTCCTCTTCCCCATCTGGGTTAAACCTATTGAAATGTATGCTGAAATCTGACTCGGATTCAGCATTCTCAAATTCAGCCGCAACAGGGACGGCGGCGGGTCGAAGAGCCCGAGCTTCGGGCTGGCAGTTTGGCTGCACTTGAGGGCGCGTACTTTGGGAAACGGGACTGGACTTCGGCTTCGGCTGAGCTGGTAAGATGGGGCTGGCGAATCCCAAGCTGCTCAGAGCATCCAGGGTACCATCAGGGTCGATCATAGCATTAATTGCTAAGCAACCAAGAAAAGATGAAAGGGATAGGGAAGAAACCATAAAAAATACAGTTTTCTGTTACAATACAAATACAAATCAAATACAAAAATCCTGTTGTAACACTTTTATTTTTATGACAGACGTGAGCTTTTATGTGTGCTGCCCACTACAAAGGAGTGGTCTATCCAACATATATGTAGCTGATACGTATACTTAAAAGCATTTACAAATATTAAAACTTTGGATGAAATGAAACTGCACAAACTAAACACTGTCTGATGTGTGGACAGGAAAGAGAGATGACAAACTGTCTATGATTAGCTTATAGGGACTGAAAGATGGGATTTTTAGTCATGTTTGAGGAGCTTTTTCTCTACTATTACCATTCTCTAATATTACCATAACATACATTATTACCGTTACCAATACATATTATTATATTATGCTTCATTCAACCCCACCCTCCCAAATATCCACAGCTGCTAAGTCCATGACTGAATGAAATTTGTATAAAAGAACAATCATTTATCCTTTTTAATGCATAGCGATGGACTTATTGTCCCTCTCCCTCCGCATAGTGAGGGCAAACTGAAGCACCTAGTACGACTGTACTATTAACACGTTGTCACATTTAACAGAACCTCTCTCTTTTTTATTTCCAAAACTGCACTAACATCTATTTGAACACCACTGCGTACACAGGGGAATGATTTGGCCTCTTTCTCTGGGCCCTATTTCTTTGTTATGTTCTCTAAACACAATATAATTTGTAATAAATTAACATTTTTTAATTATAGCTGAGCATGAAACAAATACTGATTTGTCTATAAAGGTGGCTAAACATTCTTTTTTAAAACATGTTTCATTGTAGGATCAGAACACTAAAAATAACAAATATAGGAAATTTACAACAAATACAATGATTATATATAAGCATGGACCATTAATCCATTTGACCACTGCAAATTAAACTACAAACTAAGTATAACAAGACACAAATAAGATTGCAACTTCTTTTTAAAATATACTCAGTTTTTAAGTTGATTTTGATAAATGGAATATATGTCTAAATAGCAGACTTCGTAAGTGCAACATACTTCTTTCCATTTTATACATAGATAAGTCTTTGCACGTGAAAAGCAAAGTAACTTTTCTATTTTGTAGTCTGTGGGCTCCCCAGGTACAAAGAGTGGATTCAGTAGTGTGAAGGGAAAATGTCAAGAGCTAATCCTAAATTTTCATTTTATTGTATCAGATAACTTTTTTTTTTGAGATTTCCTATAGATATGGTCCCAGTGCATTCCTTATACTGAACTGTGCTACACATTAGGGTGTTACTGATACGCAAAGACTATTTTATAAAGCTTAATCTCAGAATTCTGCATTTCAATATTTACCCATAAAAATATTTCTATTAAGAATGTTTTACAAATAATTCCTTTGGGATTCTCTGAACTATTTCATTTTTAGTTGAGCCTCTTCTCACCCATATATAAAGATATCACTCTCCTGTTTTAAAATAATTCAGTGATGTTTCTTTACCAAGTGTGCCAGCAATTATATGATATTAATGTACGTAACTGATACTGTGAGTATATTTTAATAAAATGTGATAACTTTGTTTCATGATATACATATATATATATTAAAAAAAACTAAAGCAAGCAACAACAGAGAAGAGTGAAAAAAAGATTTGTACCTTGAAGCTGTTTCTCAACTCGTTTCAGTTCCTGTAAGATTGATGATATTTCCTAGGGAAGAAACAAACGTTTTTCATTAAGGAAAAAGAGACTCAAACTACCTTTCAGTTGTAACCAATCCCCCTCCCCAACCACTGCAATATGCTATTTGGGTTGTCCCTCCTGGTATCAAGAACACCCTTGGCTGGTGGTGGCCCAGCCATGTCGCTACTTCTTCTCAAGCACAGACTTCTAGACACCACGGTTCTGTAGAAATGGGGCGAAGTAACAGCAAACCTTTAAAGGAAAGTTACAGCTTAAACCCAGTATTAATGGAAGAGGGTGATTTATAACCTTGTTCGGATGTGAGTCAGAATAGAAAGATGACTGCATTGGGATTTTGCCTGCAACCATTGGGCCCTGTGCCCATGAGACCCTGTACAGCACACCAATGTTGGGGCCTCAGCACTTGTTTGCCTTACAAGTTTTTCTCCTCTGTGCTGCACTACTTGCTAACACAGATGTAGCCACAGCAACGCACTCAGAAACACATCATTAAATGTACCACATCTTAAATTATAAATATGTAAATCCTACAACTGAAGGATCCTATGCTGAAGAATACTGTTAATCCAACTGCTGAGGAGAGCTATCAGTGGTCTTCAAAAGCTGAGAATTTTCAAAGGCACTGATTTCAGAAACCCACTTAACCCATTTCAGAAACCCATTCTGTACTAAGTAATGTGATTTTTGTGGGTGGCAAAGAGATTGATTACCTTGGATTTTACAAAGTCATTATCTTTAAGCAGTTTCCACATCTGAGCTGGACACAAATGTCCCAAGGACAAAACAAACATCAGTTACAATTGTCCTCTGTTAACTTTTAATAACATTCTGTGGTAAAAATAAGCACTGCATTTGAACAATATATTGCTCTGAAAACTGAGCAGAACCTTAAAAATCAGTGCATAGACAAAAAAACCCCCAACATACACTTTCAAACAATGCGAGATGCTTTAATGCACTGAAAAAAATTATGAAAAATGCTGAACTTACTTAAGAATAAATATACAGCTAATCTTTTTCTTTTTAATGAATGCCTTAATTTTAGAATGAAGCATTTAGAACGTAACACACTAAACTATGGTCTTTTTCGGGAAATGGATAGGGTAAGAGAAACTCCTTACATTATCATATTTCTAAAATCAGAAACTTCCATGAGTAACTTGCTTAATTAAACTTAAAAAAAAAAAACAACCCAAACTGTCAGTGTATCTAATGAATTATAATACTGAGTTACTAATGATTGCTCTTAAAAAATATACCATTCTGCAGTCGTTACGGGCCAAGTTTTTAACACTTCCAGGAAAAATCAATCTGGATGAGTTTAATAACTCATGATGAGCTAAGTGAGAGAAGTGCTAGCCAGTTCAATGCCAGAGGAAATGTGTTCACGTTCTGCTTCTGAGCAGTCCAGTACAAAGTATGTGAGAAGGAGTTTCCTCTCCCACCTTTCCCTCTGAAAAGAAAACCGCCTCTGTAAGCTGACATTCTTAACAGCACTATAATCCAGACGGGATAACGTAGCTAGACTCTCCGCCTGCTCTCACATACAGAGATGTTTTTCAAGCCCTGCACTCTGTGTTTAGAAGCAGAGAAGTGTCCTAGGAAACAACACGGGTGCTCTGCTCCCTCACACTTCACACAGGCTGGCCATGAAATGGCCCCGATTAGGCAGGGGTAGAAGACCACATGAATAACTAGAGTTGTAGTTGGTACCCTATGGTTATTACTTCCACACAAACCCAACATGATTATTTTTCATTGAAGAATGCTTTTATTGCAATGTGTCTACAGATCATTTTCATTCACATATAGCAAAATACAACTATTTCTCTAAATATTAATAATCAGTATTAACAGTATTAAGTATTACATATTAAGTATTAATAATCAGGAGGTAAAGTAGTCTTTAGATTGTAAAACAAGTTCATTCGAAAGCAACCCAACATTCAAACTAATGGTTGTTACCTTTTGTTAAACAAAAGTACTGATGGTCTGTATATAGTCTGAACCCCTTTTATTGCATTCTTTAGCTGAGAATTTCCCCTGAACAATTACTTAAGACTGTTCCTTTATAAGATAGTAAGTCTGAGTAATTATTAAAGAAGATTACATTCATTCTTGAAATATACTGAGTGTCTACATAAAACCTTTTAAAGATTTTTCCCTTTATATCACTGAAAAAACACATTCCTCTACTCATTATTTAGAAATCAGGTAAGAGGCTCATTCAGTCCCGGAAAAGACAACTATTCATACCATGCTTGATGTTTTCACAATAGGAACTTCACTTTCAGCTCGTAACTTGTTTTCAATTTCGTCCCAATTTCTGTCTTTGTCCTTAAATAATATTCTAGAAGAAAGAAATTCAAGAACAGTATGTTTAAAATAGACAAAAATAAACAAACTAAAACTGAAAGATTAGATACGTGATACAAGAAAGCAGCATAGGGAGCACTGAATAAAACTAAAATCTGAAATACTGAAAACTGGCAGAATCCAACCATACAGTTTAAATTTTCAGGGAAGCATACAGGCTTTCAGCGGTACCATTATTACTGACATTAAAATGGCAGTTCTGTAGCTAAGTACTTGCTTATGGTGTTGAAAAGACACAGCTGATTCTTTCCTCCAGCACGGAGACTTTTTTTTTAAATCCAACTATTTTATACTAGTCAGAGAATTCCCTATAAACACTGCATTTTACAACAACTGCAAAATAGAAGAGAGAGACTAACAATGGTAAATAAATGCAACCCTTTTACATTTCTATTTTATATTAATTTAATGAAAAATAAAATGCTTCAGAAAATTAAAAGAAAAATGCATTTCATAGAAGTGTTCATTGAAAAGTCTCAACACACAAATTGTATATACATGATTTAGTAATATCAGTATCACTTGTATTACATGTTTAAAGAAGTCACTTCTAATACTTGTAAAACCCCAAAACATACTGTGAGATTCCCTATTTTTGATGTTTTGCTTCCCTGCTGTGATAAACAATGTTTGTTTTCATTGTCATATCATAAACATCATTTAAACTGTCTACATTTGCACAATTTAAAAAAAAAAAAAAAAAAAGGAATGCGTGGATATTTAACATCTGGGTATTCTTTTTTTTTTTTTTTTTTTAAGTGACACCATGATGACATAGAGGAGTCCAAATCCACTTCTCTAATTGGTATTTCAGAGTTAAAAGTACAAAAATAGCTGCAGTAAAACTGCTGAGCAAACAAATCAACCCATTTAAAATCATGACCAAAAAGTAGTACATTTTAAAGAAGTTATTACTGTAATTTTTAAGGTGGAAATTCACAAAACCTTGCATCTCAAAGACTAAGAATTTGAAAGAAAGCTGAGAGACTTAGTACTGCTTTTCTGTTAATCGTTCTTCAGTTATTTATACCCTATGGAAAATCCCACTCTCTATTATTATCCTGTCAAGAAAGTCTAGTTTTTCGAAACATGTACCCTGTATTATCTCATCAGTACACAGATGTCCATAGACAGCCCATCCAGAAGCTGCTTTAACTCTTCTGTCTTTGAGGTCTTCACTCGCTGCTGCTTCAAACCACATTTTTGTCAGATGTTTCACTGAGAGGAAGTGCTACTCTCATGACACAACGCTATGGGATTGAGGCAAATGACCACTTCTGCAAGTAACTTTAGTGTATTAATGTACAAAGCATACAAAGAGTAAACATTAATACATACTTCTTCTTGGGGAAGGAAAAAACAAATTAAAAGTAATCAAAACTACAGTGAAGAAAACATGAAACACTTTATGGCCTCAAGTAGTGCCATCATCTTGTAACAAAGTTGATCATCAGAGATTGCTTTTATGTTCTGGAAGGGAGTGCAAAAATGTCACAAAGCCATACAACTGCAAACCTGGATACCAGAAAGTCCAATTACAATGGAAAATTTAGGACTTGCCTGACACTGATGAGTTTAAATAAATAAAAAGCAGAGCCAATTAAATCCTTTATAGGATCTTGCACTAAAAAAACAGGCAACTCCTGGAAATATTTTGATACAGTATACAGAGAATCTTACAGAGCTATACTTTCCATCCTTTTTTAGCATTTATATCACTCTGGAAATCAGCAGGAACATAGAAAATAAGGCTTTATTTAGCAGTAAACAGCACTAGTAGGAAAAGTATAGAAGTTATTGTGACACTGCTTGTTTTTTTCATTTACCTTGTTGCTCATGATATATTAAAATACTTCTATCTTTATGTATGTGATTAATGCCTTTGCTTGTGTATGTGGTGTTTTCAGTCTTACTACTTTTAGAGATAATGTTCTTACTTCTCTTTTACAATTTGAAAGCTTTCCATTTCATAGGTCATTTTATTAAAAAAAATTAGAAAAAACAGTGAAAACAGTAAAACCAGTGAAAACAATGCAAACAGTAATTTTAAAAATGTCATTATTTCCACTATAAAGTGGACAGACCAATTTGTTTTTGCAATAATTTTAGGAAGCCTATTTCCTTTTTACAACTTTTTTTCCAGTTCTTCATTTAGTACATTTTAACCTCCCAGGGGTCTTCACGTCTGTCTCCTTTGCTCTTCCTCCTTCTAACTCTTTATATTAAAAGAATGTATTTATAAATGCCTGACGTCTTCTGCTCTTGCCTTTCCCAGTCCTACTTTCTGGGGCAAATCTGCCTGAACTTTCTCATTTGGTTGTGCTCAGTCCCCATTTTTCTTTCACTGCACTTTGCAGGATGCACAGCAAACTGCAGAGACTGACAAGCAGTACCTGCACTGACCTGCATGCTTTGCCTAGATTTTGCCCGGCTGAAGAGGTACTTCCCTGCTACAAAGCAAGCCAATAACACTGCATTCACATTGTAGAGCACTGATAAAACCACATAGGTCTTCTCACTGCAAAACCTACTTACCTCTTCCCTCCGTAATCTCTGAAAACTTCTGCAAACTCATTACAACATATAAAAGACAGAAAAGCAAACAAACTGCATATCTGCTTCCTGAGAAGCCACCACAATAATTTGTTAGCAAAGAACAGGTTATAGGATGCACGGCAATAATGCTGCAGAATTTTAAAATACAATGTAGTTTTGCATACACCAGTAGATAGGAACCTAACTGATTATACAAAGCAATGAATAAAAATAAACTATAAAAAACATCACTTAGCAATACCCAAGCTATGACCCTATCCTGAAGAAAACTACAAATGTATAGAGGATATGGTGAAAGGAAAGAACCAGGCACCTGAATCTGGCTCAATCTGAACACCACACTAGGACTTGGGGGAAAAAAAAGTTTGGCCAGCACTGGGAGAAGCTAGCCTAGGAATAGAGCATCAAAAGCTTCTCTCAGTCCTATTTCTTGATATAAGGTAGGAACGATGACAGAACTCACTGGAACTTGGAACATTATCTATAAATTAGAAAACAGAAACAGCAGCTCTAATGAAGCAGGGAAGAAACCAGCCAAGCAAAAAGATATATATTTCCTTTTATCCTCATATTTATTTTCATTATTGATTTCAGCTCATTTTAATTTCTGATAGATCTGCTTGTCAAGAATGACTGAAAATATTTATGTGCTTAATACTTTAGCCAAACTGAAACTGGTCTTTTTGTAAAGCTAGCTATTGCAACTAAAATATAACAGAAAGAGCAGTGTTCACATTCACAGGAAGCACGTCTTTCTCCATTTCGACCCAGATAGGAAGGATGCAATTTTTTAATATGTATGATGCAATTTGTAAGGACCATAATTGCCCTACACTGTCTGTGCTCTCAGGAGAGAGGTTTACATTGGTGAACAAGAAAATTTGAGAGAGGACTTTTACAACACAGTCAGGCTTACTGGCTTACTCTTATTGCTGCCTCTATAAATTTCTCCTTTCCTTTCAGTTTCAAGTACTTTGGAAAAATACACAACTGCTAGCTTGATAAATCCAGATTGATTCTCATTGTATCTGGGCAGAAATTTTAACTGGCTTAATTCCAGCAAACAGAGTAGAAGCACACCAGTTGGTTGAACTCATGTACATCAAAACAAAGCTAAGGTAAAATCTGTAATAGGTCCTAGCTGCCTTATATGCTCTCTAAAAACGATTCTAAAACTATTGTTGTTTTTCTGATTCAAAATACTAATGACATTATGAATAACATCACATTATTCAAATCCATTCTGAGTAGCAGGAAAAGGAAGTTTTGATCACAGCTCTGAGGAATATGCTAAATAATTGCTTATTAATTAAAGTTTCTCCGCTGTATTTTTATAGAAATATGCAATGCCACTCTTTAAATGTATATAAAATGTTTATAAGTGTGCTTGTATTTATATCATACATGATCACATTCATTACAATGTAGCTGACCTACCTTTTAAGCTCAGAAAATTAATCAGAAAAGTGTAAGACTTCATTTTATAGTTACCTGCTTTTCTCAGAATGAATTTGCATACATAAATTTGTTTTAACTCACTGTACTGAACTCAGTTTTTTACCTTATGTAAACTACAGCTGTGCTAGTGACATGTTTACAGATCAGAAACTGCCAACCATCAAGAAAAATCAGCACGACGAAAAAAGTAGCGCATCTACTACCTACTGCTTCTGAGGAATTTAAAATACATATCATCCTAGACGCCTACCACAAACAAGTCAGTCAATAAGCAAGATTCTTGTTCCAATGATGCAGCTTTAAAAGGAAAAGAAAATATATTGGTAAGCAGAGTTCCTCATGGATGTCACTGTATTTTCCCAGAGAATTATGTGCAGAACAAAACTTAATGTAATATTTTGTTTCTACTTCCAAATTTCAAACGCCTTTTAAAATGACTTTCAAAGAATGGTCACGCTTAACTACCTCTGCATGTATTTTTTTGATCGTTTTTTTGAGATCAGCTATTAAAGTAAATGATAGCATGCACTCAGAGGTTGATTAAACTTGAACAAGGTGTGAACTTTTGCATAATTTGTAATAGATTCTGCATAATGAAGTTGAACTCTTAATTTGGCACAGCTTTTAAGAGTAACCATATTGTACACCTGCATTTAACAAACTCATTTGTATCTGAAATTTACAGAGCATATTCAAATAAGTAGTATGATACGCAAAAGAATGTATGTGGGGAAGCCAAAGAGGGAAAGGCAGCAAATGGCGTATTTCTAATATTATAATCCTGCAGCCCCCAAATGGTAAGTTGGGAAAAGAGAAATTAGATGAATATCAGTCCAGGAACACGTTCCCAGATAGTGGAAATAAGGTACTCGCAAAGGTTACCTGTAACCACCAGTAACAACACCACACAAAATCCCTCAGAACAGAAATAATAAGAATGGGCTACAGGCTTTTAAAGACTTGATTCTACACTCAGTAATACTCCTTCCTACTAGAAAGAGCAGGACTAGAAATGGCAGATAGCCTATAGTTTTTACCAATTTATATAGATTATTTTTTTTCTTCTTGATTTCTATGGTCAAGTCTTTTTTGGCACTCCCACGAGAACACAACCTTCAGATATGTTAGTATTTTGCTGCTTTTCCTAGTTACATCACCCTGTGCTGAAATAAATTTGTGATTTGGTGATTAATCTGCCACTCATCTCAGATTTCCATATCTGACACTTCCTACACAAACTTATCAATTACAGTATTTTCTCACATTCAGAAAATTATACATGAAGTTCAGCCAAATGACTTTCTTATTTTTTAATGTACTCTATTTTTAAGTTTTAAATTATTAACTGCACAAAGACATGAAGAAGGACACATGAATTACACAATTCTGAACTTTGTATTTAGAATTTTCAGTTATTCTTGTTGACCAAAGTGGTCACCACATGGTTGTACGCTCACTCATTCAAGTTAACCGGAGCCGTTGTAGAGCAACATGTTATCGTTTTTGACATGTCTATACCTCCTGTTAGCTACTGTGACATATTATGCAGGATCTAACTATCTAAGCAGGAATTTTCACATTGTCTCCAGAGCAAGTTCTTTTTCAGAAGATTTACTGAAACTGCTCTCCTCTGTACCATTTGTTTTTCTCCATAAAAACGGGTGATCCCTACAACAACTTGGCAAACATACAGGGACCGATTTTACATTCAGCAACATTTTAACCTTGTCTTTTAAGGAAGAGAGTTTTACAAGACTTGCATAGAGCTCATGTAGAATTTGCACAGCATCCGCATGTGTTGGAACAGCTCCTCTGCTGGAAGTATCATGAATATTGTTCAGTCCATGTAAACTTTGCTGATATTTATCTTCATATAATGTGAAATACACACAAGCAACAATGGAAAAATTATTCTTCCCAAATCTTTCTGAACGCTAAAAAGGCCATAGGTAACACTGCCTTTTTAATACACAAGGTGCTACTAAATACATTTCCTCTACCTATATTATACATATCTCTTCTACCAGTAGGAATGTTGATGAGAGCAGAGCATTTTCAGTAATAAAAATAACTTTTAAAAACACACCTGATTTTGCCAGCTGTTTTGTCTATGGATTGTCTTATCTTGCGAGAAAATTGGAAGACTGAGGACAACAGCAAACTGTCCCCCATAACCTGAAGTAAGTTTTCAAAAAAGAGGACGTTATTAGTTTAATGGGAAAAAAATACCAACAGTTCCATATATTTTGAAATCTTTTTTTAACTTTTAAAAAATCATACTTGTGTTCTAATCAGTATCATACACAAGCAATCATATTTGAACATTTTGCAAATTAAATAATACACAAATATTTTTTCCAGTATTAATGCCACCTGCCACGGGTAGGGAAGAAAGGATAGTGTCTAGAATATTAAGTGGGGAGACAACTGTAAAAGCTTAAAATAGACACATTACTAGAGAGAATCCTGTTGTGTACTCACTTCATCTCTGCTCCAAGTCCTTCTCCGGGTAATTGTTGGGGGATCGAGGGCATCTGTTAGCTGAGGTCTAGCATCATTAGGCCGACCATTCCCCTCTGGTGGTTTGGCATGCACTAGTGGAGGGATTTTTCTAAAATTGAGACTTTCATCAAATACTCGGTCAACCAACTGGGGGTAAAAGGACAATGCAGTTTATGAAACCTACTGGATACATGGGAGATCAGATTAGTATTTTTTTCATTCTGAAACAGTTTACAAGAAGCCTATCAAATAAAAATCATTCTGTTGTCTTGCATAGTATAAAATGAGGCATCTCTTATTTAACACTATGTTGTAAAAATGAAGGTCTTTTTTTCAAATACCAGACATACATGGCAAAATTAGAATACCCCACAGAAATTTTGCTTATGGGCAGGTAACATAATAGTTACCTATAAACTGGTATTGAATAATTTATTCCTTCGATTAATGGAATATATCTGTGGAATTAAGTACGGTACTATCAAATTTAGGTTTTTTTCCAGATTAGTCATAGTGTTACAGAAACACCTATACCTACTTAAAGGAGATACTGCCACCTGCAGTAGTATGTACACACTGTACAGTATTTTTTTTAAGAAGAAAATAATTTAGTAATATAAAAATCAGAGTGATCTAACTCGATCTGAGAAAATGAGCACTTTACTTCCTTGAAATTTAGCCATAAGTCCACGAGAATTAAAAATAAAATCTATGGGAGTGCAGTTACAATTTTTCTGAGTACACAAGTCATAGATTTCTTATCACTGTTTATATCTTTTTTTCCACAGAAAAAGACAGTATTATACTAAACACGGTAAATTAATGTATTAACCAAACTTTACGCACACAAAAATGAATAAACACATTTTGAAAGGAATACTACAAGGAAAAAAATGCAGTAAACATTTACAACATACTAGGATGAATTGTAATATGGTAGAAAGTGATGATTTAAATTCAGATTAACATTTTTACCAGCATTAGACCTGTGATGGTTACTAGAACAAGTTAGTCAATATATTCATAGAAGAGCACATCAGAGATAGTCAAAGAAAATAAGACTTATTAGAAGCACACGGCAAACTTATTTCAAGGCAGTTTTTGACAATGTTATCAAGAAAGAAAATCTAAAGTTATTGTTAACTGATGGTACCTAAGTGTTTCAGTGTTCAGAAGATGAAACTTTAATGTCACCTGTGAAAAGAGGGACTTTTTTGTTTTTAATAGCTATGCAAAGTATTAAATGTATACATTTCCATATATTTGTGCATACACATTAGTATCTTTAAATGCACTTAGATACTATCCAATGGCATCTAAGGCTACAAACAAGCAAGAAACAAATAACTATCTTGTCCTATGTTTCGTGGAAAAAAAGAGACAGACAGATAGTATGCATTCTTTTGACAAGCTGTGTTCATAGAATAATCTCTGGATTGGTTGTTTGTTGAAACGTAAAGGAACTTTAAATCAAAAAACAATGTAGAGATCATGCATACGGGTTGAGTGGAAATAACTAAAAAAGGCTATGCAAAAAGCTAAAAGCAAAAGAAATAAAGAAAAGGAAGAACCTTATGCATTT
The DNA here is from genome assembly GCF_965183815.1 of Platalea leucorodia. Classification (NCBI taxonomy): domain Eukaryota; kingdom Metazoa; phylum Chordata; class Aves; order Pelecaniformes; family Threskiornithidae; genus Platalea; species Platalea leucorodia. The sequence goes on along the minus strand of NC_138825.1, from coordinate 41,533,250 downwards.
CTCCATGAAGATCTCCTACCTCTTCTCTAGTGTCTATGGCAGAGCCAGGGGTGGTGGCAGCAGTGCTTACTGTGGTACTGGGGGCAGTGCCTGACGAAGTCACTGAATCTATCTCTCCTGCTACATCGTTGATTTCCCGTGCGATGAGAGCCAGATCTTGACTGATCCTAGTAATAAAGAGAGTGTTACATTCTCCTCTACAAGTACTTCTGGACCAGTAGAGCCAACCTTCAGCCTTTGAGCTTCTAAGTTCTAGTTTCTGATAACTGTGCTATGAAAATATGTATGCCCAACTGAAAGTTTATTCGTAGAACCATAAAAGCAAATTTTTAACTGAAGCTTTGTGCTTGTTAAAGGTGAGCTTCTTTCAGCTCTTTATTTGCACTTTGTCTTCAAGTCAAAAACAATGGACACCATTGACCTAGAGATAGTTTATAGTTTAAGACTGAGTGAGCAGAATTTAAACTAGAAAGGCAAACATAATTAGAGAAATTTCCAAATTCCAACACTGGATTTTGTGGCTAACCATCAGCAATCTACAATAAAGTGCAACCTTGTGCAGCATAGATACACATTTAATTGGGATAAGGCTGTAGAAGAATATGCGGCAATTGCCTGTGACCACTCAAGACAGTATTTCTGAATTCAAAATATCAAAGACTGGAACACGAAAGCAGAAACCAAATCAATTGCTCATTTTAATAAATTAAAATATGGTAAGTGCCTATTAGTACATTAATTAATCTAACCTAATTACTACATCTTTTGGGTCAATTTTAATTTATATTTTGTGTTCTTATAGATATGTACCATCAAAACTCCGAGGTTTGAGCTAATATTCTAAGTAGTAAAGATACTAGAGCACCTACTTCCTTTGTTTCACACAACCATATAACTTTTTTTCTAAACCAGAGAAGTTGCTAATAATCACGTTGAATTTCTGGGACAAATTCTGGTATTTAATGAATAGTTGTGAAGAAAATAAACCCCAGGAAATTTCAATTATCAGTAAATCCTCCAGAAGACAAATGTCATTAAACACCATAATCAAAAGAACTGTCAATCAGCTAAGACTTCACTCTCCACAGAAATCGGCAATGCCTCAACATGCCACAGCCACTTCAACTGAGTTCTTACCAAGCAATTAAAATTACATAAAATGTCAGATGTCTACATAAAAATGAATTCAAATGAATCCTGAAAATATCATAATAAACAACTCTAACATGGATGGCAAGCAAGTTGTTAGATAATTATCATAGTCAAACAGTAGCCAAGTGAACAAAATGTGGGATTAATTTCAATGTGATATTAAGCTATAGTCAGTACTCAATAACGTTTCTGTATAGAAACGATACAGAGCACTAAACAAAAATCACTATGAAAAAGAAAACTAGAAAGCAGATGAGAGTTGGGCCTGACTTTTCATAAATGAAGTTTTCAAGTTAACTTTTAGAAACAGAAAGTATTGCTTAAATATAAGCAGTAAGTTTTCTATAATCAAGGACAAGAGACTTAGGCTTTAGGTACATGCTATTTACTCTTGCAACTGTAGGTTGCCTTGCAGATTTCTACTGCTTCCTGCATCAGACCTAGCAATCATACAAGACAAACCAATTCAGGGAGGCAAAACTAAAATAAACCTCAAATTCCCTAACCCCCCCAACCCGCTCCAGGAAATGTTGCTATTAGATTCACTCAGTGAGCAGACTCCGGCAGCTACACAGTTACGTAAGGGACAGACACAGTTTCCAACGCAAGGGAAAAGGTGAGAACACGGGCCCTGGGATGGGGAAAGCATGACCATCTTTTTCAACAGCCTGGAACTCTAGTTCTTATTCACCTGTAGTGAAAGAATACCCACTGTATTAGAAAAAAAATACAATGAAACAGAAATACCTCTAAGATATCTGTAATCGTCCTGAACTGCTGGATCACCAAAAAACATTTTTATGCTTAGTCTACTATGTCACACTTCCTACACTGAGCCAGTTTATTTTGTAATGATACTTTAAAATCCTTAAATAAAATAAATGTGAAGCTCCTGTTATTCTGAGGGTGTATACTCCCTCCAGGCCAAAGTGGTTTTAGATCAAATTTAGTTGTTCCATCAAGTTTTTTTAAACACTTCTTTCCAATTCTCAATTTTATTAATATCTGTAAATTGTAGAGTCTGTGAAAAGTGCAAACTGGGTCAATCTTGGAAGACCAGTTAAAATACAATATGATGGTAACATGGATGCTGTTTGTCATACAGCCTGAACGCTACCTTCAGCTGCACATTTATTTTATGAAATACTTACTTTTACACCTGCCTTATCAAATCAGTTATTCAACAAATAAAATGAAATCAACCAATTTTAGTGAGAACATGTAACTATCTTTTCCTTTTTTAAAAGTTCTACACAGAGCTGAAGGGACTCTGATCATAGAGGCTGGACTGAGGGCTGGGAAGGAAAACAAACAAACAAACAAACAAACAAAAAAACCAGGATAGACAATGATAGAGGGGAGACTATGGTTAGCAAGGCAAAGGGAGCAGAGAAAAAAAAAATGATCTTATAAAGGATAGAAGTTAAACTTAAAGCCAGGGGAGAAATACTGTGAATCAGTACGAAGAGATACGGGGGCACAGAAAGGATCAACTAGTGACCTAGAGCAGGGGGGCTCAGCAGAGGCTAACCAAGGAAACTGGTGTTGGAAGCAGCGACGACAGATGACAGTAGTCTGGCATTTCTCATCTGCTGAGTGTTAGCTTTCTTAACCTTAAATATGCTCATTTAGTGCAGTTTGTGTGAAATTTCTATACACAATCACAAATTTGGCAATACCGATTTGAGCCTCTCACCACTTCCACTGGAAATAAAGTACATAGCCTTCAAAACAAATTTAAAAGCAGTATCTAAATGAAGAAAATGGTAAGAAGCCCAAGGGAAGAAAAAAACCTGCAAACCTAACCATCAAATAAGTTTAGAATGAATCGTCAATTACTTCCAGTGTCAATCTCTCCTAGGTGAGCAAAATCTACCAAGAAGTTTCACTGAAGTAGAGGTTCAGCAGCACTTCTTATAAGGAGAAAGTAATATGCTATGGCTATCCTCAATTTTTTCCCCATGTACACACATTCCTCCCTATATCCATCTCTAACTTTAGATTCTTGGAAAGAGATGTTTTAGGAAGATGCCTTTGAAGATGTTTATTTCATGATTTATCAAGATAGTATCAGATTCCCTTAAGTATTTTCACTTTGCACAGACCACACTAGAAAAACAAATGTTGAAAAATATTACCAAGAAGAGGAAACAAAAAATAATCACACTAAGCAAAACACAATGCTTCACACCTGTGAGACCACAGCATTAAGATTAAGTTTGCAGATGATACCAAGTTGGGTGGAAGTGTTGATCTGCTGGAGGGTAGGAAGGCCCTACAGAGAGACCTGGACAGGCTGGATCGATGGCCTGAGGCCAACTGCATGAGGTTCAACAAGGCTCAGTGCCGAGCCCTGCACCTTGGTCACAACAACCCCATGCAACGCTACAGGCTTGGAGAAGAGTGACTGCAAAGCTGCCTGGCTGAAAAGGACCTGGGGCTGTTGGTTGACAGCTGCCTGAACATGAGCCAGCAGTGTGCTCAGGTGGCCAAGAGGGCCAATGGCATCCTGGCTTGTATCAGGAACAGCGTGGCCAGCACGACCAGGGAGGTGATCGTGCCCCTGTACTCAGCACTGGTGAGGCCCCACCTCAAATACTGTGTTCAGTTTTGGGCCCCTCACTACAAGAAGGACATCGAGGTGCTGGAGCGTGTCCAGAGAAGGGCAACGAAGCTGGTGAAGGGTCTAGAGCACAAGTCTTATGAGGAGAGGCTCAGGCTGCTGGGGCTGTTTGGTTTGGAGAAGAGGAGGCTGAGGGGAGACCTTATTGCTCTCTACAACTACCTGAAAGGAGGCTGTAGCGACGGGGGTTTCAGTCTCCTCTCCCAAGTAACAAGTGATAGGATGAGAGGAAACGGCCTCAAGCTGTGCCAGGGGAGGTTTAGTTTGGATATTAGGAAAAACTTCTTCACTGAAAGGGCAGTCAGGCACTGGAACAGGCTGCCCAGGGAAGTGGTTGAGTCTCCATCCCGGGAGGTATTTAAAAGACGGGTAGACGTGGTGCTTAGGGACATGGTTTAGTGGTGGACTTGGCAGTGCTAGGTTAACGGTTGGACTTGATGATCTTAGGGGTCTTTTCCAACCTAAATGATTCTATGATTAATTTTAAAAGGAAAATACTTTTCTTGTTTAGGCTTCAAAATTAAGTTCTGTGAAAAGGTTCAGAACCTGAACATTGGCACCTAAGTTTTAAATAACACTTAAATGCTTGTATAATTTTATTTATTTAGTGCAAGCTATTTGAAGTTTTCACTGCCTGGGTATTGCATGATACGGGAACAATTGGTTAGCAGAATGTAGAATTGACTACCTTTTCTTTGGTTCACTTGAAGCAGAGTGCTATTAGCAATAATGGAGGAATTGCTATACTAATCTCAGGGACTTGCAACAAAAGAAATTACTTTTTGATGAATACTTATGATTTAAATCAGAAAATATCTAACATGAAATAATGTCTAGATAAACCAAAAATTAAAACGAGAACGTGGTCTCTCACCTTGCCAAAATCACTTTTCCCTCTCTCTGTCACCTATGCATTGATCTGAAATTTTACCTCAATATAATGTAAAAAGTACTACAAAATCAGATATACTTCAGCCTCAGGAAATAACCATTAGCAACTAAGAGTTCTACACAAAGTTCCTCTGGAAGTCCCACTAATGCAACTAGAAGTTCATATTCTGGGATCTGGCTATCGTAAGTCAGAAATTACTATCATTTTCCATTAGATAGAGATGTGATGGTAACATAAGTGTTCTGTCTGCCAGGCTCTTATTAGAAGAATTTTAAATTACCCATTCAGTCAGTGAATGAAAACAGTAAGTAGAGTGATACAGAAAATCCATTAGCTCTCTTTCTCCTGTATGTGTGCCTGTATAGCTGGTTGGGTACAAAAGTTTGTTATTTTAGAGGCACTCCTTTCAAACCAACCTTGCTATTTCTTCTCGGTGAGCAGTCCAGTCACGAATGTAGTCTTCCTGTTCCTTTATTCTGTGCTTGAATGTATTGCTACTTTGAGCTGCTGTCCCAGTGCTCTGCAGTCGCGTGGTTTTCAGGGCTGGAGAGGTACGTAGACGGGTATGTTTAGGGGAATTACGGTTTGATCCAAATTCATCTTCTGAGGTGGAAGCATAATCTGTAGGAAAGCGCCTCCATCTTGCACTTACTAAATTAGTTTAATTATTAAAAAAGAATTATTATTGCATCTTTAATAGGAAAAAACAATATTATTTCAGTAACATCACAAAAATACACAACTATTCATTATCAATCCCCAGATACCTCACAGAAGGTTTATTTACTACATCTTAAAAAGAAAGCTACAAAATTTGTGTTAAATAATAAATATTAATAAAAACATAAAATGGATGCTCTTTGTATAATGATGAGTGAAATAAGATGTAAAAGCCAGTCAAGCAAACTGTATTACAAAACAAGGGCCCAATTCATTAACATTTAAGTATATAGTCAGATTGCACTTTTTCTGCAGATTTTTTCCCAAGTTTCATTCAAGGTTTACGTGATACACAAAAAAATGAAGAGACATGAAGGAAGGATGGAGCTGGCACCAAGCCTGGAATGCATGCTTACATAAGGAAAGCATAAAAATCCTAGATGATGCATTATGTATTTAGTACAGAAAAAAAAAATGGTAAAATTAATACCGTGTTATAAAAATCAGCAGCACATCTACATAAACAGCAGCCTCAGAGCAAAAAACATACAGTCTCACATGTAGCACATAAAGCGTACGCAGTCATGTAGCTGAAGACAGCCTGAAGTATAAGAGAACTGAAACTAAGTAGGAGGCTCTCATCCCCCTCTGAATTACTAAAGTCTAGAAAATGCATTTCAGATACGCTATCCTCAAACATTCTGAGCAGGAAGAGATATCACTAAGTGTAAAGGAATGCTCATCACGACAACCTGCTAAATTCTTGCAGGGAATTTAGTCCCCCAAACTCACTGACATTCATGAGGCTCTATAATTACTGCAGAAATTTTAAAACGTGTGTGATCACCTCTTGGTAATTTAAAAATAATAGGTTGAAGTAATGCATATTGTTTTTAGTAAAAGAAAAATGCAAGAAGTAATAATGATTTCTCCTGAAACATTTAAAAAAACACTACAAATGAAGTACACATCAATATGAATTTAAGTAACAAATACTGAAAGTAATTTTTAGTTGAGAAAAGACTTGTGTAATGCTCTCAAAGATTACAGGATGTAGGATATGACATTGGTGTATAAGCTTACATCCCTTCCCTCATATAAATAATCCAGTTTTAATTGCTGAAAAAATAATGCTTCTGTAATTTTTTTCAGGTTTAAATGTGGGCTTCAAATCATGTCCAGTTCTACTAGTTTTTTTGAATATTCTAACTTTATTGAAGAAAATAAAAAAGTCTCTCCAGTCACTTATTGTTCTCTTTTTAGAGGTTTCAAACTTGTTTTGATCTTAGGGAAGTAGAACATAAGCAGAAAAAGCACATTTCCCCACCAATAGCATGCAAGCAATGAGTGACCAGCGTCCGAAGAGCTTTATGAGTTGGGCCCACATTTTATCATCAAATTTTGTTCAAATTCTTTGTCCCAGTTCAAATTATATGCATCAAAATAAATATAAAATTTATCTTAAAATCTCTCAAGTGAGCTAGTCCAGCAACTCAGCACTGTACAATGAGCATATGTAATCATATATTTAAAAACTAAAAATTGAATGAGAAGTGAAATATCAGAAACAGATTTGATTTCTAGTACTCTACCACTGTAAGTTTCAACATCAGGATCTGGGTCTGGGAGAAGCTTGGATTTCTCTGTGTACAAAATAGTGTTTTATCATGTTAATTCGTATTAAAACATTCAGATTAGAAGCATTTGCTTAAATATAATGTATTGATGAGATTAGTCTTAGGTCCTCTTTTCCACCCACACTTTTTAGGAAAAGATTCTTAAATTATACACTCAATCAAAAATACTGAATTTTGTAAAAGCTTAAACATTTCAGAGATACTAACTGAAATTACATCAATAACAATTGTCTACATAGTACCATAAAACCCCTCTAACATTTAAGACCATTAAATTTTAAGGTCTTAAAATGTTGTTTATTGATAGATTATCAATGGGTTTCTCATTAATATGGGAAAAAGTTATTGTAGTCTTAACAGTAAAAATCTCAAAGTTGTATGATTCATGACAAGCAATATCCAAGCATGTTTCCCATTAAGGTAGCCATACCTTTGCATATATATATGCTTTTTTTTTTAATATATAAATTATGCAGTCCCAAAATGCCATTGTAGTTTGTGTAGATTTCTGAAAGCTATCGTGCAATTAGTTATCTCAGACACCAAAGACTGTGAATATCAGTACCAATAACTAGAAAATCCTCCAAAACCCTGGCTAAAATAATCAGCAGACAAACCTAATTTGGTGACTATTTTGCGAAAGGTATAATGTGTTCACAACACTTCAAGCTGGCAAGTTTAATAATTTGGACACCATAATCTCACTTCTAAGATCTGAGGACAGACTTTATTTAGCATATCCCTTATAAAATACTCTACTTGCATTGATGCAATGCCTTCTCAAGGTTCATCCATTTCAAAGATCCTGAAATTTGGTGCTCAGTAGTGCAATAATACTAAAGTGCAGTTAATAAGGGTTGTTTTCTCTCCATGCGCAAAACTTTCCCCCCCCCCCCCCCCCCAGAGATACCTCAACAGCTTTGATCAACCTATCTGCTAGTTATTTGCAATGCCAGCTAGGTCAGCAAGCCGGCAGAGCTGCCGAACACAACTAATTGCTCAAGGTCTCTCTCTTCTGACTCAATGCTTAGTTTTACAGTTGCATCTTAGCACTTTTGCACTAGGTCTGATCCTGTTGTTTGTTTTCCCAATACATAGCTCCTTCTGTAACATTATCTTCAATTTTCCTCCGCAATTGTGAAAAAAAGGTCTTTGCTCTTCTCTGTTCTTATTGATAACACTCTACTGTTTGATGATTCAGTGCCTTGATTAAATCTTTCATTGCTTGTGCTATAAAATTACTAATTCTACTTCACATGTCTTCACAGTGTTGTCAGTTATCAAGCCTGCTACCACAGAAACACCCTGGTAATTACTTTAATGCTGGTAATTCTCATCCAAGACATTCCATTTATCTGCTTGCCGTTTCATTTAAAAGTAAGCAATACTTAATTGTATCAAGGACTAAAAAAGATTCTTGAAATTATGGACTTGCTGACAGCTCTGACAATTTTAATGCTATTATGTTGCAATTCATCCACAAGAAGTACAAGACAATAAAAAAAATCCAGTGACTACATCTTTTTTTGCCCCCTTTTTACAGGCATGTATGTCTGAACATTCAAAAAGATTTGGGAAATGCAGAAATAATTGTCTCTTTGGTACACTGGATTTAAGAAGCAAGATTCTGCTGCCAATGTTTAGTGATCTACAATGAGGTAGTGTTAACTGAACTCTGATGAGAAGCCCCATGGAACATTTTTAACACTTTGATAGCAGCCAGTCTTCTGGTACAAGAAAAAAAAAAAAACCCAAACCCTATATTGGTAATGATCATTCATTTTCCAGTCTTTCTAGGTCCAGGAAGAGAAGAAAATACATCACTGTTATGCCTTGATTAAATGTTCCTGAAGTAAAACACATTAAAACAGTGGAGGCACTTCTGTCAGGCACTTCATTAGTAATTTCCAAAAGTGCCAAAATTAAGTGAATTGTTGACTTTCTAGAACCAAAATTAAATTCAGGAATTACATGCTTTGGATTGAAAAGCTTCTGCTACATTCCATCTTTATATATTGCATACAAGTAACACAGTCTATTCAAAGATTTTTTAAATATGTTTCTCTAAGGATAAAATAATAATATTATTAATAATAACTTGATGTGTTGGGTAGTTATTAGCATCATTTTATAAGATGCTAATGGGAAAATCGGGATGTACCGAGTAGTGGCCTATATGTAACAGGAGATAGAGATACATATACACTTCTACATATACTAGAAGATTACATCACTTTTAAAGGAATTCAGATTTTCCTAAAGAATACTCTAAATAGTCCAGTAAAAAAATTATACAATAAGCTTACTGATATACAGACAAAATCCAGAACTCCAAATCCTAAACAGTCGTAATAATATGCTTTACTTACATAGACTTGATTGATTTATTAAGCCATGCTTCTGTTTTGAAAATATCTGACTGCTTTATTAATTACTTTCAGATTTTCGCCTTTACAGTGATACAGGCTTCTCCCTGATTGTGATATATAAACTGATAAAGCTTTTTATGACAGAAGCTATTTCTACTGTAGATTTTTCTAACAACAGTCTTTTTAAAATACCTAGCTTATTATGTTGGGGTGGCTCATGGGAAGATGGCATCTTTTCTCTCTTGAAAACAGAGTACTTTATACAAGCTACAGTAAACTTCGACTGTGTAATGGAGGTAAAAGAAACGAACATTAAACGAAGATGACTGTGACAGCCTAGTAGACTGGGAAGAGAAAGATACACCCACTCCCCTGAAGAGAAGCATCAAACCACTTCAATGCAACAACCTGGGAAAAGTTTAGGAAGCATGCAATAGTTCACACAGACACAGAACTCAAAATCCATATACAGTTTTGTCAAAAACACAAGGAGCAGCAAAGTGACAAGTAACATCTGGGGTTTCCCTTTTCAAAAATCAGCATTATCACAATGTGAACTAGTGTTAATTATTAAAGTAAATATATAGAAGCAATCTTAACTGACACTCTTCCCTGACCTAGTGTTGCCACCTTTCAGGCTGCACACATCGATTTACAACTTTGATTAAAATTGAAAACATGCTACTTTTCCAATGATATCTTACAGGGAAAGACTGAGTTTTTCTCTGAAGTTTCACCTTTTTTTTGTATCTTTGTAGACACCTGTTATAATATTAAACAGATTCAACTTTATCGTTCAGTGAACACCTCATTTGTGTCTCTACGGAAATTTCTATTCAGCTAATAATTGACACAGCCAAAAGCTACCTGTCTGGGGAATAACCACTGCTTAGAATCCCAAGAAGGTACATTTATGACATATAAGCAACAAAAAGCCAGTAGGCCTGTGGGAAATCTAAGTATCACAGATGTTTATATCAACTCTGAATGGGATACAGTAAAGGAGAACATAATCTTAGTGGCAACACACAACACTGGAAGCTATTCTATTTACTTTTTTCTTAGATTGCAGATTGGCTTCAAATAAGGTCAAGCTGGTAGTACGCCAATTCAAAAAGCAAGAGGACATCAATTTTAGATATTCATTCCACATGAAAGTTGACTTCTTTAGAATTATGACATTTTAATTTTGATTTAATATCGCTGTTGGAAGAAAACTAGCAGCCTTTCACACTGCTTGCACTTAAAGTGTTATGTTAACTTCTAACAGAATAGTAGGTTAAAATTAATCAATTGTATATTTTTCCTTCCATACATAAGATAATATTATAGTAAAGTAACTACCACACAAAAGAAGATCAACATGATTTGGAAATAATGATGAAATCATAAATTGTCATGATTTGGAACAGAGAACAGCAACTGCTCCAAGGCAAGGCAAACATTTTAATATCAATTACTTAACTTTATGATATTTAGTTAGGTAGTGTTTGTGTTTAATTTTTCCATTTGTTACTTCACTGTTATTATTCTTACCAAACAAATCTCACTTTTGTAGTTCTGGAAGTTGATCTTAAATTATAAATATAATTATTCTACAGATGCTCAGGGTACACCTCAGGTAACGCTTGTGTTCAGCATATTTACAAGCCTACCTTACGAATAAATATTGTATCTTCCATGTAGTAAAAAGTGCTGCTGACCTTCTGAACTTCTACTACTATGACTTGAGCGAAGATATCTCTGCTCTGTTTTTGTACTAATGCAAATCAGTGCTGCCACAGCTGAATGCCTCAATGCAATTCTGTTACTGGTGTCAAGTTAAAAAAATATCCAAAGAGTTAAAGGATTACAATTTCTTGTCTTTAGGATTTTAAGTGAGAAACATCGACAAGTCCTGCCAAGGAAGCCTCTTACTCTAAAGAGAAAGACTGCATCAACTAAAACTCAGCAAATGTTTCGTAAGAACTGTTCCTTAAAAAAAAAAAAAAACCAAACAAAAAAACCCAAAACCAAACAATTCCACATATGAGAAACATCTAGTATTATATAAGACTAGTTCAAATAATCTCACATACCTGAGGGAGAATTATGAGCTGAAGCCAAAGACTTGGATTTTGAATCTGAAAGTCGAGAAATGCTATTGGCTCGAGTTCTAGCAGAAACTTTACTGCTATCTCCTGCTGACGTTAACCTTGCACCACTTCTGATAATAGCTTCTGGGGTACGAGATGAGGCAGTGCTTCTAGTTATTGTTGCTTCAGAATCACTACGTGCTGATAAAGAGCCAAGTCGAGTTCTGCGAGGTTGAGCAAGTAAGTCTATTCTGGAAATACTTCTCCTCCCTGATGGAGGCTTTGACGTAGAACTTGTAGTGGACACTTCGGAAGCCACTGAAGCCTTATCGGCATCAGCTAGCTCACTATCTGAGGCTTCACCAAGCCGCGCTCTGCGCAAGAGAGAAGTCCTTGTAGGACGAGGTCTTGGAAGAGTGGTAGATTTACTAGATTGCCCAAGTGCAACAGGAGACGTTTTTGATTTAGCCGACTTTCCTTCCATTTTGGAATGTAGAAGTTCATCTGCTGAGGCAAAAGGAACTCTTCCATGTGATTTGCCAGAGTAGGTTTCCTGGTCAGATGATAAGATATCAGAAATGGCAGAATGAGGTACGCTAGATGTCTGGTCATCATCTGTCAAATCTACTGATGGTTGTCTCATTCTTCCACTGGACTGCACAGTTTTGCGAGCATCAGCTCTAGACCCACCATCTGAAGATCGACTTTTAGTTTTCTTTTCCATCTTTTCTCTGGCACTTGTTGCAGAAGATTTTAAAACATCCTTTGAAGGGGAACCAGAGGAACATCTGTCTTTATATAAGGTTGTAAAGCTCTTCCGCTTCTGTGTGGATTTTCTTTCACTGTCACCAGTAACGAGACTGATTGTGCTGGCTGTATCTACATCTGATTCTGGTGATATTGAATTATCTCTGTTATAGCTAGGAGTCTCAGGACCTTCATCAGTTTTATTTTCTTCACGCAATTTAGCTTCAAGGAAAGCCATTACAGCTTCTGTGTCTTTTAAAATGAGTGTTGTATCTAGACTGGAATCAGTGTCCACTGAATCACTTCTGTCACGTATCCTGTTTGCAGATGCTAGAGGGGCAGCAGATCCACTTTGCTTATTAATGTGAGGAATAAGTTCTATAGGTATATTTGTGCTAGGCTTATCTATAGTAAAGCTACCTTGCCTCACTAATGGTTTTGAAGATTCCTTTTTTTCTCCTCCAGATGCTTTAGGACTTTGTCCTTTAATAGTTTCCTCATTTTTTCTTCTCTTTCCCTCACTCTGTGCCAACTTTATTTCTGCTTTATCTGTAACAAGTCCAGGAGCTTTGTCTTGATTATCCAAAGTTTTGGGTGACATAGCAATCTCCTCCCTACCCTTCTCAACCTGGTTTGCAGCAGGTTTTGTAGAGGATAATTTTGTGGGTGTCCAGTGTCCTTGCTCTTTTCTTTCTTGTTGAATTTTTGCTAAAGCTTGTTTCACCACAGAAGCTTCTCTGCCAGTTTCGACTCTCTCTTTACTGGAAGAGCTGGGGAAAGAAAAAACTTTGTCTCCAGTAGCTTTGGGTGAAAGACCATTCATCGTTCTGCTTGACCTAGCTATACTTCTGCTGTCAGCATCTGAGGCACGAGCTGGAGTTTCTTTCTCCTGAAGTTCAGTGTCTTGCTTTTCACCTATTTCTGATCTCTGATGAGATGTAGGTTTTGCTTTTGAGCTTTCATTCACTTTCTCCTCTTTGGGAAGCTGCGGAAGTGTCCTTCTCTTCCGCTCACCTTGGCTGGTCATAGAAGCAGCTGAACCAGTGCTTCTAACGGAAATACCAGACTCACTGATGTCTGCGTCTAAAAATGAAAAAGAAAAAAGTATCTGAGAAGTCATTCAATAGCAAGGTAAATAGAAACATTACATTCTTAAGACTACGTAAGACTACTAAAAAACCATGAAACAGAACTGAAAAAAGTCATTAGTCCATTACTCTGTTCTATGGCAGGATCAATTATACTTAGACAAATATACGTTTAAAAACATTTAACAAGTTCTTAAAAATCTCAATTGATGGAGATTTGACTATCCCTATAAGCTATTTGGATAGATAACTCTTAAAATAATTTTCTTATTCTTTAACATGAGCTGGACTTTCTCCAGTTTAGCCCATTACTGCTTGTCCTATTCTCATTAGGCATCATTTCCTCTTTACAGGAACGGGCGGAAACACTCCTCTTATTACAGAGTGGAAACTACGTTTGTGAATTACATTAACTACCAAACTATAGTAACTTGTACATAACTAGCTATATTATTTCATTTCACTGTTGCAATACATTTTGTAATAAAACCAGAACAAAATAATGTGCTAATGTAATTTAGAACAGCTATCTCCTGATTAAAGAGATTACATATATCAAAAAAATATTACTGTATTACTAGAGGTTTAATGTTAAGAGTGTCATACAAAAGAACAGTTCATTCTACACAATGCATGTGTCTATGACAGCAATGTCTAAAAGGTTGCAGTGGAATTACTGCAATGAACCATTTCTGGTTTATCACAGAGATGTGATCATGACAGAAAACGCCATCTTCCAAAAGCGTACTTTCTAAAACTAGCATATTGCAGGAAAATGGAAGGAGTCATTTCAGATGCAGGGTAAGAGTGCAAAGACAGAGCAACATCCTTTCCTCCTGCTCTGCTACAGACAGGCAGAATTTCTTCCCAAACATGGATAATTTTGGTTGTGATTGAACAATCGTCTGTTTGTGCAGCATCTTGGGCTAACTACTACCTTGCTGACACTCTGCGACTGTGTACTGGGAAAGGGAACACTTCATGAACATTTGTGTCACTCTTGCAGAGGGACTATGGCATTTTTTCCTGCTTCATTGTAATTTCAGTGTATATGTTCCATAATATGGGCTAGGATCGCTCTCATATAAAAAGGAAAGTTTTCGTAGATACAAGAATTTGAGCTACATGAGTCATGTTCCCCCTGAAATCAAACTCTTTTAGCCAGCTGTGTACAGTGGGACTGTATGAATGTAAAGTTTTTATGCTCCTACAGTAGGTTAAAATAGGTACTCAACAAGTCACTGTTATATCAGCACACCATTACAACAGGGAGTGGAATGCAAGTCTTGCATTCCTAAACACGTTCAGCACCAGATTTCAAAGCCACTGAACAGAGTAAGATCCCCCTCCTTCCTCCCTACTTGCCTGTTCCACAGCTCAAGGTCTTGTCTCACCAAGGGGCTACAGCCTCTCCCTGTGAGACCTGCCCTCAAGGAAGAGGCTGCAGGGCTGGGAGACACTCTTTCAGCAGTATTGAAAAGCCCTACTCATGAAGAAAGACCTTACTATGGTTGAGAACACCAAAAGAATGCTTTTAGGCCAAACAAGACACTGTAGTATAGAAATATATAGAAAATGTATAAAAAGCATCAAAAGAATGCAGTACTACTGTGAAAGCACTTTCATTGAATTCTTAGTGGATATAGAATGCTCTTCAGGCAGAAAAATAGGGCCATCCCATGAACTGTTGCAAGGAATAATTGATGCTGAATACCCCCATTTTAGAAACCAAACTTTATTTTTCCACAGTGATGACTGTTCCTTCCTTGCCCATTTAACAAACATAGCAGTTGTGCTGTCAGAAACAAGCCTTTATTACTCAGAGATAATATGATTTGCTCTGACTTCGAATATTTGGATAGAAAAATAATTCTTTTTGCAAGTTCATTTGGCGGTTGTTGCAATATAATGTGACATATTTACTAACACACATCTGTCAATTCACTTTTCACCAGGAGAAATCTATAAACGACTGCTCTGCAAACCCTCTCGGGATCTTTCTATCAAGGCTTGCCACCAACATTCGTTATTCTAGGAATAGAAACTGGAGTGTAGGTCTTCCCTCTGCAAGAATTCTCTAAGCACTTAATTGAGTATCAACAATCATGCTGTATGTATACAATTGTACATATTGTACAATTGTACACATCTGCTACTTTCTATCTGAGCTCTCCAATCTTTCTTTTCTCTTAGCACAGTGTCAGACCTTTGATGATGAATGCAAAATGACTCACACTTTTTTTGGTGTAATCCGTGTTAGGACAATCATTTGAGAAGCAGGAGGTATCTGTGAAATCTAAGCAAGGTTTTCTAATTCCTGGACTATTTTTCTTGCAAATTATAAAAAAATTGGAGGTTCAATGAAAATCAATATGATTGCTATCTGTGAAGATTAACTTCTCTCAGTCATACCTACCAGATCAAATCTTTTACATATATTTAGGCATGTAACTTGCTTCTTGGTGAATTTCAAGCAGTCTTTAGTAGAAGAAAGGTGTGGAGTTGTTCAGCACCATCTTTGGCTATATACATGTTATATGAAGTTTAACTACTAAGATTTCTAAAGAAAATACAAGCATCTAAGCCAACAAGACAGATGTTGTGAACTGGTCTTTAGACATACATATCAAATTGTATTTTCATTACATTTTTGGTGCTTGAATGCTTTCTGGATTTCTCCTTAAGTATTTTAGAATTCTTGCAGTATGGTATGCACTATGCAGTAGTTGCTTCACTTAAATCATAAAGTTCTTATAATGGTAAAAGAAGCATTCATCTCTCTGAAGAAGATTCTAGTTAGTGTCCCATCTGAAAGTGACAATTTACAACAATACAAAAAAACAAAAGACCACCAAACCCCCTGATTAACCACCCAAAGAACCAGTCTCAAGAGCTATGATTTTAAGTGCCCTGTATGTATACCTGATACTCCCAAGTAGTGCAAAATTTGCTCTTTTTTTCCATTATTCTATGTACAAGTTATATCAGATAATTTAATTTTTCCCCTTTCCATCTCCTTTGAGTTTTAGTATCCTATGCCAAGTTCAACTGCTATGAGGGGTGGAAAAGCTACTATAGAAGCAGCAGTTGCTGGTAAGAATTCTTCCATGCATTGATACAAAAGTTTGCATTACGCAACATCAAAAGCAGAATTTCTTTGTAAACTTTCCAACTTCATAGTCTCATTTTACTTTTTGGGGATGTAATTTATTGCTTGCTTTAATAAATGGCCTCACCTTCTACGATTTTAAAACCATGTGAACGTACTTCAAAAAGTAAGTTATCAGAAATAGAACTATATTTGATGAACCAGTTAATTAAACATGTTTACATATACTTTCATCTGCTGAATACAAACCTGAATAGAAATTCAGTTACTAATCAATACATAACAGCAGCTTCATTTTGGAAGAAATTCCCAATAATATTTTTTTTTTTTTAAAAAGTTGTCAAGTTATTTATTCAACTTTAGAATTAAAAGTCATATTCTTTCTCTTCCTTTTATTGTGCCAGAATAATACACAGAATTAAAAGCTAACTCTTTTGTGAAGAAGCTAACTGGCTTTTTTCCAGTAAAGAATAAATTGTACAGGTAAAATCTCAAGAACAAGTATCTGAATTAATTTATTAGTGTTATCTGAAATCTGAGGGCGGTCAAATAAATCTATCACAAATCCACTTAGGAAATGCATATATTAGTTCCAACTCAGTTAAGGTGTTGTAGAAGAAATAGAGGTAATTTGAAAGAAAAAAAAATAACTCTCGACGATGGGATTCAAGATTGAGCAGTTCAGACAATGGTTCAGTTCATGTAATCTGGGCCAGGAACAACGGGAGTTATCTAAACTTAATAAGAAACCTAAAATTTGGGCAGAAAAATATGTACCATATCACTACTGGGTTTTTGCCTCCCCTTTTTTTAATATGTCGTGGAATAGATAAATACTTTAGAGGAATCTCTGTCACTACCCTTTTAGACTGGTTTGAGGACCCAAGGTGCTGGTGGGGGGAAAAACAGCGAAAAACCAAAGAACTTAGTAATATGCATTTTTTTTTCTGCAGAAGGCCTGACTGCTGGGCAGAGTGCTGGGACCAGGTTTGCAGTCTAAGCAGGGAGAGAATCACAGGGTTCCACTCTGAAAGCAGTAAAGACTTGGTTTTATCAATTGACAATGCAGTCTTTTGAGAGACTAACTTATCGGTCAAAGATGTAGCTTGCTCTGAAATTGTAACAGACATGGATTCTTAAAAATCTGAAGAAAGCCAGCAGCTATAACAAAAAAAGTAGAGAACACACATTACACTTGTGAATGTAACTTTTGGGGAAATAAACAAAACCCTAAAAAGATGCTCAAAACTATAGAAAAAATAATTCATTCTACTCACCAGTGTCTAACAAGAGGTTATTGGACATGTTCTCTAGATAGTAGTATGTCTTCAGAAGTGGTGTACACAGAAAAGCATTTCTACTTCTAAAACACATTTTTTCCCCTAATCTTTTAAACTTTGTTTTGATGCTGAAAATTTCGAAGTCAATATGAGGAAATGCTGGAATTGCAGGACAAAAACATACCTCAAGTAGTAGACAGATAATTAGTTACTTCTTGATCACTAAACAGCGTATCACTTTCAGAATACGAAGCATTCATTAACATGACATCCCTTTGTAGTTACCAGTCAATTTTGTAATTAAGACATACAGTAACTCCACCTCAATACACAAGTATCAGCATAAAAATTACACTAGAATTCTGTGTCAAATCATCATCTCTAAGGTGAAATTGAGAGGAAGAAAACAGCAGAGAAGTAGTAAAGTAAGGTAAGCAACTTCATTATAGTCAAGAGTGTAGATCTTAAAGAACAAAGCATTTAAAATAAGAAATGCAAATAGTTTAACTAAGGAGAGACATAGCCTGAACATCTGGCACTCACAAGAAAGGGAGATAAAAGTTGTTCATTGTTGAGGAGAAGGTTTCTGTGGCTTTCAAGAAACATGGAAGGTTTTCTATGTTTCCAAGATAAGGAAGTATACTATGCTTCAGCTGAATAATAACTGAATAATGAAATCTCAGGTTGGACTGTTTAACAATCAATCCATTAAAGTCCAATTTGGGGCTAGTACTGAGAAAGACGTAGGGAAAGAAACATACTATGCAAACCAACTCAAACTGCATTCAAGTGAAAGTTTCTTTAATATTAAACAGTTTTTATATTTTTTGTTTTAGTAACATTCAGTTTAATATTGGCACTCATCTGCCATGCCAAACAACACTATTGTTGACCTCGTTTTTATGCTGTTTCTTCTCAATGACAAGAAAGAATTTCAGGTGAAGATGAGGTACTAAGAGTAAGAAAGCTGCTTATGTAGGTACATAATCACTCTCTTCTCCCTTTCATAGGTTTCTTTAGCAGAAATTATGACAAGAACAGCATTTAATACCATTTTCTAATGGAGCAGGCACAGATGACTCCAATCTGATGTCATCTTGGTCATGACGCGTGTGATTAGCAGCCAAACTGGCCCATTGTGATACCCAACGTTTACTTCCAGGAGCAGTAGAACCTTCCTAAGGAAGAAAAAAAGCAGAAAAAAAATTAAAACTGATAAAAAGCATGTCCTCTTTCCAGGTTTTTCCTGAACAGATATGTCAGACACTACTTTCCTGGAGGAAGTTGAAAAAGGAGTTTACCTCAATAAATTTTAGAGTTACCAGCTCTAGAATGGCAAACAAACAAACAAACAAAATCTATATAGTTGCAGAACTAGTACAAAATAAACAGCATTTCCTAGTGCAGTGAACTTTTAAAGATCAGAACCTACGTAAGATATATTAGAACATGTGCTAGTTTTAAAACCAGGTTATTTCAGTCCTCAGCTCAGAAGAGCAGGGAAAAAAACATGAGGTGTGGGGGTGTGTGTGTTCAAAAATTAAAAACGTGCTTCAGGAAGACAAGTAAGTGACATTTTACCAATTTAGAAGACCCTCTTGTCCGGATGAAATATTGTATTTACTTCATTAAAGAAAGACTACCTTATGGACTGAAAGAGTAAGGTAACTTAGGATGGAAAGGAAGATCAGATATTTGTTTGGTCTAAACAAAAAAAGAAGCAAAGATTAGTTTTAAACCATCCTACTGGGTAACAGTGAAGTCAACGTAACCAGTATCTGATCATTTTTTGCAGCTGACCAAGAAAGGAAATTAATTTACTTTCTTGCTGGTAAGCCTTTGAAACTTTGAAAATTTTTAAAATGTAAAATAAACAAATGTAAAATTAAACCATCTTCTTATGTTGTGTTGTTACAGTATCTTAAGTTTTTCTTTTTTTCAAAAACTGATTTATAAATGGAACACAATATTACTGTTTCATCCAATACATTATAGCCTCTCTTGCTCACATCTCCAAAAAAAGACAGCAGGGAACTGTCAATGCATATATATGTGCACATACGCACACACGTGCAGGCTGTATGCTATCCAAGGCTTTACAGAAGTTTACATAGTCTAATTATTGGACTCAAAAGACAAAGCAATGCAAATGACAGAACTCATTGACTACAGTTCCAAAGGAGTTACATAACCATAGGCAAGCCAAACAAGAAATCACAATTCAACAATTGATCAACAAGAAGATCAACAAAAGAGATGGGAAGGACATGGAGATAGCAGTAACTTGCTTAATAAGGAAATGTGTAGAAGCTATTTCAAAGGTTAGCTAAAGCTCTGCTGCCTGTTCAAATCTTGGCACTTCTATTCAAAACACTGATTTTTGCCTAATGCCTTGGCCACTCTGGAATTCTAGTCTTTGATCAGGAACCAACTCTATACATTTTATAGAATTTATTTAGCAGAAATGGAATGGTGAACAATGTCATCTAGTGTATGATGACTTCTTTCAAATTAAAAGTTACTTAGACATTTGAGAAGACCTGAATTTATGATCCTGAATTTCTCCTGATTAAATGAATGGCCCTAATTAATGCAAACAAGCGCAACATTATGAATGTCTTTCAAAATATTATGAATGCAGTAAGTCAGAGACGCACCAAATCATTTGTTTGAGCTATTATACAAATTTCCACATTGTGAATTCATTTCTTATAATCAAAATGTTATAAAATTCAAGTCTAATAACAGCAAAGGAACGCAATTCAATGTTTCTGTTATTTATCAGCATTTCTGAACACAACGCAAGGAAAAGGGTGCCAGAAAGAATATTACAAAAAGCCCAATCAAAAATGTGCAGCACTTATGCCTTGACAACTACCGCTGAAGCCTCATTTTTCTTTCGTATCTGTAAACTTTCTTTTCTGCATTTCCTATCCATACTAGTGAACTTCCATCTTTAATAAAACAATTAATTACAGTCAAAACCAAATGTGATAGGCGACCCAATTATCTGTGCTACAGAAAACTCCAACTAGTTCCATGTGTACCACCTAACCAATTCCAGAGATACAGATATATGTATCAGAAATCTGAATTCCACTTCACGACAGAGAAATATATTAAGACTTTGCAGACTAAGTGTAGTAAAGCAACATGATAAATCACTTTTCTCTGAAAGTAATTACACTGCCAAAAAAACGTTTTCTAATGGTAGTGGATGTAAATGTGTTTTGCGAACTCTCTGCATATAAAAGCACAAACAACAAAGCTATGAAAAACAGTTTCTTTTGATAGTAGTTTAAGCACATCCGAAAGGTGAAAGGTTTATAAAACACAGACTAAAAAAGTCACATTCAGTTATCCTAATGTTCTTCTTATAACCCATATCAATTTGCATCTTACAGGCTCTCAAGTAAGCAATCCTCCAAATCTCTTGAATACCAAAAGGAATTTCCTAGTCTTTCAGAAAAGCTGGGTTTACATAAGAGATACCAGCCTTTCACTTCATGTTAAATCTGCTTTCCCTTATGCTTATTGCATATACAAACTCAACTGGAATAACACATCTTCAGAAAATGTACCAATGGATTTCTGTGGACTTATTATTCAGCCTGAAGATTTAGGGCTTCAGGCTCTACATCGGAAAAAACCCCACAAAACACACACGACACCTGGAAGCATCTCCAATACTTGGCATTTCAGAGCAGAATACTGCTTGGTTTTTTGTTTTTGGGTTTTTTTGTTGTTTTTTGTTGTTGTTTTTTTTTTTTTTAAATTTCAGCTGAATTAAAAAAAAGTAGTCTTTTCAGACACATACTCAAGTCATCTCGTGTTGTAAGAACCATAAACTGAAGTCCCATCTTGAAAGCAGTTCTTTTAGTCCCTCCCCACTCTGCCTGCTTCAGAACCATATTCATCCAGGGGTGATGATCTTTTTTCGAACTTCCATACTCACTTTATTTACAGCCAGTGTTTTCACATTTGTTCCTGGAACAACATTGACATCTACCTCAAAGAGTTCTTTTTCCTTCTGTTGCATTTACTCTACTTACACAGCAAAACTCAGCAACTGTATCCATCTCGGCTTCTACTTTGCTAGACTAAATGACTTCTATCAATCTGTTCTTGTAAGGTAAATCTCCATTCCCTTAATAATCTGAGTAGACCTTTGTACCTTCTCTAGTCTTGTATTCACCCTTCATAACCAAGAATGGTAACAATCCTAGTGCCAGTATTTCAGAGGAAGTTTCACCAATGCTTTCTACCATGGCGACACCACTTCCCTTTTCTAGTGACAACATATCTTCCAGGGTATCCGAGGGTCATATTTGCCTTTTCACAGCCATATGACATTGGTGACACAATCATACTACATTTCAGTATAGAATCTAAGTTCAAACAAAAAGCAAGTTATCGAGCTTCAGCCTGAATGGTTTGCTCTACAGAAGGACAGGAAATTAGTGTAATTAGAGAGGACAAACAAAAGGAAACACAGTCTGTAAATACACACAGCAATTCTCCACTTCCAAGACGCAATATAGCAAATATGTACTTGAATAAAGTTATTCAGTATTCAGAATGTCAGCAGTATTCTTCATTTTATCTTCAGTGGGAAAGACATGAAATGGGCATTCAAAACAGGAAAAGGAATATTGTAGTCAATGGCACTGATGACCCTGCAGATGCAGTACCAGGTTTCTAACTCTGCCGCAGTCTTAACAAAAAATTTAAAAAAAACCCACAAACTAAAAAAACAGGTATGTCCTTCAGAAGCACATCAAAGACAAGGTTGATAAACTATGTACATTATTTAAGAACTGTGGTTAGCATAGATAACTGGCCACCGAAAATTAAATGGAAGCTGGATGGATAAATCATAGCCTAAATGCCTGCAGCATTTTTATTAATCAAGCTCACATAGTAAGAATAAATAATAACAACAACAACAATATTCTCTTTGTTCTCTGTCTTATTTAGTCTTTGTTCTTAAATCACACTTACCTTGGTTGGCAAGTGGCAGCTTATAATACAGAAAATAAAAACATTTAAATATTTTAAATAAATGGATTTATTATTTTTACTGCCTATCTGTAATCATTGAAAAGGCAAGAACCAGTGCATGCAAGCTCAATCCAACTGTGTCAGACATTCACTTTTCATTTTATTTAGTCTCATGACATATAGTACTCCAAAGTACCAAAGCATGTCATATCAAAGGAAAACCTGAGAATTTCTTTATAAGAAAAGCAATTTTTAGGTCCTTTCCAAGCATGTTATTCATGATACTTCATAAGCCCTGTAAAGTTGAGATATTTAAGTTCAGAATAATTTTTCAACCCCCAAATTGTTTTTATAAAATCTTCATAATTTCCTAAGCCATCTTTTCCATCTTCCTGAATTGAAATCTCTTAAAAATTTTTATTCTCTGCTTTTTCTATGTCAGTCACATTCTGAATTCACCTCATTCTGCTAAATCATCTATAGGTACAACTGTAACTATGGGCAGCTTGAACAAGGTCCACCCACAATCTGAGTGGATGCAAGCCTAGAACACTGGGCTACCGTGAGGTTACCTGACTATTTAGCCAAGATCTGCAATAAGGTTTATTAACTTATGATCTACAACTCAGTAATGCATTAAGTCTTCCAAAAACCACAGGCAGAAAAATTTGTATATAATGAGAACATGATACCCATGTACTTTACAAATCAAACACATTTACCTCTCCCTTTCCTAATGATAAAACAAACTGAGTGTAAGTTTTGGTAATAAGACTTTAAATATTACAATCTTCTCTCAATAGTTATCCTCATGATTGTTTTCCATTATGATACTACAAAACACAACTCTATTTTTCTGAATCAGCTTCTCTTTTACATACCTATCAACCAACTTGTATTTTTAACTTTCTCTGGTGAGCTTTTTTCCATCTTCATCTGTCCTCATCTCTTCTTACACTAATTCTTGCTGTATCCACATTGCTTATGTCAGTTTTGCTCCTTTACCTACCGAACAACTTTCATTTTCTCCCCTAACATGCCTCACAATAATCTTGTAAATTAAGACTATGCCAAATAACCCATTCTCTTCCCAATATATGAAGACCTTTTTATTCAGCAAAGCATCCACGGTAATAAAAAGGCATCATTCTTGTAATTTCAACCTAAACCAAACTGAGTTTCACTATGCCATTACCAGAAGAATTCTTAAACCTGCCCTATAATGGTGGAAGCCTCAGTCTTCTAAAATCAAACCCTGTTATTTGCAAAATATGACACTTGGAAAGCTCAATTATGTTCGTAAAATAAATCATATATTCTGCTGCTGCTGAAATTCTAGAAATGGAAAAATATCAATACTTTAAATAATCTTGAAAACTGATACGGCACAAAAGAGCTGAACACTGCAAAAGGCATGAAAAAGAAGAGAGAGAAAGATTATGGTTATAGATTCATGCAAAGCAGCAAGGTGAAAGGCAAAGTTTGTCAAATGTTTCCACATGATATGCCCCTGCCATATGGCAATAATTTACTCAAAGCAGTAACCTCAGAGAAACTATTCAAAGATACTAATCTAGATACAGTAAAATACTTAGTGTATCAAGACTGCACAGTAGCTAAAATACAACCATGATAAAGCACACCTTCTCTAGGAGAAACAGATTCCTATATACTAAAAACAATGCATTTGCATGGCAGGCACACAAAGTCACACTTTAAGCTCTCGATACATTCCAGAAAATTTGCTTATTTATAAAGTTTGCTAATTTACTGGATCATACTTCAGAAACAGTTTGCCATGGCAAGTAGCAGTAAGCGTGGTGTGCTTCGTTACTGTTACCAGATTAATTCTGCTCCAGTGTGAGCCTGTTCTGTTCCCAACACATTTCAAGTTATAGTTTATCCATCACAACGATATCAGAATGTCTCCCAAGATTTCAATGTGAAACACGATTAACATATAGCTTGTGTGCATATTCTGAGTCATATGTAAAGAACAAGCATTTTCCTTTGCCTCATCTTTCACCAACTGATTAAATTATACTATTTCTGAGGCAACTAACATAAGTGACTTCTCATGAGTGGCATCTCACTTGAGAACTCAAACCATGAATGTAAGAACTTGAAGTCCTCTGGCTTCAGAAAAAAATCTGAAATGTATTATCCACCATTTTTTCCCCTAGCTGACTTTGTATCACACATTAAATGCATACACCTTATTTCTGAATTTTAATATAGTTACTTGGTTTGGGCTATAAAACACAACCAGCTTTTCCTCAGTTCTGCTGCATAACTTACAAGAAGCGTATACTGTATCAATGTGTGTTGCAAATATAATGTCGCAAGGAAGCTCCTGCTACATTTCCAATACACTGGTGTTAGTGCATAGAAAGGTAGCAAAGTTTAAAACACCTTCACAATGTAACGTACCTGTCTCTGACAAAGAAGTTTTGATAATGCAATAAAGGCCTAAGAAAAATAAAATACTTATAGATCTGAGCTAATATTTTCTAGGCAAGGTTTTGTTTGCTGTTTAACACTTACTGGTCAGTTATTAGTGCTCTCTCTTATTGGAAGAAAAAAGAAGACCATCAAAAATTAAATTCTACCTCTGTGTCAAGAAATCCAGTTGTACTCAGTGGTCTTTTTTCTTCCAGCACTACTGCAGCAGAATTTATAGCCCAATCTTTTACTAAATCTTTCTGGTTCTCGTTGATAACAGGCCTATTATAATCCTGGCTGTCATCCACTCCAAATACCTGAAAATGAAACAAACCATTACATACATTAACCCAATACCATCCTTATACAATGTTCAATGTTAATGGATGGATGGTGGCATGCTGGATAGTGAGTTTAAATAATTTTTGTTGTATTACGCTTATCTGTCATCTTGGTGAAATCTACAAATTAAACAGAAGAGAGATCTACAGCAATTTAAAAAAAGAGCAGAAGTCTACGTCAACACTGTGAAAATTCAAGGAACTGCTAGTTGGAATGGTCAGATATGAAAAAATGACACTTCGATGAAAGAAACAAAAGGTAAAGCCAAAAACATTATAAAAAACATTTTACAGTCCATTTCCCAATTAAGGAAAAAACCAATTACTGGAACCATCAAATTGTCAGATTTTTGCCATTATCTAGTGAAAAGAAGAAATACAAATGCTTACATCTGCTACTAACACGCTTATTGAATTCTCTAATACAATCAAAATTTCAGGTTTTCATTTGTCAGGGACTTAGCAGATATTAGCAGTCCACCAGGTCTCACAAACCATGTAGCCATATCTCATTCCAGATGTGACTTGCCATAGTTGTTCTACTACACTGTTTCAAACTGATACTTATATTAACCCCTTCCGCTTGTGATAGAATAATTCTCCCATGATATTTAAAACCATTGCTTATAGAGAAAAATACTATAAAAATGTTACTATCAAGGCAATTTAGTAATAAGGACTTAAGCAGAAGATCCAGCATATTGTCTGTCAAATTAAGGAATACGAATTGATTTCAGAACTGATGTATACTTCAAAGTTATTTCAGAGAATATTTTGTATCTTGGAAACATATAATTTGTAAAATGTATAAACTTATTGCCTAAGAAATGACGAACTCACTACTACTAAGGATTCGGACATTAAAAAAATTACAGAATAAAAATGGAAAAACCCCATACACATTAAAATTGGCCGCTAAAAAGAAACTAACATCAAAAATTGTTTTGTCTTAGAGAAAGACAAAGAAAAGGAAAGAAGGAAATGACCTCCACAGATGTTACCATCCTGTAAAAAAAATTTCTAGTGCAAAAAAAGGTATTTTTTAAAAAGAATTATTTTTTCCCCCAGAACTGTTTTGTAATTCAGTTTTGCACAGTAAAGCTAGAGGACTTCTTTATTAAAATTCTGAACAAGATTAGTGTATTTAAAATGGATTCACCACTAGATGGCCACAAACCATGTTTTTTTAGTGTCTGAGAAGCAGATGGGGGGGGGGAAGCACGCTGTCACTCAACTCCTGCTTATGCTCTTCTACATGTCCAGAAAGATGTTGCTATAGCATTCATACGTTTGTAACTGAGGAAGCTTTTTCAAATGCATTGGATCTGTATTTTGCTTTTGTGCAAAAAGCCTGCTTGCTGCAATTCTAAAATTCAGGCAATGCTCCCTGATTTTCAATTAATACATAAATCATGTCTAGATACACCTATGCACCAGTTGCTTAAGAGTATTTAATAAATATTTCTTTTCTTAAAAAAAAAAAAAAAGTGTGACATAACATACGCTTTCTCTTTAATGATGTACTTTCGATTTATACAGTTGTAGCAATTTTTGAAGATAGCAACCAGTTATCATCCACTGCCTCCTTTCTTTGACTATATCCCTAGTCTACAGCCACTTATATTTGCAGACACTATTATTAGAAAGGAAGGGAAAGCATCTTCTTCAATAAATGGGTATTTTTGCACTACACATTCATTTTACATCTCGGAGCACGACAATCACCTGCCCCGTCGAAGTTCCATTGCTACACAACTGTAAAGCTCCTCTTCTCAGCAAGAGAGATTCACACAAGCATGATCTAGCCCAAAGACTAAATTTCAGAACTGTGATATATAAAATCCCTTTGAAAACAATGCCATTAATACATAATTAAGACTTTAAATATGAAAACTATGCAAAACATAAAACAACTCTTGTTTAATATTTGACAAAATTTAGAACATCACTTACACACCCGTCACAAATCTGCAGAAAATTAAGACTATCAGAATTTCAGGATTAACTGATCCACTTGCACTGTTCACCAAATAATGAGAATATACCCTCAACAGAAACAGCCATGGAATAACCTGAAGGTTTCTGCTGGAAACCGTCTCTCTACCATTTAGAAAAATGCAATTTGTACTTTATGGGTTGTTATGATAAGGTATGTGTGCAAACAGTGGGCTGTTGTGATTGAAGCCTGAACAGAGAGAGGCCTGTATCTTCCTAGAAAAACAGAATGGCATTCTTCAAGGCTTCCAATTGTTCAGATGTTTCTGTTCTTTAAGTGATCTTCATGATCTCAAAGTCATTTAAGGGAAATCTAGGTGATAACTTAACCAAACCAAAAGAATCCTGAGGAAATGCTAGTGACACCCATCGCTGCATCTCCTACCTATTTATACAAAAAGCCTCTTTCTGTAAAGCTTGTATTTGTCACAAGCAGCAGCTACAGCTTTAAACAGAAGCAACTACCATCTGGAGTTTGATTGTGTTTTGGGGAAGAAAAAGACAAAGCCAGATTCCAAGATACAGGATTGGACATGGCAAGTTTGAAAAATGAGAATGCCTTTTTTTCTTTCCTTTTTGATAAAGGAGGTAAAGGGAGTCCATGCATTCATTTATTACTTCCAAGAACTTTCCTAACCATCTCAAATCACACATATCCAGCACACAGTTGTCAATGAAAAAAAGTTTCCTAAATGTTTTACACTTTTTTCTATCACTGTAAACAATGAGGACTTTCACAAAATCATGAGCATGCATTTTTGGAGAGAGTCTGGAGGGTGGGGAGTAATATGTTTATTTTTTAACTTAGGTAGCTGTATGTACCATGAAGAAAACAATTCCTAAAATCTTTTTTAAAAAACAAAACAAAACAAAAAAAACCCAGATATTAATGCTGCTTTTTAACCAGATATCATTTAAAAATTAAACTACTAGAGAAAGGTATTTCCAAGCTAACAGCTTCCTATAAGCAATCATTCTCTGGAAAGTTAAAAGTTGTCTGCCTTGCTCTGTCCTATTACTGTTTATTTTTATGAAATTATATTTTAGCAGAAAGACTATATTATTTCATTCTGAATGCTTCAAGTTTCATAAAGTTACAAACTAAAAACCAGGAAAATAACTTTCACAGAATCCCTGAAATCTGACTGACAGGAAAAAATCTAGGCACTACACCAATCTGTGCCATTACATGGAGATCCTGCAGGGTCTCTGCCACACGGCTGTAACGGTGGAACTGTCAGAAACCCTGTATACTGGTGGTGGTGTTTAAAAATAACTACTTTATTGTTATGAAGCATGAAACAATTTCCATTGCAAATCAGGACATTTTGAATGGCAAGGGAACAATGACAACAACATTGCTGTAGAAAGTCAAGTCCCATTTATGAAATGTAGTCGACATAATTTTGTTTAACCTGCAATCCAGTTGACCTCTTAAGCAAACGGATTAACAGGTGATAGACAGACTGCATCCAGTTTTGGTCCCCTCAATACATGAGAGACATTGTCTAATTGCAGGGAGCTCAGCAGGGGCCACCAAGATGGTCAAGGCTGGAGCACTTTCCATGTGGGGAGGGTCTGTGGAAGCTGGGCTTGATCAGTTTGGAGAAGGGAAGGCTTTGGGGGTGCCTAACGGCCGCCCCCAGTACCTATGAGGAGCATATCAAGATGATAGCCAGGCTCTTCACAGTGGTGCATGGCAGGAGGACAAGAGATAACTCGCATAAGTTGAAACGACAAGTTCAGGCAGGATATAAAGAAAAGCTTTTCCACTTTGAGGACAGCCAAGCAAGTTTGCCTACTCTCTGTCCTTGTAGGGTGTGAAGACCCAAATGGATGAAGTCCTGGGCAACCTGTCCGACCTCAAAGCTGACCCTGCTTTGAGCAGGGGCTTACACTAGAGACCTCCTAAGGTCCTTTCCAGCTTATGTGATCCTATGATCCTTAGTGATCCTAGGTAATAACTTAGCATCTCAGGTCAGCCTTCTAGCTCAAAGAGTCAGTCTTGAGAAAGCCCAAAGGGAAATCCAGTAACTTCTCAATTGTGGAACTGCCAACACTATGGCTGACATATAATGAAGTCTCCTAAATCAGCAGGGGAAAAGGGAGTTCCTGAAACATACTTTTCAATTTCAAAGCAATGAATGGTAAACTCTCCAAAGACCCCCCGGTGATACTCCGATTACACTCTGCGGTTCCACCAGTAAAACAAAGGGACAAAACAGCAGGCTAAGAATATAGCAAGTCCCAAAGCATCATGCATGGGAATGATGACTAGAATAGAATGCAAACTTAGAACGCAAACTCAGCCTGAAAAGTACAGAGGTGAAGTACAAAATAACTGATGGCAAAACAATTGCACCTTGATGTAAATATTAATAAATTCCACCACTTTATGTCAGCAACAGTTTTCCCGATATTGTAACTGAGAATATAACTTTATCTACATAAACCAATAATTTTTAAAATTCTTTATCCAATAACAACCAATAATTAACAAAATCTATGTAACACAATACAAGCAAGAAGCAATCATTGCAAGAAGTAGTGGCACATTTTTGGAGACAGCATGAGTTACAGGACCAAGTCTGAGCATGTGCCTTGTCCTCTTCTGCAAGGGCTAATTTTGTAGAAAGCAGAGTAATCTGTTTTGGCAGGCCATACGCATTTCCCTGTGAAAACAGCTCGTGACTCAGGGCACACCTGCTTGTCACTATAGCTGAAACACAGCTTTAACACGAGCTAGCTTTAGTGATCGTGAATCGGTCTTGTTCGCTCTCCTTTCCTCCCTCCCCTGCCACCCAGCAGACTAATTAATATCTTTTATAACAAAGATGAACTATACTAGAGGTCGGTATAATGACTTTAGGATTAATTATCAAAAGCAATGATTCTTTTAAAACCATAGAAGCCATTTTTCTTTATTGATATATACATATATGTGAGACCTTCTAGAAATTAAAATAAAAACTGGTCAGAAAAATTAATGGCAACAGGAATAATTTTTCTGAATCAAAAGGAAGAAAATGGGTTAGCTAAAAAAAAAAAAAAACCCAAACAAAAACCAAACACAAAACCACCCCACTTGATGTTTTCCTTATGTGCTTTTTATAAACTTCAAAGTTCTTGAGTAAGAAAAAACTTTTTCCAGTTGCGTCTCATTTACATCCCTTTCACAATTCCTGATGCTGGGACTTTACGCTTACTTTCATTTATTTTCAGGACATTAATTTTAAACTATTTCATGGTTTATGAAGATCACACTGCAGTTCTAAAATATTATAATTACTCAGTACTTAATGTCCACAGATCTAGTTCTTCATCCAAATCATTACTGAAGATACCAAATCAATAGAAAAAAGGTCTTATTTGAGACTCCTAACAGATATGTTCACTCAGTTTTTATAGCAAATTATGGATATTAGAACAGGGATTCTATTGTTCTGCATACATACTTACTACACAAAGCATTAGAAAGCATTTCTACGAGCACTATCACAAACTAGGAGCATAAATTTTATTCAAAATACAAATCTGAAGAACTTTACCCAGTTTTAAAATTTTGAGTTTCTAAAGTTTCCCCAGTAGTCTAACTGCTGTAGTCTTAACATAAAGGATATGCAGTAATTGCTAATAATATTATTGAGATTAACAGAAAACCAACAAATAAATTATAAGGATTCCAGCTGCAATTCAGAGAGCTAGAACTAGGAACCCATCCGTTAATTATGGTATTTGTAAACTAAAAGTATTGGAGTGATTCTCCTTCTATTCTTTCAGATCCTAACAACAGTTACAGCCACAATCTGGAGACATATTTGAAAAGGATGATGATTTAAATGCTATTAATTTCCATGCAGGCAATCTGTATACAAGGAGCAGAACAAAACCTAAAGGGGAAGTCAAAGATGAACAGTTAAAAAAGCAAACTAAATCAGAGCAGAGCATAGGTAAAAGGACAAGGGACTATACTTTACAGTGCATTAAAGATCATGGCAAAAGGACCATCGCAAAATAAAACAAGGAGCAAGTGGTTAAATTTGAAATAAGGTATTTGCCATTGTAAAGTGATGGGAATGTAAATTCTAATAGCAATTATGTTTCATAACTTTTTTGGGGGAAAGGAAGATCACGAGTATATTTGATTGTCAGGGAAGTCAAGTAAAAGTAGATTTCAGGAACTGAGCTGTGAACTGACACAGTCAGACCAGCAAGGAAAAAAAAGGGGGCGCAGGGGAGAAAGGGAAGAGACATGAATTTGGAAACATAAGCAGGATTTGGACACAGTTGGGATGTACTAAGCAAGATAAGCCACACTCAGAGGATGCTTGACTGACAGGCAGAGAGGATTCCAGGGAGCAGGAAAATGGAAGAGGCTTCAGATCCATATTGCAGATCATCTTGGCAATGCTGCGCTTCATGTTCAGACTGAGCTCCTCATAGTTCTTCCAAAGAAGGCAGTCCAGACATTCATAATACACAGTAAACTGGTTGTTGAAAGTCAGAGTTACTGATCAGATAGCAAAGACAAAAGGCAAATATTTTCTTCCCACCTTTGAGAAAGTGTGATGAGCCAGAGTACAATGCCTAAGCTCACTTTGTGTTTAGCTACTGCATGAACTGTGTTTAACCAAGTTGCTTCTGAGAAGTCTGATTTTAATAGCTTTCACTTGTTCTTGGCAGTTATCCTAGCCATCCCAGGCGAACAGACTGCGTTCTGTGCAGGGTATATCTCATGAATAGCCATGGATTTTCACAGAAGCTGTTTATGTCGTTTTAACTATATATTGAAGATATAGAATCAGATGCAAGATGCTCTGATATAAAAAAAGCTATGTAAGCAAATGAAAAGGATTAACATGCCAAGTCTAATAACTTCCTCTTACCAGACGCCAGTTACATATTTACATGCAGACATATTTTGTACCTGTTTGCTATAGAGAAGAACTTGTTTTCTTTAGAATACCAAATTCAAAAGGAAACATAAGTTTAGAGACCGTAAGACTCCCCCCCTCAGAAGAGAAAAAATTACAAACATCCTCTGAACTCCTGACAAAATTTATACGTTCAGATGATTTGATACACTTCAACTGTTCTACTGCTGTTTCAGCACCGTATTCATAAAATACAGTAATTCTGCAACCAAGACACTCTGTGGGGCTAAAAGGCATTCTTTCTAGAAGAAATTGCTGAAGAAACGGTAAAAGCAATTATACCCAGAGGATGTGAAAAGACAGAAGGTCTGATAGTCATTTTCTGAAAATAGATAGATGTGTCTTGGTTCCTTAAACAGTCACTGAAACACGCTGAGATTTTTTTTCTCCTAACTTACTTTCTGCCTGTTGATTCTTTTCAGGTAATTTGTCATTTGTAATACTGCAAAAATTTGCCACGAGGAGTTCCGTAATGTGTATGTTAACTCCATAACAAGAGGAGTTGTAACAACGTGTATGTTAAGTATCGCAATGAAAAACATTTCCCCTTCCCTACTCCATCTGCACTATAAATATAAGTTTTTGGATGAACACAGTTTTAGTAAGAGTTCAGAATACACATTTTCTAATAAAACTTGCAGATATTAAAAAAAAAAAAAAGTTTTTATTTGCTATATGGCTCCGTGTTTTAAAATCAATCCCTACTGTGCATTGGACACTATTTACAAATGATGGAAAACATCCGAATTAGTCTATACTTCTCACACAACTAGACTGATATACAAAGGTAACAATGTAATAAAATACCTACTGATGATTTTCTCACTCTTATTTTCAAAATATTTAGCATAACATTAATCTTAAAACTTGTCAGTCCACAGTTCTTCATTTAGCAGTTATTTTATGCTTAATACAATGTTTCGTGCTATCTGCAAGATTATTGATAAAATTCTAAGGTTTGCAGCAGAGAAGACAAGATCTGGTAAATAAGCTTTACGAACACTTAAAGCAACAAAAACAACACCAAAATCATTCAAAAGTACGCAGTCCTTGAAGAACACATTAGCCAGTAACGTAATATGGTATGAACAGACATACCCTGGGAGCAAAAAGAGTAAGGAGATTCCATTTTATTATAATTGCCTTTCAGAATAGATTCCCATTCATATATGTACTTGAAAAACAAAAAGTCAAAACAAACTGAAATGTAAGTATCATCGTGAGCAGAAAGATGTAGGAAATGAAAATGGAAAACCTGGTATCTATATGAACACGAATACAGCTTTCCCTCCAAAATCATTAGTTTGTCCAAATTTTTAAAGAGGAAAAAAGAATCTCAATCAAGATTTTTTCAATAGAATGATATTTTATATATACTCTTTGCATAGTATATAATTAAGTAAAATTAAAGATGATAGCATGTACATTAAAAACAAGCTCATTACTATTATGGCCTGTCTACCCATATAAACAAAGACTTTAAAACACCATCCTTTTCCAAGTTAAAATAAATTGGAACATGATCTAAAATATGAGCTTTGCATTGAAAAAAATCATTAAATGGTCACAATAATTCTTTTTGAAGATGGCAGAAGGATGGATTGAGGTTTGATTTTGGTACTTTTTTTTGAAGTTTTACTTCTGGTCGGGAACCAGTATGTTGAATATGACATCTGAAATTACTTCACTAATGAAAAAAAAATCAATTATTTATCAGGAAATTTAAATGAATATCACATAATTGAAGAAAACAATTTTGGGACTGAAGAAAACTTTATCTAAGCCCAATGTTTCCACATGCATATGAGCTGCTATAACATTGTAGATTCCCTGGTTAGCTAGGCTGATGAGAGTTGAAACCACATACAGCCTCTATTCTGTTCCTTCCCCTCCCATACATACACAGAAGAGTTTAACTCTGCTATACTAAGTTCTATAAAGTATTTCTATTCAGAAATACCCTGAAATTAAATTGGCTGAAGAAGAAAAACAACAAAAAACCTAAACAAAAGAAACAAAAAAGGACCCCCCCAAGAAAACCCCTGAAGAGCCTGCAAAAAATTCATTGAGCTGCTCTTTATTTATTGCAATAACCTTAAAGTATTTAATATTTCAAACACATCCAGAATTATTTGCACATTCATTTATTAAAATTTATTACTGGTAATATTTTTGCTTTATTGAAAAAAAGGAAACTCATTAGCCTCATAATTTGCACTCAAATCAACAAAAAGGAAGATGAACTGCAGAAATATAATTTTGAATTCTTTCATCCACTGACAGACTTACCTTTTCTGTGGCCTAGGAAGATTTTTTTTAACCTCATATGATTGCTGAGAACAACTTCAATTCAAATTGAACAAATTCAATTATTTAAAAAATGGAGAACAGACAGAAAATTTATAACTCAGTGCAAAATAGAGAACAATTGCAAAGTGTTAACACAAGAAAGCACTGAACCTATCTAAAGGGCAGAACAGCTGGATGTAAAGGAAAACCAAATCCTATGACTGTGTCCCATTTACCCGTGTATTTTGTGTTAAAAGTAACACTGAAAACATGTTCTAAATCAAATCAAGATCCTGAATTTGTTTTATTTTGTACTTAGCTGTTAGCTGCAACAACAGGAGTATTATTCTGCTATGAAGAGTTGTCGCTTTCTGAAACTATTTGAGTAGAGAATATTGTATGCCTGGTATGTTCAAGGTGGTCTTTGTAGTATGTAAGAGCAGCTTTTCTCTTTTACACATTGATGAAATTGCTCTCAATGTCAATTTTAAAAAGAGCTCTACAAGTATCAAAAGAGAGCCAGCATTTATTATTCAATCATAACTTTCTTTGATGTTATTAATGTATTTATTTTCTAAACCTGTTTGCCTACTAAGCAATTCATACTTCCCTATGAATTCAAGTGACAGTTGAACACCCGGATGCAGAAATATCATTGGCTAATGAAAGGACTCTTAGGAAGCAAAGTTCATTGCTATTTTTCACGTGTTCTCTACTTATAAAGAACATTAAGACACAACCATACATTTATACTGTAGAGTACAAGTGAAAAGAACACAAGTTTGTGAGGAACAGCACTGATCTTGCTTAAAACTTGTATTTTGTAAACTAAAGGTGACAGAGGACCATATGGAAACCTATGGCAGAATAAAAATGCAAGTGAACTAGTGACAGAAGAGGGAAACGTACAACACATTTCCACACCACTAATACTGGCAGTATTCACTCACGTTTCTATATATCAAAAAAACCCAACAGGATATATCTACCTGGACTTTAGTAAGGCCTTTGACACCGTATCCCACCACAGCATTCTCCTGGAGAAACCGACTGCTCACGGCTTGGATAAGCGCACTCTCTCCTGCATAAAAAACTGGCTGAATGGCTGAGCCCAGAGAGTGGTGATGAATGGAGTAAAATCCAGTTCGCGGCTGGTCACGAGTGGTGTTACTCAGAGCTCAGTATTGGGGCTGGTCCCGTTCAATGTCTTTTATCGATGATCTGGATGAGGGGATCGAGTGCACCCTCAGTAAGTTTGCAGACGACACCAAGTTGGGTGGAAGTGTTGATCTGCTGGAGGGTAGGAAGGCCCTACAGAGAGACCTGGACAGGCTGGATCGATGGGCCGAGGCCAACTGCATGAGGTTCAAGAAGGCTCAGTGCCGAGTCCTGCACCTTGGTCACAACAACCCCATGCAACGCTACAGGCTTGGAGAAGAGTGACTGCAAAGCTGCCTGGCTGAAAAGGACCTGGGGCTGTTGGCTGACAGCTGGCTGAACATGAGCCAGCAGTGTGCTCAGGTGGCCAAGAGGGCCAATGGCATCCTGGCTTGTATCAGGAATAGCGTGGCCAGCACGACCAGGGAGGTGATCGTGCCCCTGTACTCAGCACTGGTGAGGCCCCACCTCAAATACTGTGTTCAGTTTTGGGCCCCTCACTACGAGAAGGACATCGAGGTGCTGGAGCGTGTCCAGAGAAGGGCAACAAGGCTGGTGAAGGGTCTAGAGCACAAGTCTTATGAGGAGCGGCTCAGGGAGCTGGGGCTGTTTGGTTTGGAGAAGAGGAGGCTGAGGGGAGACCTTATTGCTCTCTACAGCTACCTGAAAGGAGGTTGTAGTGAGGTGGGGGTCGGTCTCTTCTCCCTAGTAACAAGCAATAGGATGAGAGGAAATGGCCTCAAGTTGCAACAGGGGAAGTTTAGGCTGGATATTAGGAAAAACTTCTTCACCGAAAGGGCAGTCAGGCCTTGGAACAGGCTGCCCAGGGAAGTGGTGGAGTCTCCATCCCGGGAGGTATTTAAAAGACAGGTAGACGTGGTGCTTAGGGACATGGTTTAGTGGTGGACTTGGCAGTGCTAGGTTAACGGTTGGACTTGATGATCTTAAGGGTCTTTTCCAACCTAAATGATTCTATGATTTGGAAGAAATAGTAATAATGTCAAGTTACTAAAAAACAGAATGAGTCAGAAGTCCTAGAATATGTGGTTCGGAGAAAGTTTCAATAATACAAGATGGAGTTTGTGTGCATGGATTTGTGTTTCTTGTGAAAAGCCAAGCTGCATCCTATGTAAGCACAGGAATATTGTGGAGATAGCATTCTCACCAGCCGATTGACTGAAGAGAGAAGGCAGTTACAGTGGGTTACAACTGAGGACTGCAACTGTTTGCAAATTATAATCACTATCTCTACAATGGGAACTCTTACAAATCTTTCCATTCAGAAATATAATGAAATGAAATTCGCTTAAGCAAAAAAACCCCAAACCCCTAAGCCATACTAATTTTCCTTCTGTGACAGTTTCATGTTTTGATATCTGTCCTGGACATGTTACATGTATATGTATTATATTTTAAAATAGAAACAACTATGAAATCTTATGATAACTGCTTCTCTGCCTAATAACGTAGCTGGAGATTTCTCCTCATGTCTACAAAATTTGATGGGTTTTTTTTGTTTACTTATTATTTAGTTTTTAAAATTTATTTTTTTAGTTATTCTCCAAGATGTTTGTTTTGTTCTAAGAGATATGACACACCAGTTCTAAACATAAGCAACCTGTTCAGAGCTGGCCATAAGCCACTGCTATTTACTTCCTCTAACAATATCTTTAAGATTTCCGAATAAAATTCGAGTAACAGCACAGAAGAAATAATTACTAGTATTCCTGAAATACTAAGTAATTACATCAGTTTCTGTCATGGCTGATCTAAGCATAGAAGATTTTAAAATACAATCAATCCAAATGATGTCTGATTTTAATTTCATTGGCTCAGCAAATACTCTAGGTGTTGAAAGTTGTGCAAGACACAAACCTCAATGGTTTTGGAATGTTTCATTTTAGGTAAGCGACAGACATGCACTCCGAGACAGTGATCACTGCAGATAAATGATTATACCTCTCTCTTGGGGAAGAGTATCTCACTAAAAAGCTTTTCTCTGTTACTTAGAAAATGCCTTCCTCTTTCCTTCTGGTTATTTTTGTATCTTTCCCACATTCTCTTTGCAAAAGCCAGGCTTTAAAAGAAAAAAATAAAAAACACAAATATGATTTTTGTTATTCTGCTCTTTCTGCTGTAGAGATAATACTTTTTTCTTAGAAACTGAAGAGTAGCAGAGGAAGAAATGGATCCTTGGCCATCTAAATGAAATCAAGATGTTGAATAAGCAGGACATCATCCTTTTTGGATTTTTAAAAGCATTTCACATAAGTATCTATTTTCCTTGAGTCTATTTCCTAGAATCTTTAATAAAAGGCTACATTAAGCAAAAATGGTACTTTTGAAGGAAACAATACAGCTCAACATTAAGGTCTGTCTTCCCCCCCCCCCCCCCCCCCCCCGCTTTTTTAAATTACATAGATAGGGTTTTGGTTTTTTTTCCATTTTTCTGAGAATTTTAACTTTGATTTCCTGCATGCATCTCTTGGATTCTTAACTTAAAGAAGCATTATTAATCACACCTTGATTTTTGACAAGTTAACACCACCCTTGCATTTGTGGCTTGCTCTTAGGTTCATTTCCAGAGAGAAGAGTAGACTCTGCCTAGAGGAGTAACGGTAAGGCTAAGGTTTCCCAAGTGAATGAGTCACACCAAAACCAGTCTCTGGATATTTTGGTCATTCTTACCCTTTCTTCCAGTAAAAGGGAAAAAATACCCATACCCAGAAGTATTTTATTCCATAGTAAATTCTTCAGGTAAACCAGACATGGATCTTAGCACCATTCTAATGTAAATTGTTACTGACAAGACTGCATTATTTGTGCAAATGTTTTGAAAGTTATCATCCTTGCTATTTGTAGTGCATTTTCACCCCAATCCTAGGAAATACAACCCTTGAATTTCAGCTGATCTTTTGACCCAACAGACACTCTTAAATGAGACTCAATTGAGCAGGCATCACTACTGCTGAGAAAGAGGACTCACTGGCCAAAAAAGAAAGAGAGGCTAAACTGGAATTATTCATAAAATGTATACCAATAATTCTCTTAAATCCTCAATAAAGCAACACAGCAGTCAAAAGGCTTATCCACTTATCCACCTTCAGCAAAGTAACAGAATCCACAGCATTAGCAACTTAAAATAGGAGAGAAGCAAAGCTGAGCTCAGCTGGAGGAAGAAATTTTGGCTTCCATTTGGTTTTGATTTTCTTCACTGTCTGTTTTTCTGCACTTCATAAAAATAATATCATACTTCTTTCGTATTACCAAATCAAATAAGAACTGTGCAACAGGACTCTTTTGAACTGGATGTAAAATATACTGTTCATAATACTTCAGCACAGATACTAAGTGAAAAGATACAGAAGACCTCAAAGAAAAAACATCTCTGCTTTACTTCCTAGTAAATCTTTACTACTGGTGACACTTTTTACGTTAGCAGTAAGGGGTATTTATGACATCCAAAAGCTTTTTATACAACACTAAGAATATTAACCAATACTTTACTAGCATCCTTAACGCTTACATTCACCTCCTGTTCCTGAATCTCTCCTGTAACAGGAGAGATTTGTTTCAAACAAAAAACTGACTGTGGATATCCTGAGCGGATATTAAAGACCATAAATAATTTCAAATCTTATTAAACATTAGACAGTATTAACATTCTTTTAAAATACGTGAATTACCTACTTCCAAATGTTATTATTTTTTCTGGTTTCCAGATAAACCTTGTTGCACAACTATACTTAGCAAAAAGTTACACATTTTCTGATGCAATTTAATTGAAGTTTTATAACTTAAGAATTAAATGTAGATATTTGTAGTCACTAAGTCAAAGCAATGATGTTCTTTAATATTCACTTGCTTCTTTGGAATGCTTTTCGTTCTCAGAAGCTCTTTGAATACTGACTCAAAGTAGTCAAAAGCCTCCCTTTCAGAATCCATGAGAGGCGAAACCATTATCTTTGATTTTATTGAAGGCAATTCTCTTTATTTTAACCCCCCCACCAAATGCTCCATAAACACCTTTAATAAAATAAACACATCTGTAATAAAATTTCCCATTTCCCCACTATGTCAGCATTTTTCTACAAAATCAAAACAGTGAAGCTAGCTTGTCTTTCAAAAAATATTTTTCAACATTTAGCCAAAATTCATTCTAAATGTATTAATGTATTTGTTCAGCTTTGAAAAAGTTTTAGACACACAAAATCAATCCTTAGATAATTCTATAACAAGTAAACAATGAATTTCCTGTTAAATTGGCCAAAAAATTTCCTAGATTTGGATGCCAGCATTCTACCACAATGAATTGTTTAGGAAAACACAACAGTAACAGAAAAAAAAAAATCCTCTTCAAGAGTCTGTTAAGCCAAATGATTAAATATAGCTTCTTCTACCCATATCTTCCTGTTGAATCTGAAGAAAGAGTTCTTTGCAGTTACAATTTGTATTGTTATTTATATTGTTACCAAGAAGCAAAAGTTACTTCATAATCATAGGATTCCTAAGCCTAATGAAGGATATATCTATATTCAAACCAGGAAAATGACATTGCTATCATATAAATATTTTTGGAAAATGCAAGCATTCTTATACTTACTCTTTATAATGGATGCTGAAATATAAGTTACTGTTATTAAATATACTTTTTCTATAACTACAGAAAACATTTACAATTTCTTTATGATAATATGGATAGAATCAATTTATATACTGAAAACTACAGAGACCATAGGATTTTAAGAACAGGTGGGCATTTCCATAGGGACATAATAAATTCAGATCCAACAGCTCTCATAAAAATACCAGTTAATTGAATTCTGTTGCCTAGTATTCTTACAGTACTTAAATCTTTTGAAAACGCATTAAAACTACCAAACTAAAATAACAGTAGTATCAATCAGGAATAATTTTTAGCCAAATGCTTTCTGCTGCTTTTACGACATTCCATATTTCACCATTATAGACTGGCTTAAAAACTTGTATTATTGCAGCAGCTTTAATAAGCAGAATTGAAGTGGTAGACTGTTGCCCACACATCACATACCACTTTAACATCAGTACACATTTTAGGTTTCTCACCTTGTCAATCATTTTACGGGCTTCCATTTCTTCAGAATTGGGATTTTCCAACTCAATAGTGTAAGTACCTTTGTCGCTCTGGTCATCCTCATTGTCCTTTTCAGTAGCAGCAGAAATATGTTGGCATTTCAACTTCTTGTCCATCTCCTGGTTCTGACTAGGCCTATGGCCAAGGCTTCCTGAACTCCTTAACAATGCAGCTTGTAAGACAGGTAATGCAGCAGAGGGTTCTTCTGATTTTTGTTTTAAAAGTTTTCCATGAACACCATGTACTGCTCTGTGATGCGATGAGCTAGCTTGCACAGATGCAGGGACTGCTTTCTCTCCTGATGTAGGTTTCACTTTTTCAGCTCGTGCATGAAGTGTTGGAGATGGAGATTCTGGGCACAGAGCTCCTACATTCTGAGAAAAAGAGTAAGAACGTCTCTTTCGAGGATGGTCTTCATCAAAAAACTCAATCATAAAGGCAGTCTGACTCAAGCTGGCTTGCTCTTGCTGCTTTTCTGTGGAATGGACTTTCTGGTGTGACTTTT
Source organism: Platalea leucorodia (assembly GCF_965183815.1). Lineage (NCBI taxonomy): Eukaryota > Metazoa > Chordata > Aves > Pelecaniformes > Threskiornithidae > Platalea > Platalea leucorodia. The sequence goes on along the minus strand of NC_138825.1, from coordinate 41,491,840 downwards.
TCAGCTCTGTATGATGATGCCTTAAGTGTTCTTCAAGTGCTGCCCGCTTACTGTAATGCCGGTGTGCACCAGCATTTTCTGAATCACTTTGTGTACCATCATCATGCTTATTCCCTACAAGCAAAGTAAAAGAATATATAGCACAATGAAACAAAACAACCCCAAACAACCAACCCAACACATACAAAAGAAACTAGCAAACTAAGAAAGAAAGAATTTCCAATTGGTTTTCTGTTTAGACTCCAACAGCTTTCAGTACCTGGCTCTGCAAACTTTGTACAGCTCCTGGTAAGGCGTTCGACTTGCTATGAGTCAAACATTGAAACACTTTATAAGCTGATCAGTTACAGCAGTGCATTTGAACTACCCTTTTCACCAAAATTCTTATCTGTGAATACTTATCAGTGACTTAGAAAAGCCAGCATTTTACCAGCTGTACTGTAGTATGTTTCTCAATTATATTAATTTTGTTACACAGCCAGTTGATTACAAATGACTACTGAAACATTCTAGGCAGGGTTAAGAGGAAAAAGAAAACCCTACAATAGTCCTTCTGGTAGGTGAAAAAACCAATTGAGAGCCGCAGTTCATATTGTTCAATTCCTCACACGTTTACAACAGTTTATCATGAGGAATGTCTACTGAAAATTGGAATGAATTCTTTATTACTTTTTCCAAGAAGTACAATGAGTTTTCCATCATTTACTCCCCTCAGCATCTGATGTATGCATGTAAAATGGTTGTTATTACTTATTCGTTCCACAAACTACTTTGAGATCTATGAATAAGGAATACTTATTGAATAAATCATAATATACTCATATATATATACTTTGTAATGACACCTGAAAAATGCATGGAAGGCTGGATACTCATACACAGTAAGTCACGTTTAACTCAGAGGAACTTCATGCACAATGAAAGTGTCTACACTTTTAAGTTTTAGCTCAGTTCCTGGGAAGGTACCGTTTTACCTTCTTTGAACTCTTCTGGATCAAGTCTTACTCGTGTATACATAGAATGTACAATTTATTTTTTTTTATTCTCAAGAGGATAGGTTTTTTGAAGTTTTTTTCACTTACATAGTTAGGATATGCAGCTACTACTCAGTTAAATAGTAATCGCATATTGGGAAGCCTTATTTATCAGACTAATAGCACTGAATACACAGCTGAAAGCCTAACTTATATTCCTGTTTGCTACTTATTTGTACAGTGCCTAAGAAAATGATGTGATGGTTCATATCCTTCCAAATAATAACAATAAATATCAACACCGCAGTGAAAGTCATAAGTTTAGCAGTGTGACTTCAGTACAGGACACTGTAAGAAAAAGCTGAGGAGAAAAAACAAAAAGATTTTTTTCTTTTTTTTTTTTTAAATGAAACTTTCAAAGCGGCTACGTATATTCTCTACCTTTATGATTTGAAAAAGTACACGTAATGAGCGAGAATACAAACAGATCACAGAAGATTACAAAATTCAGATATTTATTATGGCCATAGGCACCCCATAACTTACACCTCTTTCAGATGAAAATTTATCAAACTTTGAGGAGTTTCTGCCAGGAAAAGGCTAAGGCCTTGTAAACAATGCCCTTCCTATTTATCAGAAAGTGACATGGCTAATATTTTAAAGAATGTTCGTGAATATAATACAGGACCATGAAGACCAAAGAATGCTCTGTGATATACTCTAGAAGAAATATTATGCTATTATCTTAATGCTAGCACATTGATATAATTCTGTTTTAAAAAATTTTATTTTTTTAGCTTAATTTGGAAGAGTCAGCCTTAAAAAGCAGACTTTTGATCAGTAAGACAAAGCACATTGTATCCAGTCCCAGCTGGTTTAAGAGCTAGACATGATAATGTTGCAGAATGAAGAAAAATGGGAATTGCAGAGTTAACCTGCTGAAATTAAAAACCAAAAATAAGAGAGACTTGAAAAAGTTCTTCAGAAGTTTTCATTCTGAAAGTTTGAACGTCACTGGAATCTTCATCTGAACATCAAACCCACTTACTTCTCTATTCTGCTATGTGGCATCCAAAAGAAAGTACACTTTTCACACTTAACATCTGGTTTAATTTTATTTGAAGTGTCACTGTCTGCAGTAAATGAACATGTATAATCACCTGGAACTCCATTCAACAGCAGCATTCTTTTAAATACAATATTCTGCCAGCTTAGTATAAAAATTGAAGCTTTTGGTCTATTTCAGATTCCTGACTCAAACTTGACTCCATCATACATGATCAATTCAAGCAGAATAACTATGTGATGTATTCTTTGCCATAAACTATTTTCTTAGAGCACATGAATATTCACAGAACATATGCTATTGGAAGAGTTGCTAAAAGCATAAACTGAACTTCAGAGCTTTGATTCTAAAAAGCAATTCAGCTTCTTAAAGTAATGCATCAGAAAAAGTGAAATATATAAAATTTGACTAAGCTTTGGGTTTTGTCCTTTTCCCTTTCAAGATCAATGTTTTGAGTACTTGATGTTTTCAGATGGACTAGAATATCTCCAATTAGTATACTTATTGTAAGATGATTCAGGATTTGGTTTTCTATCCTCTTTTTAAGACTTAATACTGCAATAAAATTTCCCAGCACAGATCCTTGCGCGCATGCAGAGTATCTGTGATTTCAACTGAACTCCGCAAGGGCTCAGGGATCCACTCGTTGGATGCTGGTGAGGAATCACTGCTTTCAGAAATAAGCATAGCTGGAGTTATTCACTTTACCTTTCAGTCTCTTCAAGTACACTGGAACGTCACTCTTAATACTTTTAGAATCCTCCTCTGTTGGTTCCCATATCATTCTAGGAGGATTGTTCTGTGCTAGCCAATCTGCTACTTTGCTCTCTGCGGCCATCATCACCGTTTGAAGCCCAGGCAGGTCCTGACCACTGGAGGAAGAAGGCTTTTTAGACTTGTGCCGCTGTTCCGATGTGAATTTTGTCACGTGATCTTTGATTGTTACTTTTCCTGGAGTGTTGTCGTCAAATTCAATGGTAAAGGAAGCATGCCCTGCACCTGCTGCATGGGAGCTTTGGGTGTCTTTTGTTGGAATTTCATGAATAGTGGTCTCTGCTACCTGTGAAGGTTGCTGGAATTCTTTCGTAGGGATTTCAAAATAACTTGGCTCCCTACAGAAAGGATAAAGTTCTTCACTTGCAGCTGCAGATTGCTCCTCAGCTTGCTTGGCATCTGTGCTGCATCCTATTAAGAAAAATAAAAAATAGATTTCACAATACTTGGGAATTTCAGGTTCTTCAAGAAGTTTCTGAACTCCTGTAAAGGCCACTTGAGTAATTTCTGGAATAAACGGTAAGATTGTGGAGAAGATTGAGCAACGTAGTTCTGGAAAATAATTCCAGAATTACATATAAAAAGTATTACTGAAAAGACCGCACAAGCTTTGGCTGTAAGGAGTGTAAAGTGGCAAAGAGCTCACTTAGAATTTGTCAAAGGAAATGTGTATTCCAAAAATTTTTAGATGATGCAAAGGTCAGATGACTTATTAGCACATGGAAAACAGATAAATCACATTAGAGAAACAGTTGAGATGATCATTATTGCAATCCAGTCTATCGGAAAAACGTCAAATCAAGGCGCCCCTGAAACAAGTACTAGTGATCTGGCTTTCATCTCCTGCAGTGGATAGCCGGTATAATTTTGTTTGGTAAAATTCTTTGGAAAAACAATTCACACATTAATGCAAGATAAACATTAATTCTGGCTTGAAAAGTTTAACACTGATAAGCATTGGAAAGTGTTTTGGAATTCAAACACTTTGTTTCTACAAAAGATAAAACCAAAGAACTGAGCTAAATCCTACTGTCATCTGCTCTTATTTTACTTGTTTCCATAATTTGCAGAAGAACAGAAAAAGTAACAATAGCTGGAAGCATGCAGAATATTACCAAACCATGCTCTAACTGGGTAAAGAAAGCAGAATGTGGAAAAAACACGGGGCAATAATTCAAAGTCCTACTGTATAGCCTGAATGAAGGTTAAAGCTTCTTGTGGTTGCAGCAAAGCTACCAATGTGCCTTTAAGAAAACAAACCTTCTGGTTGCATTTCATGAACTAGTAAGCTAGCCAAAATATCTGGTGTAGAGATGTGCTATAAGCAACAGATGCTTGAGATGTTAGCAGCAATGGCAAGTTACATTCCAGCAAAAGAATTCTGAGTAGTTCCTATGTGATTTATCATGAACCATATTAAGATGTTTAAGAAATCATTTTAGGTTGCCAAGTAAAGGAAAAAAGGCAATTAATAGATTTCTGGTGCTAAAAATAGCCACACTACATCAGCTGAGACACTTCACATTTGTGTGTGAAACTATTATGCAACAAGGTAGCAATAGAAACATTGATACTAGAGTCAGGAGTTTAAGGGGTAAAGGATGCAGGACGGCATAATGCGCCTACGTTGTTCTTCACAAACACATGCTTCTTGTGAAGATTTAGGAAAAGGTTAAAAATTAAAAAAGGATGGTAGTTTGATACTGAGAAATAGAACTAATTAAGGGACAGCATAACAGCTGGAAAAGTTCAAAAAAGACTGATGTTATGGAGTGATAACAAAAATAGTACACATTCATTATTATTGCCATGCTTGTATACCAACAGCATAATATAACTCTGATGCAGTAACGCAGCTGTTTTAATTTATTTTATCTAAAAGTAGCTGTTGCAAACACGAAAGACGTTCAGAATTCAGACAGTTTTTATGTTGTGCTGTTGCATTCCAAGAATACCCTAGCTAATGCTTTTCACTGCACTGTCAGCTACTTCATCTCTGCGGGGTAGTTTTCAGGCACTACAACAGCAACTCACCACTCCCCTCCCTGGGAAACGGCATGCCTTTCGAGTCCCCTTCCTGAAAACACTTATGCCAGCAGACAAACAAGATAGAATGAATCTATTTTACTGATGCACAGGCCATTAAAAAAAGCTGTTATGTTTAGACAGAAAATGTACAGAAATAAACAAAACTCACACTTTGCAGCTACTAGATTTTAGGTAAACCACCATCACTCTCCATTTGTTTCATCCAGCTAGCAAGCTGGAATAGATCAAGCTCTAGTAGGATCAAATCTAGAGCCAGGATCCTTACAGTATGCAACACTGTCATTGAACAGGACAGTACTCCACCAGGGAGCCAGTTCATGTGAACCTTATTTTTTTCCCTATGGTTCTATTCAGAGCTTCAAGCCTACAATTTCATGCAACTCCTATAACCAATAATTAAGCAAGATCTAGTGTTCAATGCTCCTTCAAAAGACGACTGGCTAATATAGAATGTTTTGAGAAATACTTTTGGGCCAGGAAGAGCAATCTACTGGCTACAAAATAAACAATATTTTTCAATAAATAGGAAATAACTGGTTCATCACCATCTTTTGAAAATTATAAGATTGTAGCCAAACTGCATCAGATGTATGGCAGGCTTAGGATGAGGGCATCTATAACACTGGCTTGTCAGCATTGATGGACAACTTCATAAAGAAAATTTCCCTGTGAAACTTGCTTGCACCAAATTTAACATTTGAAATCAACTGTTTATACTATAACGATATGCACAGTATTTGATTCTAATTTTTTTGATTAAACAGACCCTATAACATCATTTGAATCTAAATTATGAAAGAGTGAGTTTAATCAAAAGAAGTGAGAAATGGAACCACAACTAATTTGTAAATTTTTCTAAACTAGAAAAATCCTTAGAAATGATATAATGAAAAATATCTCAAGCACAAGTTAATTTTCATTACTTAAAAATCCTATTTTCAGTCTCAAGTACTTGCATTTTTAGAAGAGTTAAATACATCAGAATTGATTAGAATAAGGAATTGAAAACTATGAGGAAACAAAAAATTAATACAGATCCTGATCTCAACCACCCTTTGGAATTTTTCACCCAAATTCTACATGCAAGTCCTTACAGCTTTCTAAATATTACAAAGAGCGATCTATAGAATAGCCTTACCTTTGAAATCATATTATAAAAAAATCATCTGCCAAGACGAAGGAAATTATGTATCAGACCAAATACAGACAGCTTTAAGAGAAAACCCTCAAGCAAATACTGAAGCTAGTGGTCATCACAGCTCTCCAATTTTTAAACAGAACAGGCATAGTACCTGTAGAGCAAAAAAGGCAACTGTGTGGAATTGAAAGTGTGTTTTCGGAAAACAAGGGGACGGACAGGTTGTGAACTGCAATCTCTTCAGGAACTGAAGGGATTTCTGAACTGGCAAGAGTCAAAGGAAAGGGGTGGAAAAAGAACAAGGGCATCTGTAAAGAAGGAGCTCTCAATCTGTAAAGGTCTAGAGCTACAAAAGACAACTGCGCAATAGCTTCTACAAGGCAAGAAAGGAAGCACTAAATGTAGCTGCTACACAGGTGTAGTGAGACTATTAATGAAATAATGAGTCTAGAAAAGGCTAAGAGGGAAACCATGTATATTTGGGAAATCATAGGCTTAACCAAATGGACATTCAGGGACATTCTTTACTAGAATAATCTCAGAGATGATCATCAGAAAAGCAACATTGACTTTGTGACATTAGCAGAACTGATTAAACTTTCTAGGACTTTTTTGGTTTTTTTAAGTTTTATTTCTTAATCTGTTATACACACAAATAGTCAGAATCTTAAAATTTTACTTGCCAGCCTGGACAAGAAATGTCATAGGTGTTCTGTGCTATTCAACACAATCTATCAGATATGCAAGAAATTGCCTGTGTATGTGAATATATAATCATCCGCAAAGACAGGATGAAACCTCAGAAAGTATTTTGCGGTCTTCAGATTTTTTAGGAATGTTCTTTTTTTCTGCCTTAAAAATACAATTTTAAAAATAAATCTTGTAAAAGAAAATTATCTGGAATTTAAAAAGCATTTCTTGAAAAAATGTCTGTAAACCTGAAGCAAAATATTTATTTGCAGAAGGTATAAGCAGCAGCCAAAATATGGTATTTACACTACACCCCAAAATTTTTTTTATATGTTAGGTTTATATTTGGTATGGTGCAATGGTATTTTACTGAAAAGAAGCCGAAGTTAGTGCTTTCAAAAGCATTAACAGAATTTCTTTTTTTCTTTCTCCTTCTCTCCATACTACTACTTTTCATTTCCCACTTACCTTTTAGGTTCTTCTTTTGCTTTATGGCTGAAGTATATTTTTCATTTGTTATTTAAAGAAAAGATTGTGAAACATACATGTAATGATTCACCTAGTATTAAAGAATATCTTTGTCTTTTAATGTTGTCATAACCTGTCTTATGAAATAATATCAAAATTGCTCTCTCTAAATAAAAATATAAAATAGTAGTGTATAGAAATTCCCACCTCTCACAATAAATCACTTAACTGCATGCTTTAAAGGCGTTAAAGTGAAAAAAGTGCAAAACTGATCTTACGTAAGTATATTGCTGTGACAGCTCTAAAAAGTTCTGTAAGCTCCCCACGACATACCATGCCCATTCACTGCTATAGTTTTGCAAAACAAGCCTTACATATGCAGTACGTGCACGTATTCCAGGCCAAAACTCAGCAAAATTCTACAAACTTCTAGGAACTTTAAAGTTAATACTAGTGATTAAACGTGTGTGTGTAATCTCCTACACATACTGATTACACTGGGATTTCCAAAATAACAGTCAGTCTGCTTTACCTTAAAATGACAGTTTCTTACATGTAAGGAACATGTAATCTGATACATTGTTACACAATGCTGGAATTAAAACATACTTCATGCCAACTGGAAAAAATTACTTCAGATTCTTAAAGCCTGTATAAAAATGTACTTACATGTTTTCCACGAAGTAAGAGTGTAACACATGGCAATAGTAATAACTATACACCCAGTAAACTCGCCAATAACATGTAAGTTTAACAGCTGCAGCATAGATAAAGTCACACCATAGGTGTATATGCAACTGTTCACTTTAATACGGACTAGTAGATCTATGGATCATTACATTAGAGCAACATGTGTGTCTGAAAAAAGCAGAAATGTTTTTCTTTTTAAAGTTTTCCAGGATATTCTGCTCTGTTTGCAAATAATTTTCATTCGTGAGTTTCTGTTGTGATAGAAAGACAGTAACACTGAAATAATCTTATTAACTTGAGACTGTAAAGACTAATTGTCTATAGTTGGCTTAGCAGAAACAAATCTCCCATTTCAATCTCCTCATTAAACCTTGCCCCGTCTGTTATAATTCATGCTTTCTTTTCTATTCAGTGAATAATCATGTACCAATTCATTAAAGCATGAAGCAGATTCTTCATAGGATTAATTTGTTAAAATTATATCAGGCTTTATCTATTTGCATTACTGAACAAGAAATTTAAGAACTTATGTACATGAATTCACCTGTAATGTACTTACTTTTAGGCAGTTTATATTAAGAAGCATGTTCCAAACTGGTGTTTTAAATACTTAATATAATTTAGCCCATGAAAGAACAAGTAACTGCATCAATCTTGAATGGTTTTTATTAAATAAAAGTTTGTTTTTATTTTAAAAATATCCAAACATGACAGTCTTGTGAAGTTTCCCATTTCCTTTCATTAAAGTGTTTCTTTATATTGATTTCCAATCATTATATTCATCTATGTTATAAAACCTAACCGCATGAAGAAAATACTTACTAACTTGTTGAAAATTAACTTAATGTTTTCATGGAATGTAATTGTAGGCCAAAGGGGCCCCAAAAGCTTATCTTTATTTTATAATTGTATGAAGACATTCAGGGTATTTTTCTGCACACTTCTACACATAGTGAGTGTTCTGAGACTGAGGAAGTGTGTCCATAGAGGCAAATGTCAACTCTTATCTGGTCTGGCTTCTCACGCTCTCTGCCAACAGTACTATAAAACACCTACAACAATCAAAAACCAGAGCAGTAAAACATACAACTAATGTCTACTCAGAGATTAAGTCATCAAGATAAATAAATCACTTGTCTATACATGGGATTTTAGTTCCACATCCTCCCAAATTAAATTGTTTTGCAAAAATGTCAGGTTTTGTTTTTTTCCCCAGCAGTGTTTTCCTATAACATTTTACATAAGCTTTTGTTCAGTATGTGCTTATTCAAACTGAATTCCATTCTTGCAGATTTATTAGTCTTTCAGTTTGAGGAAACAGAAGCTATTCCTACACTCTACTTAGATTAATTCTATTCTTAGGAGATAAATTCATGATTAAACAACAACAACATAAACAAAAGGGATTTCTAACATATGTTGCACATTTTAAAAAAAAGAAATGTTGTATTTGCCAAGAAGGCTCCAGGCCCTATATATAGTGTAGATCTCTTGAAAACAAACGAACAAGATCAGTTAAACACTGTAGAACATATTAGTCCATCTTCTCTATTCATCATTTACCTTATGACGACTTAAACTAAGGCAAAGCATGGCAAAAATATCCCCATCACTGAAGTTCTGTCTAGAACAAACTTATTTTTGTCTACTACTGAAACAGATCGCACCTCCTTGATTAGTTTGAGAGGAAGCTGGAACCTTATTTTTCTTTGAACTCAGGAACTAAGACAGAAGCACTGATTACTGTCTGAAAAATCTCTTGGTAAAATAAATACCAGAGTATGCAAACCATTTGATTCAATGTTGCTTCTGAAAAAGCAATTTACAATTATGAAAAAATAAGAATAGACATGCTACTAAATAGACGCTGGAATCTTGTGTCATACCTTGTTAATGGCATGACATCAAAACCACAGACTTCAGGATATTACTTTTTAATAGTCCTATATTTAATGAGGTCAAATAACATGCATGTTTTTTAAACTAAAACAATGTAGACAGATACACACGAGTATAAAAAGCTTGATGAATTAATATTTCTGTCATATTAGTTTGCTACAGACATTGGCACCTAAGCAATAAAAACATGGATACTAGAGACTTCACCATCCCTGTTTTGGCACATAGAACAAGATACAGAGTCACAGGTTTCATAGCCAATAGTCAATGCTTCCTGTAATCTGGAAAGCAAGGAGAATCATGTGGCTAGCAAGTCTATCAATGGCAAGACTTGAAAGCAAGAACTTAATTCTTTTTAGCCGATGACTTATGTGCTTTTCCTTTTTGTTGAGAAAAATGGAAGTGGAACAACATCTAACGGTCATTGTCTCTCATTATTATTGCCATTAGAACAAAATTTTTATTTCTTAGGAATGTTTAAAAGTGTTTGAAGAACACATTTCTAGACAAGATTTGAACTGTAGAGTTATAGATTACTAATGCAGGATATTAAACCTATACTTAAAAAGCCTCCACAGGAGCACACAATAGCATACTCTACTCACACTCTGTACGGTAGAGAAATTTTTCACCAAAAAACCAACCAAATAAGAAAGCACTCTATAACTGTACTGCATTATGAAGAAATTCTTTTATATGCGACAAGGTTGTTTAAATTGCACGAAAATTGTCCCTAATTGAAATGTTTTCACCTGGTTTCTTTCTACTAGTCCAAATCTTAAGGGACTTACTTTACTGTCTGAGTCGTGGCAAGTTTAAACTAATATGAAAAAGGTCATTAAAGGCAAAAAGTTAACTCCAAAGATGTTGACTTCATTACACTGAAGTGTTAGTTTAGTTTGATTTTACATGTTTCTGGAGTTTACTCCAATTCCTGCAAAATAGGATTCGTGATCACCAAGGCAACTACTACTACTACAGGAAGAGAGAAAACCCCACCCCAGTTAAAGTACTGTAAAAAACTCCAAACCTAAAACTGTTGGGCCTTAAATGCGTATCTAAACAGCTAAACAAACATGGTTCAATTTTGTCCTAACTTGAGTAAGTTTTAAGGTTATTCTCCTTATTAGAATAGCAGTCACTTTATTTATGCGCCTGATGATAGATTTAGAAGCCTAATTATAGACACTGAGATTTAAGTTTTGGCAATACATACTGTGTATAGACAGGCTAACTAAAAAAAAAAAAAGAAAAAAAAAAGAAAAAAAAAATCTGTATTATGGAGAATAAACATTACCGGTTTAACTTTAGACTATGCAAATCTTTACTACAAGAACTATGAAATGTAATTTCCACTAATGCAGGATTATTGAATTACAGGAGAGAATGTTAGCACAGATCACCTTATATAGCTAAAAGTCAAATACAAAAGTAGTACAGCACCATTTATTTTCAGGAATTATTTTGAAAAAATATTCCTATGCATTCTCCAATTTTGAGCATATAAAATGACAGATCTTGCTTAAATTGATAAATAAGACACATGGGTTCAGGTAATACTATTTTCTATATTTCCTGACAACGAATTGTATTATATACTAGAAAACAGATATATTACATGCAAAATTGGTCTTTGGAAATGCATAGTCTCTCACAGAATAAATTTTTTAACCTAACTTAATTTTCATAGGTTTTCATCTATGCAAACTGTCTAGGAAACTTCCAAACATTAATACCTGTTTAGTTCCCTAGTTAAGAATATACGCACTTTACTAAAGAGAAAAAAAACCCACAAAAATAAGACAACAGACTTACCTGAAGCCCCCGTCTCATGCGTTTTTTCTTCATGCTTGCTATCTGGCTTACAACCACTATTTTCATCAGTTTCCTCATCACCCCACCAGGCTGGCTGTCCATACAAAGGTGTCCCACGAGGCATGGCAGAAAGATCTATAAAATCAGCCCAAAGCAGAGGAAATTACTTTTCTGTTTAGTTGTTATATTTAGGTTAAAGTAACATGAAGAGAGAGTCATTTGCTTGGATCGTTTCTCCTGGAAGCTGAAGTGAATTGGTTGCATGCATTTGCCGAAATACAAAACAAACTTGGAGGCTGGATAACTGATCCGAGTTCTAAATATAAAAGCTTACTAATGACCTGATCAAAACTTCTGGCACAAACGTTTATGCAAAGGCAGCTGACATCTCTTATTGTTACCCTGATATATCTGTAAACATTATTTTCTGCTTTCAGTTTGAAGTCATCAGCATAGCAGTACATTCCTAATAGCTGTCCACTGCTATTTGTGTGAGAAGATTCTCACTTATATCCACATTGACCTTTCAATGAAATCTGAACTCACTGCATGAAAAACTGATCAAATTTTGCAATGTTGCCAAGGTTCCAAATTGCTGACAGCTACTACAGAGTGCTGAAAGTTACCTTGTGTAAAACATTACTGAGCACGACCATTTTTTCTGTTTTTTTGTTGTTGGTTTTTTGGTGGTTTGTTTTTTTTTTTTTTTTTTTTTTTTTTTTTTAAAGGCAATAGTTTAATTACAGTACAATTAAAAACACTATTTCTTATATAGGATGTATACATATGATTAAACACATTGAAACATAAATATTAAATAAGTAAACACACACTGATATAATTCAGATTTCTACCTTGATGATAAATTGACTGGATTAGTTTTGACCGGATCTCTTGGAAGAATACTTCACCCTACTGAGATATAGCTGTTCTAGTACCATACAGATGTTCTGAAGATACTTCAAACAGTCCTTATATAAAATAACATGATCTGTTCAAATTCAGCTTAGTAGCTTGTCTGTTACTTTGCCTAATGAGAATTCCAACATTTTTATTCAATGTTTTAATCCCTGTCATTCCCAAGATGATACATAATTTCATAGCCATGCCAAAAGTTTCAATATGACTTGAAGATACTAAGTATTTCTTTTCTCAAGAGCTTTACACTCTAGTCAATACTGAATTGTTTTTAAAAACTTGATGGCTGATGCTTGTGCACTGAATTAGCAATACTAAACAGCTATGCATATATACAGCAACAGTGAGAGAACCAATCCCCAAAAAAGCTTTTGAGAGTTGCACTCAAATATAAATCCCTATCATTAAGTTTGACTGTTATTTTTGGAAGAGTAAAGAGAAAAATGGAAGATGAGGATGAAAAACCCCAGTGTGCCACTTGATGAAAATTTAAGAGGACTTGAATGCTGAAAAGCCATACTGAATAGGAACGTTGAAGTACTGGATAGGCTTTATGTACCCTTAATAGCATTCTAGATCAGCCAACAGAACAAACAGATTAATTAGTTATACCACAGAATCCTATATGTGGAGAAGACAACTCTTTAAAGTGTGTCTTCCAGAAGAATGGACTAAACCTAAACAAAACTGTACAGCCTTGACCTAAGGAGTCAGACGTACTCAGTTCCATGTTAAGGAAGCAACAATACCCAATTCCTTTCTCATTCTTGTGGTTATCTCCTGTAGTAACAGGTAATGCAGCAAGTCACTATAAGATGAACAATAAACTCTAGCAAGCCTCACACTGAAGTTAAGACACCCGCAGCAGAGCCATCATGACATATTACATAAATATGAAAGATGATGTAGAAACAAGACCAAAGCTACAGTTTCTACAAATTTTTAAACTACAGTAGAACACTTAGGTACTATCCTGATGCATGTAACAATGAATGCTAATACCTATAAAACAAATAAACAAAACCCCCACATGTTTAAATAGAAAGGAAAAGAAAAAAAAAAAAAAAAAAGAGCAGTTGACAATGCTGGTGGTAAAAAGTACCAACTGTTCCTAAACAAATATTTTCAGGTAAACTCCAAAAAATAGCACAATTCCCTGCCACAAATGCTGAAAGTCTGTGATTCTAGGAAAGAGAGATGCAAAAATCTGATAAATGCTGATTAAATGTTCCTTTATGAGTTTTCTTAACGTGTGGATACTATAGTAAAAAAGGCAGCAATTCAATTCCCGAAGTTATTAATTACACTTAAAGTATGTTTAAAATTTCATATACGTGGAGTTTTTACTACCTCTATAATTTCACAAGCATCCTAGCAAAGCAAATAAATATCCTTTCCAAGTTTGTGTGCTTCTGCAGCAAAAATAAACCTTACCCATTGATTTCTCTTCAGATTTCAGTGCTTCTGTAGTTTTGTGGTGCACTTCTGCTGTGGAGTCTGTTACCTTGGACTCCGAGCTTTTGGAGCTGGTTTGCTTTGACCCTTCTGCCTCCGAAGATTTTTGGGATAATTGGAGTTGGCTTGTGAATTTTTCATGCTACATGACATTAAATAGAGAACAAAACACCCTCAAAGAGTGAAAAAAAACCCTGTGATACCAATAAACTACACAATGACAGAAGAATATCTAGGAACTGCACATTGGTACCTTAAGTGCTTCTTCAGGGACTCTCATCTCTCCCCTGACGACAGTAAAAAGATTAGTATGTAGGAAATGCTAAGGAAAATACTGGAAAGATTTCTCGATTCACCAGAGAATGTTACAGAACAGCAACAGTTCTGCAGCCTATTCTGCCATTGGAATGGTGACACTTGTTCTACAAATATGTTAACAGGACATTGAGTAGATACCTTAATGTTGCAATAATACAAGTTCTCTTTTCTTTTTTCTTTTAGTAGTTTCAAAGTTGCTTCTCAAATAGTATGAGACCCCTTCATTTAACACAACCATACTTTTAGCAAGAAAAGCTTGTCAGAGTATTGTGCATTTTTATGACAAGGATATCATATCCAAATCTCAATTTATCTTCTAACTTCAGAGTGATGTATGTCTGTTCTGGAATCCTCACATCATTCACAAACGTCTACAGAAACAAATGAGGACAGAAACAGATACTGTTAATTCCAAAATAATAAAATGACAAATCATTTAACTAATTTTATAAGAAAGTTTTCAGCACCGCAAATTTTCTACTAGTTATTCACCAGGGAATTACACTATAAGCTCAAATTGCCACCTGCTTCACAAAAGATTTCAAAAGAAAGGTTAAACACCAGTTGCTAATCAGGCTGCTGACATCACACTGGCCTTGAGAAGTTTCTTACAAGTTTAATCTTGTTAGCAGTATTTACTGAATTGTTGATTAATGTTCCCTCAAATTGGCACCTGCACACATTATTTTTCTTGCAGTTTGCTTTTTCAATCCGTATTAGCTGTCAGAATTGATTTATCATCACATTTGTACAGCATTTAACATTGCATATGAGAGTTCTGAGGTATCTTGTCATTTCTAAACATTGTCAAATGACTTAAAGGAAAAATGGACCAAGTTAGTGCATCCAAGTAACTCCAAACAGCAGTGATGAAGAATTCGATATATTGTGACTCTTGAAAGAATACGTATAACAACATTTATGAGCAGAAATAACACTATACCAACTAGCAGCAAAGCAGAGCAAATTCTGTAGGCTTGACGATACCTTTTGAAAATTCAGTTACTGTACAATAAGTAATCCTCTCCTCCTTGAAATCACTGTTGGAAACATAGTTGAAGAAATCAGACAAGCTTTCAGTGATTTGGAGAAGGATTTATGTACCTGAAAGTTTGCCCAGTTTCACCAGCCATATCAGTTGGCTGTTAGAGGCCGTACAGATTACCAATCACTCTGATTTCAAGGTCTGGATTAAACCTAACAGCAAAAAATAACAAGGAATTTGCAAAAACATGCTGGCATAAATTTCAAGAGAGCCTGAGATATATACAATCACTAATTACAGAGGCAGCAAGGAGGAAGAATAATACATGTTCAAGTCAAAATGGATCTCAGAGATGTAATTTGGAAGAGCTGGAAAACATTTCACCTCTGTGGGGAAAAAAAAATTAAATGAACATAAATAGAGCTCGAAGTTAGATTATTCAAGCCCTAAAGAAAATTCTAGAAAGTCACCTACATAAAATTCTAAACCAGACATAAGCCCTTGTAAGAACTGGGGAAAAAAAGTTTATTCCTTCACGGGAGCTGATCTGCATCTTTAAAGACCAATTTAGTCTTACAAAGGCAGGCTGTCAGCATCAAGCAAATTGCCCAGATTATTAACATCAGCAAGACTTGAAGCCACATGTGGTGACTTCAGATACCAGAAACCAAGGATGCTAACATGCTAAGGTAGGAGTGAGCATCAGGACCTGAGAGTGTTCTTCTCACAACTTGCCCTTTTGTCGTTGGAGGGGATGGTTAACCCTTCAGGTAGAGAATTCTCCCAGAACCTGCCACCTCCCAATGACAGCTCTCAAACTGACCCTTCTGCTCATCCCGAGTCATACCACTGCTCCTAGTACTCTCCAAATTGGGCTGAATCTCTAACTGTGAAAGTGAATTGTTTCTTAAACTCAATTTGTTACCTTCAGAGAAAACTACATTGTGTCAGTATCTTCTGAATTCACTCAGTGACAAAGAAATATAAAAGAGTGAAGACACGCTTTGTCTAGCAGAATAGAATATTGAGCTCTCGATTACACAAACTAGAGATCAGGCTACAAAGAAAAAAAGAAAACAGTAAATGTAACTGCATAATATTTAAGACTCTTTCAGAGTTACACATCCTTGAAGAATCTTTCTACAGTGTGAGCTGACAAAAAACTTCTGCACAGCATCTTGCCTTAAACTATTCCTTAAGCATGAATTCAAATCTGCATTAAGAAGCTACACTTTACACTCTAAGCTCCTCTCCCCTACATTCTCCCCTGGTTTCCTTGAAATCTTCCCTCTCCTTTTACCTGAAAAGAATGTAAGATCTGGACTTATAAGAATATAGCATCTTCCTTGTAAGAAATATGAATAACCAGCTATATGTGAAAAGTCTATTGTTCCTTGGTGTTACTTCCTTCATCTTCTTTTAAAATCCAAAATGAAGCCTTAATTTAGGGCAAATTCAAGGCAAATAAAATATTTATGGATTAGCTGGTATGAGACTGTTGCATTGTTTTATGAATTATTTATCAGTTGAATATTTCCCATACCTTAAAAAATTTACAGCTTCTTGCTCATTTTGACTTTTCATGACAACTACATGTTAATACTACAGATAGATTAAATATCCAGGGTGCCTTTCTGAAACACATTTATTATTGGCTTGTGGCAGTTTGGGGGACTCAGAATATCACAGCAGGATGATCCTACTTCAAACTTAAGAATTCTACAACAACATGTACATGTTTCTAAGGAATGCAGCAGCTGAAATCTGCCATTTTTTAAGGACTTCTAAGTTAGGGGCACACACACATAAAAAAAAAAGGAACTTGAATAATTAAGTAAGCAAAGAATCTCAGTTTTTGAATGCTTGTGTTGCTTATCTAAATCTAGTATTAGATGAGGTCTGGAAAGAAGCAATGTCCTTCCCCAAAACCATAAAGGGATCTTTTGTTTTATTTTCTTTTTCTAAATGAAAATAATGTTTATTTATTTAAAAAAATTGCTTACTTACTTCATAGAAAATATCTTCCATGAAAATAAGAATTAAAAGGTACAACTATTTACTGGTTTGTAAGCATGAAACTTCGAGGGGTGTTTAATGCATATTTATTCCACTTTAACATTGTGAGAGTCCAAAGCAAAAACCCACGTGAAGAATATCCTCAAGGCAGCTTAAATTTTACTGCATCACCAAATTCAGGCCACCTTGCAGACATGTATGTATCTATGTATGCATGCATTTTTTCCTCCCAGGTCAGAGTTCTGAAATTCATGTGCATGCAGCATACTCAACGTAGAGAACTTTGAAGACAGTGTGTGCAGTCTGCAGCCATCCTCATGACTGAGCTGATGGCATACAACAACCAAGCCTCAGTTGCTTTGCCACTGGAGTTTTATAATCCCACCACAGGATTTGGTATGCAAGACAAAACTAGCTTGAAAAAGCTAGTTACTACATAAATAAGGAATCCTTTCCGCCCCTTTAAATCACTCTATACACATTTTTATATATTCACATGATTTCCAAAGCTTTTTTCTTCAAACAGTGAGAATCAACTCTTTAAGCCTTCACAAAGTTTGCTGAGCATTTTGCAATCCACTTCTAAAACATCAGTGTGAAAGGACTTCACTATCCTGTAAATACCCCTGAGAAGAATGTTATTCAACAGGGCCATGGACGTTGATAATTTTTCTGGTATGTTTTTGAGGTAACAAGTCAAAGGAGAAAAGACAGTTCAATTCTGTTGATATTGGTGAAATAATAGATTATATCTTAGCAACTGTACACATTTTCTTCAGAAAAAATAAATTCCTTAATCTTTTTTGTATGAAATAAAAGGTAAGCAGGAACGATCAGAAATAAAAATTTACATCATGTAAATCTGATTAAAATTTACTTTTGCTTTATTTTCAAATCTAGATGTACGAAGTCCAGGATGAAGACTGCTGTAACTTTTTTACTGAATCGAGTGTGAATCCACCATACACAGATAAGAATATTCAGGCATTAAGGCATCAGGTGCAATTACAGTTCATCTAGTGAAAGTATTTGAGACTCATAAAACTCAAAAGAAAAGCCCTGTGTATTGGTAGTAGCCATCTCCCCTTAAGCTCTGAATTATCTTGAGTGGTTCAAGTGGATTACACCAGGAATGGAGCAGTCCTGTATACTATGAAAAGTATAGTATACATATGTTCTCCAAAGAAATGGGACTAACTGTGGAGACCCAAAATAAATGTTTGCTCTTGATGAAGCAAGCAAAATAAGAATGGGCAGAAGCTGATGAGGCACTAAAAGAGGGACTTGGCTGTTAGGGAGGTGGTGTTCTCAGTGGAAATAGTAGCTAGACTAAAAGAATTATTACCTAGTTATTAGTTCACCGCATGGTACAGAGGCATTGCATATATTGTTCTGCTACACAATTAAGCACGGTCTTACAAAATTCTGTGTTTCCTCTTTCGGCCTGAAACCAGGTAGGTAGAGGTATGTAAGAAAAGCATAGTTGGAAAGAGACAGTAAGGGAAGCATTGAGAAGACAAGGAGCAAGGACTGAACTCCTAAGACTTGATATTCCCTGTCCCAAAACTGTGGGAAGAGTTCCTTTGATCTCTCTGAGCAAACAGCTATAGAGCAACAGACAACTCAAACCTGAGAATGAATCAGATCAAGCAAAGCAAATAACTGAAAGCTCTTTATCAGAGGCAAAGAAAGGACTTGAATGAAGGCCTTTTAACACATATTTTTGTTAAATTCAAGTTTTGTGACACTGCAATGAAAATCTCAAGGTATGCCTATTGACTACAGGAGTAACAGAATTAGGGAATAAAATCAAATGGCTCAGCAAAAAATTACTATGTGCTGAATTCATTTTCGATCACTGCCTTAAAACAGTGCACTGATTTTCAAAATACAGAGTATATTAAATATTTAAGGAGCAAAAGTACTTATACGTCTACAACTGTTCAAAGGATATAACCCCTCAGGTTACACTGGTTTCATACGGAATTGAGACTCTGACTCTTTGGAATGCTGAGTTAGTTACCTTAAAATACAGAAAAGCTAATAGAGACAGACTAAGAGGGTTTTTATTTTGAAATGCACTTCAAGATCAAACACCAAAACCTACATCAATGCTAACAGGCAGTGACTTGAGGGTTTTTCTTCGTCTTCTAGTTCTTTTAAACATTTGACAAAGCTATTCACTACCAGTAGCTTTCTAAATATTAATTCAAATAAGCAACCACAGATGAACTCATTATTTTATTCTGTACACATTCATGACACAGCCAAACATTTAAAGTTATACAAAACAACCATAACTAGTGTGTATAAACAGCTCCTAAAGATGTATCTAAAGGGCTACAAAAATAT